>NC_134354.1:614977987-615623939 GCF_048569485.1 Anomaloglossus baeobatrachus | reverse complement strand
TCAAAACCCCCCCCCCCCCCCCCCTTTTTTTCCCATTGGCTTTTTGTGCTTCTCGGGTTGGTCTCTCCTCCCCTGGGTGTTTTTTTGATTTTTTCATTTTTAATCCTCTCAGGAATGAACCTCCTTTTCGGTTTTATTTGGCCATTATTTTTAATTTTGTTGCTATCCTCTAAGCTTGCATACTCTATCTGGGCTCCCCATGACATGTGTCTGGGTTTTTCGTGATTACCCATATTTTGTATAGATGGGTTCGTATTTACATTATTGGCCCCCTTTCTCGCCATGATGGCGTTTATACCAGTGGCCATTTTGTTGTAGCCATATGAATATGTTATGGCTGCTATGGTTACGCACTCGGTGATGCGTCGCGGTCCCGATCATGTGACCCGGAAGTGAGCTCACCATCTTTCAGGCGGATGTGACGTCAGACGCCACTCCAAGTAACCGGCACTTTAAATCTAGGCGGCGCAGCTTGTGAGGTGCGCGCTGCCCAGGACTCGTGTATTCCTGATGGAAGTAAGTGTTATTGCCTGCATGCCGGTGCTGTGCTGTTTGTGCACTTGTGGCAAGGACCTTTTTGGTGACGGTGTTTGTCTGTTCTGTTTTTTCCACAGTAAATTGGTACGATGCTATGCTGTGCTATATTGTATGGGTCATTTGTTGACCGGACATCTCCCCTGATGATATGAGTAGATAACGCGTTGGGAGAAGCTTTTTTACACCGCTGGACACATGTTTATTTACCTTTGGGGATCCTGAGTCAGAGGTCCGAGGACCAGGTTATCCTGCCTGCGGTAACTGTAAACCATCCAGCATTAGGTGTCCATACTTTAACCAGGGAAATAGGTATACGGCAGATGGGGTAAGACCGTTCCTTTCCTATTTTTCATCCATAATAGCAGCACTTATTTGTGATAAATTAACAAATGACACATCCTTCACATCTGTATGATAGGGTGTCTTATTAGTAGCCAGCTGATCCTAATGGGGATCATTTGAATTAGTTTCTGGCTCTGTCCTATGTTCGTTTTTGGCTTTGTCCAATTTTAAACTAGGTCCTTTCTGACCTTTTTATTATTTTGTTCACAATAAAATTATTTTTTAGGCGTAATTTTTGCTATTCACTTTGCTATTTGTCGTTCATACTCCAGTGGATTATTACCCAGTAGCTATTTACCTTATTTAACGGGGTATGGCTGGCTTTCTAGCAACAGGTTTTGATACCAGCACATGGGCCACGGAAGCAAAGGAGGTTTTTTCGGAGAGAGAATTCACACAGAAAAAATATTCACCGTCACTTAATGGTGCTTTTAGGGATTTAACCAAAACCTATAAGAATAGGATCACTTCTTGGTGGGAAATACAGTCACTTGAGTGCTATTTAAAAGATCACATTGTACCCCGCAACATACGGATTTCTCTTACTCCGAACTACAGGTATAAAAATCCAGAATTAATTTCTGCATGGCGTAAGGAAATCACAAACTGCTCCCTGAAATTAATGACCCTCCTACTGGAAGAGGAGAAGAAAAATCTGGCTAAGCTTGATTGCTTGCTCGGGGAACAGATTGAGATTACCAAGAAATTTTCTAGTGAGGCGGAATTTGGAGCGAAGGAGATTACTCTACAAGGTATTATTGAAAAACATCAATACCATTTGAAGGAGAAAAAGCACAAGTTCTATATTCGTGACGTACAGGAGTTTAGAGACAATAAGGCATATAACTTCCCTGTCATTAGATATAATAAACCAAGCGACACGGAGGGTACCTCTACCGACACGGAATTTTCTGATACAGAGGGGAGGGGTAATCAGCGGAGGATTAAACAAAGAGGCAGAGGGAGAAACTCGGACAGGGGTGGTTACAACAAGGGACCTTTTTTAGAATCCAACCACTTCCTGAGAAGCAAACAAAATCCGGTGGGTTACAACCCACTAAGTGCGCAACCCAAATAATTAACCTCTCGAATAGATCCCTCTCTGAACTGGAAATGACTGTGCTTAGTAGGGGTCTCTCCTTCGTACCCACTTCTGATTACAATCACTTTGATATGGTAAAAGATCTTAACCTCTTTACACGTAAACTTAAATGGAGGAAGCATTTTGCCACTGAGAATAAGAAAATATGTAGAGAGATGGGTATTGCGGATGATCTTTTGGAGGATGTTAGGTTTCTGTACAGTTTAAGTGACATTGATCCAAACTCTGAGGGCAGAGGCCCGTTTACGGATCTTAAATTAAAGAGCAGCAAAATGCCTCCTACTATCAATGAAGTGTCTCCTATTGATATCTTTTGCAATTTGGTTACACGAGATTTAGATATGATTACTGATAAGCACCGCCAAAAATTTAACATGACTAAAGATGAGATGGATTGTCTCAGGAATTTGGAGAAGGACACCAGCATTGTGGTGAAGGAATCTGATAAGGGTGGCAATATCGTCCTCATGAATGTCCCCGACTATAAAAAAATGTGTATGGATATCTTGGGTGATAGATCAAGTTATGAGAAGCTTGATAGGAACCCTACATCTGACTACTTGCTGCTTTTGAAAGGGCTACTGTTAGATGCACGCGACAAAGGATTAATTAATAAGTCCGAATTTGATTTTCTGTATCCTCCTTTTCCAGTGACTCCTACCTTCTACTGCTTGCCCAAGGTGCACAAGGGTCTCTCTCCGTTACGGGGTAGACCAATAGTGTCGGGTATTGGGAGTGTCTCACAAAATGTGGGTGTTTATGCAGATCGTATTTTGAGACCCTTTGTTACATCTTTGGGTTCTTACCTTAGAGACACTACTGATCTACTTAAAAAGTTGGAGGGAGTCACTGTTGAGAATGATGTGATTCTCGTTAGCATCGATGTTGAATCCCTCTACTCCTCGATTAGACATGAACTGGGTCTACAGGCGGTAGCCTATTTTTTGAGGAGTAGGGGACAACAATTTGAGGAGCACAATGCTTTTCTGCTAAGTTTAGTCGAGTTCTGTTTAAAGAACAATATTTTTTTGTTTGATGGACAGGTCTACCACCAGCTGAGGGGGACTGCGATGGGGAGTCCAGTGGCCCCATCGTATGCTAACCTCCTCCTCGGCTGGTGGGAGGAGACTTGTGTTTTTGGAGATTGTTCCCCCATTCCCCAGGACAAGGTGGTCTTATGGTGTCGTTTCATAGACGACGTGTTTGTCCTGTGGAGGGGTACGGAAGACGAAATTGTTAGTACGGTCGCTGCACTAAACGATAACCCTTTCGGTCTCTTTTTCACCTGTGAGTTTGACAAATGGAAGCTGCCTTTCTTGGATGTCCTTGTGGAGAGGGATTCTGTG
This sequence comes from Anomaloglossus baeobatrachus, assembly GCF_048569485.1. Taxonomy (NCBI): domain Eukaryota; kingdom Metazoa; phylum Chordata; class Amphibia; order Anura; family Aromobatidae; genus Anomaloglossus; species Anomaloglossus baeobatrachus. The sequence continues at coordinate 615,620,612 of NC_134354.1, read as the reverse complement.
GGTGATATCCATACTAGTACTTACAGAAAACCAACCGCAACAAACTCACTCTTACGGTGGGAGAGCAGTCATCCCGTTAGTCTGAAGAAGGGTATCCCAAAGGGGCAATTTCTCAGGCTTAAACGAAATTGCTCGGATGAGCAAGGTTTTCGTGAACAAGCCTGTGATTTAAGCCATAGATTTCACAATAGAGGCTATCCTAATCATGTCATAAAAAATGCCTTTTTGGAGACCCAGCAGAAGACTAGAGATGATCTTTTACATGGACCGGGAAAACCGGCACCTGATGAGGATATTATTCGGTTCATCACAACCTTTAATAATGGATCAGGGGAGGTGAGACGGATCCTTGAGAAGCACTGGTCCATTCTCAAAATGGATGATGACATCGGAAAATGCCTTCCTAATACTCCTTCGGTGACATACAGGAAAGCCCGCTCTATTAAGGAGAGACTGGTCCACAGTCATTTTTCCAGCCATTCTAAAACTTGGCTGGTTAACCCGGTCAAGGGTTGCTATAAATGTAGTGGATGCATTGCATGTGAGTCTCTTAATTCAGGGAAATTTTTCTTCTCCCATGTCACGGGGAAACGATATGAAATACGAAGTTTCATCAATTGTAGAACGAAGGGCGTTATTTATAAGGCCACGTGTATTTGCCATAAGGAGTATATAGGTAAGACTAAAAGGGAATTCAGAAGGAGGATTGGGGAGCACATCCGTGACATCCGCTTGGGCAATGACACTCCTGTGGCCCGCCATGTTGCGGAGTATCATGCCGGGGACCCCAAGTCAATTAGTTTCCAGGGCATTGATGTTGTGGCTCCTCCCCTCAGAGGAGGTGATTGGGACAAGAAAATCCTCAGACAGGAAACGAAATGGATTTTTTGGTTGAAGACAGTTAAACCATTGGGCCTTAATGATACTATTTCCTTCGCACCCTTTGTGGTGGATTAGGTTAGTTTTAGTGTCAGGAGGGCCAGTCGTCGGCCGAGTGGGGGCACCACTCACCGTTCTATATTAGGGTGCCGACCTCCACAAATAGGTAGGACCAGCTTTAACTATGGTTAGTAATAGTCGTAGTCTTGGTGGAGGTTTCTTCTCTTTTACTCTATTCCATTAATAGTATCCGCATTTTGCCGCCGGTTTTTTGGCTTATCAAAACCCCCCCCCCCCCCCCCCCTTTTTTTCCCATTGGCTTTTTGTGCTTCTCGGGTTGGTCTCTCCTCCCCTGGGTGTTTTTTTGATTTTTTCATTGTTAATCCTCTCAGGAATGAACCTCCTTTTCGGTTTTATTTGGCCATTATTTTTAATTTTGTTGCTATCCTCTAAGCTTGCATACTCTATCTGGGCTCCCCATGACATGTGTCTGGGTTTTTCGTGATTACCCATATTTTGTATAGATGGGTTCGTATTTACATTATTGGCCCCCTTTCTCGCCATGATGGCGTTTATACCAGTGGCCATTTTGTTGTAGCCATATGAATATGTTATGGCTGCTATGGTTACGCACTCGGTGATGCGTCGCGGTCCCGATCATGTGACCCGGAAGTGAGCTCACCATCTTTCAGGCGGATGTGACGTCAGACGCCACTCCAAGTAACCGGCACTTTAAATCTAGGCGGCGCAGCTTGTGAGGTGCGCGCTGCCCAGGACTCGTGTATTCCTGATGGAAGTAAGTGTTATTGCCTGCATGCCGGTGCTGTGCTGTTTGTGCACTTGTGGCAAGGACCTTTTTGGTGACGGTGTTTGTCTGTTCTGTTTTTTCCACAGTAAATTGGTACGATGCTATGCTGTGCTATATTGTATGGGTCATTTGTTGACCGGACATCTCCCCTGATGATATGAGTAGATAACGCGTTGGGAGAAGCTTTTTTACACCGCTGGACACATGTTTATTTACCTTTGGGGATCCTGAGTCAGAGGTCCGAGGACCAGGTTATCCTGCCTGCGGTAACTGTAAACCATCCAGCATTAGGTGTCCATACTTTAACCAGGGAAATAGGTATACGGCAGATGGGGTAAGACCGTTCCTTTCCTATTTTTCATCCATAATAGCAGCACTTATTTGTGATAAATTAACAAATGACACATCCTTCACATCTGTATGATAGGGTGTCTTATTAGTAGCCAGCTGATCCTAATGGGGATCATTTGAATTAGTTTCTGGCTCTGTCCTATGTTCGTTTTTGGCTTTGTCCAATTTTAAACTAGGTCCTTTCTGACCTTTTTATTATTTTGTTCACAATAAAATTATTTTTTAGGCGTAATTTTTGCTATTCACTTTGCTATTTGTCGTTCATACTCCAGTGGATTATTACCCAGTAGCTATTTACCCTAATACTTTGTGTGGCCTCCGGAGGCAGTAGCTATACACCCAATTGTCTGGGTCTCCCAATAAGAGCTAGAAGAAAAGGAATTTACGGTAAGTAACAAAATTCCCTTCATTTCATACATGTTTAATTGTTGCTTGACCACCCTGAAATGCCTTTTGTACATGCATAAAATGCTTTCCAGGCCACATATATACATGCTGACATTACCAGAAAACTGCAATGAATAGTTCAAAAGGCCAAAAAACTACACTATACTGTTTGTGAGTCTCCAGTGTAGCTCAAAATGAGTGAGGCCCATTAATACATGCCAAACAAACTATACAAATATGGATATATTCTGCCTACAGAATGAGCACATCTAGGTAAAGACATAAGCAATGCAAATATCTGTACTCACCATATCTATTTTTCTTTCCAGGGGTACATTGAGACCATCCATTCCTAGGGTAGACTAGCTCTGCCACAGACATCCATGCTCGTTCCACCGTTAACTTGTTATGGTAGCCATCAACACGTGTGTCCCACAGCTCTGGATGCCTCTCTACTTCTCCAATCATCCTCTCTGTATCGATTCTTGGCGCCATGCTCAGTACCTGTGGTGTTCTCTGTGCTCAAAGTTTCCCTGCAGTGAGAGGACAGGTGCCCAGCTGCTGTCTGGCGTGCAAATGAGACAGGAAATGTATGTTTGGCGCCAGAATTAATGGCCTACAGTGGACCTGATAGATTGGTAACAAGTGTTTCAGATTTTGTGATGAAAAACGGACACGGATGATACGTGCTGAACACGGACATACTCCATGTGCGGTCCGTGCAGGCACGGACTCATAGACTAAAGCGGGTCCGTGCCTGCGTGCTGCCGGACAAAAACGGACATGTCATCCGTGTAGAAAAGCGCACACACATACTTACCACACGGACACACGTTCCGTGTGATTTTACGTGTGTGTGCCATCTACCATCGAATAACATGGGTCTCCGTGTCTCCGGTACGTGCAAATACGTACCGCACACGTACAAAAAAAACGGATGTGTGTTGCGGGTCTTAGTGGGCATGCATGCATAATAATATTAAAAATTTTGTATCTACTTTTGCAAATTGTGCACTTGCTAATGTCTGTCATACCCAGTCGGGCAGGAAATTAGCTCCATTGCCAATCCCAGAAAGACCGTGTATTCACTTGTCCACATTTAGTGATAATTGCTTCAGATTAAACACTATTATATTGAAAATACAGAACACAGTTGAAAAGTTACACATCCCTGGAATCAAGGTCTCAACACCTACATTATTCAGCTCTCTGATTAAATATAAAAAAAAACTACCAACAGATTATAATTATCTTTAAAAATATGAGGGCAGGGGAAGCAGTCAACATTTTAGGATTTTTATAGACTAGGGATAGGAAGTCAGGATGCCGAGCTCCAGTGCTTTTTTTGTGGCGGTACGTGCCGGTACGGCGTACCGGAAAATCCGAAGAGCGCTGAGGGAAAGCACCTTTGGCTCTGTCCACATGGCTAATTTGTAAACTATGTAAATTAGCCATATGTGGAGCGGAGGCACAAGCAGAGCAGCTACTGGAGCTGCAAGACCTGCGATGATGTCACGTACACAGCGTTTGTTTGGCGTGCCAAGGTAGCGGGGAAACCCCCTGTAGGCCCTGACCTTGTGTTCAATCTAAGCTGTCCCCGGCAGCCTGCAGGGGCCCCCGCTGGGTGTATTACCATGACCTGCGACCACGGCTCCTTAGACCCTCTGGCAGCCACCGCAGGTGATAAAAATACTGCACTGCAGGCAGCCATCAGATGACAGCGCCAGTAGCTACACGGGGGGCAGAGGGGGCGGTCCTGACCTGGAGGAGAGCACACAGAAATTATGAGCAGCAGCGCAGCAGGGGCAGAACAGAAAGCTCCTTCCTACAGGAAGAAGATGCACGAGAAGAAGGACCTGCGGTGATGTCATGCCCATGTGACCATGTAGGAGGAGCCGGGCAGGAGCTGCTGACCGAGGAAGATGTGAGCACGGTAATTAGGGATGATGGTGGTGGGGGTGATGGAGGGTGAGTGGTATATGGGGGGTCCATATTGTGACAGAGGAGTGTTAAATGATACTATCTGTGTGGGACATGGGACTTCAGTGTGTTTTTGAGAGAGGGGTAATTTGTGGTACAGCCAGTCTGTGAGATATGCAGGACATGTAGGATGCTGTGTGTGTGTGTGTGTGTGAGAGAGATATGCAGGGCATGGGGGTGCTGGGTGTGTGTGTGAGATATGCAGGGCATGAAAATGCTGGGTATGTGTGTGTGTGTGTGTGTGTGAGATATGCAGGGCATGAGGTGCTGGGTGTGTGTGTGTGTGTGTGTGAGATATGCAGGGCATGAGGATGCTGTGTGTGTGTGTGTGTGTGTGTGTGAGAAAGAGATATGCAGGGCATGGGGGTGCTGGATGTGTATGAGATATGCAGGGCATGAGGGTGCTGGGTGTGTGTGAGATATGCAGGGCATGAGGGTGCTAAGTGTGTGTGTGTGTGTGAGATATGCAGGTCATGAGGGTGCTGGGTGTGTGAGATATGCAGGGCATGGGGGTGCTGGGGGTGTGTATGTGTGTGTGTGTGTGTGAGAGATATGCAGGGCATGGGGGTGCTGGGTGTGTGAGATATGCAGGGCATGAGGGTGCTGTGTGTGTGTGTGTGTGTGTGTGAGAGAGATATGCAGGGCATGGGGGGTGCTGGATGTGTATGAGATATGCAGGGCATGAGGGTGCTGGGTGTGTGTGAGATATGCAGGGCATGAGGGTGCTGGGGGTGTGATATATGCAGAGCATGGGGGTGCTGGCTATGTGTGAGATATGCAGGGCATGAGGGTGCTCTGTGTGTGTGTGTGTGTGAGATATGCAGGGCATGGGGGTGCTGGGTGTGTGAGATATGCAGGGCATGGGGGTGCTGGGGGTGTGTGAGATATGCAGGGCATGACGGTGCTGTGTGTGTGTGTGTGTGTGTGTGTGTGTGTGTGTGTGTGTGTGAGATATGCAGGGAATGAGGGTGCTGGGGGTGTGTGAGATATGCAGGGCATGACGGTGCTGTGTGTGTGTGTGTGTGTGTGTGTGTGTGTGAGATATGCAGGGAATGAGGGTGCTGGGTGTGTGAGATATGCAGGGCATGGGGGTGCTGGGGGTGTGTGAGATATGCAGGGCATGAGGGTGCTGGGTGTGTGTGTGTGTGTGAGATATTAAGGGCATGAGGGTGCTGGGTGTGTGAGATATGCACCCTCATGCCCATCACCCAGGGAATGCGCAGTGCGCGTCTGAAGCCAGCGAGTTAATCCTCCTCAATCTAAGCCGCCGGTGCCTGAAAGCACCCGCCTCACTCCTCGCCTCAGAGAGATGCATACCAGCAAATATTTTTTTACAAAAAAAGCACTGCCGAGCTCATAATTACAGATATGGAATAAAAATACCTAAATATTATTGTGGTGTACTACTGCAGATGATAAACATTGAAAACGGGAGATGTTATCTTAGGGCTCGGTTCCACTTGCCTTTTGCACGGACGAGTGCAATCTGATAAAACATCAGATTGCTCTCACAATAGTGCAAAACTATGAAGCATTTCATCATCTGCGATTGATTTCTCATACCATATTGGTTTGAGAAAAGAATCGCAGCATGCTGCATTTGGCAGCGAATCTTGGCTCACACGCACCCATTGTGATATAGGAAGAGACAGGCAGCGGAGGAGATAGGGAGAAAGTGCTCCCCGCCTCTTCTCCACAGCTGTGACCCGATTGCAAGATCGTATCAGTCGCATGACCCTCGACAGACACTCGCAGCAGAGGGTCATTAGCAGATCGCTTCTGATGCTCTTGGATCCAAAGCTATGCGCAAGTGGAACTGAGGTCTTAGACTGTGAATATTAATACAATGATTCAAGTAATAGAGAGGGTCTGGACCTTTAGAGCCAGTGTGATTATAAATAGAGATGACACAAACCTCTAGAGGCTCGTTCGAGTTCGGTTCGGCGAGCCGGTCGACGAACCTCTCGAACGCCATAGAAAACAATGGGAGGCAATCACAATTACATAATAACACATAGAAAACACCTTAAAAGGTGTCCAAAAGGTGACAAACAACTCACAAGATAACACAAACACATGGGAAAGTAACAAGGACAAATACTCATGCGAAAACAAAACAGCTGGACGAGGAAAAAGAGGACGAGACACGGACATAGGCATGGCATACCCTTCTAAAATCATGTAACATACAGCAAAGGGACTCCAAATGGAGTCTCCCTTTTTTCCAAAAATTGAGCCCCACAGACACCACTTCAGTGGCAGCACTTGTTGAACAATTACTTGTTCATCTTGGCTCATTTTTAAAAACACAGCAAGGGAACTCCAAGCGAATTCTCCCTTTTTTCCAAAAATTGGGCTCCACAGACACCACTTCAGTGGCATCACTTGGGCCCCAGTTGCAAACTGAACAGGTTGATTTGCATCAAGAACATTCAAAAATACACCAGCCTTTACTCTCCCCAGGATGACACAGCGGTAGTAAAGTCCTTAAAGATCCATGACTTGTTCATCTTGATGAACGTTAGTCTGTCCACATTGTCACTGGACAGACGCGTGCGCTTATCTGTCAGCAAACACCCAGCAGCACTGAAGACACGTTCAGAGACAACGCTGGCTGCGGGACACGACAAGATCTCCAAGGCATAAGTGGCGAGCTCAGGCCATTTTTCAAGATTTGAAGCCCAAAATGAGCAAGGCTCCAGTTGCAAAGTCATGGCGTCGATGTTCATTTGGAGATACTCCTGTATCATCCTCTCCAGCCGTTGACTATGTGTCAGACTTCTTGTCTCTTGTGGCCTTGCATTGGATGGTCTAAAAAAATTATGAAACGTTTCAATAAAATTGCTGGTACCAGCACCAGATACGGTATTGCTGGTACGGTTTGACTGATAATGACGAGACAGTCCCATGCTTGGCAAGTGACAACTGGGAGATTCACTCCGTGCACCACTAGTGTTTGGTGGAAAAGCCAAGCTAAGATTGAGTAACAGCTTCTGCTGATACTCCTGATAACGTGCGTCCCTTTCTATGGCTGGAATGATTTCACCAAATTTGGACTTGTAACGGGGATCTAAGAATGTGGCAACCCAGTAGTCATCATCACTTCTAATTTTGACAATCCGAGGGTCATGTTGGAGGTAGTGCAGCAAAAAGGCGCTCATGTGTCTTGCGCATCTATGAGGACCAAGTCCTCGCTGTGCTTGTGGCGTAAAGGTGATAACCGTGCAGTCTTCCGCTGACATCTCCCCCCAACCTCGTTCAACCAAAATTTGACCAAGGTCTCCCTCATCTGCTGAGTCTTCCATGTCCATCGAGAGTTTGGCCTCCATTTCTTCATGGTCTACTGCACCTTCCTCAACATTTTGGCTGCTACCATGCTCCCTTGTTAATCCCTCTACCTCACTGTCCAATGCCTGTCACCTTGGTGATGCTGAACGTCTGGACCTTGGTATCCCTTGCGCATATGAATCCTCCTGTACTTCCTCCCCTTCCTCTTGTCCCACCCCCTGACTCCGAATACTGTTTAGCATGTGCTCCAGCATGTAAATGACTGGAATTGTCATGCTGATAATGACATTGCCAGCGCTAAACATATTCGTCGCCTTGTCAAAACTGTGCAGAAGGGTGCATAGGTCCTTGATCTGAGACCACTCCAGCAGCGTGATCTGCCCCACCTCTGCATCTAGTTGGCCCAAGCTATACGTCATTGCACCAGGGCTCGGCAGTGCTGCCACAGTCGCTGTAACATGTGGAGAGTCGAATTCCAGTGTGTTGATACATCACATTTCAGGCGATGAAACGGCAGGCCGAAAGACTTCTGGAGCGATGCAAGTCGGTCAGCTGCGGTGTTACGGTTGCTGCGAGCACTGGAGACTATGTCCAGATTTCTTGCTACTGCACATGTGCGAGCGCTGGAGACTAAGTCCAGATTTCTTGCTACTGCACATGTGCGAGCGCCGGAGACTAAGTCCTATCTTGGAGCCATTGCACATGTGCGGGTGACATCATCGCTGACACGAGGTCACATGTCTCTGACACCTTCTATGCCGATTGGTTGCTGGTCATGTGCTTGTGACGTCTTGCTCGGTGATAGGCAAGCATGACGTCACTCCTGTGGTTCTGGCAGCGGATTGGCTCTGGTGTCCTCCATCTTGGATGAGGCACAGAGTCTATATAAGACCCTGACACACGCCGCATGGCGCTCAGTCCTCTTGGTTCATGCATAAGAGTAGACGCTCTGTGCGTGTTCCTCTAGGCATTCCTCTGTCTATGCTAGGTGAGCGCTACCGGCAGGGTAGCGTTCTTATACCTTACAGCTTCGGCTGCTGTCCGTATCCTTACCTCTTAGGGGAGCGGACATAGGCAGGTGCCTGAGGCACATGGTCTGGCTGGGTCTTGTGGTTCGACTCGTAGGTGGACGTTGCCGCTAGGGTAACGTTCCGTATACTGCGTCTGGCAGTTGTTCGTATCCTCGCACACTAGGGGAGCGAACAGAGGTAGGAGCTTTGTGCGGCTTACGCTGCTGTTCGTCTCTTTTGCACCACTAGAAGAGCGGACCTAGGCAGGTGCCATATCTAGTGGTTCGTGTCCTCGCACACTAGTGGAGCGAACGCAGGTAGGAGCTTTGTGCGGCTTACGCTGCTGTTCGTCTCTTTTGCACCACTAGAAGAGCGGACCTAGGTAGGTGCCATTTCGCACACATTGCCTTTGTCTCTGTGATTATTAACAGATATCATTCCACACACCCTCCAAGTAAGGGAGGAATTGCTTTACTTACTTATTATATCCTTCTGTGAGTTAACAGAGGTATTGCTCTCTGCCATAGTCTGCAGCAGAGTCTTTGCACGGTGGACCCTGACTGTCTGATACTCCTTTAAGTTATTATCAGACAGCCCCCCGTAACATTAAGACTGAGCCAAGGGTCTGGCAGTTATGGCAGAATATCAGCAGTTACACCGTTGCATACAAGTACTTGAGTCACGGCTCAAGAGTATAGAGGATAAACCTCAGACCATGGTGACATCTGCACATGATCCTCGACTTGCTCTGCCAAACAGATATTCTGGCGATGCCAGATCATGTTGTGGTTTCATTAGTCAGTGTCAGATACACCTAGAGGTCAACTCTTCTCGCTTCTCTACGGAGAGGTCCAGAGTAGGCTTTATCATCTCCTTACTTCAGGACAAAGCCTTAGAATGGGCGACTCCCCTATGGGAGCGCTCTGATGTGGTTACTCTGAGACATCAAGACTTTCTTGATGCTCTTAAGGCGGTATTCATGGGTCCGCAGGTTACCCATGATGCGGCCCTGAGACTGTTAGATCTATCTCAGGGTTCGTTATCCACTAGTTCTTATGCCATTGCTTTTAGAACTCTGGTGGCAGAACTAGATTGGCCAGAGAAGGTGTTGATTCCTATCTTCTGGAGAGGGTTGGCAGGCTATGTCAAGGATGCTCTTGCTACTCGTGAGGTCCCTGCTTCTCTGGAGGACTTGATCACAGTAGCAACGAGGATCGATGTACGCCATAAGGAACGTAGACTCGAGGTCTCTTCCTCACGCCCTAAGCATCGGGCTATTCCAGTTGTTGAGGGTCCACTACCATCTTCCTCAGCATCTGAAATATCTCCCACTCCTATGGAGTTAGGTCATACGTCTTCCAGACTACGCAAGTCTGGTCCTCCTATATGTTACGTATGTCGTCAGGTTGGGCACTATACCAACAAGTGTCCTAGTCGTCAGGGAAACTCCCTGGTCTAGTAACCATTAGAGGGGGGTTACTAGAGACGTCTTCTACACCCTCTAAGTGTTGTATCCCAGGTCAGCTCTCGTTATCTGAGAATACATGGCCTATTATGGCTTTTGTGGATTCCGGAGCTGACGGGACTTTTGTGTCCTCAGGATTTGTAAAGGGACACAATATTCCCTCTATCATGTTAGAGGCGCCTATTCCTGTCAGTGTTGTTAATGGAACTATGTTGTCTGACTCCATTACATTGAGGACAGTTCCCATGCGCCTTTCCCTGTCTCAGGGTCACATAGAGGAGATTTCTTTTCTTGTTTTGCCTGAGGGTATAGACGACGTCCTTCTGGGTCTCCCATGGCTTCGGACTCATGCTCCTCACATTGACTGGGAGTCTGACAGCATTATTAGTTGGGGTTCGAAATGTCAGTCCCGATGTCTTCCCTTACCACCTAAGGTCATTGCGGTTGCATCTACTGATCTCTCTCCCATACCTACACCCTATCTGGATTTCGCTGACGTGTTCTCCAAACAGGGTGCTGAGGGTCTTCCACCCCATAGGCCGTATGACTGTGCCATAGACCTTATCCCAGGTTCGGTTCCACCTAAAGGCAGGGTTTACCCCCTGTCGATACCTGAGTCGGAGGCCATGTCGACCTATATAAGAGAGAGTTTAGAGAAGGGGTTCATTCGTAAGTCTGTCTCTCCTGCGGGAGCTGGGTTTTTCTTTGTTCGGAAGAAAGAGGGTGATTTGCGTCCCTGCATAGATTACAGGGGTCTCAACGCAATCACAATAAAGAACAAATACCCATTACCTTTAATTTCGGAGCTCTTTGACAGACTGAGAGGAGCTCAAGTTTTTACGAAGTTGGATCTGCGGGGTGCGTATAACTTGGTACGAATTCGAAAGGGTGACGAATGGAAGACTGCTTTTAACACCCGAGACGGTCACTATGAATACCTCGTCATGCCTTTTGGGTTATGTAATGCACCCGCAGTATTTCAGGACTTCGTAAACGATGTGTTCAGGGATTTACGGTTATCCTCAGTAGTGGTGTATCTGGACGACATCCTGATTTTTTCTCCTGATCTGGAGACTCATCGTCAGGATGTCGTTCGTGTCCTTTCCCGTTTAAGGGAGCACTCATTGTTTGCTAAACTCGAGAAATGTGTATTCGAGCAGTCCTCATTGCCTTTTTTGGGTTACATTATCTCACAAGAGGGCCTGGCTATGGATCCTGCGAAGCTCTCTGCTGTCCTGCAATGGTCCGAACCTCATTCCTTGAAGGCGGTGCAACGCTTCTTAGGATTCATAAATTATTACAGGCAGTTCATACCCCATTTTTCTACTTTGGTGGCCCCTTTGGTGGCCTTGACTAAGAAAGGTGCTAATCCCAAAGCCTGGTCTACTGAGACATCTCAGGCTTTTGAGGCAGTAAAAAGACACTTTTCAACTGCACCCGTTCTTCAAAGACCCGATGAGAGTAAGCCCTTTCTCTTAGAGGTTGATGCCTCTTCAGTGGGTGCTGGTGCGGTCTTGTATCAAAAGAACGGTGCAGGTAGAAAAAGGCCGTGTTTCTTCTTTGCGAAAACCTTTTCACCGGCAGAGAGAAACTATACCATTGGGGATAGGGAACTGCTCGCCTTGAGATTAGCCTTGGAGGAGTGGCGTCACTTGCTGGAAGGAGCGAAACATCCTTTCCAGGTCTATACAGACCATAAGAATCTGACGTACTTACAAACCGCTCAGCGTCTGAATCCTCGCCAAGCCCGCTGGTCCTTGTTTTTCTCCCGCTTTCACTTCTCCATCAACTATCTGTCTGGGAGTAAGAATAACAAGGCAGACGCCCTGTCTCGCTCTATGCTTTCTACCCAGGAAGAGATTGACGAACCTCATCTTATCCTTCCCTCCAGGGTTTTTCATACGCTCTCCCCTGTGACATTAGACCAAATCCCACCGGGCAAGACCTTTGTTCCGCCTGATCGACAGAATGATATACTGTCATGGGCCCACACCTCAAAGGTGGGTGGGCATTTTGGTATTAGGCGGACACGAGAGTTACTGGAGAGGTGGTATTGGTGGCCACACTTAGCCAGCCACATCAAGAGATATGTTGGTTCCTGCTACTCGTGTGCTCGCAACCGTCCATTACGGCAGAGACCGGCTGGGCTCTTGCATCCTTTACCAGTGCCAGATAGACCATGGGAGGTGGTAGGCATGGACTTTGTGGGTGATCTTCCATGTTCACAGGGACATAGATTTGTGTGGTTCATTACGGACCATTTCTCCCGGATGGTTCATCTCGTACCGTTATCGAGAATCCCATCTTCCAGGGTACTAGCCAAACTATTCCTCAAGCATGTCTTTAGGCTTCACGGGATGCCAGATCGTATCATTTGTGATAGAGGCCCGCAATTTACTTCCCGTTTCTGGTGAGATCTTTGTAGCCTTCTGCAAATTGAGTTGAATCTCTCTTCGGCATACCATCCGGAGACCAATGGTTTGGTTGAACGTACCAATCAATCTATGATTATATACCTTCGACACTTTGTTGCTGAGAACCACGATAACTGGTCCTCCCTCCTACCCTGGGCAGAATTTGCCCTTAACAATTCGCTGGCTGAGGCCACTGGGCAGACACCGTTCGTACTCAATAATGGGCAACACCCTAGGGTACCGGTACCGTTTCCCGCTGCTGCACCTCCTCCTCTTGTGGCCGACTGGGCAACTAATGCCAGAGAGGTTTGGGATTGGACTCAAGAGTCGATCCAAGCAGCTAAGGACCGTATGAAGACGGTGTCCGATCGGTTTCGTCGCCCGGCTCCTGTCTTTTCTCCAGGGGACTTTGTGTGGCTCTCTGCAAAACACGTGAGACTTAGAGTGAGCTCTGTCAAATTTGCTCCTCGCTTCCTGGGTCCTTATGAGGTTCTTCGACAGGTAAATCCTGTAGTCTACCAATTGAAGTTACCCGTCCATCTTAGGATTCATGACAAATTCCATGTCTCACTGCTAAAGCCGGCTATTTTACCTCACGCTCGTGAAGTGCACTCTCCTGCCTCTGATTCCTCTCGCTCTAGCTATGAGGTACGAGCCATAGTTGGTTCTAAGATGGTTAGAGGGCGCAGGTTCTTCTTGATAGATTGGTAGGGTTACGGCCCGGAACATCGCTCTTGGGAGCCTGAGGAGGCTGTCCATGCTCCCGACTTAGTTGCCGATTACCTGCGTCGCCGGGAGGGGGGCCCTTGAGGGGGAGGTACTGTTACGGTTGCTGCGAGCACTGGAGACTATGTCCAGATTTCTTGCTACTGCACATGTGCGAGCGCTGGAGACTAAGTCCAGATTTCTTGCTACTGCACATGTGCGAGCGCCGGAGACTAAGTCCTATCTTGGAGCCATTGCACATGTGCGGGTGACATCATCGCTGACACGAGGTCACATGTCTCTGACACCTTCTATGCCGATTGGTCGCTGGTCATGTGCTTGTGATGCCTTGCTCTGTGATTATTAACAGAGATCATTCCACACACCCTCCAAGTAAGGGAGGAATTGCTTTACTTACTTATTATATCCTTCTGTGAGTTAACAGAGGTATTGCTTTCTGCCATAGTCTGCAGCAGAGTCTTTGCACGGTGGACCCTGACTGTCTGATACTCCTTTAAGTTATTATCAGACAGCCCCCCGTAACATGCGGTGGTTGAACGGCGGAAGTGAGCAGAGAGTGACCGTGCCCTGTGCAGAAGCACATCTAGGCTGGGATAGTGGGTTAAAAATTGCTGGACAACAAGGTTCAACATGTGAGCCATACAAGGCATGTGTGTCACCTTGCCCCGGCGAATGGCCGCACCCAGTTTTGCAGCATTGTCGCCCACGGCCTTCCCTGGCTGCAGGTTGAATGGAGACAACCATTTACGAAACTCGCTCGCAAGAGCTGACCACAACTACTCCGCTGTGTGACTCCTATTTCAAAGACATTTCAAGGTAAAGACCACCTGATGCCGTTGCGCTCTGCTGTTAGCATAGTAAGGAGGTGTGCGGGATTCCTTGTGCGCAGTTACAATGCGGGTGGCCTGACCAGGCACGCTTGGGGCTGAGGTGGAGGACCCAGTCGAGGTTGAGGAGGCAGAAGCAGTGGAATAACGTCTACATACAGAGGATTGATGCATAAGTTGTGGGAAGGGCAAGACTTGTTCAGCAGACCCTTCTCCATCTCTCACCATAGTTACCCAGTGCCCAGTCAGTGACATGTAATGCCCCTGTCCATGCTTACTGGTCCAAGTATCGGTGGTGAAATGCACCCGGTCACACACAGAGTTTCTCAAGGAAGCGGTGATGTTGTGTGCGACATGCTGGTGTAGCGCAGGCACACCTTTCTTGGAGAAGTAGTGGTGAGTGGGCATGTGGTACTGGGGCAGTGCGACGGAGTTAAGGTCTCAAAAATCCTCTGTGTCCACCAGGCGGAAAGGCAGCATTTCGGTAGCCAAGAGCTTACAGAGGGATAAAGTCAACCTCTTAGCTTTGTCATGGTTTGGAGGAAATGGCCTTTTATTTGTCCACATCTGAGGGACAGAGATCTGGCTGCTGTGTTGAGACTGTGCTGTAGAAGTGCTGTAGACGTGTTTCCAGTACTCTGACTCTGTCCAGGAAGGTGCAAGGTAACTTCGTCGTCAGTTGCATCCTCCTCCACCGCCTCTGGTGACCTTGTCGAGTGCCTGACTGTGGGTTGACAGTTAGTGGGATCTAGAACTTCATCATCAAGCGTTGTATTTGCACTCCCTTCACCCTCAGACCTAACCTCATCCTGCCGTGACTGAATAGTTAAGTTGTCGTCCCAATCATGTGGCTCCATCATCGTCATCAGTATGTTCCTCATTGTCTCCACCAGCAGGTGTTACAGTTTGGGAATGAGGGTGTACATTATGCTCAGAAACTTGGTCATCAGGGCCAGAATCTGAGTCACAAAGCTTCTGGGCATCACTGCAGACTATTTCCTGGTCTGTTCTCACTGTAGCTTGGGAGCAGACCTCTGATTCCCAGGCTATAGTGTGACTGAACAGTTCTGCAGACTCAGCCATATCTGTTACACTGTACTGTGCAGGGCGGGTGGAGACTTGAGAGCTGGGAGAAAGCAAGTGTGATTGGGATGACAACTCAGAGGACTGTTATTTTTTGGATGTTGA
Organism: Anomaloglossus baeobatrachus; assembly: GCF_048569485.1. Lineage (NCBI taxonomy): Eukaryota > Metazoa > Chordata > Amphibia > Anura > Aromobatidae > Anomaloglossus > Anomaloglossus baeobatrachus. The sequence continues at coordinate 615,605,289 of NC_134354.1, read as the reverse complement.
AGTTGAGCTGGAGGAGAGGCCACTTGTTGGAGCAGTTGAGATCCATTCAAGCATGTTCTTTTTTTGTGCATCATCTACCTTTGTGTTACAGTTGTTTGGGTCCGTAAAAAAGGGAGCACATCGCAATGTCCATGGAATGTAGTAGACATCTTACTTCTGCTGGAAGATGTCCTATATTCAGCAGATGTTAATGTAGCTTTCCCACCTTCCCCACGGACACAAACTTTTTTCCTTTTCCAACACGCCTGTTCCCCTTTCCACCAGCATCTGTTCTTTTGCCACTCACTTTGTTAGTGACAAGGTTGGCCACTTAAAATGTGGATGCAAAAATTGAGAGGTGGTGTAGATTGCAGAGGTGGTCTAGCTTTATTGACAGCTGAAGAACCAACACTGACTATCACAGACAATTTTAGTATGCCCCTAACAGTGGCAGCACAGTTTGCAATTAGAATTGCGTATCAAAAATGGATATCTGTGTACAATGCAGAGGTGATTGGTGATTTAGCTTTATAGACAGCTGAAGAACCAAGACTGACTATCACAGACAATTTTTTTATGCCCCTAACAGTGGCAGCACAGTTTGCAATTAGAATTGCATATCAAAAATGGACATGTGTGTACAATGCAGAGGTGGTCTAGATTTATAGACAGCTGAAGAACCAACACTATCACAGACAATTTTTGTATGCCCCTAACAGTGGCAGCACAGTTTGCAATTAGAATTGTGTATCAAAACTGGACAGGTGTGTACAATGCAGAGGTGGTCTAGCTTTATAGACAGCTGAAGAACCAAGACTGACTGTCACAGACAATTTTTGTATGCCCCTAACAGTGCCAGCACAGTTTGCAAATAAAATAGCGTGGCAAAAGTGTGCAGGTGGGTACAGTGCCCGGGTTCTGTGGGTCAGTGGACAGGAAAGGAGCACAAACTTAGTATTCCAGACACTTTTAGGATGGCAGAAAAAGTGTCAGCTCTTTGGGCAAATAAAATAGCATGGCAAAAATATGCAGCTGGGTACAATGCCCAGGTTCTGTGGGTCAGTGGACAGGGAAGGAACACTAACGTAGTATTCCAGACACTTTTAGGATGGCAGAAAAAGTGTCAGCTCTTTGGGCAAATAAAATAGCGTGGCAAAAGTGTGCAGGTGGGTACAGTGCCTGGGTTCTGTGGGTCAGTGGACAGGAAAGGAACACTAACGTAGTATTCCAGACACTTCTAGGATAGCAGAAAAAGTGTCAGCTCTTTGGGCAAATAAAATAGCATTGCAAAAGTGTGCAAGTGGGTACAGTGCCCGGGTTCCCTCCCCCCCCCGCACCTTTTTCTAGTTATCTATGGGTCATCTACATTTGTTTTAAATAGCCTGTTACTGTATTTCATAAGTGGCTCCTTTCCCATAATCCCTAATTCTCTTGGATCTACTTGAATCTGAGGATTCCCTCAAATATCTGGGATCCTTGAGATCAGTGGATCTTCGGAAAGGGTTAAAAATACTGCGCTATTAGCTCCACCTGTAATACTTTGCTTGTCCACGCTTCTACACGGCTTCCTTCTCTGTGAGATGATCCATTTATGGGTCATGTATAAGTGTTTTAAATGGCTTGTTACTGTGTATCCTAATTGGCTCCATTTTTCATAATCCCTAATTCTCATGGTTCTACTTGAATTCAAGGATTCCCTTTGATATTTGGAATCCTTGTGATCAGTAGATGTCCAGAAAGGGTTAAATATACTGCGCTACCAGCTTCACTGGTAATACTCTGCTTGTCCACGCATATACTCTGCTCTATGTGGGCAGCATAACAGGAACGTGCCTGTGATGTTTGAGCCTATATGGCCTAAATAGTTATCCTCATACCATTTTAGAATGCCGCTCTTTTGTACGTTAAAACGTCATATGAATAACGCTATGCGCTGTGTTTTCCTGCACTTTGATAAGTGCTTAATATATTTACATCTAGCGCATGCGCAGTAGCGAATGATGGGTGGTGACTTACATGTCATGTGACTAAACCAAGATGGCGGCCGCCATCGGAGCAGTGCAAACGCACACAGCTCCTCAGCTGCTCCACTGGTGAGTGCTAATTTATCTCCTTTATATGGGACACACAGGGAAACGGTGCACTGCCTTCACCCTTTTTCCCCTGAGGAAGCCACCACTACAGGTGGCGATACACGTGGGGTTACCACGCCAGGAACTCCTTTACTCTCCCCATCACCTTTGCCCACATGGTTGTTAGTCATCTCTGGTAGTAAGTATAGGACCGTGACTGCCATGCTTTGGGCAAAAACTCTGCCTTAGCCTGCCTTATAGGGCTGAAATACTCTTACCACCTAGTGATAGGACTGATGTGAATTTGCCCAAGTGCTTAGGATCTTGTACATGGGATGTATTTTCTAAGGTTGCCCACCATTACCATCCATCACTGGTTTATGGTGCACAGTCTTATGGGTATAACTGATTTTGACAATTGACCTGTCCAACTGTGGTTTATATGTGACCGTAGACCACTTTGCACTACATTTATGCCTGTCTAATACTAAGTGCCAGTTCAAACCTTGTCATTGGCTCACACACTGCGTGATTATAATTGATATTGACTAGCACAATTTGTGTCATACATGCAACCATAGACCAATATGTACTGTAACCATGCTTTTTCAATACAAAGTATCAGCTTGAATCCTGTTATTGGTCTTTAAACTACGTGGCTTGTGGCCTTTTTCTTTAAGCACTGTACATTGGCATGTTAGGTGTATGACCGGACACTTACTCTGTCCATAGGAGAGTCCTATATCATATATTTATATTGTGACTTCATTATATTGCTTGCTGGCGGGTTGGTTTATTATGCCTCTGGCTTTTTAAGTGTTTTTCATTTTTGTTTTCTTGTGTACCTCACTCTAAAGTGTGGTGATGTGTGATTTATTCTTGTTGTAATAAAGTCCTTTTTTACTCAATTGATGGTGTTGTGATCCCTTTTTGGTATACCTTTTTCTTCCGCTCTATCTCATTGTGCTTGTATACCAGGAGATCCCACCGGGTGGTGCCCTTCCCCTGCTTAGTTGGTCTCATCGTTGGGTGTCTTGACACCATTTCTGGAAGGAGGCACACCCTCACCAAATATTGGTGATATTTTTCTTGTCCACTTGGTTTATGTATTTGAATTAATTAAATCCTTTGTTGCAACTATATTAGTCACATGAACCTAGCAGCAAGGGAGGCGGCCTGGTCCAATCAATCATCTGATATGTTTGGTGCCCATACGATCTCTGTAGTTAGTGGTGGACCTGTTAATCCACAAGATGAGAGCCAACAACTCATGCAGGATCTAATCAACTTACATAAAAGGGTAACTAAAGTAGGGTGGAATATTAGAACTCTTGAGGAGTACAAAAAACCTAAGATCACACCTAGAGGGCTAAGAGTTCAGATATTTCCAGCATGGGAGACTGATGCGCAGTTTAAAATTACTTGGGAGCAAGGGTTACAAACATGCTCATACATTCTTTTGGACATGCTAATTGAGCATGACCGCTCATTACTCACTCAGCTAAAGGAAGAAATAAATAACAAAGAGCACATACTACGCCAACTCGATACACAGACAATAGTTATACCTTTTCAAAACAAATTGAAGGGTATCCTTGCTAATTTCGAGAAAGATATTATTAAAGGGAAGCAACACAAGTTCCAGCAAGATAAGGGCGACTACGCCGAGAATAGGGCCTACAGGTGGTCACATAAGGGTAATAGACGTAGACAAGCCAATCGGGAACCTGATATTACCCCAGTAGTGTCCGAACCCTCCTTAAGCGATTTTTTATCCACTGATACAAGCGACCAAGAAGGCGTACCAGGAGGGGTCGTCGGAAAACAAAACACCAGGAGAAAGGGCAGGAGAGCTCATCCATGGCAGTCGCCCCCCCAGAGGGAAACAAGGACCTGGAGATGGAATTGGTGACAGGTAATAGGAGTGATCTACAAATAGTGAACCTCTCCAATTATCAACTGTCTGAAGCTGAAATCAACATACTCGCTAGGGGTCTGTCTTTCGCACCCATGAATAGAATGGATAAATTCACTGTCACCAAAGATTTATACCTTTTTTGCAGACAACTCACTTTCAAATACCTCCACAGCCAACCAGAACTCATCGATACGCTACCGCCCAAAGATCGGCAGGTGTTTGGCGACCTCCTGAATCTCTTGGAGGAGAACGAGAGGGATACGGGTAAGAAAATCCCCTTTACGGGACAGCTCTTGTCACAAGCCACACCCCCCTAGGTCTTTGTCCCGCTGTGGGTATTTTCTGTCTGTAAGGATATTGAAAAGTTAAAACCAGATAATAATAGAGACAACAACTTAACTGTAGGCGAGAGACAGACTCTATCAAAACTCAGTAACAACAAAGAGTTTCTCATAAAAGAGGCAGACAAGGGGGGGAATGTGGTCCTGTGGCCGACGGACATGTATGTGAGGGAGGCCAAGAGACAACTCTCTAATAGAGAATGTTACACGGTGTTACCATCAGACCCTACCAGCACGTTCAAGCAGAATCTGGACAGATTCTTGTCTGCGGCCCATGAACAAGACATCATCACCCTGAAGGAAAAGAACTTTCTTACAACTAAATTTCCGGTAACACCAACATTCTATATGTTACCGAAAATTCATAAGGGCCGCACGGAACCTCCAGGTAGGCCAATTGTTTCAGGGATTGGTGGCCTATTTGAGAGGCCATGCATTTACCTGGACTTTTACCTCCAGCCCTTGGCGCAGTCTTCACCCTCATATGTAAGGGATTCTACTCATCTAATCGAACAACTTGCCAAAATAGAAATCCCGACTGATGCCCTTCTAGTGACCCTAGATGTAGAGTCACTGTATACTTCCATCAATCACGAGTTGGGATCACGGGCAGTCTCGTTCTTTTTAGATCATAGAACGACTGGCAATAGAAGGCATGACTCCTTCATTTTGGACCTTCTCTATCTGGTACTAGATAAAAACTACTTCCTCTTTGACAGAGCCTACTACCGTCAGACGTCTGGGACCGCTATGGGGGCCTGTTGCGCGCCACCCTATGCCAACATCTTCTTGGGGTGGTGGGAAGAGACACATGTCTACACACTGCAGCACTATAAAACCTTGTGGTCCGTTGGTTAAGGTACATTGATGACATTTTGCTCTTTTGGTCTGGTACCTTGAAAGATTGTGAGGACTTCATTGCTACTTTGAATGATAACACTCTCAATATTAGGCTGACCTCCAATATAGCCACAGAGACAGTGGAGTTCCTAGATCTCCAAATCTCCAAGGTCGGTGCAACAATCTGTACCACCTTATATCGTAAACCAACGGCCACAAACAGCTTACTGCATTACAGCAGCTTCCACCCCGCACATGTTAGACGCGGGATACCGAAGGGACAGTTCATGAGAGTAAAAAGGAACTGCAGCGATAATAACAGCTTTGAATCCCATGCTTCCGATTTGACCAACAGATTTCGGAAGAGGGGGTATCCGAAGAAAGTGGTCGCCGGGGCCCTGCAGACTTGCAGAACTACAACACGGCAAACTCTACTCCAACCGAAAACACGACAAAAACAAACAATAGTGAGTATTATCACTCCCTTCAATAATCAGTGGCAAGATCTGTATGGGCTCCTACAGGATAACTGGGACATTCTGCTAAGCGATAAAAAACTGATTCCCTTTATTGGGGACAAACCGAAAATGGTGGCAAGACGAGCCCAGAACCTGAGGGGGATCCTATAAAAGAGCCACTTCAAAAGACCTACACCGAGTATGAGAACAGGTGTCAGATTGAAGGGAACTTTTCCCTGTGGGGCATGTACAGTCTGTCCCTACATGGTGGCTAACGATCACGTCTCCCTACCCATTTTTCCTAGGCGAATCACCTGTGGGGCCTACTATAACTGCCGTACAAGAAATGCCATCTACGTCCTTATCTTTGACTGTCCCAAAGTCTATGTTCGCGAAACCACTCAAGAGGTAAGGAGGAGGGTACAGCAGAATTTTCGAATATTAATACTGCTGGTATGGATTTGAAGAAGGGCAAAGCACTTACATCAGTGGCTTCCCACTTCCTTACACACCATGGGGGACGCTACACTACAATCAAGGTGCTGATTGTTGATTCGGTCAGCCAAAGTATTAGAGGTTGGAACGTCACTAAGGAGCTGCTACGGAAGGAGTCTAGGTGGATTTATACACTTAAAAGCCTGGCGCCACATGGTCTGAATGAAGAATTACTCTATACCGGGTTCTACAACATCATCTGATTTTTCTCTCTTTATGTCGCTTCGCTCTCCAGGTCCCCTCTCCTCTCCTCCCCAGTTGGAACATGAACAGGAAGATAAGAGGAAGGATGACAAGAGGAAAAAGGAGGAAAGAAAGGAGAGAAAAAACCTAATTGTACCCCCTTCAAAATGGAAAAGAAGAACCACCACTCAAGAATATCCCTGATGTCATAAAGGGACCCTCCCTAGGAATACAAACAAAAACATCTCAAATGGATCTGACAGGAGAAGGGAAGAGTCTGGTTTGTGCCCTACAACATAGGACACTAATGGGAAAAGAATGAGGACACTCTCTATGGATCTTGGTTTCCTTATTGAATACTATACACAGTGTCCTCGGACACTGTCCCTGGTTCCTTAAGCTCTCAACCTGTAGTCCGGTTTTTGCCAACGTATCTGAGATAAAGTTCGGCTTTCTCCCCTTGATATGTGAACTATCCCTCTCCACTATCAGACCATCTGCTATGGTTCTGGAGCGGCGATTAGTTACTGTGTATCCTGTCTTTATAGACCTCCGTGTTCGCCAAATGTACAACCGTGGTTTTTCCTATTTGTCTAGATTGTCGATATGCGCGTCCTAACCGTGGCATCTATTTCTGCCATTCAATATAGCAGTACTCTTAGAGCCTACATTAGAGTGGTATGTAGTGAACGTCTATTTATCCATAATCATGCTCCGCCTGCTCTATGTTTACTTTCGGCACATGATCATGTATATTTTTCTGTGTCACCAGGTGTGAGTCAGCTGGCACTTGCAAATCCTCTCCCATCGGCGATATTTGCCTAACATACTGTGTGCTTCCCTTATGCTGTATGTTCTTCCATAATTATTGTATCAAGTCTATGGTTATGGGTCGACTTCTGGATTGTGTCCCTTTATAAGATACTTACGGTCCTGGTAGTGTGGGCCCTACCGTGCACCCGTATTTCGTCGTCCATAAATACAGATCTGGTGACTTTCTGGGGTGAAATAATTGCCATTTGTAGAGTAATCATTTGCCTCTGGTGCATATCTCACTCGCTCGCCACTTGTGTACATCGCGGGACCTTGTAGTTTTCCTGTGATGGGAGAGGGATATGAGTATTTATCCAACACTGTATCTTCTCTCGATCAAATGATAGCTAACCTAAATAACCAAGTACATTCATTAAATTGACTGTGAGCTTTCTGGCGTTCGGACTCATGACATATATGGATCCCTATGCCCTCTCTGTATGAGTGCTTAACATAGATTTCTTCCTTCTTTGTGAAATGATCCATTGGTATGAGGTGACACAGGGGGGTCTCTTTCCTTCCCCCCTGCACCTTTTTCTAGTTATCTATGGGTCATCTACATTTGTTTTAAATAGCCTGTTACTGTATTTCATAAGTGGCTCCTTTCCCATAATCCCTAATTCTCTTGGATCTACTTTAATCCGAGGATTCCCTCAAATATCTGGGATCCTTGAGATCAGTGGATCTTTGGAAAGGGTTAAAAATACTGCGCTTAGCTCCACCTGTAATACTTTGCTTGTCCACGCTTCTACACGGCTTCCTTCTCTGTGAGATGATCCATTTATGGGTCATGTATAAGTGTTTTAAATGGCTTGTTACTGTGTATCCTAATTGGCTCCATTTTTCATAATCCCTAATTCTCATGGTTCTACTTGAATTCAAGGATTCCCATTGATATTTGGAATCCTTGTGATCAGTAGATGTCCAGAAAGGGTTAAATATACTGCGCTACCAGCTTCACTGGTAATTAGAGATGAGCGAACTGGTCCCGGTTCGGCTCGAGGCCGGTTCGCCGAACGGGGGTCCCGTTCGAGTTCGGTTCGTCGAACGTTCGACGAACCGAACTCGAACGTATAGGCTATAATGGGAGGCAATCACAAACACATAAAAATGCATTATAAATGTACACAAACAGTTAATTAACATTGCCATAACACTTACCGGTCCTCGCGATCCCTTCTGCACTCTGTCTCCTGCCGCTATTCCATCCGATGATCGCTGAATCCTCCCGGTGACCTGCACTGCCAGCAGAGATGCAGGACCTATCGTGACGTCAAAATAGCCATGTGACCAGTCACGTGGCTATTATCTCATTGGCTACAGACTGGTCACATGACTATGACACGTCATGTAGGACCTGCGAGTGCATCTCTCCGGTACACGGTGCACATATGTGTATCGCCGTGTACCGGCGACATGCTCTAGCACACGGTCGACTCCCCGTTCCGTTAGGGACCGGCTGACACAGCCGGTCATTAACGGAGATCACCATTGCCATAGCAACGCAGTTAGCGGTGACGTCACCGCTAACCGCGGCTCCGAGAGCACTGTTGCTATGGTAACGCGTCTGTCAGCGTTACCGCTAGCAGCCAGCACTGATCACTCACGGAGTGAAGGCTGCACGCTGCTTCCCGATTGTAGTGATGATTGTAGTGAGGATGGAGGTTCCCCAGCCCCAAGTGATGAGCTGGTGAACCTCATCCTTCCTCACTACAATCGTCACTACTACTACACTAGTGATGATTGTAGTGAGGATGGAGGTTCCCCAGCCCCAAGTGATGAGCTGGTGAATCTCATCCTTCCTCACTACAATCGTCACTACTACTACACTAGTGATGATTGTAGTGAGGATGGAGGTTCCCCAGCCCCAAGTGATGAGCTGGTGAATCTCATCCTTCCTCACTACAATCGTCACTACTACTACACTAGTGATGATTGTAGTGAGGATGGAGGTTCCCCAGCCCCAAGTGATGAGCTGGTGAATCTCATCCTCACTACAATCGTCACTACTACTACACTAGAAAGAAAGAAGACAGAAGAGCAGGATCGTGGAGGGCTGACAGGGGGTAATAAAGATGGAGTCTCTAATGTGTCTGTGTATTTATTTCTATTAAAGTATTTTTTCTCTGTGTGGTGTCTTTTTTTTAACCCTTTATTGGAGATTCTTAATGGCCGGGTCAAACGTGCCTGACATTAAGAATCTCTGGCTTAATACTGGCTGGTAAAACAAAGCCAGTATTAACTCATGATTACCCAACAAGCCACCCGGCTCCAGGGCTGTTGGAAGAGTTGGATACAGCGCCAGATGATGGCGCTTCTATGAGAGCGCCATTTTCTGGGACGGCTGCGGACTGAAATCCGCAGCAGAGGCGCCCACAAACCTCGGGCTAACCTGTGCTGCGGATTCCAATCCCCAGCTGCCTAGTTGTACCCGGCTGGACACAAAAATAGGGCGAAGCCCACGTCATTTGTTTTTTAATTATTTCATGAAATAAGTGAATTAATTAAAAAAAACGGGCTTCCCTATATTTTTGGTTCCCAGCCGGGTACAAATAGGCAACTGGGGGTTGGAGGCAGCCCGTGGCTGCCAGCTGTACCTGGCTAGCATACAAAAATATGGCGAAGCCCACGTCATTTTTTTGGTGGGCAAAAAAATTCTGCATACAGTCCTGGATGGAGTATGCTGAGCCTTGTAGTTCTGCAGCTGCTGTCTGCTCTTCTCCATACAGACAGACAGCAGCTGCAGAACTACAAGGCTCAGCATACTCCATCCAGGACTGTATGCAGAAGTTTTTTGCCCCCTGAAAAAATTATGTGGGCTTCGCCATATTTTTGTATGCTAGCCAGGTACAGCAGGCAGGTACGGCTGCCCCCAACCCCCAGTTGCCTATTTGTACCCGGCTGGGAACCAAAAATAAAGGGAAGCCCTTTTTTTATTCTTTCATGAATTTCATGAAATAATTAGAAAACAAATGACGTAGGCTTCGCCCCATTTTTTTGTCCAGCCAGGTACAACTAGGCAGCTGGGGATTGGAATCCGCAGCACAGGTTGGCCTGAGCTTTCTGGGCCCCACTGCTGCGAATTGCAGTCTGCAGCCGCCTCAGAAAATGGCATTTTCATAGAAGCGCCATATTCTGGCGCTGTATCCAACTCTTCCAGCACCTGCCTGCTATACCTGGCTAGCATACAAAAATGTGGCGAAGCTCACGTCCTTTTTTTGTAGTTTTTTGGCAAAAAAAATAAAAAATGCTTCCCTGGATTTTCCATTGCCAGTGAAGGTAACACCAAGCAGTGGGGGTTAGCAGCCAGTAGCTGCTTGTATTACCCTTAGCTAGCAATACAAAAAATGCAGCGGGAGCCCATATTTATTTTTTTTAATTATTTATATAAATAACTAAAAATAAAATGGGCTTCCCTGTATTTTGATTGCTGGACATCACAGTGCTGTAAAAATAAATCTTTAAAAAAATGACATAGCGCTCCGCGGTATTTTTGATTCTCAGCGCAGATAAAGCAGACAGCTATGGGTTGCCACCCCCATCTGCCTGCCGTTACCTTGGTTGGCAATCAAAATACAGGGAAGCCCATTAATTTTTTCTATTTAAAAAATAGTTAAAAAAAAAAATGACGTTGGGTCCCCCCATTTTTGATAGCCAGCTAGGGTAAAGCAGACGGCTGTAGCCTGAAAACCACAGCTGGCAGCTTTACCGTGGTTGGGGATCCAATGTGGAGGTCCCCTCAGGCTCTTTTTTATAATTATTTTATAAATATTAATAATTACACAAAAAAAGTAGGGTCCCCTCCAAATTGGATCACCAGCCAAGGTAAAGCGGACAGCTGTGGTCTGGTATTCTCAGGGTGGGAAGGTCCATAGTTATTGGGCCTTCACAGCCTAAAAATAGCAGGCCGCAGGCACCCCAGACGTGGCGCATCCACTAGATGCGCCAATCCTGGCGCTTCACCCCAGCTCATCCCGTGCCCTGGTGCAGTGGCAAACGGGGTAATAAATCGGGTTGATACTAGCTGTAAAGTCACCTGAGATCAAGCCCAGCAGTTTGTGATGTCATGGTGTCTATTAGATACCCAACATCATAAACTGTCAGTACTAACAAAAACAAAAAATCGACAAAAGAAATTTATTTGAAAAAACAGTCCCCAAAACATTTCCTCTTTCACCAATTTATTGTAAGAAAAAAAATAAAGGGGTCCCACGACGACTCTGGACCGTCTAGAATATGGGGGGGAGACACTCAGGGAACGTATCCCCCATTTTCTAGGAGTGCGGACCCTTCATGTGAGGAGTGTGGGTGCAATGAATCTGCACTCACTCTCCCCGGGTCCACAGCAGCAGAGTCCATGTCGTAATGGTTGCTACCAAAGCTGCAATGCCCTGCTCATGAGGTAAGGGCATGCCTAATCAGGAGAACTACTGTAGAGGAAGCTCTGCTCACTGGTATATAGGTGCTCAGAGGTAATAATAGATAAAATTAGTGAGTAACCTCGGCACTCTAAATCTCCCAGACTAAGTCAGTAAGTCCCAATGGATAGTAATGCAAAATCACTCTTTATTGGTCCGTATTAAGAACATTTTTTTTTTCATAAGCATATATGTTTTTGTCCAAAACAAGTTACAATTGACGTTTCGGCCTGAGCCTTCGTCAGATTGGACTTATCTGCATGTAATCATGAAAAATGACAATAATCAGTATCACATAAGAGTGAGAGAACAATAACATAAACTCGAACAATGTAGAGGTACAATTGGCATGCAGCAAAAAAACTTGCAACACAGCAAGAAATGAAACACATGATACAAATGTCATAATACAGTACAAGGACAATATAGTAATGACAAATATGGGGTCAGAGTAGACTTAGACAGCTCTGGTACGAAAGAGATGTCAATCATAAAGTAACATGTGCAGTAGGTGTAGAGCTACAGTATGCATGGCAGAGCTAATGGGTAGACCGACCATAGAAAAAGAACGGAGAAAAAGTGAAGAAAAAGTGGAGAATAAGTGGAGAATAAGTGGAGAAAAAGTGGAGAATAAGTGGAGAAAAAGTGGAGAAAAAGTGGAGAAAAAAAATGGAGAAAAAGTGGAGAAAAAGTGGAGAATAAATGGAGAAAAAAATGGAGAAAAAGTGGAGAAAAAGTGGAGAATAAATGGAGAAAAAGTGGAGAATAAGTGGAGAAAAAGTGGAGAAAAAGTGGAGAAAAAAAATGGAGAAAAAGTGGAGAAAAAATGGAGAAAAAGTGGAGAAAAAGTGGAGAAAAAGTGGAGAAAAAAATGGAAAAAAAGTGGAGAAAAAGTGGAGAATAAATGGAGAAAAAGTGGAGAAAAAGTGGAGAATAAGTGGAGAAAAAGTGGAGAAAAAGTGGAGAAAAAGTGGAGAATAAGTGGAGAAAAAGTGGAGAAAAAGTGGAGAAAAAAATGGAGAAAAAGTGGAGAAAAAGTGGAGAATAAATGGAGAAAAAGTGGAGAAAAAAATGGAGAAAAAGTGGAGAAAAAGTGGAGAAAAAGTGGAGAAAAAGTGGAGAAAAAAATGGAGAAAAAGTGGAGAAAAAGTGGAGAAAAAGTGGAGAAAAAGTGGAGAAAAAAATGGAGAAAAAGTGGAGAATAAGTGGAGAATAAGTGGAGAAAAAGTGGAGAAAAAATGGAGAAAAAGTGGAGAAAAAGTGGAGAATAAGTGGAGAATAAATGGAGAAAAAGTGGAGAAAAAGTGGAGAAAAAGTGGAGAATAAGTGGAGAAAAAGTGGAGAATAAGTGGAGAAAAAGTGGAGAAAAAAATGGAGAAAAAGTGGAGAAAAAGTGGAGAATAAATGGAGAAAAAGTGGAGAAAAAGTGGAGAATAAGTGGAGAAAAAGTGGAGAAAATTGGAGAAAAAAATGGAGAAAAAGTGGAGAAAAGTGGAGAATAAATGGAGAAAAAGTGGAGAATAAGTGGAGAAAAAGTGGAGAAAAAGTGGAGAAAAAAATGGAGAAAAAGTGGAGAAAAAGTGGAGAATAAATGGAGAAAAAGTGGAGAAAAAGTGGAGAATAAGTGGAGAAAAAGTGGAGAAAAAGTGGAGAAAAAATGGAGAAAAAGTGGAGAAAAAGTGGAGAATAAGTGGAGAATAAGTGGAGAAAAAGTGGAGAAAAAGTGGAGAAAAAAATGGAGAAAAAGTGGAGAAAAAGTGGAGAATAAATGGAGAAAAAGTGGAGAAAAAGTGGAGAATAAATGGAGAAAAAGTGGAGAATAAGTGGAGAAAAAGTGGAGAAAAAGTGGAGAAAAAAATGGAGAAAAAGTGGAGAAAAAGTGGAGAATAAATGGAGAAAAAGTGAAGAAAAAGTGGAGAAAAAGTGGAGAAAAAGTGGAGAAAAAGTGGAGAAAAAATGGAGAAAAAGTGGAGAAAAAGTGGAGAATAAGTGGAGAATAAGTGGAGAAAAAGTGGAGAAAAAGTGGAGAAAAAAATGGAGAAAAAGTGGAGAAAAAGTGGAGAATAAATGGAGAAAAAGTGGAGAAAAAGTGGAGAAAAAGTTGAGAAAAAGTGGAGAAAAAAATGGAGAAAAAGTGGAGAAAAAGTGGAGAATAATTGGAGAAAAAGTGGAGAAAAAGTGGAGAAAAAGTGGAGAAAAAGTGGAGAATAAGTGGAGAAAAAGTGGAGAAAAAGTGGAGAAAAAGTGGAGAAAAAAATGGAGAAAAAGTGGAGAAAAAGTGGAGAATAAATGGAGAAAAAAATGGAGAAAAAGTGGAGAAAAAGTGGAGAATAAATGGAGAAAAAGAGGAGAATAAGTGGAGAAAAAGTGGAGAAAAAGTGGAGAAAAAAAATGGAGAAAAAGTGGAGAAAAAGTGGAGAATAAATGGAGAAAAAGTGGAGAAAAAGTGGAGAAAAAGTGGAGAAAAAAATGGAAAAAAAGTGGAGAAAAAGTGGAGAATAAATGGAGAAAAAGTGGAGAAAAAGTGGAGAATAAGTGGAGAAAAAGTGGAGAAAAAGTGGAGAAAAAGTGGAGAAAAAGTGGAGAATAAGTGGAGAAAAAGTGGAGAAAAAGTGGAGAAAAAAATGGAGAAAAAGTGGAGAAAAAGTGGAGAATAAATGGAGAAAAAGTGGAGAAAAAAATGGAGAAAAAGTGGAGAAAAAGTGGAGAAAAAGTGGAGAAAAAGTGGAGAAAAAAATGGAGAAAAAGTGGAGAAAAAGTGGAGAAAAAGTGGAGAAAAAGTGGAGAAAAAAATGGAGAAAAAGTGGAGAATAAGTGGAGAATAAGTGGAAAATAAGTGGAGAATAAGTGGAGAAAAAGTGGAGAAAAAATGGAGAAAAAGTGGAGAAAAAGTGGAGAATAAGTGGAGAATAAATGGAGAAAAAGTGGAGAAAAAGTGGAGAAAAAGTGGAGAATAAGTGGAGAAAAAGTGGAGAATAAGTGTAGAAAAAGTGGAGAAAATTGGAGAAAAAAATGGAGAAAAAGTGGAGAAAAAGTGGAGAATAAATGGAGAAAAAGTGGAGAATAAGTGGAGAAAAAGTGGAGAAAAAGTGGAGAAAAAAATGGAGAAAAAGTGGAGAAAAAGTGGAGAATAAATGGAGAAAAAGTGGAGAAAAAGTGGAGAATAAGTGGAGAAAAAGTGAAGAAAAAGTGGAGAAAAAGTGGAGAAAAAGTGGAGAGAAAATGGAGAAAAAGTGGAGAAAAAGTGGAGAATAAGTGGAGAATAAGTGGAGAAAAAGTGGAGAAAAAGTGGAGAAAAAAATGGAGAAAAAGTGGAGAAAAAGTGGAGAATAAATGGAGAAAAAGTGGAGAAAAAGTGGAGAAAAAGTGGAGAAAAAAATGGAGAAAAAGTGGAGAAAAAGTGGAGAATAATTGGAGAAAAAGTGGAGAAAAAGTGGAGAAAAAGTGGAGAATAAGTGGAGAAAAAGTGGAGAAAAAGTGGAGAAAAAGTGGAGAAAAAAATGGAGAAAAAGTGGAGAAAAAGTGGAGAATAAGTGGAGAAAAAGTGGAGAAAAAGTTGAGAAAAAGTGGAGAAAAAGTGGAGAAAAAATGGAGAAAAAGTGGAGCACCCTTTGGTGCCTTTCATGTGGCACTAAGGGGTGCTTAGCTTTGTATTTAGCCAAAAAAATGAAAAAAAAAAATGACGTAGGGTTCCCCCTAGTTTTGTAGCCAGCTAGGGTAAAGCAGACGGCTGCAGCCTGCAGACCACAGCTGGCAACCTCACCTTGGCTGGTAATCCAAAACTGAGGGCACCCCACGCTGTTATTTTAAATTAAATAAATAATTTAAAAAAAAAAACACGTAGGGGTCCCCCAAAATTGGATCACCAGCCAAGGTAAAGCAGACAGCTGGGGCCTGATATTCTCAGACTAGGGAGGTCCATGGTTATTGGACTCTCCCCAGCCTAAAAATAGCAGGCCGCAGCCGCCCCAGAAGTGGCGCATCCATTAGATGCGCCAATCCTGGTACTTCGCCCCAGCTCATCCCGTGCCCTGGTGCGGTGGCAAACGGGGTAATATATGGGGTTAATACCAGATGTGTAATGTCACCTGGCATCAAGCCCTGGGGTTGGTGAGGTCAGGCGTCTATCAGATACCCGACATCACCAACCCAGTCAGTAATAAAAAAAATAGACGACAAACACATTTTTATTTGAAAAAAAACTCCCCAAAACATTCCCTCTTTAACCAATTTATTAGAAAGAAAAACAAATCCAGGTCTGGTGTAATCCAAGGGGTTGCCATGACGATCCACACTGTCCTAGTCAATGAAGAGCAGGATGTTCCCCATTGGCTGGGAGAGCAATGCAGTGACCTGAGCTAACATCAATGGGTCAGCCCAGGTCACTGCAGGGCATGACAAGTGCTGCTGTCAGCGAGGTACATTACCTGCGCTGATCTCCAGCACTGCCGACAGCCCCTGTCATTGAGGTCAATGACCGGCGCCTTCACATCAAGTATCGCGAGAGGTCCGTGACGTCACCGCCAGTGTCAGTCTCGGGTCGGAAGCGATAGGTGATGTGACAAGCGGCGGCCATGGAGGACAGTGACAGCGCTGAGGTCGGGATGGCGGGACTTCATCACCGCAGGTAAGCCGAGCGGGGGGGGGGGGTGTGAAAGTGTGTGTGTGTGTGCGTGTGTGTATATGTATGTATACATGCCGCGGGCAGGAGGGGGCGGAGCGAGCTGAGCGGGAAGTGTGGGCTTCCTGCACGTAACTAAGATAAACATCGGGTTACTAACCAAAGCGCTTTGCTTGGATACCCGATGTTTATCTTGGTTACCAGCTTGTGGCAGGCTGCCAGCGATGGCTCCTGCACACTGTAGCTGGGAGGGGGGGGGTGTGCGTGAGTGAGAGTGTGTGTGTGTGTGTGTGTATATGTATGTATACATGTCGCGGGCAGGAGGGGGCGGAGTGAGCTGAGCGGGAAGTGTGGGCTTCCTGCACGTAACTAAGATAAACATCGGGTTACTAACCAAAGCGCTTTGCTTGGATACCCGATGTTTATCTTGGTTACCAGCTTGTCGCAGGCTGCCAGCGATGGCTCCTGCACACTAAAGCTGGGAGGGGGGGGGGGTGTGCGTGAGTGAGAGTGTGTGTGTGTGTATATGTATGTATACATGCCGCGGGCAGGAGGGGGCGGAGTGAGCTGAGCGGGAAGTGTGGGCTTCCTGCACGTAACTAAGATAAACATCGGGTTACTAACCAAAGCGCTTTGCTTGGATACCCGATGTGTATCTTGGTTACCAGCTTGTGGCAGGCTGCCAGCGATGGCTCCTGCACACTGTAGCTGTAAAAAGCCCTGCTTTTTGCTGCTAGAACCGTTCTCGAACGTATCTAGAACTATCGAGCTTTTGCAAAAAGCTCGAGTTCTAGTTCGATCTCGAACAGCCCCAAAAATCACTCGAGCTTAGAACTGGAGAACCTCGAACCACGAACCGCGCTCAACTCTACTGGTAATACTCTGCTTGTCCATGCATATACTCTGCTCTATGTGGGCAGCATAACAGGAACGTGCCTGTGATGTTTGAGCCTATATGGCCTAAATAGTTATCCTCATACCATTTTAGAACGCCGCTCTTTTGTACGTTAAAACGTCATATGAATAACGCTATGCGCTGTGTTTTCCTGCACTTTGATAAGTGCTTAATATATTTACATCTAGCGCATGCGCAGTAGCGAACGATGGGTGGTGACTTACATGTCATGTGACTAAACCAAGATGGCGGCCGCCATCGGAGCAGTGCAAACGCACACAGCTCCTCAGCTGCTCCACTGGTGAGTGCTAATTTATCTCCTTTATATGGGACACACAGGGAAACGGTGCACTGCCTTCACCCTTTTTCCCCTGAGGAAGCCACCACTACAGGTGGCGATACACGTGGGGTTACCACGCCAGGAACTCCTTTACTCTCCCCATCACCTTTGCCCACATGGTTGTTAGTCATCTCTGGTAGTAAGTATAGGACCGTGACTGCCATGCTTTGGGCAAAAACTCTGCCTTAGCCTGCCTTATAGGGCTGAAATACTCTTACCACCTAGTGATAGGACTGATGTGAATTTGCCCAAGTGCTTAGGATCTTGTACATGGGATGTATTTTCTAAGGTTGCCCACCATTACCATCCATCACTGGTTTATGGTGCACAGTCTTATGGGTATAACTGATTTTGACAATTGACCTGTCCAACTGTGGTTTATATGTGACCGTAGACCACTTTGCACTACATTTATGCCTGTCTAATACTAAGTGCCAGTTCAAACCTTGTCATTGGTTCACACACTGCGTGATTATAATTGATATTGACTAGCACAATTTGTTTCATACATGCAACCATAGACCAATATGTACTGTAACCATGCTTTTTCAATACAAAGTATCAGCTTGAAGCCTGTTATTGGTCTTTAAACTACGTGGCTTGTGGCCTTTTTCTTTAAGCACTGTACATTGGCATGTTAGGTGTATGACCGGACACTTACTCTGTCCATAGGAGAGTCCTATATCATATATTTATATTGTGACTTCATTATATTGCTTGCTGGCGGGTTGGTTTATTATGCCTCTGGCTTTTTAAGTGTTTTTCATTTTTGTTTTCTTGTGTGCCTCACTCTAAAGTGTGGTGATGTGTGATTTATTCTTGTTGTAATAAAGTCCTTTTTTACTCAATTTATGGTGTTGTGATCCCTTTTTGGTATACCTTTTTCTTCCGCTCTATCTCATTGTGCTTGTATACCAGGAGATCCCACCGGGTGGTGCCCTTCCCCTGCTTAGTTGGACTAACGTAGTATTCCAGACACTTTTAGGATGGCAGAAAAAGTGTCAGCTCTTTGGGCAAATAAAATAGCGTGGCAAAAGTGTGCAGGTGGGTACAGTGCCCGGGTTCAGTGGGTCAGTGGACAGGAAAGCAACACTAACGTAGTATTCCAGACACTTTTAGGATGGCAGAAAAAGTGTCAGCTCTTTGGGCAAATAAAATAGCGTGGCAAAAGTGTGCAGGTGGGTACAGTGGACAGGAAAGGAACACTAACTTAGTATTCCAAACACTTTTTGGATGGCAGAAAAAGTGTCAGCTCCTTTGGCAAATAAAATAGCGTGGCAAAAGTGTGCAGTTAGGTACAGTGCCCTTGTTCTGTGGGTCTGTAGACAGGAAAGGAACACTAACTTAGATTCCAGACACTTTTAAGATGGCAGAAAAAGTGTCAGCTCTTTGGGCAAATAAAATAGCATAGCAAAATTGGGCAGGTGGGTACAGTGCCCGGGTTCTGTGGGTACCAGGACAGGAAAGCAAGCCTCACTTTCTATCCCTCCTAATGATGAAATGCAGAAAGGAATTCCCTGAGCTGAGGTACACAGACGCTGTTATCTAAAGCTGTACACAGCGCTTTCACGGACCTGCCTAGCAGTTATGGCTATGAATGCCTGGAAATCAGCCCTGAAAAGGGCTGAAATAACAAGCAGTCCCTAATCCCTACAGTGCTGTGTAGCTTGCACTATGTCTACAGTCATGGCCAAAAGTTTTGAGAATGACACCAAAATTATATTTTCACATGATCTGTTGCCCTCTGGTTTTTAATTGTGTTTGTCTGATGTTTACATCACATACCGAAATATAATTGCAATCATATTATGAGTACCAAAAGGTTATATTGACAGTTAGAATGAGTTAATGCAGCAAGTCAATATTTGCAGTGTTGACCCTTCTTCTTCAGGACCTCTGAAATTCTCCCTGGCATGCTCTCAATCAACTTCTGGACCAAATCCTGACTGATAGCTGTCCATTCTTGCATAAGCAATGCTAGCATTTTGCCAGAACTTATTGTTTTTTGTTTGTCCACCCGTCTCTTGATGATTGCCCACAAGTTCTCAATGGGATTAAGATCTGGGGATTTTCCAGGCCATAGACCCAAAATCTCTATGTTTTGTTCCATGAGCCATTTAGTGATCACCTTTGCTTTATGACAAGGTGCTCCATCATGCTGGAAAAGGCATTGTTGGGCGTCAAAGTCCTCTTGGACAGTTGGAAGAAGTTGCTGTTGGAGGACATTCTGGTACCATTCTTTATTCATGGCTGTGTTTTTAGGCAAGACTGTGAGGGAGCCGATTCCCTTGGCTGAGAAGCAACCCCACACATGAATCGTTTCAGGATGCTTAACAGTTGGCATGAGACAAGACTGGTGGTAGCGCTCACCTCTTCTTCTCCTAATAAGCTGTTTTCCAGATGTCCCAAACAATCGAAAAGGGGATTCATCTGAGAAAATGACTTTACCCCAGTCCTCAGCAGTCCACTCCCTGTACCTTTTGTAGAATATCAGTCGGTCCCTGATGTTTTGTTCTGGAGAGAAGTGGCTTCTTTGTTGCCGTCCTTGAAACCAGGCCTTGCTCAAAGAGTCTCCGCCTCACAGTGCGTGCAGAAGCACTCACACCAGCCTGCTGCCATTGCTGAGCTAGCTCGGCACTGCTGGTAGTCCGATTCCGCAGCTGAAACAGTTTTAAGATACAGTCCTGTAGTTTGCTGGTCCTTCTTGGGCGCCCTGGAGCCTTTTTGGCAACAATGGAAGCTCTCTCCTTGAAGTTCTTGATGATGCGATAGATTGTTGACTGAGGTGCAATCTTTGTAGCTGCGATACTCTTCCCTCTTAGGCCATTTTTGTGCAGAGCAATGATGGCTGCACGTGTTTCTTTAGAGATAACCATGGTTAACTGAAGAGAAACAATGATACCAAGCACTAGCCTCCTTTTGAAGTGTCCAGTGGTGTCATTCTTACTTAATCATGACTGATTGATCGCCAGCCCTGTCCTCATCAACACCCACACCTGTGTTAATGGAACAATCACTAAAACAATGTTAGCTGCTCCTTTTAAGGCAGGAATGCAATGATGTTGAAATGTGTTTTGGGGGTTAAAGTTCATTTTCTTTGCCAATATTGATTTTGCAAGTAATTGCTGTTAAGCTGATCACTCTTTATGACATTCTGGAGTATATGCAAATTGCCATTAGAAAAACTTAAGCAGTAGACTTTTTAAAAATTAATATTTGTAGCATTCTCAAAACCTTTGGCCATGACTGTATAGCGAACACAGCAGGATCGGTGGCAGCAGCCTAAGCGGTGACTGTCACCCACACGCCGAAGGCAGATAATGGCGGCGACATGGAAAATGGCCGTATTTTACAAGGCAAGGACATGTGACATTCACAGCCTATGACACATGCCCTTTCTTGTCTGGCAAAAATCCACTTAGCTGTGTGTGTGTCTGTGATTGGCTGACATCCTGGCCCGCCCCACTGCACGCGCGCTTAGGGGAAAAAAAAATGGCAATCGGCATTCTTTCAGCACCACAGAGCTAAACCGCGTCCCCCCCGCACACTATACGCTGAAATTTGATAATAGCGTGAATCACAGTGACTCACACTATTACAGTTAAAAGCCAGCTAGTAACTAGCTAGGATTTTTGCTGATCGAACCATTATCGAACAAAACTCAAAGCTATCGAGCTTTTAGCAAAAAGCTCGCATTCAAGTTCAATCTCAAGCACCCCCCAAAATCTCTCAAACATGAAATTGGCGAACCTCGAACCTCGAATATCGCTTATCTCTAATTATAAATTGATTGATCTGCAATATACTGCAGTACAGCACCTTGATAACACATTTTTGCATTATTGAGGAACTGCAAGCAAGAAAAGCATTTTATTACTCCTCTGTTCTAATTTTGCAACTGAAGAAAATTACCCAACTCAGTATTGTGTGTCAAAAAAGAATGCTGATAAGATGGACAAGCCACACGATATATTTTCTTGGTTTTGTGTGTTTTTTTTGTAACTTTTTTGTTTAAATAGTAAACAAAATTCCCCCATATCCATTTACACAATACCTTCAAAGATCAGTGAATAGAGAAGGTTGGGTTGTTTTTTCCAATGTTGTCTTGCGGCCTGTTTATGATTGATCAAACTCCTGTAGGGTAGTACTCACTCACAGAGTCAAATATCTAGTAATATTCAATTTAAGTTTAAAGAAATTATAATCTAAATTCTACTTTTTTTCTTCCTCCCAGCCCAGGAGATGTGGTATGTTTAGACGAAGTTCCTGTACGGTCAGACACAGAGATTACACAGTAGACAGCAGGGGCACATATATAAGATTATCTCAGCACAATTAATTTAAACACGCCTAATTGTGGAGTTTATTATTATTGCAAGATCTACAGATTAAAATTAATTTTGTTAGTGGGAAAACCCCTTTAATTTTGAAGACTGTAGATATTCAATTCTGTCAATAAAACTTGTTTCTGTTCTGATCTTTAGTCCTGTATCCCACAGAGGTCTAAGCTAAGGAAAACACTGTACCAAAACTACTTCTTTCAGGCCTGCTGCTTACTGCTATTGTCTGTGTTATTTATGGTCCGTTATTTACTCTAGGCTATAGCTTCTTGATGTGAGTACAAATTGTCAACAAGGGCATGTTGAGGAGTGCTTAATAAAATAAACTTTTTCTATATTGTGTATTTTTTTAACTCTATACTTACCACTTTAGTAATGGTGGTGACTGATAGACGCCTATTCATTACTTGCCCCTGGGCTTGATGCAAGCTGTAAATTCCAAGCTGACATCAACCCCAAAAGTATTACCCAAATTGCCACTACAACAGAGAAAATGGGAAGAACTGGGCAAAGAGCCATAATTGGCACATCTAATGGATGAGCCACTTCGGGGGAGGCTACAAGTTGCTATTTTTAGGCTAAGAAGGGACAATAACCATTGGCTCTTCCAGTCTGATAATACCAGCTCAAAGCTGTCTGCTTTACCTTGGCTGGTTATCAAAAATAGGTAGGAGCCCATGACATTTTTCAAATTATTTATTTAAATTTTAAAAAAAGTGTGGCATCCCATCTATTTTTGATAACCAGCCAAGATAAAGCTGACAGCTGAGCATTGCAGCCAGCAGCTGTCTGCTTTACTTGCAGTGGTTATCAAGATTAGGGGGTAACCCACATCATTATTTATATTATTTATTCCCTATTCCTATTTGTTTGCAGGGAAATTACCCCCATTTTGCTTTTTTTGAAGCCCCTAGCCTTTACTACAAAATTTTTACAGCTATTTTACAGGACTAAAATTTGGGTTTCCTTTGAATTATATGGGGTTAAGGAACCGGTGTCACGTTCGGGTCAAGTCCGAGTCCCAAACTGAACATTTAACTGAAGTCTAGCTGAACCCAAATGTTCATGGGTTCATTATCCCTACTCCTAATGGTATTCACTTTTTTTTATGGGGTGGCAACTAGAGGCTATACAGTATTGTGATTACCGATAATCAATGCAATACAAAAAAATAATAAAAAGCTGTATACACTATTATAAAGAAATTACAAGTTTTACCCAGTAAATTGCAATTGAGGGCACCCAAAAGGTTACTGTCTAAAGACCAGATCATTCATCTTTATATGTAACCAATAAACTATCATAATGATGGCCGACCAGATCTACAAGTGTGGTTCACCTTTTGTGTCCCCCTTCTTTCCCATAGATTGTAAGCTTTCGAGCAGGGCCCTCATTCCTACTGTAGCTGTTGGATTCTGTACTATTTTGTTTTGTTTTTGTCTATACAAGCCCCCACCTCATTTTAAAGTGCTGCGGAATATGTTGGTGCTATATAAACGTTATTATTATTATTATTATTATTATTATTATTAATAAATGTGTATCAAATGGACTTATTTTCTCTTTAGTGCACATCTACTTTTCCTTCAACACACACATTTGGGACAATTAATTAAGACTGCCATTACACACACCTTGCTTCAGTATTATGAGTGTAATTCGTCAAGAGGCGCCTGCCACTTTATGAAGTTTGGGCATCTTCTCAGTGTTGTGCAACTCTGAGTGCCTTGCCAGAAATAGTACTCAAGTTATGGACTACAGTAGCATTTATGGCATAAAAAATTATGGCAATTTTGGCATACACTATAAATTTCTGGACCTTGCTGAGTTCTACCCGTTTTGGCTAAGCTGCATTAATCAGGCTTGACATCGCCACAAATTGCAACATTTTTGTGGGACTATGGGTTGAGTCAAACTTGCCAATTTTCAAAGCATTCTACATCAGTTTTCTTGCATTAAAGCTTTCACATAAAATGACACTAAAATAATCCTGTCAGTACTAGCGCTGGATTTTTCCTGAGTAGGGATTTTTTATTGTGAAAACTCCTGTGGAATCCTCTTACCGAAATATAAAAGGAACTTTCAGAGAAAAAACATATTGTAAGTATTATGATCATTTTAAGGCCTTTTAACTAAAAATACATCAAACTAATAAATCCCAAAGAAACCAATAACATCTTGATTACTTTGCAATTGTACATGACAGATGCTCATTTTTCCCTTTTTTAGTTTTAAAGAGAGAGTCTTTTTATGCTTTGTTGGGCAGATGGAGTTTTGTGTCCAAATATTCTTAGATATGGCTTGGGATTTCTATTTATTCCCAAAGCTGTAGATTCTCACTAATGTTGCTTTTAAATTTTTAATCATTTTGAATTGCCTGTTGTTTGTGAATGAAGACTATGTCACAGTAAATGTACATGTTCCTTTTATGTAAAACTACAAAGGAATTTGCAGTATCTGGAGAGTTATTAGTGTTGCCACAGAGATATAAAATAAGCATTACACTGCAAGTGTACCTTAATAAAATAAGCTGTAAATGCCTCTTTTATCTCAATTGCTCACAAGTGACTAGAGTGAACATTATTTTCCTAATGTAATTAAGATAAATATGGAATAAAAACAATGTCCTTATAGTGATTGCTATAAATGTATTGCTGTCTTTATCCACATTTAAAGTTTAGTGGTTAGATAGATAAATAGATAATATACGTATATATAGAAAGCCGATAAATATGGCGCAGTAGCATCAACATCTTGGGCAATGGGTACCAAGCATGTTGCATATCCAGTGGCATTCAATAATATAAGGATATATTGGCATCACATTTCTGTTATAAGAATATTATAGAAAGGAGAAAAATACATACAGTAGCTAATGTGAAAAAAATGAATAAAAAGACATAGGAATTGCATTACTGCTTTGAAAAAATTGACAAAAAGAGACTCTTAAGGCTGCTTTGCATGTGTCGATTTCTCGTGCGATCACATTTGCGATCGCACCCGCCCCCATCGTTTGTGCGGCACGGGCAATTTGTTGCCCGTGTCGCACAATGTTGTAACCCCCTGTCACACGTACTTACCTTCCAAATGACCTCGCTGTGGGCGGCGAACATCCACTCCCTGAAGGGGGAGGGACATTCGGCGTCACAGCGACATCACACAGCTGCCGGCAAATAGAAGCGAAGGGGCGTAGATGAGCGGGACGTAAACATCCCACCCAACTCCTTCCTTCCGCATTGCCGGCGGGACGCAGGTAAGCTGCAGTTCATCGTTCCCGGGGTGTCACACGGAGCGATGTGTGCTGCCTTGGGAACAATGAACAACCGGACGTTTGATTTTTTGAAAATGAGCGACGTGTCAACGATGAACGAGAAGGTGAGTATTTCTGCTCGTTCACGGTTGCACGTAGCTGTCACACGCTACGATATCACTAACAATGCCGGATATGCATCACTTACGATGTGACCCCACCAAAATCTCGTTAAATATATCACAGTGTGTAAAGCCCGCTTTAGCTTATGAATTGGCCAATACATGTGAGCCCGATAACTTCGAGAAAGTGATCTCATTATATCGGCAACCTGCGTGTATGTTCAGATAGGTCCCTGGCTAAACAAGATGGTGGACACACCCTGGCTATGGGGCAGAGTGCTAGGTCTGAACAAGTGCACTACAACTATATAAAAAAACAGACCAGCAGCTTCCACAAATGTGAATAGGCACCAACCGAAAAAACAACATAACTACAAAAGCATATCCACTGGCACTCAATAATACAAGGTTACATTGACATTGCATTCCTGCTATAAAAATATTAGAGAAAGGAGAAAAATACATAGCTAATGTGAAAAATGAATAAAAAAAATAGGCATTGCATTACTGCTTTGGAAATATTGACAAAAAGAGATTGTTAGCTCATGTATTAGGCAATCCCTATAACCAGACAGACAAGGAAAGAGACAGACAGAGACAGATAGACAGTGAAAGAGACAGACACCCTGGAAAGAGGTAGACAGGGAAAGATACAGACAGACAGAGACAGACAGACAGCAAGACAGAACAGACACAGATAGACACAGACCAAGAGACAGGGAAAGAGACAGACAGGGAAGGCAGGAAAAGCGACAGACAGGGAAAGAGACAAACAGAGACAGACAGGGAAAAAGATAGAGAGACAGACAGACAGGAAAAGAGACAGATAGACAGGGAAAGAAATAGAGAGACAGATAGGTAAAGAGACAGGGACAGACAGGGAAAGAAACAGAGTGACAGACAGAGACAGATAGGGAATGAGGCAGACAGGCAAAGAGACAGACAGACAGAGACAGACAGACAAAGAGAGACAAACAGGGAAAGAGACAGAGAGAGAGGGAAAGAAACAGACAAAGAGATAGAGAGAGAGACAGACAGAGGGAGAGACAAACAGGTAGACAGACAGACAGAGAATGAAAGACAGAGGGAGGAACACAAAGACTGGGAGAGAGACAGCTATTATCCCAGGCAATGCCAGGTACTGCAGCTAGTCTTCTAATAAAGATGCCATATTATTTGTAGACAGGCTAAGCAAATTGCCCAATCGACTAATATCCCTTAATCAAAAGGGTTAGAAATTAGATTTCATGTTATTGTATTGTTATTATAAAGATACTAGAACCTAGTAAATACTTGCATATATATAATGCAATATGAGATTAGGCATCCTCTAGACAACCTGGACTGTAGGCTCAGAACTAATCACCCATTCCTTGGGCAGAGTACTAGGGCTTTCTGTGGTGTAAAATGGCCTTGATTTTCCTGAAACAAGTGCTTTTTGAGGTTCATTAAACAGATAAAGGCTGTATCCGGGAACTTACATTTTTTTCCAAAAATGTGCCCAAGCACTAGCAGGAAGGTAGTTGCTATTTTTCACTGGCACAGAGCAGTCATTGACACATCCTGCTGGCAATTTAGATGCTTCCTGCTGATGTTGTTTCCCCAGAGCTGCGGTTTCTCATGTTTTATGTGCCACATATAGCCTATGTAGCTCAGTCCTTCTTCCGCCACATAGAGCCTATATACGGTATGTGAACCCCATGACATCAACCAAAGCTGCTGGTTGAAAAAATTGACAAAAGTCTGGATAAATATACAGTAAGTTTTAGTGAATCAAAAATATAATAAAATAAGATACAGCAAAAAGGTGCTTCAGATATGGTGGCATATACAGCACGATATGACGATGTGGAAAAGCAATCAGGATTACAAAAATAACAGCAGCTGATTTGTAATAATGACAATTGTATTGCTGCAAAAAATACAAGAAAAAGGACATAATATATAATGTGAATTATAAATAATTCATACAGCCCAATATATAAGGATACTGCAACAATTTACAAAAAGGAATTAGGAAAAAATAATAAATACAAGGTACATCTGTAAAGATATATAACCATACTAATGGAGAGGTTTTGGAAGGAAATACTAAAATGGCACCTCAGGAAGTGGCCAAGCCCATTAGGAAACAATGCCCCCCCTCCTTATAAGTCGTCCCCAGAGGGTTGGACTTGTGTAGTTTGTCCCCCTGCCCACCAAACGCCCTCCCTAGCCTCTCCAGACATCATTTCAGGTCGGGCCGCACCTAGTTCTAGTTCCCTTTTCCAACCATCTTAAGTCCCAAGGCCACTGGCCTATTTGTTGCTGGAGCAACAGAAGCCACCGAGGGGGGGGGCAGGAAGATGACAATGATTTAACAATGATTCACCCCACCACCAAAACTGATTTGTATGGGCTCACCCAAATTAAAGCTGGGGATTCTTTCTGGCCAGTAATGGAGCCAGGTATGCGGGCTTACAGTGAGGGTGCGTGTACCTTATCACCCAAGTGACACTGGAAGATGTTTTATGTATAATGTACGCAGTTTTTGGTGTAGAACACCGTAGGAGAGTTGAAATTGGGAAAAAAAAAATAAGAGAAGTGTTAGTTTCTATTTCAGTCCTGTGAATGAAGTTCTGTGAAGTTTAATTGTAAATGACACACGTATGTTGAAATGGAGAATTCTCCCAAGGGGGGAGATTAGATGAGAATTGATGAGTAATTCTGAATCTAGTAACTACACTATGTGTATTTTACCTGTCTGTGAAAATAAGAAACATAAGCTGATATATAGGGTAGACTTGTGTGCTGTCTGTGGAGCACTGTGTCCACGTAAGCCCACCCCATTATTTCCTGTTCTGAATGTAGATTTCTTTCTGTCACTCAGTGTTTTACCCAGCCCTGGGTGGGGTATGGTATGGGGATATTATTGCAGGGGCTGACAGGAGATAGGGATACGCTGGAGGCTCGGCCCTGACCACCATTAGGTCTACCGTCGAGATGAGGGCAAGCACATGGTCCCTAGTTACAGGGTCAGCCCAGGGGTCCCTATATAATCCGTATTCCCAGTGACAGATTGAATACCTCCTGAATGTAGATGTCACAATACATGTCACTCCCTCCCAGGCCTCTTCAGACGCCATTTTTGGCCAACACCTACTTCCTCTTTTAGCGGCTGTTTCTTATCGGTAATTATCTTTAATGGACGTTTTAACTCAGACACTACATAGTTCATCTTTTGACGCCATTTTAGTCCAGTCGACACCCAGTTCCCCATTTTTGTTTCAGCAGCTACAACCACTGCTCTGTTTATTTCTGACATAGCAGGGACTGCAGAGGGTGGATATAGGGACCTGAAACACACACTCCGTTTTTGGTCATATATGCAGTTGTTCCCCATTGTGTTCCCACTCATGAACCTTAGCAGAGGTTATTGCTGATAGTCCTGTGGAAACTTTTCCCTTCACTTTTGCATGTTTGTTTTTGCTGTATCTAATATACAGTTTAGTAGACCATATAGACTGCTCACTATTAGTCCTGGTGGACAGTGAATATTTTTCTGCCTATGGCAGTTGTTACTTAGCCTAGTTTTGAGATATTTTCACTTGTATGTTATCCTGCCTGGTATCTTGCACAAGAGTTCCCTGATAGAGAGGGTGGAGGTTCATGTGGTCCCAAGGGGACATTGATCATCAGGAGTTGGCATATATTAGGGTTTTCGTTGGCAGCACCCAGTAATCCTTTGTGTCCTAGTTTGCAGGGTCTGACAGGAGAGAGGGATACGCTGGAGGCCCGACCCTGACCACCATCAGGTCTACCGTCGGGATGAGGAGAGTGCAGGGCCCCCAGTTACAGGGTCAGCACAGGAGAGGTAGAGTAGATACGCTCCACTGCTTTTTCCTGGTTGTGTATATGTAGTCAGGGGGTGCTGCTTGGTAGTTTCCAAACCCTCTTGTGCTCTTTTCTCTTTCCCCAGGGTTTTAGGGAGTCTTAGTTTTAGAATTTCAGTGTTCTCCTGACCCCAAAGTTACACCCATTGCTCTTTCTTACAAACCTGGGTATAGTCCTTTGTATCAGGTCTCCGAGAGCCCACATGTAAACTACAGCTGGTAAGGACCAAGACACCCTCCTTCAAATGGCAAGACGTATGGAGATGAATCTAGCAGCTTACAAGATCACCCCACATACAGATGTGCAGCAGTCACAGTCACCTGAGCTACAGTCAAAGTCACCTGAAGAGTATCATCACGTTATCTGCAGCCCAGAAGTCATTCTACCTGTTTGCCATGGAGGAAGACAGCAGCCCTTTGAACACTACTCAGCCAGATTGAACACCTACCTAAAGCACCAGTTGAAGATCAGTGCCCGTAGGACATCACTGCTCCCTGACAAAGTCACCATCTCACGGTGTGGGGTCCTTAATCCTGCTATACTTCTCCCTCTTCCAAGGGGGGAGTGTCCCACCTCTGACACCTTGGTGGAAGAGGTAGTCGACTCTGGCATAGCTGAGGAAACTCTGGATTCGATACAGTGACGGATACACCTTTGGACCCTGACTTAACATCTTTGCGGATGGATCAAGATGTGCATCAAGAAGACGGTTCCACATGGGTATGGTGCTGGTAGCAGAAGACGCTGTGCTGATTCAGCAGTCGCTACCCGCATGCCTGTCTGTGAAGAAGCAGATGTATGTGCTCTCGCTGAAGCCTGCAAGATGGCAGCCAGCATCTACTCTGTGTGGAAGACAAGAGACTTGATCACTGCCAATGGAACTGTACGCCGCCATGAGGCCATAGAAGAACGGATGGAAGCTTTGCTATTGCCAGACAGAGTCGCGGTGAGCAGGGTTGAGGCCAACATTGGATGAGTAAAGGGAAGCAGTAAGAAGTGCCCTCACTGACAGAACATCCAAAGAAGCCCCAAGACCACTTACCAGAGAAACAGTCAGTCAATCTGTGCTTTTTGAATGACCCCGATGTGAAGAAGAAAGGGAAGATGGAAAGTCTTGAGAAAACGTTGTCCTGACCCTACAAGAGCAAGTCTCAGAAGAAGAAGAGGACTGAGATAGGGTGCAGCTGTGGGCTCCCGGAGACCATAGAAAGTGGCTAGTGACCTGCTTTCACTGCCAGCCAAAGAGATATGGCAGGCCTTAGACACAGAACTTCAAAGATAATAAAGTCTGGCTCACTGTAATTTTAGTTGGTGCTCCGAGAAAAATATACCATACAAAAAGATTAGCTCGGGCACACAGAATGAAAGTCTGAGACAAAATGCTGCTGGTGAAACAATCTGCTTATTTTTTATTTTGGTGCAAAGGTCAAAATTATTCAATTCACTTTTTTTCTAACGTTTCGGCCTCAGTCTATAGGCCTTCGTCAGAGAAGTCTATAATGAAAGTATACAGAAAGAAAAAAGAACATGTTTATAAAGACATAATCATGATATCACGCAACCGCAACATATATAAGAATGATGAATCATGTACAAAGTAGGTACCAAAACCAAAAAATAAATAAGACATGAAAACAAGACAAGAAATAAAGAGTCATGTATTCCATATACATTATGTTAATATTTCATAAATTTCATAAACAAAGGAGAAAACAACCACACTGAGATAAATACGCGAACGTACCTATATGATCAGAGAAGATAAATATGTATAATTCCCACATAAAGGAGGTCCTGATATGACTTTATTAATTTGCCTAAAAAATAGACATAGATTTTTTAGAGAAAGTATTGAAACCCAGCATGTCTTTCTGTGCAAATTTGCTATAGAGAGAAAAAAACCTTTTTATTTCTCTACAGGGAAAAGCGGCAAGGGAAAAATCAGAGGTATGGTGACAGATACAGAAGCGAGGTCATAGGATTCATGATAAAGAGAAAACCAAAAAGGATTATAAAGAAAAAGGGGGGAGATAAATAGTAAAGGAGGTAAACAGAAAGAAAAATAGAGATAGAATGACAACATAGGAAACCAAAATAGATCTGGATAGAACTACCTTTGCCGTTGATCAATATTAGTATATCAAGAAACGGGGGTGAGGGCACCTGTTCCACAGATGACCAAAGGTATTGTGGTATCCACTAAATAGTGCTGTGATAAGAAATATACAAAGTAAGTTGTATGGTGTCATACAGCTGCATAGACCATGAATGGTGCTATAAAAGAATATACGTACCAAAAGGGTATATACTGAAAATTAGGTGACCTCCTCAAAATACAGAGGTAACGTGATGTCCACGTACTGAGACCTAACATTATAAATAAATATAAATACAAAGGTGCATATCACCAAAAGAAGAACAACCATATGATGATATAAGAGGCTACAAACCGCTCAAGTGTGCATAGATACAGATCTATATCAGTCTGCTGGTGGTACTGCAATCCTTATGGCTGGTATTATGACTGATGTTATCCTATAAGTAAACTATAAATAAAGAGATGTATACATCAATGTGTGCACATAATTATCTCCAGTAGAGGATCTCAAGTATTACACGGTTATACATACCGCCTAAGAGTAAGCTGAGTTCTCATGGGCACCTTGGACAATAATCACACTGAGGGTTGAAGTACTACAATGTATCGCAATGTGCTGCCTGAAAGACGCACATACAGATCGCAATGTCAGATCAACAGCATAAGGACAAAGAGAGTGAGAAAAAAAGGAAATGCAAAGACGTTATAACACACCTGGTATGCTGACAAAGATCAAAGATGAAAGGATTTAAGTAGAGCTTGTCACATTCCTAGAAATAAAGGATAAGTGAGGGATAGAGGATAACCAACAATAAGAGAAAGTCAGCGAGGACCATAGACGTAACAGTACCTGGGATAAGAGAAAATCTCAAAAGCATAGGTGGTGACAGCAATCTCCATGTGAATCTACGTGGTGCACAGGATAAGAGGAAAACCGCCTTTTTATACAAGCCGGATCAGCTGTGATTCAAAATATGTGACGTCAGGGCTTGCCGTGGCGCTTGCTGCCCATGCGCAGAGAAACCAGTGAGGTTCATCGGTGCATGCGCCTGCCGCATCCACAGACAGCCCATAAGTCCGAGCGGTGTCAGGTAATAATGGGGCGGGACATCCGGTCTGTGAGCCGCACCGTGGAACGCTCGATCACCCATGCGCAGAAGGGCCCCCAAGGCCGATCGGCGCATGCGCAAGCGGCGAACATCCGAGACTAATGGGGAAGAGGAGAAACGGGCCGGGCGCACGCGCAGACTGGCCGTCGTGAAGGACATGACCACGTATGAGCGGGCTCACTTCTCCCCATAAACGTGAAGCAGTCATGACGATCCGTGTGATAACCATTTCGCCTGTGATGTGAGATCATGCAAAGGTCACTGCGCCTGAAAAGAAGAAGATAATAAAATTAATTAGAGTGGAAAGTGAAAAAAAACCGGAACGACAATATTAAATGAATTAGAGAAGTTTTTATAAAAGAAAAAAAGCGAAGAAGAAAATAGAGGAAGTCAAAGATGAGAAAAAGAAGAAATGAGAGAAAAAGAATATTTTTAGAAAAGAAACAAAGGGGGGAAGAAAAGATGAGTGACAAAAAGTTGTAATATACATAAGAAAACTGAACAGAGCCAAAAATAGGTAAAATGAAATAAAATGAAATAAACAGAAATAAATAAAAAATAATAAAAAAATAAATAAAAATAAAAATCAAAAATGAAAAATAAAAAATAAAAAATAAAACTAAAAATTGAAAAAATGACCTAAAAATTAAAATGTAAATAAAAAATAATAATAAATAATAAGGAATAAAAAATAATAAATAATAAAGGATAAATAACATTCTACAATTAAAAGGAAGAAATAAGGAGAATAGTCAGAGCTAAAAGATGACTTCGTCAAGATGTCTAAACCAAAGGAAAAAACCTAAGTAAGAAGAAGAAAAAAATAAAAAAATAGAAACTAAAAATAGAGAAGAAAAGAAAGAAAAAAAGATAGAACAGAAAAAAAGGGGGGGGGAAAAAGGGGGGGGGATGGTGGGGGAAAAAAAGGGGTGTCATAGAGGATAAATACCAAATATAGAAAATTCCTTATTCTAAATAAAGACCTCATATTCACGATTAAGACCTAATGGTTCCAATGTTTGTAAGGTATATATCCAAAAAGCCTCCCGTTCTTTTAATTTCTGTATCCTGTTGCCACCTCTCCTAGGTTGTGACACATGTTCAAGAACTTGGTATCTAAGTTGCACTACCGTGTGACCCATCTGATGAAAATGTGCTGGGATGGGTAGGAGTGTCTGCTTACACCTAATGGTAGATTTATGTTTACTTATGCGGTCTCGGATATGTTGGGTAGTCTCCCCAACATATCCGAGACCGCACGGACACTTAATTAGGTACACGACGTATGATGAATCACATGTGAAAAAGTTCTTAATATGAAAAATCCTGCCAGTACGAGGGTGAGTGAAAGTACTCCCTTTCGTGATATTGGAGCATTGGATACAATGCAGACACGGGTAAGTACCAGTACGAGTTGTCTGTAAGGTGGTTTGTCGTATTGTTCTGGTCTGTGACCCAATGTCTGCCCGTACCAATCTATCCCTCAAATTCTTAGGGCGTTTATTGCAAAAAAGGGGTCTATTCTGGAATTCAGGAATGCCAGGATAGGCCCTTCCCAACAACGACCAGTGTTTGAGAATAGCACCCCTAATGTGTGCTTGGAAGGGATGATATGTTGCAACAAAAGTTGCTCGCGGGCCCTGTATTGTATCTGTTCGTGTGTATGAGGTCCCTGCAGTAGCAATCCGCTGTGGGTACCCTCTTGCCATGAATTTCTCACTCATCTCCGTCTGGCGTCTCTCACGGGTACCAGGATCAGATACGATCCGATCCACCCGCATTTTTTGTGAGAATGGTAACGCTTTTTTGATATGGGCAGGATGTGCACTGGTATAGTGTAGCAAACTATTCCTATCTGTAGGCTTAGTGTAAAGGTCCGTAGAGATGGTCCCTGTAGTAGATTTCAAAATAAGAACATCCAGGAAATTCATTTTATGCTGGTCAAAGTTCAGGGTAAATTTTAGTTTCGGTAAACATGCATTGAGATCAGAATGGAATGTCTCCAATTGGGATCTGTCACCATGCCACACCATGAAAATATCATCAATGTATCTGCGCCATGTGACCACATGCGCAGAATACATTGGATGAGTGTAAACAAAAGTTTCTTCAAAATGGGACATGAATATATTGGCATAAGGTGGTGCTACGTTTGATCCCATAGCAGTACCCTGTACCTGTACATAAAACTGATCCTGAAAGAGAAAAAAGTTATTATGTAACACTACTGTCAGGAGATCAATTACAAACTTTTTCTGTCGAAGGGATATACTATCACATTGATCAAGAAAAGAGGAAACTGCATCTATCCCCTGTTGATGGTTAATGCTTGTGTAGAGACTAGTGACATCAAGTGTCACCAGAAAATCGTCAGGAGAGATATTGTTAATGGTGCGCAGAAATTGAAGAAAGTCATTAGTATCCTTGATGTACGAAGAGATAGAAGGTATCAAGGGAGTGAGAATTCTTTCGAGAGTGATCGCCAGAGGTGATAACACTGACTCCGTAGAGGCCACGATAGGGCGTCCCGGAGGATGATTAAGATTCTTGTGAATTTTTGGTAACGTATAAAATACTGGAGTAATTGGAAAATCTTTTATAAGGAACTCTGATAATTTTTTATCAATAGTGCCAAGTCCTAAATGTTCATCAATAAGATGTCTAATAAGTTCCCTAATCTTGTTCGTAGGATCTCTTGGAATTGGTCTGTATGTTGTAAGATCTTCCAATTGACCCAGTATCTCCGAGACATAATAATCTTTGTCCATCACGACAATTGCTCCGCCCTTATCAGCCGGTTTGATTACCAATTTCTGGTTACTCTTCAAATTATTGAGGGCATGAGACTCCTCAGGTGTAAGATTACTACGAATGTGCAAATCACCATTTTTGATATCACTAATGACTTTCTTTGTGTCCGCCGTGACAAAACCAATGAAAGTCTCTACTGGATGATGTGTTTTAGGGGGCTGAAAAGTACTAGGAATAGTTAATTTAAGATCCCTAAGTCTAAAAGTGCCCAGGATATCAGTGGGAGGGGTGAGCTCACTGGGATTTAGTGTGGAGAAATGTGTCTTCAGTCTAAGGGACCGGAAGAAACGTCTGAGCTCCTGGTCAAGAGTGAACTCATTGAAAGCTGGGGTGGGGCAGAAGGAGAGACCCTTCTGTAATATGTTCGACTCGGTGGGTGATAAGTGGTAGGATGAAATGTTGTACAATATGTTTGTCCTACCTGAGAACGAGTCGTCACCTTGTAGGGGGCCCCTTGATTTCCCTTTCCCCCTCCTCGTCTTTCTCTTTGAGGGCGACAGGGTCCTAAAAAAGAGGATGATGGTCCACGTGATTGACTATGGTCGCTATCGGAGCTATTGGTGCCCGAGTATGGTCCATAATATGACTGTCTACGGTCCTGAGAGTCCTGAAAGCGCCATTTGTAGACACGGTTCTTGGAGTAATCCTCCTGGTCCCGTATAAACTTAGATCTTTTACGATCCTGTAATGTTTTCCTAAAGTCCGTAATAGAATCCTGTGTTCGTGTCTTCATGTTACTCCATTCGGTCGATGGAAGGGTGTTGCTTAATTGGTCCTCAATACTACGGATCCTTTCATCCACATCACGTAATTCCTGTTGTAAAAATCAATAGTCAGGATAATAATGTCCATGGAACACTTATTGAGTATTCCTTCAAATTTATCACAATAGGTAGCATTGTCGGCAAATAACGTAGGGCGAAGAGGAACTCGTAGGCCGCGGGGTATTCTCTTGGTTCTGTGATATTCTGCTAATGTCGTGGAATGTAATTCAAAAGCCGTTTGCTTGCGAAGAATCTTCTCATAATCTCTAGATTTAGTCTCTTCTGCCGGGATGGACAAAAAAGTATTGGGAGTGGTGACTTTGGCCAATATAGTCGAAGTCTCCTCCTCGTTGAATGACAGCGTAGAAAAATACATCATACACGTAATCGGGATACAAAAAATAGGAGCCCAGACTGAAAATGTCCAACTTCAAAGATAATAAAGTCTGGCTCACTGTAATTTTAGTTGGTGCTCCGAGAAAAATATACCATACAAAAAGATTAGCTCGGGCACACAGAATGAAAGTCTGAGACAAAATACTGCTGGTGAAACAATCTGCTTATTTTTTATTTTGGTGCAAAGGTCAAAATTATTCAATTCACTTTTTTTCTAACGTTTCGGCCTCAGTCTATAGGCCTTCGTCAGAGAAGTCTATAATGAAAGTATACAGAAAGAAAAAAGAACATGTTTATAAAGACATAATCATGATATCACGCAACCGCAACATATATAAGAATGATGAATCATGTACAAAGTAGGTACCAAAACCAAAAAATAAATAAGACATGAAAACAAGACAAGAAATAAAGAGTCATGTATTCCATATACATTATGTTAATGTTTCATAAATTTCATAAACAAAGGAGAAAACAACCACACTGAGATAAATACGCGAACGTACCTATATGATCAGAGAAGATAAATATGTATAATTCCCACAAAAAGGAGGTCCTGATATGACTTTATTAATTTGCCTAAAAAATAGACATAGATTTTTTAGAGAAAGTATTGAAACCCAGCATGTCTTTCTGTGCAAATTTGCTATAGAGAGAAAAAAACCTTTTTATTTCTCTACAGGGAAAAGCGGCAAGGGAAAAATCAGAGGTATGGTGACAGATACAGAAGCGAGGTCATAGGATTCATGATAAAGAGAAAACCAAAAAGGATTATAAAGAAAAAGGGGGGAGATAAATAGTAAAGGAGGTAAACAGAAAGAAAAATAGAGATAGAATGACAACATAGGAAACCAAAATAGATCTGGATAGAACTACCTTTGCCGTTGATCAATATTAGTATATCAAGAAACGGGGGTGAGGGCACCTGTTCCACAGATGACCAAAGGTATTGTGGTATCCACTAAATAGTGCTGTGATAAGAAATATACAAAGTAAGTTGTATGGTGTCATACAGCTGCATAGACCATGAATGGTGCTATAAAAGAATATACGTACCAAAAGGGTATATACTGAAAATTAGGTGACCTCCTCAGAATACAGAGGTAACGTGATGTCCACGTACTGAGACCTAACATTATAAATAAATATAAATACAAAGGTGCATATCACCAAAAGAAGAACAACCATATGATGTTATTTATCCTTTATTATTTATTTATTATTTTTTATTCCTTATTATTTATTATTATTTTTTATTTACATTTTAATTTTTAGGTCATTTTTTCAATTTTTTGTTTTATTTTTTATTTTTCATTTTTGATTTTTTAATCTTTATTTTTATTTATTTTTTTATTATTTTTTATTTATTTCTGTTTATTTCATTTTATTTCATTTTACCTATTTTTGGCTCTGTTCAGTTTTCTTATGTATATTACAACTTTTTGTCACTCATCTTTTCTTCCCCCCTTTGTTTCTTTTCTAAAAATATTCTTTTTCTCTCATTTCTTCTTTTTCTCATCTTTGACTTCCTCTATTTTCTTCTTCGCTTTTTTTCTTTTATAAAAACTTCTCTAATTCATTTAATATTGTCGTTCCGGTTTTTTTTCACTTTCCACTCTAATTAATTTTATTATCTTCTTCTTTTCAGGCGCAGTGACCTTTGCACGATCTCACATCACAGGCGAAATGGTTATCACACGGATCGTCATGACTGCTTCACGTTTATGGGGAGAAGTGAGCCCGCTCATACGTGGTCATGTCCTTCACGATGGCCAGTCTGCGCGTGCGCCCGGCCCGTTTCTCCTCTTCCCCATTAGTCTCGGATGTTCGCCGCTTGCGCATGCGCCGATCGGCCTTGGGGGCCCTTCTGCGCATGGGTGATCGAGCGTTCCACGGTGCGGCTCACAGACCGGATGTCCCGCCCCATTATTACCTGACACCGCTCGGACTTATGGGCTGTCTGTGGACGCGGCAGGCGCATGCGCCGATGAACCTCACTGGTTTCTCTGCGCATGGGCAGCAAGCGCCACGGCAAGCCCTGACGTCACATATTTTGAATCACAGCTGATCCGGCTTGTATAAAAAGGCGGTTTTCCTCTTATCCTGTGCACCACGTAGATTCACATGGAGATTGCTGTCACCACCTATGCTTTTGAGATTTTCTCTTATCCCAGGTACTGTTACGTCTATGGTCCTCGCTGACTTTCTCTTACTGTTGGTTATCCTCTATCCCTCACTTATCCTTTATTTCTAGGAATGTGACAAGCTCTACTTAAATCCTTTCATCTTTGATCTTTGTCAGCATACCAGGTGTGTTATAACGTCTTTGCATTTCCTTTTTTTCTCACTCTCTTTGTCCTTATGCTGTTGATCTGACATTGCGATCTGTATGTGCGTCTTTCAGGCAGCACATTGCGATACATTGTAGTACTTCAACCCTCAGTGTGATTATTGTCCAAGGTGCCCATGAGAACTCAGCTTACTCTTAGGCGGTATGTATTACCGTGTAATACTTGAGATCCTCTACTGGAGATAATTATGTGCACACATTGATGTATACATCTCTTTATTTATAGTTTACTTATAGGATAACATCAGTCATAATACCAGCCATAAGGATTGCAGACTCATATAGATCTGTATCTATGCACACTTGAGCGGTTTGTAGCCTCTTATATCATCATATGGTTGTTCTTCTTTTGGTGATATGCACCTTTGTATTTATATTTATTTATAATGTTAGGTCTCAGTACGTGGACATCACGTTACCTCTGTATTCTGAGGAGGTCACCTAATTTTCAGTATATACCCTTTTGGTACGTATATTCTTTTATAGCACCATTCATGGTCTATGCAGCTGTATGACACCATACAACTTACTTTGTATATTTCTTATCACAGCACTATTTAGTGGATACCACAATACCTTTGGTCATCTGTGGAACAGGTGCCCTCACCCCCGTTTCTTGATATACTAATATTAATCAACGGCAAAGGTAGTTCTATCCAGATCTATTTTGGTTTCCTATGTTGTCATTCTATCTCTATTTTTCTTTCTGTTTACCTCCTT
Organism: Anomaloglossus baeobatrachus; assembly: GCF_048569485.1. Lineage (NCBI taxonomy): Eukaryota > Metazoa > Chordata > Amphibia > Anura > Aromobatidae > Anomaloglossus > Anomaloglossus baeobatrachus. The sequence goes on along the minus strand of NC_134354.1, from coordinate 615,566,083 downwards.
TACTATTTATCTCCCCCCTTTTTCTTTATAATCCTTTTTGGTTTTCTCTTTATCATGAATCCTATGACCTCGCTTCTGTATCTGTCACCATACCTCTGATTTTTCCCTTGCCGCTTTTCCCTGTAGAGAAATAAAAAGGTTTTTTTTCTCTCTGTAGCAAATTTGCCCAGAAAGACATGCTGGGTTTCAATACTTTCTCTAAAAAATCTATGTCTATTTTTTAGGCAAATTAATAAAGTCATATCAGGACCTCCTTTATGTGGGAATTATACATATTTATCTTCTCTGATCATATAGGTATGTTCGCGTATTTATCTCAGTGTGGTTGTTTTCTCCTTTGTTTATGAAATTTATGAAATATTAACATAATGTATATGGAATACATGACTCTTTATTTCTTGTCTTGTTTTCATGTCTTATTTATTTTTTGGTTTTGGTACCTACTTTGTACATGATTCATCATTCTTATATATGTTGCGGTTGAGTGATATCATGATTATGTCTTTATAAACATGTTCTTTTTTCTTTCTGTATACTTTCATTATAGACTTCTCTGACGAAGGCCTATAGACTGAGGCCGAAACGTTAGAAAAAAAGTGAACTGAATAATTTTGACCTTTGCACCAAAATAAAAAATAAGCAGATTGTTTCACCAGCAGCATTTTGTCTCAGACTTTCATTCTGTGTGCCCGAGCTAATCTTTTAGACACAGAACTGACTCTACACACCCCATACCAGCCACAGAATAGAGGGAAGGTTGGGAGGATGGGGCAGTGTAGAAAGCAAGGGCATGAGAGTCTTCCCCTTGAATTGTTCAGTGTCAGACACACCCCAGCAGGGACCACTAGGTTGAGACCCTATGAAATCCTGTTTAGAAGTACCCCCAGATACTTCAACTAAGCTTGTTGTTTGTTTAAACATTTGCCTAATATACGTTTTGAGTTTTCTCCTCCAGATCCAACCAGATCTAAATTTTTCTCTCTTTCCTTTTCCTCTCTCTTTTCTTTTCCTCTCTCTTTTCCTCTCTTTCTCTCTCTCCCTCTCTTCTCAATCTTTCTCTCTCTCTCTTCTTCTCTCTTCTCTCACTCTTTTTCTTTCGGACGAAGATCCATGCATTCCACTACAAAGAGATGTCGGACCTGAGACCAGGAGATGACTGTCTTCCCTCTTCTACCCGATACTTTGTGCCAGGATGATGATATCTAAGCATGTGGACCAGAAGACGACTGTGCATCCCACCTTTGATGATGTCCCACCATTACCGCCTGAGGACTGAGGAGCTTGAGACTCTGAGAGAAACCAACTCTGTTAAATATTAGCCAATTAGAGGACTACTGACACGTTCCCCCTTTCTGAATAACGTGTTCCGGCGGAACATAGCCATGAGGACAGTCTAGAGAATACGGTCAGGATCTGGCTTCCTATGCATAGTCTGTTGGGTGGGGAGATTCATCCACAAGGGATGGGGTATCTCGTATGTGAGTGAGGTAACCATCGTCACTAGGACAGATCAATAGACCTGGGAAAGTAAGGAAAGACTTTTTGGCTATCTCCAAAGGGGGGACTGTTATGGACAAGATTATGAGTATATAAGAATTATATGGAGATATCCATAAAGAACAGGATTTAAGATGATGTTTCAGACTGTGTACCCCCACCTAGTTCTGCATTTGGACATAAAACTCAGACAGTCTGGGCTATTCATGTGACGAGTGAATCATGCTGACATTGCTTAATATAAATGAGAAACCAAGCACATTACAGTAAATTGTATATCACAGAATAAGCTGTTCTACTTTATCCAATAGGAAACGTGTTACGTATTCTTGGCACCTAGCCAAGAAGTCCGGTTAAATATCTGTACAAACTTCCGGAATAAAGGAGTCTTGCTTTCTATTCATATCTGAGTACGTCTCTAGTGTGAGTGGAAGAGAGTGGTTATGCATGCTACCACGGGTGACTCATAATTTGGACTGCAGACAGTTTAAGAGGGATGCACGACTGAATGGCATCAACCTAAATTAAGGCTTTATCAGTAGAAAGAAACCTCCTGGCTATGTGGTATATATGCGTATACATAAGGTGACTGACCAGAAAAACATTGTCCGCCAAGGGGCCAATGAAATAATAACACAGTCACCATTAAGGATGAGCCCTATACCTGTTGGTATATAAAGTCCTGGTGCCGGATCCACATCCCTACCCCTATACCCCTATAGTCTAGTCCCTCCTCCCCCACATACAGCATATATAGCCAAGTCTCCCTTCTATCACATATAGCATACAGTATATAGCTAAGTCTACCTTCTGTCACATATAGCATGCGATATATATATATATATATATAGCATATATCGCCAAGCCCTCCTCTCCCTGATATAGCATATATAACCTAGTCCCGCCTATGCCACATATAGCATATATAACCAAATCCCCCTCTCTCATACACAGAATATATAGTCAAGTCCCCGTCTTCCACATATATCACACAACACTTTGTGCCCCCACTCGCACATATAGCATACATGGTCAAGTCTCCACTCTCAAAATTGCTGCATATATATAATTTTACTATTACACAAATCAGTTCCACATAAAATAGTATTTAAAAATGAAAATTGCTTCTCCCATTTTTCTGAGCTCCAGGAAGGAGTTTTGTCAATAATAACATTAGCAGAATAGAGAACAGAGGAGGTTCAGCCAGCTACTGCAATCACCAGGTACTAGAGATGAGTGAGTGTGTTCTTCAGTGCTGGATACTCGATTGAGCATCTGAGTGCTCGGATACATTGGTTGTTCATTTGAGTATCGTGTGCACATCAGCACCATGCTCGAGTCCCTGCTTGTTTTTTGTTGGCTGTTAGTCAATCAATCAACATGCAAAAATTGCTTGCCATATACTGTATGGTAATGCAGTAGCCATGTTGACTACTGGCATTACTGTGATTTGATGGCTGCATTGCATCATCGGGTCTTACATAAGACCCAGTAATGCGTTGCGCAGCACACATTCTTCTGGTAGCAGAATAGGCTGAGGTGACCTAGAAAGGAGAGTTTAGACTAGAGCAGAAATATAGGCAGTGTTTACTTGTTTTTGCAGTAATTGTATACTGCTGCTGGACCATTTAAGCAAAATCCTTTTTCAGGGCTACATACTATCCTTCATCTAGCAAAATTGCTGTTTCCTGAAATCAGTGTAGGAATAACTGGTGGAGGAGGGATAATTTTGTATTAGAGGCACATAGGCAGAGATTATTGCTTTACAGTTCTTCTAAAGGTATACTGCTGCTGCAGAAGCACAACAAACACACTGATCCATAAGACTTTGCTTCCTGTCCCACTTCTCTGGGGAAGCACAGGACACTACTCTTAAAGCCAGAACAGTGTGAACAGGTGGTCGGTTGGATGGCAGGTAATGCTTTTAGTATGTTTCCTAGCACCACCCTGTCTTCCACTGTCAGGGCAGGGAGGACTGGTAGGCCCAGGAGGTGGATCCACTGGACCATGCACCCCACCGGAGGGCAGGGTACACGGCAGCCGGAGCACTGGCGTGGCAGGGACAGGTATAACCAGGTCACCAGGGTCACGGAGTTCTTTAAGATGGTACAGAATGCTGGTACAGGTAACAGGACACGGTACAAGGGGACCTGAGCACCTAGCTCACAAGACAAGGCTTCAAGACACGTTGATCAGGCCCCGCCCACATGGAAAGGCCAGTCTTATATACCCAGCACAGCCTCATGTCATTTCCTGCTGCAGGTGTGCTGGGCCTATAAGACCAGGAGAGTGTGCGCGGCCTGGTCCTATACAGAACCATGTGGCTAAGACTCAAAGTCAGACTCATAAGACCAGGAGCAGGACACAGGAGAGCACGAGCGGGAGCGGCAGCCATGACCGGTGGACACGTGGACTGGATCAGTGGTTAAGGAGCAGTGCAATGACGGTGAGGCCGGATCAGTGGGTACGGAGCGGTGCCGGGATGGTGCGACCGGATCAGCGGGTAAGGAGCGGTGCTGAGGAATCGGGAGCGTGACATCCACACAGTCCAGTCTCACTAGCCAGGAGTCTGAACCACATAATGCTTACCTTGATCTTCCTGCCTCCCACCATGATGACTCCCAGGAGACAAGTGTATCAACACTTGGACACTCTGAAGAGCTCTTTAAATTTATATTTTTTGATACTGGCCTCTTGCTTTGCATGTTTCAAGAGGAACGTGAGATTGTGTGTAGTGATGCCCAAAAATTTGAACAGCCACAGCCAGAAGAAGATGATGGTGGAAATTGCATTTAGAGTCTCAAGAGGTAGAGGATGATGAGGCACAGTTACCAAGAAGTGATGTTGTTAAGACAAGAGGACAAGAATGCAGAAATGGAAGACAAGTTGGTCAACAATTAAATCACTAACCTAACCTGGCAAGGTGTCATTTCAAAGCTTGGACAGTAACGCAGAGGGGTAGGGATCCTCAGCACTATAACAGGCAGGAAAAGGAAGTGGGGTGGCTAGAAGGAGCAGTCAGGTGGGCAACTGTTACCAAAAGCACTTACATATAACAAGTTATGATTCAAAGGGTTAGGTATTCTCCAGTATGACACATTTTTAAAGAAAGCATGTCTGATAAAATAACAGTCATTTGCAACCTGTGCTTTACAAAGCATGACCACTATCAGTATGATTAGCACCACCATGCTCAGTCACATATTATAAAAGCACTTGACTAGGTGGGCTGAAAGCATGAGTCCACAATCAGTGTCTGAGGGTGACACTACTGCCTCTTCCCCTGTGATATTTGTCAATCCCCTGTCAAGAATTAAGGCATGGAATCCTCTCACCCTGCATACGTCATTGCACATTTGCAAGCACCATCAGCAATTTTCTCTGATTCTTTGTCCCAGGGCAGCATTCAGCTGTCCATACCCCAAGCCTTGGAATGAAAACATAAATATCCATCCCACATCATCAGGAACGACGTCCACTTTCTGCTGGTCCCAGTGCAGCATTGAGCTGTCTCTACCTTCTTGGCACACAAGTGGCAATAGGCAGCCACCCGCCCAAAGGTCCAATAAAACATTTCTAAACTACTGGATTTGAAAATGTTGTTGCTTAGCCTTCTGGACACTGAGGCTTTCTGCATTATCATCGTGGCAGTTGTTCATCGGTACTCATTGCCCTTACGCCATTATTTTTTCCAGATGTGCCATCTCTTCCTTACACCAGCATGTGTCCTATGATATCACCCATGCTCTCAAGAACAGTCACAGCTACAGTCCACTTAACATCCAACAGGTGAACTACTAATTATGATCAGGGTCGCCACATTTGTCTGACGGCACACTGGATGTACTTTGTGGAGGCTGCGACAGAGTCGGATCCTGGGTGGGCACATGTGCTTCCAACACATACAGTTGCAGATCCTAGTTCCATAATCAGGGTTTCCTCCAATTCTGACATTAATTTCTGCAGCTCCTCCTCATCTTCCATCTCCAAATAAACATCTTTGAGCACGTCATCCATATCAGTCGCAAGCTATAAACACTGTAGCACTGCCTTGGAAAAGCATCAACAAGCTCTGATGAAACTAATTTCTTTAGGTGAAAAACAGTCCACTGCCACAGAGTTGTTGAAATGTATAATACATGAGACAGAACTGTGACTCCTGCCGCCTAATCTACAACTAGGCATGGTCATGAGTGATAATGATCATAGCTTGGTGGTGGCTCTGAAGATTGGCAATCTCGCACACAAACTATGCCTGGCTGATGTGCTCAACTTAGTTGTTCAGCAGCTTCTGAAAACCTACCCAGATTTGACTGATCTATTTGTTAAGGTATGCTGAGTTTGTGTTCATTTCCACACATCCGCTGCCATTCTGGCAGTGCTACAGCAGCGTTTGCAAGTGCCAGCTCTCCGTCAGGTGTGAAGTATGACCTCGTGCTGGAACTCTATGTTACACATATACGAAAGACTTTGTAAGCAGAAGAGGGCTTTATTTGAATACCTACCACAACATGCCCATTGGTACTCCTCTAAATATTTACACATAACAACTGACAAGTGGGCATGGATGTCTGACATCTGTGATGCTCTACAAAACTGTGAGGAATTAACCAAGACACAAAAGGACTGGATCATTGCAAGTATTTATAGCCCTCCTAAAAGTGTGAACACACGCATCTCTGAAGAAGGAACTCCGTAAATGGAAGTATGGACCTATTCTCCAGCTTCAGTACCTACTGACTGTGTGATGTCTAGAGATGAGCGAACCGGTCCCGGTTCGGCTCGAGGCCGGTTCGCCGAACGGGGGTCCCGTTCGAGTTCGGTTCGTCGAACTTTCGACTAACCGAACTCGAATGTATAGGCTATAATGGGAGGCAATCACAAACACATAAAAATGCATTATAAATGTACACAAACATTTAATAAACATTGCCATAACACTTACCGGTCCTCGCGATCCCTTCTGCACTCTGTCTCCTGCCGCTATTCCATCCGATGATCGCTGAATCCTCCCGGTGACCTGCACTGCCAGCAGAGATGCAGGACCTATCGTGACGTCAAAATAGCCATGTGACCAGTCACGTGGCTATTATCTCATTGGCTACAGACTGGTCACATGACTATGACACGTCATGTAGGACCTGCGAGTGCATCTCTCCGGTACACGGTGCACATATGTGTATCGCCGTGTACAGGCGACATGCTCTAGCACACGGTCGACTCCCCGTTCCGTTAGGGACCGGCTGACACAGCCGGTCATTAACGGAGATCACCGTTGCCATAGCAACGCAGTTAGCGGTGACGTCACCGCTAACCGCGGCTCCGAGAGCACCGTTGCTATGGTAACGCGTCTGTCAGCGTTACCGCTGTTACCGCTAGCAGCCAGCACTGATCACTCACGGAGTAAAGGCTGCACGCTGCTTCACGATTGTAGTGATGATTGTAGTGAGGATGAGGTTCCCCAGCCCCAAGTGATGAGCTGGTGAACCTCATCCTTCCTCACTACAATCGTCACTACTACTACACTAGAAAGAAAGAAGACAGAAGAGCAGGATCGTGGAGGGCTGACAGGGGGTAATAAAGATGGAGTCTCTAATGTGTCTGTGTATTTATTTCTATTAAAGTATTTTTTCTCTGTGTGGTGTCTTTTTTTTAACCCTTTATTGGAGATTCTTAATGGCCGGGTCAAACGTGCCTGACATTAAGAATCTCTGGCTTAATACTGGCTAGTAAAACAAAGCCAGTATTAACTCATGATTACCCAACAAGCCACCCGGCTCCAGGGCTGTTGGAAGAGTTGGATACAGCGCCAGATGATGGCGCTTCTATGAGAGCGCCATTTTCTGGGACGGCTGCGGACTGAAATCCGCAGCAGAGGCGCCCAGAAACCTCGGGCTAACCTGTGCTGCGGATTCCAATCCCCAGCCGCCTAGTTGTACCCGGCTGGACACAAAAATGGGGCGAAGCCCACGTCATTTGTTTTTTAATTATTTCATGAAATAAGTGAAATAATTAAAAAAAAACGGGCTTCCCTATATTTTTGGTTCCCAGCTGGGTACAAATAGGCAACTGGGGGTTGGAGGCAGCCCGTGGCTGCCTGCTGTACCTGGCTAGCATACAAAAATATGGCGAAGCCCACGTCATTTTTTTGGTGGGCAAAAAAATTCTGCATACAGTCCTGGATGGAGTATCCTGAGCCTTGTAGTTCTGCAGCTGCTGTCTGCTCTTCTCCATACAGACAGACAGCAGCTGCAGAACTACAAGGCTCAGCATACTCCATCCAGGACTGTATGCAGAAGTTTTTTGCCCCCTGAAAAAATTATGTGGGCTTCGCCATATTTTTGTATGCTAGCCAGGTACAGCAGGCAGGTACGGCTGCCCCCAACCCCCAGTTGCCTATTTGTACCCGGCTGGGAACCAAAAATAAAGGGAAGCCCTTTTTTTATTATTTCATGAATTTCATGAAATAATTAGAAAACAAATGACGTAGGCTTCGCCCCATTTTTGTGTCCAGCCAGGTACAACTAGGCAGCTGGGGATTGAAATCCGCACCACAGGTTGGCCTGAGCTTTCTGGGCCCCACTGCTGCACATTGCAGTCTGCAGCCGCCTCAGAAAATGGCATTTTCATAGAAGCGCCATCTTCTGGTGCTGTATCCAACTCTTCCAGCACCTGCCTGCTATACCTGGCTAGCATACAAAAATATGGCGAAGCTCACGTCCTTTTTTTGTAGTTTTTTGGCAAAAAAAATAAAAAATGCTTCCCTGGATTTTCCATTGCCAGTGAAGGTAACACCAAGCAGTGGGGGTTAGCAGCCAGTAGCTGCTTGGATTACCCTTAGCTAGCAATACAAAAAATGCAGCGGGAGCCCATATATATTTTTTTTAATTATTTATTTAAATAACTAAAAATAAAATGGGCTTCCCTGTATTTTGATTGCTGGACATCACAGTGCTGTAAAAATAAATCTTTAAAAAAATGACGTAGCGCTCCGCGGTATTTTTGATTCTCAGCGCAGATAAAGCAGACAGCTATGGGTTGCCACCCCCATCTGCCTGCCGTTACCTTGGTTGGCAATCAAAATACAGGGAAGCCCATTAATTTTTTCTATTTAAAAAATAGTTAAAAAAAAAAATGACGTTGGGTCCCCCCATTTTTGATAGCCAGCTAGGGTAAAGCAGACGGCTGTAGCCTGAAAACCACAGCTGGCAGCTTTACCGTGGTTGGGGATCCAATGTGGAGGTCCCCTCAGGCTCTTTTTTATAATTATTTTATAAATATTAATAATTACACAATAAAAGTAGGGTCCCCCCCAAATTGGATCACCAGCCAAGGTAAAGCGGACAGCTGTGGTCTGGTATTCTCAGGGTGGGAAGGTCCATAGTTATTGGGCCTTCACAGCCTAAAAATAGCAGGCCGCAGGCACCCCAGACTTTGGCGCATCCACTAGATGCGCCAATCCTGGCGCTTCACCCCAGCTCATCCCGTGCCCTGGTGCAGTGGCAAACGGGGTAATAAATCGGGTTGATACTAGCTGTAAAATCACCTGAGATCAAGCCCAGCAGTTTGTGATGTCATGGCGTCTATTAGATACCCAACATCATAAACTGTCAGTACTAACAAAAACAAAAAATCGACAAAAGAAATTTATTTAAAAAAACAGTCCCCAAAACATTTCCTCTTTCACCAATTTATTGTAAGAAAAAAAATAAAGGGGTCCCACGACGACTCTGGACCGTCTAGAATATGGGGGGAGACACTCAGGGAACGTATCCCCCATTTTCTAGGAGTGCGGACCCTTCATGTGAGGAGTGTGGGTGCAATGAATCTGCACTCACTCTCCCCGGGTCCACAGCAGCAGAGTCCATGTCGTAATGGTTGCTACCAAAGCTGCAATGCCCTGCTCATGAGGTAAGGGCATGCCTAATCAGCAGAACTACTGTAGAGGAAGCTCTGCTCACTGGTATATAGGTGCTCAGAGGTAATAATAGATAAAATTAGTGAGTAACCTCGGCACTCTATATCTCCCAGACTAAGTCAGTAAGTCACAATGGATAGTAATGCAAAATCACTCTTTATTGGTCCGTATTAAGAAAATTTTTTTTTTCATAAGCATATATGTTTTTGTCCAAAACAAGTTACAAATGACTTTTCGGCCTGAGCCTTCGTCAGATTGGACTTATCTGCATGTAATCATGAAAAATGACAATAATCAGTATCACATAGGAGTGAGAGAACAATAACATAAACTCGAACAATGTAGAGGTACAATTGGGATGCAGCAAAAAAATTTCAACACAGCAAGAAATGAAACACATGATACAAATGTCATAATACAGTACAAGGACAATATAGTAATGACAAATATGGGGTCAGAGTAGACTTAGACAGCTCTGGTACGAAAGAGATGTCAATCATAAAGTAACATGTGCAGTAGGTGTAGAGCTACAGTATGCATGGCAGAGCTAATGGGTAGACCGACCATAGAAAAAGAACGGAGAAAAAGTGGAGAAAAAGTGGAGAAAAAATGGAGAAAAAGTGGAGAAAAAGTGGAGAAAAAGTGGAGAAAAAGTGGAGAAAAAAATGGAGAAAAAGTGGAGAAAAAGTGGAGAAAAAGTGGAGAAAAAGTGGAGAATAAGTGGAGAAAAAGTGGGGAATAAGTGGAGAAAAAGTGGAGAAAAAGTGGAGAAAAAAATGGAGAAACAGTGGAGAAAAAGTGGAGAATAAATGGAGAAAAAGTGGAGAAAAAAATGGAGAAAAAGTGGAGAAAAAGTGGAGAATAAGTGGAGAAAAAGTGGAGAAAAAGTGGAGAATAAATGGAGAAAAAGTGGAGAAAAAGTGGAGAATAAATGGAGAAAAAGTGGAGAAAAAAATGGAGAAAAAGTGGAGAAAAAAATGGAGAAAAAGTGGAGAAAAAGTGGAGAATAAGTGGAGAAAAAGTGGAGAAAAAAATGGAGAAACAGTGGAGAAAAAGTGGAGAATAAATGGAGAAAAGTGGAGAAAAAGTGGAGAAAAAATGGAGAAAAAGTGGAGAAAAAGTGGAGAATAAGTGGAGAAAAAGTGGAGAAAAGGTGGAGAAAAAGTGGAGAAAAAGTGGAGAATAAGTGGAGAAAAAGTGGAGAAAAAAATGGAGAAAAAGTGGAGAAAAAGTGGAGAATAAGTGGAGAAACAGTGGAGAAAAAGTGGAGAATAAATGGAGAAAAAGTGGAGAAAAAGTGGAGAAAAAAATGGAGAAAAAGTGGAGAAAAAGTGGAGAATAAGTGGAGAAAAAGTGGAGAAAAGGTGGAGAAAAAATGGAGAAAAAGTGGAGAAAAAGTGGAGAAAAAGTGGAGAAAAAGTGGAGAAAAAAATGGAGAAAAAGTGGAGAAAAAGTGGAGAAAAAGTGGAGAAAAAGTGGAGAAAAAGTGGAGAAAAGGTGGAGAAAAAGTGGAGAATAAGTGGAGAAAAAGTGGAGAAAAAAATGGAGAAAAAGTGGAGAATAAATGGAGAAAAAGTGGAGAAAAAGTGGAGAGAAAAATGGAGAAACAGTGGAGAAAAAGTGGAGAATAAATGGAGAAAAAGTGGAGAAAAAGTGGAGAAAAAAATGGAGAAAAAGTGGAAAAAAGTGGAGAATAAGTGGAGAAAAAGTGGAGAAAAAAAATGGAGAAACAGTGGAGAAAAAGTGGAGAATAAATGGAGAAAAAGTGTAGAAAAAAATGGAGAAAAAGTGGAGAAAATGTGGAGAATAAGTGGAGAAAAGGTGGAGAAAAAGTGGAGAAAAAGTGGAGAAAAAAATGGAGAAAAAGTGGAGAAAAAGTGGAGAAAAAGTGGAGAAAATTGGAGAAAAAGTGGAGAATAAATGGAGAAAAAAATGGAGAAAAAGTGGAGAAAAAGTGGAGAAAAAGTGGAGAATAAGTGGAGAAAAAGTGGAGAAAAAGTGGAGAAAAAGTGGAGAAAAAGTGGAGAATAAGTGGAGAAAAAGTGGAGAATAAGTGGAGAAAAAGTGGAGAAAAAGTGGAGAAAAAAATGGAGAAACAGTGGAGAAAAAGTGAAGAATAAATGGAGAAAAAGTGGAGAAAAAAATGGAGAAAAAGTGGAGAAAAAGTGGAGAATAAGTGGAGAAAAAGTGGAGAAAAAAATGGAGAAACAGTGGAGAAAAAGTGGAGAATAAATGGAGAAAAAGTGGTGAAAAAGTGGAGAAAAAAATGGAGAAAAAGTGGAGAAAAAGTGGAGAAAAAGTGGAGAAAAAAATGGAGAAAAAGTGGAGAAAAAATGGAGAAAAAGTGGAGAAAAAAATGGAGAAAAAGTGGAGAAAAAGTGGAGAAAAAAATGGAGAAAAAGTGGAGAAAAAGTGGAGAAAAAGTGGAGAAAAAGTGGAGAAAAAAATGTAGAAAAAGTGGAGAAAAAATGGAGAAAAAGTGGAGAAAAAATGGAGAAAAAGTGGAGCACCCTTTGGTGCCTTTCATGTGGCACTAAGGGGTGCTTAGCTTTGTATTTAGCCAAAAAAATGAAAAAAAAAATGACGTAGGGTTCCCCCTAGTTTTGTAGCCAGCTAGGGTAAAGCAGACGGCTGCAGCCTGCAGACCACAGCTGGCAACCTCACCTTGGCTGGTAATCCAAAACTGAGGGCACCCCACGCTGTTATTTTAAATTAAATAAATAATTTTAAAAAAAAACACGTAGAGGTCCCCCAAAATTGTATTACCAGCCAAGGTAAAGCAGACAGCTGGGGCCTGATATTCTCAGACTAGGGAGGTCCATGGTTATTGGACTCTCCCCAGCCTAAAAATAGCAGGCCGCAGCCGCCCCAGAAGTGGCGCATCCATTAGATGCGCCAATCCTGGTGCTTCGCCCCAGCTCATCCCGCGCCCTGGTGCGGTGGCAAACGGGGTAATATATGGGGTTAATACCAGATGTGTAATGTCACGTGGCATCAAGCCCTGGGGTTGGTGAGGTCAGGCGTCTATCAGATACCCGACATCACCAACCCAGTCAGTAATAAAAAAAAATAGACGACAACCACATTTTTATTTGAAAAAACACTCCCCAAAACATTCCCTCTTTAACCAATTTATTAGAATGAAAAACAAATCCAGGTCTGCTGTAATCCAAGGGGTTGCCATGACGATCCACACTGTCCCAGTCAATGAAGAGCAGGATGTTCCCCCTTGGCTTGGAGAGCAATGCCGTGACCTGAGCTAACATCAATGGGTCAGCCCAGGTCACTGCAGGGGTAGACAAGTGCTGCTGTCAGCGAGGTACATTACCTGCGCTGATCTACAGCACACTGACAGCCCCTGTCACTGAGTTCAATGACCGGCACCTTCGCAGCCAAATATCGCGAGAGGTCCGTGACGTCACCGCTAGTCAGTCTCGGGTCGGAAGCGAGAGGTGATGTGACAAGCGGCGGCCATGGAGGACAGTGACAGCGCTGAGGTCGGGATGGCGGGACTTCATCACCGCAGGTAAGCCGAGCGGGACCATGTGTGTGTGTGTGTGTGTGTGTGTGTGTGTGTGTGTGTGTACATGCCGCGTGCAGGAGGGGGCGGAGTGAGCTGAGCGGGGAAGTGTGGGCTTCCTGCATGTAACTAAGATAAACATCGGGTTACTAACCAAAGCGCTTTGCTTGGGTACCCGATATTTATCTTGGTTACCAGCTTCTGGCAGGCTGCCAGCGATGGCTCCTGCACACTGTAGCTGTAAAAAGCCCTGCTTTTTGCTGCTAGAACCGTTCTCGAACGTATCTAGAACTATCGAGCTTTTGCAAAAAGCTCGAGTTCTAGTTCGATCTCGAACAGCCCCCAAAATCACTCGAGTTTAGAACTGGAGAACCGCGAACCGCGCTCAACTCTAGTGATGTCCCACGCTGTTTGTGGCTCAGTGCCTTGCCGCCTACTCTGAGGACAGCACTCCTTGTCCCCCCAATTGCTGCATCACACTCACGTATAGTACTCTCCTGATCCAGCCAACCACGGAATTATACTCTTTCTGTAAATTTTTACCTGGATTTAATTTTATTTAACTTCGAACACTGTTCAGACATTGGGATCTTCAATACTTTTTGATCAGAGGTCAGTGTAAATTCTCATGTACCTTTTTTCATCAATTTTGTGTAATATACCTATTGACTTAATGGCCAACATTTCTATTGCTAATAACTCTTTTTTTAATCAGGTTATATGCAATGATTATATATTAACCTCTTTCATATGATCAGTAGCCTGTTTCTAAATTTTTGCCTCAGATTTATTTATATGTTCTATCTACTCTTTCATGAATCCATCCTTCTGTCTTGGTTGCTGTTTCAATGCTATTTTTACTACAGCACATTGTTTTGTGAGCCATAATCCGCTTCTTATCCAATATTTTGTGTTTTACTTCATTGTATAATATAATCTGTTATAAAGGGGTGTTGTTTTTAGCGCAGAGGTATATTTTTGTACTGCCAGTATTGTGAGTGACAGCTCAGTCATCCAGTCTGAGGCAGGGGTGCTCTTAGCTATCTGCACTATGATTGACAGCTCAGCGCCCTATTTGGCGTAGTCTAAAGAGTTTTCTTCAAGCATCATGTATTTAGGGGTACTTCTCACATAGCGAGATCGCTAGCGAGATCGCTGCTGAGTCACGGTTTTTGTGACGCACCAGTGACCTCATTAGCGATCTCGCTGTGTGTGACACTGAGCAGCGATCTGGCCCCTGCTGTGAAATCGCTGCTCGTTACATACAGTGCTGGTTCATTTTTTTTGGACGTTGCTCTCCCGCTGTGAAGCACACATCACTGTGTTTGACAGCGAGAGAGCAATGATCTGAATGTGCAGGGAGCCGGCATCTGGCAGCCTGTGGTAAGCTGTAACCAAGGTAATTATCGGGTAACCAAGCAAAGCCCTTTGCTTGGTTATCCAATATTTACCTTGGTTACTAGCGTCCGCCGCTCTCAGGCTGCCAGTGCCGGCTCCCTGCACACATAGCCGGAGTACACATCGGGTAAATAAGCAAAGCAGTTTGCTTATTAACCTGATGTGTACTCTGGCTAGGGGTGCAGGGAGCAAGCATGTACTGGATTCGGTTTTTACTTCTGAGCATGCCCAGAAGTGATTCTCTGGCCTAAGAAAATCGGTGCCAGTGGAGTGCAATAAAACATCGCATTCCACTCAGACCAATTCTAGCCTGTGTGTCAGCACACATGAGCGATTATTTTCTCAGTCCTAATAGGACCGAGAAAATAATCGCAGCATGCTGCAATTGTAATGCGAGACTCTTTTCTCTCGCACTCATTCAAGTGAATGGGGCGAGAGAAAAATCGCACTGCACTCGCGGTACACCGGTGTACCATGCATGCAGAGCGAGAGTCGCAATAGCCAGCTACGGAGGTGAGAGGGAGATAAATCCCACCTTCCCCTCCTCCGTGCCAGCCCACCCCTGCTGAGAGCAGGCCCGCCCCCGCAGCTGTGGTCAGCTCGCACAATCGGATCGCAGATGCAGGGATACTAGCATGACACTCGGCTCCTGCTGTGCTGCCAGCGCGAGCAGAGTGTCATGTGAGCATCGCAGTAGTACCCTGTGTGGCCCCAGCCTCTCTCTCACACTCACTGACTCACTCACTGACTCATTCACTCACTTTTACCCACTTACTGATCACGGGCGCGGCGCTGCACGGCTGTCACACTGCTGGCAGCTTCTCCTGATTTGAAAATGCCGGCCGCACATTATTCAATCTCGTATTCCCTGCTTTCCCCGCCCACCTGCGCCTATGATTGGTTGCAGTCAGACACGCCCCCACGCTGAGTGACAGCTGTCTCACTGCAACCAATCACAGCCGCCAGTGGGCGGGTCTGTATCTTACAGTAAAATAAATAATTTTAAAAAAACGGCGTGTGGTCCCCCCCCAATTTTGATACCAGCCAGGGTAAAGCCACACATCTGAAGGCTGATATTTTCAGGATGGGGAGCTCCACGTTATGGGGAGTCCCCCAGTCTAACAATATCAGCCAGCAGACGCCCGGAATTGCCGCATGCATTAGATGCAACAGTCCCGGGACTCTACCCGGCTCATCCCGAATTGCCCTGATGCGGTGGCAATCTGGGTAATAAGGGGTTAATCATGGGAGGCGTCTATGAGACACCCCCAATGATTGTAAGTGAAAGTAAATAAACACATACACCCAAAAAAAAATACTTTATTTGGAATAAAGGACAAAAAAAACCACCCTCCTTCACCATTTTTTTAAAATCCCCAAATACCCCTCCTGGTTCGACGTAATCCACAGAGGTCCCGCGACGCTTTCAGCTCTGCTACATGAAGCTGACAGGAGCGGCCGTGGAACACCGCTGATCTCTATCAACTCAACGCAGCAACTGAGGGAGTCGCACTGTCAGCGGTGACGTCACTGAGGTAGTGCCGTGGTGTGCGGTGATGATGATGCATGCAGGAGTGCCGGGGTGTGTGCGGGGATGATGCGTGCGGGAGTGTCGGGGTGTGTGTGGGGATGATGCTTGCGGGAGTGTCGGGATGTGTGCGGGGATGATGCGTGCGAGAGTGCCGGTGTATGTGCGGTGATGATGCATGCGGGAGCGTCGGGGTGTGTGCAGTGATGGTGCATGCGGGAGTGCTGGGGTGTGTGCGGTGATGGTGCGTGCGGGAGTATCGGGGTGTGTGCGGGGATGATGCATGCGGGAGTGCCGGGGTGTGTGCAGGGATGATGCGTGCGGGAATGCCGGGGTGTGTGCCGTGATGATGCGTGCGGGAGTGCTGGGGTGTGTGCGGTGGTGATGCGTGCGGGAGTACAAGGGTGTGTGCGGTGATGATGTGTGCGGGAGTGCTGGAGCTTGTGCGGGGATGATGCGAGCGGGAGTGCCTGCGTGTGCGGTGATGACGGGGTCTCTCCCTCTCTCTCAGCTTTACAAAAATAATAAAAAAAAAAACCAGATCCGTTTTTTACTGGACCCGTTGCATCAGTTTTTACGCACTCTGACACAGATCCGTTGCATGAGGCACAAACCGGATTGTGCCTGATTGGAAAAAACTGATGTGTGAAAGTAGCCTAAGGCGGGCTTTGCACGTTGCGACATCGAAAGCCGATGCTGCGATGTCGCACGCGATAGTCCCCGCCCCTGCGACTATCGCTACGCCAGCTTCACATGCACTCACCTGCCCTGCGACCTTTGCTCTGGCCGGCGATCCACCTCCTTCCTAAGGGGGCGAGTCATGCGGCGTCACAGCGACGTCACACGGCAGACGGCCAATGGCGGCGGAGGGGCGGAGATCCCGCCCACCTCCTTCCTTCCGTATAGCCACTGGCGGCAGGTAAGGAGATGTTCCTCGTTCCTGCGGCTTCACACACAGCGATGTGTGCTGCCGCAGGAACGAGGAATTACATCGTACCTGTCGCGGCACCGGCATTATGGAAATGTCAGAGCCTGCACCGATGATACGATAACGACGCTTTTGCGCTCGTTCATCGTAATATCTAGGATTTACACACTACGACATCGCAAGTGACGCTGGATGTGCGTCACTTTCGATTTGACCCCACCGACATCGCACCTGCGATGTCATAGTGTGCAAAGCTGCCCTCAGTCAACTTGATGAAGAGTGGGAAACATAGAATAAACATTAAAAATTATTTTGCATAGCTTACAACAAAATATATACCATACATGAAGGAAAAAACAAATACCACAGCCGTAATGGAAAACTTTTAGTTAATTCACATAAAGAATAATAATAATAATATTTATTCATTTATATAGTGCTATTAATTTCACAGCATTTTACATACATTGGCAGAAATCCATATAGAAATGTGAAAAAACCTGTAGTAGTAATAATAATAATAATAAAATATATATTTGTTTGATAATTGTATATTATTTTGAAATAATAAAAATCTAAATATGTGGTTAAACCAGAGTCCCAATGTATTCAGATGGTGTTTGGTGCTTGTGAGATTCAATGGAGCATTGATGACCTCTCTACAATATATAGTATTACTTTGTGGTAGTGGTAAATTATCAAAATTATTTAAAGTAATAAATGAAGGATATAAAATCTGAATGGGACATCTAAGTGTACAATACATAAAAGCGATGCCGGCACTAGCATGCTGTGGAATTGCAAGGACTTTTAGGTGAGCAGACTCAATGTGTGTTTGCGCTGGAAGATAACTTGAGTGCATTACCATGAAAAAAAGGGGGACAGCGCATGCTCCCTGGGGTATCTGAGTACAACACTATAGGAAAGAAGATTACTGCGCTTGTGCAAAGACACAGCGCTTCACTAGAAAGGATATTGATGCACATATAGGGATTTAACAAGGAGAAATGATGATAGAATAAAAACATATTAGAGGGAGAAAAACGAAGAAAAAAAATGTGATGGATGAAAGAGAAAAAATAATAGGAACCATTGACGAATTAAGACCGCTAATTGTAAAACGTACTACTATATTAGTCAGACTATTAAGGTTATTATAAACAGATATATAAAACGTACCAACTAAGGACTACATTGTAAAGGTATTTGGGCTTGACTGAGTAGTGGAAAAATCACTAAGGGAATAAAAAGGTGCATGCTGAAAAGTGAAAGCAGGAGTGTGAAACCTCGAAGAGAGATGGGATATCATATATGAACTATACAAGAAAATGTATGAAATGTGTATGAACTGGTATACATAACGTTGCAAAAATGTGAAAAAGTGACCACTAATATCACACAAAAATTAAGAAGTAGTGACAGGATAGTCCCCTGTAGGCATTAATCCATATAAGGGACAACGAGAATTTTTATTTCTTGGACAATTATACCTTTCATGTAATATATATATATATATATATATATATATATATACAGTTAGGTCCAGAAATATTTGGACAGTGACACAAGTTTTGTTATTTTAGCTGTTTACAAAAACATGTTCAGAAATACAATTATATATATAATATGGGCTGAAAGTGCACACTCCCAGCTGCAATATGAGAGTTTTCACATCCAAATCGGAGAAAGGGTTTAGGAATCATAGCTCTGTAATGCATAGCCTCCTCTTTTTCAAGGGACCAAAAGTAATTGGACAAGGGACTCTAAGGGCTGCAATTAACTCTGAAGGCGTCTCCCTCGTTAACCTGTAATCAATGAAGTAGTGAAAAGGTCTGGGGTTGATTACAGGTGTGTGGTTTTGCATTTGGAAGCTGTTGCTGTGACCAGACAACATGCGGTCTAAGGAACTCTCAATTGAGGTGAAGCAGAACATCCTGAGGCTGAAAAAAAAGAAAAAATCCATCAGAGAGATAGCAGACATGCTTGGAGTAGCAAAATCAACAGTTGGGTACATTCTGAGAAAAAAGGAATTGACTGGTGAGCTTGGGAACTCAAAAAGGCCTGGGCGTCCACGGATGACAACAGTGGTGGATGATCGCCGCATACTTTCTTTGGTGAAGAAGAACCCGTTCACAACATCAACTGAAGTCCAGAACACTCTCAGTGAAGTAGGTGTATCTGTCTCTAAGTCAACAGTAAAGAGAAGACTCCATGAAAGTAAATACAAAGGGTTCACATCTAGATGCAAACCATTCATCAATTCCAAAAATAGACAGGCCAGAGTTAAATTTGCTGAAAAACACCTCATGAAGCCAGCTCAGATCTGGAAAAGTATTCTATGGACAGATGAGACAAAGATCAACCTGTACCAGAATGATGGGAAGAAAAAAGTTTGGAGAAGAAAGGGAACGGCACATGATCCAAGGCACAACACATCCTCTGTAAAACATGGTGGAGGCAACGTGATGGCATGGGCATGCATGGCTTTCAATGGCACTGGGTCACTTGTGTTTATTGATGACATACCAGCAGACAAGAGTAGCCGGATGAATTCTGAAGTGTACCGGGATATACTTTCAGCCCAGATTCAGCCAAATGCCGCAAAGTTGATCGGACGGCGCTTCATAGTATGGATGGACAATGACCCCAAGCATACAGCCAAAGCTACCCAGGAGTTCATGAGTGCAAAAAAGTGGAACATTCTGCAATGGCCAAGTCAATCACCAGATCTTAACCCAATTGAGCATGCATTTCACTTGCTCAAATCCAGACTTAAGACGGAAAGACCCACAAACAAGCAAGACCTGAAGGCTGCGGCTGTAAAGGCCTGGCAAAGCATTAAGAAGGAGGAAACCCAGCGTTTGGTGATGTCCATGGGTTCCAGACTTAAGGCAGTGATTGCCTCCAAAGGATTCACGACAAAATATTGAAAATAAAAATATTTTGTTTGGGTTTGGTTTATTTGTCCAATTACTTTTGACCTCCTAAAATGTGGAGTGTTTGTAAAGAAATGTGTACAATTCCTACAATTTCTATCAGATATTTTTGTTCAAAACTTCAAATTAAACGTTACAGTCTGCACTTGAATTCTGTTGTAGAGGTTTCATTTCAAATCCAATGTGGTGGCATGCAGAGCCTAACTCGCGAAAATTGTGTCACTGTCCAAATATTTCTGGACCTAACTGTATGTGTGTGTGTGTAGCACTTAATAGCACTGACTAAATATTAGCCTATATAATAATAATATATGTGCATACATGTAAATATATATATTGAATAAATATATATGAAAAACATTAATACTCTGTAAGAATAAAATAAAAGAAAATAGACACCTGTCACACTTTTTAGCGCCCCCTTATCATCAGGTCAAACTCGGAACTGTCAGACAATAAGTAAATGAGGCTACTGAGCTATTATGCCAAATATTGGAGGTCTCACAGAGGGGGTAATGTATATATGTCACCGATTACCGCTAATGGAATATATATATACACCTCGGTACCCTTGTTGGTAGCACCACAATAATCTTACGCAAAAATAATATAGCTGCCACCACTAAAACTTTACAGGTAGTTTGGAGACACGTTTCAGATAGTGTAAGGCTTTTCAGGTTCAGGGTTTGTATATAGAGTAAGAGGAAAGAAGCTATTAAATTTTTTAGATTTAATCCAAAATAGAAGGCAGTGTTTATAAAATATACAGGAATTTACAGAAGGGAACAATACAATACAATACACAGTTACATAGAATAAAAAATGAAAACTTAAAGAAACTACTATACCTGGTCATGGCTAAGGCTCAGGTATTGGGGAGAGGCACCCTAGAAGGAAGATGGTAATTGACAATGCTATACACAGAATGTATTCCTCTAGGCATTAACCCCGAGTGTACTGAGGCATTTGCTTATATTAATCTCTGCCATACCCACAGCTCCCACCCTCTGGTGACATCATATAGGAGAGGGGGGCTTCACTCTCACAGAAGTATGGAATTCTCACTGTCCTCATATCTCTTACTGAGAGCATCCCACGCAGAAGATATTGCCCTCATATTTCCTTTTACGAATTTAGCAAAATGTGGATACTAAACAAAGGACATCTAGTATGTTCTAGTTGTCAGATATTCATTTGTGGCTTATCACTATGTACTATAGATAAGCTAAAATATGTCTCTTGTGTGTGAGAGTATCCTAGGACCAAAGGTATGCCCGCCCCATTTATATGACTTATGCCCATCTTAATATTAATACTTTTCCAATCGGAGTCAGTTCGGCTGCTGAAATTCTCATTTCCCACAAATGGTATCTTGTAGCAGAGCCACTTCTCTGCCCACATGTATACAAATACCAGGCTCCTTGTCTCCGAGCCAACAGGGGGCCTTTGATGTACTAGGTGAGAGCTCTTGTAGTTTAATTAATATATACCTGTTAAGGTACCATCACACTAAGCGACGCTCCAGTGATCCCACCAGCGATCTGACCTGGCAGTGATCGCTGGAGCGTCACTACATGGTCACTGGTGAGCTGTCAAACAGGCAGATCTCCACAGCGATCAGAGATCAGCCACTAGCCACCAGCGACCCGTGTAACGACGCTATGCTTCGTAGCCATGGTACACATCGGGTTACTAAACAAAGCGCTTTGCTTACAGTTACCCGATGTGTACCTTGGCTACGTGTGCAGGGAGCCGGCTTCAAGAAGCTGCAGATGCTGGTAACCAAGGTAAATATCGGGTAACCAAACAAAGCCTTTGCTTGGTTACCCAATGTGTACCTTGGTTACCAGCGTCCGCAGAAGCCGGCTCCCTGCTCCCTGCACATTCAGATCGTTGCTCTCTCGCTGTCAAACACAGTGATGTGTGCTTCACAGCAGGAGAGCAACAACCAAAAAATAGTCCAGGACATTCAGCAATGACCGGAAACCTCACAGCAGGGGCCAGGTCCTTGCTGGATGTCACACACAGCGACATCGCTAGTAAGATCGCTGTTGCGTCACAAAAAACGTGACTCAGCAGTGATGTTGCTAGCGATGTCGCTTAGTGAGATGGGGCCTTTACTTCCCCGTGCCAGGAAAGAATTTGCTGGCTGTTATCTTGATAGTGCTCTGGAGGGAGAGGGCTCCCTCCTAGCCCAGGGATCGTGAAAAGATATTTGTTTCATGACAATACCCATGATAAAATCAATCTAGGTGAGCCTACATAATAGTCAGGAGATCCCAAAGCATGAATTATTAATTATCAATGCAAGAGGTTTGTAATTTCATGCAGCCCAATAGGTTTGAATGTATTCAATTTATAAGTCCAAAATGTTTCTTTTCTATGGAGTGATTCAATTCTATTGAAAACAAATTGGGGATCATGCGCAGTTGGGGTGATCTGTAGCCCTTCAGGATTTTTATTGTGACACAAAGTCACAACATGTCTTGACAAACTATGAAATAGGAAGCCCTTATGAATATGATGCCTATGCCAATTTAACGTAGAATTAATGGCTTGGGTGATACATCCCACATATTGTTTATTACAGGGGCATGCTTTCAAATAAATTACATAGCTGGATTGGCATGTCAATCTGGATTTAATGAGAAAAGCACTGATAATATCATTAGAGCAAACAAAGGAGTCTCTTCTATGATGGATGAACCTATAGTAGAGCCCCGTAGGTGCTGCACATTTAAAGGCTCCACAAGGTTCTCCTGGAATCCTCCTGACTTCTTTAAATGTGCAGTACCAAAGTGCCTTTGCTGTAGGTCAATGCAGGACAATAGATACAAATCCTACACCAGTCCCTGCTGGAGGAAGATGTGTGGTGTCACTGCTTATCACAAATTTCACAAACCTATCTTGCCCCAGTTCACCCACATTGACAGAGCTGAGTGAAATGGGTGTGAGAAAAACAAAGTCACAGCATTTTAGTGGAGCCATGAGTTGCACGAAACTAATGCATTTTTGTAATGCTTTTTAAGATTGTGTTGTACAAGCTGTGGTGAACCTGTCCCAAATTTATTGTAAAGTTTCCTACATTCACTTTCACTATTGATGTGTGTAATTTTTTTTTTTTTAAACTCACATTTTAAAAAGTATCTATTTTAAATAAATGCTGTTTATGAGCCTAAAACTTTTGTCTGATAGTTGTCTAATGGTAATTCCTATATTAGAAAAAACTTGCAATCTAATAAAAAATATGATCTATGTTTTCTTCAAATGCAAATGACTGAAATATTAACGCTAAGGCTGGGGTCACACGGTTATTAATGTGAGGGAATCACATGACACTCAGCTCCCACTCTGCTGGAGTGTAAGCCGAGTGTCATGCGACTATCAAGCCACTGTGATGTGATCCTGCGATTGCAGCACAGCCGCAGAGGAGGCAGCACACGCTTCATAGGAGAGGGATTGAGTTATCTCCCCATCTCCTCCATTATCAGCTTATGCGATTCTCGCACCGGTGTAATGCGAGTGTAATGCGATGTTTCTCTCGCACCGATAGACTTGTTGGGTGCGAATGAAAACTAATCAGATTCCACCCGCAGCATTCTGCAATTGTTTTCTTGGTCAGGTTAGGGCTGAGAAAAAAATCGCTCATGGAAGCGGGCACATAAAGTAATATTGGTCCGAGTGGAATGTGATTTTTTTTATCGCATTCCACTCCCTCTGTTTTACTCGCCATGTGTGCTCAGCCTAAGGCCTCCGTCACACATCCGTGCCTCCGGTCCGTGTTTGCCATTTTTTGCACGGACCGGAGACACGTGCTTACGTTGAATCATTTATTTTCATGTTAAAAGCCGCTCGTCAGTATTTTTGCACGGAGCGTGTTTATGTTCGGTGCATACGTGTGTCCGTTTTGTAAAAGCGCTGACATGTCCGTGTTGCTCCGGGATCACGTACTCACGGACCCATTACATCCTATGGGTCCGTGTTGACACGTACGTGATACGGATGATGTCCGTGTGCTATCCGTGTGGTCCGTGTGGCTCAAATCAAGTTTGTTACAAATACTTGCAGGTGGCCAAGGTACCCTACAAAATCCAACATAAAAATCCTAAGGCCACCGTGAATAATGTCATGGTTGTAGTATATATCCAAACACATTGGATATCCAAGTAAAAAGACCAACAGGTTAATTTATTTTGGATAATTATAAGAATGTGCTAATCAAATCCACCTGTGCATCATTATTCCCAACAAATAATCATTAACTTAATTTGATGAAGATGTGAAAAACGGACAAGATACGGAAAGCATACGGAATACACACTGACGTATTACACACAGAAAAACACACACACGTACACACGTAAAACACACATAATGCACACGGACACTACACAGAGAGGAAAAACGGACTCCAAAAACGGAACACGGACTACAAAAACGGACATCGTCACACGTATGTTTTTTTCACGTGAGTGTTGCAGAGGCCTAAGAACAATTATTCCAAAGATCTTCCAATTTAGAACAGATAATAATAATAATAATAATAATAATAATTGATCATCATCCTAAGTGTTTGTGGGAAAAAATAAATATATTTAGGAATATTTTGAAATATTTTATCTGATAAGTTCACTACAATTCTTATGGGTTAAGAAACAATAAATTCACGCAGCGGTAGCATCCCATTCAATTTTCATTTGGTGAGCAGCAAAGTAAAAATGCAAAGTGTTTCATAGATTACATAAAATGTTACTAAATAAGTAATGTTTGGAGGTTGTATTTTCATATAAGTATATTAACTTTTGAGTACTTCTGGGAAATATTTCTCATTGATCGCCCATATTAAACTATCTTTTGGTGCAGCATGATATCTCAGATCAGTAATTTTCAGTTTGTGCTGTGAGTGAAATATTTTTGACCTCAGAGGCTAGTATTCAGTCTATGACTATTTATCAAAAGAGAAAAGCTTTCGCATTCTATTTTATCTGCATCTATCTGGATATATTAGATAGAAAAGAAAAACTAAGGCAAAAAGTAGTAAACTTTTCCTACATTGAATTCTTTGAGTACTGAAAACAGTAGCTGAAGAATAATACACATATTTAACTTAAATTTAGCTTATTCTCATGTTAATTAGCTATTTAAGCTGAAAATTGATGTCCTCAATGTTCATTCCTTCTGGTTCTAACCTTTTGATTAGGAGGAAGCAAAAAAAAAAATCATCCTGCTAATTACATCCAACTTGTTTGCTATTGCTAGTGGGAAAGTTCATCAGGCCTGAAAGGCAACTGGGGTTTGGTTTAAAGCAAATTATTTTTTTCAAATAGCTGCACATCTTTCTGATATGGTGGTACCCTAGGATTTAAAAAAAATGGTTAATATCAGGAAATGAAAAAAGATTAGAAAAAAAAGCTACCTGTCCCATTTCCATCTGGACCTGCTGCATTGACTTTAGCTAAAGTTATTATGTCTGGTCTTTGCATATATTGTTCTATTAGAGATACTAATGAGGCTGGGACATTTTGTTTCTGCCCAGCAAGACTAATGTTCACTCTATATTCCTGGATCTTTCCCTGATTGACAGTGTTATTTGGATTCTTGGTTTCTGACTCAGACCTGTTTGGTGACCTTGACCACATTGCTTTTCATAACCCTTCTGTTTTGACCTCAACCTCTCTTACTTAGCTGCTAACTGACCTTCTAGTATTTGACCATGGCTTTTCCCTGACTTTAGCCTTGTCTCAATGGTGCATTCTCTAATTGGGCTATAGTCAGCAGTGGGGAACTCAAGGGATCTGTGCTAGGACCGATTCTTTTTAATCTCTTTATTAATGACCTTGTGGATGTGATTGAGAGTAAAGTGTCAGGCTGTTTTGACTACACCAAAGGGTATTAATAAGATAAGATATCAGTAGGATATTAAAAAATTACCTTAGTAGTACAATTTTACAAAACGATCTGGATAAGATGTTGGAATGGGCAGATACTTGGCAAATGAGATTTAATGTTGATAAATGTAATGTAAACCTAGAATGGAGTAATCCTATTGATACATACACACTAAATAAAAGTAAACTCTAGGCTACAGAACAGAAGAAAGACTTGAGGATTCTTGTTACAAGTAAGCTGAGCAGCAGCACGCAATGTCAGGCAGCAGATGCAAAAGCAAGCAAGATATGCTGTGTAAAAAAAGAGTTTAGAACCTTGTGATCCCAATGTATAGTTACCACTCTATAAATCACTTGTAAGGCCACATCTGGAGTATGGGGTCCAGTTTTGGGCTCCACATTTTAAAAAGGATATTTAGAAGTTAGAGTCTGTTCAAAGTTAAGCAACTGAATTACTGAAAGGAATGGAAGATCCTCCCATATAATGAGAGGTTGGATTTGTTTAGCTTAGAAAAAAGACATCTCAGAGGAGATCTCATTTATATGTATAAATACATGTGTGGTCAATACAAAGGGCTGGCATATAGCATATTCATTCCAAAGACAATACTAAGGATCAGAGGACACTCACTGTGAGTGGAAGAAAGGCGATTTCGGAAGCTAAATAGGAAAGGGTTCTTTACAGTTAGAGCAGTCAGATTGTGGAATGCCCTACTACAAGAGGTAGTGCTGGCAGACACTATAACAACTTTTAAAAAGGGCTGGATGATTTCCTCATTACACACAACATTGTCAGTTATAAATGATTTACTGATAAAAAGCATAATTGATGGAGGAAGGGTGAACTAGATGGGTCTTGGCCTTTTTTCAACCTATGTAACTATGTCTCCAGATTTTATCCTTGATTTTCTCCCACCAGAAAGTTACCTAGCTTATAAAATTATTGTTGCCTCAGAAACACTACCTCACCTAGCCAACAAATTGGAATTGTGACCCTATTGACCACCAGTAAGTCCAGTTACATGTACAGGGCTAAAAGATGAAAGTTGGGGTTCCTCAGGGATTTTCCAGTGAGAGTATTTAGTGTCAAGTCTGTCCAAAGTAGTCTATTTTATCTGATGGCTTCCAACTGTCTTTACAGAATATTTGGTCTGAATGGATTGCCGATAAGCTGTGGACAATCATATGAAAGATATGGCCAGGATCATGGAACTTGCAGAATGACTGAGGTGGTAAGAAGACTTTCAAACTAAGGCAACTGCAGAGTTTGTCTTGACTATTTTAAAAGTAGATGTGAATCTACTTGACCATATATCAGGTGACCATAACATTCTATTCACCTTTATGGAAAGTTGACGCCTTTAGTTTATGATGTGCTCACGATCGTCTGGTTCTGAAAACCAACATTGAATCAGTGAATTCCTGCTGGAATGTGACAACTAGGCTTGAGCCATCTCCCTACTCTCTGATGATCCAGAAATATTAATGAAAGAAGCACAATGGATATATAAGGTTTCATAGTTTCATAGTTTCATAGTTTTCATAGATTTTTAGGTTGAAGGGAGACTCTAAGGGGCACTTTGCACACTGCGACATCGCAGGCCGATGCTGCGATGCCGAGTGCGATAGTGCCCGCCCCCGTCGCAGCAGCGATATGTGGTGATAGCTGGCGTAGCGAAAGTTATCGATACGCCAGCTTCACACACACACTCACCTGCCGTGCGACGTCCCTGTGGCCGGCGACCCGCCTCCTTGTTAAGGGGGCGGGTCGTGCGGCGTCACTGCGACGTCACACGGCAGGCGGCCAATCAGAGCAGAGGGGCGGAGATGAGCAGGATGTAAACATCCTGCCCACCTCCTTCCTTCCGCATATCCTACGGAAGCCGCAGTGAGGCCGGTAGGAGACGTTCCTCGCTCCTGCGACTTCACACACAGCGATGTGTGCTGCCGCAGGAGCGAGGAACAACATCGGACCGTCGCGTCAGCGTAATCATGGATTACGCTGACGCTGCACCGATGATACGATTACGACGCTTTTGCGCTCGTTAATCGTATCATCCAGCCTTTACACACTGCGATGTCGCATGCGATGCCGGAAGTGCGTCATTTTCAATTTGACCCCACCGACATCGCACCTGCGATGTCGCAGTGTGCAAAGTGCCCCTAAGTCCATCTAGTTCAACCCGTAGCCTAACATGTTGATCCAGAGGAAGGCAAAAAACCCCCAATGTGTCAAATAAGCTCCAATGGGGAAAAAAATTCCATATGGCAATCAGACTAGTTCCCTGGATCAACACCCTGTCATAAAATCTAATATACATAACTGGTAATATTATATTTTTCAAGAAGGCGTCCAGGCTCTGCTTAAATGTTAGTAGTGAATCACTCATTACAATATCATGCGGCAGAGAGCTCCATAGTCTCACTGCTCGTACAGTAAAGAATCCTCGTCTGTGATTATGATTAAACCTTCTTTCCTCAAGACGTAGCGGATGCTTCCATGTTCCAGTCGCAGGCCTAGGTGTAAAGAGATCTTTGGAAAGGTCTCTGTACTGTCCCCTCATATGTTTATACATTGTGATTAGATCCCCCCTAAGCCTTTGTTTTTCCAAACTAAATAACCCCAAGTTTCATAACCTGTCTTGGTGTTGCAGCCCACCCATTCCTCTAATAATCTTGGTTGCTCTTCTATCTACCTGTAAGATTATGCTATTTATAACCTTCTATACTTTTGCTATCAAGAAAAGCATCCATTCCTCTCTTAAACTCATTCAGTGAGTTGGCCATCACCACTTCCTCAGGAAGAGAGTTCCAGAGCCTCACTGCTCTTACCGTGAAGAACCCTCTTCTATGCTGATGTAGGAATTTTCTTTCCTCCAATCAAAGAGAATGCCCCCTTGTTCTTGTCATAGTCCTTGGTACAAACAGATCATGGGAGAGATCTCTATATGGCCCTCTGATATATTTGTACATGTTTATTAGGTCTCCCCTAAGTCTTCTCTTTTCTAGAGTAAATAGACCTAATTTTGATAACTTTTCCATGTATTGTAATGCACCCACTCCATTTATTATTTTAGTAGCCCGCCTCTGAACCCTTTCAAGTTCAGTAATGTCTTTCTTGAGCACCGGCGCCCAAAATTGCACACAATACTCAAAGTGTGGTGTGACGAGTGATTTGTACAGAGGGAGAATGAGGTTTTCATCTCGTGCCCCCAGACCTCTTCTAATGCATCCCATCACCCTATTTGCTTTGGTGGCTGCTGCTTGACACTGGGCACTCCAATTTAGCTTCTTATTGACTAA
Source organism: Anomaloglossus baeobatrachus (assembly GCF_048569485.1). Taxonomy (NCBI): domain Eukaryota; kingdom Metazoa; phylum Chordata; class Amphibia; order Anura; family Aromobatidae; genus Anomaloglossus; species Anomaloglossus baeobatrachus. Next base: position 615,537,167 of record NC_134354.1, on the reverse strand, counting down.
GATGCCTAAGTCTTTTTCCATGTCTGATTTCCCCAGCAGTTTCCCATTTAGTAAGTAATTGTAGCATCTGTTTCTCCTTCCCATGTGCATAACCTTACACTTTTCTGTGTTAAGCCTCATTTGCCATTTTTCAGTCCAATTCTCCAATTTACTCAAATCCATCTGTAGTTGCAAACTGTCCTCCTTTGTGTTAACTACCTTACATAGTTTTGTATCATCTACAAATACTAATATTTTACTCTGTAAACCATCCACCAGATCATTAATAAATATATTAAATAGTAGGGGGCCCAATACAGACCCCTGTGGCACCCCACTAGTAACCCTGGCCCAATCTGAGTATGCGTCATTAATAACCACTCTTTGTTTTCTACCACTAAGCCAGCTACCTACCCATCTACACACATTTTCCCCAATCACAAGCTTTCTCATTTTACTCAGCAGTCTTTTATGTGGGACAGTGTCAAATGCATTACCGAAGTCGAGATAAATGACATCCAATGATTCTCCTCAGTCCACGTGAGAGCTTACATCCTCATAGAAGCTGATCAGGTTAGTTTGACAGGAGCGATCCTTCATAAATCCATGTTGATATGGAGTTAAACAATTATTAACATTGAGACATTCCATAATAGTATCCCTTAAAAACCCTTCAAACATTTTAGCCACAACAGATGTCAAGCTTACCCGCCTATAGTTTCCAGGTTCCCTTTTACACCCTTTTTTGAATATTGGTACCACATTTGCTAGCCGCCAATCCAGTGGAAAAGACACAGTTTCTATAGAGTCTTTAAATATAAGGAATAGACGCCTGTCTATCACATTACTTAACTCCCTTAATACCCGAGGGTGAATGCCATCAGGGCCTGGTGATTTGTCAATTTTAATGTTACTAAGTCGGTTCTGCACTTCTTCCTGGGTTAGGCAGGTCATACTTAATGAAGCGTTTACATTATCACTCTTCATTTCCCGTGGCATATGCTTTTCCTGTGTGAACACAGTTGAGAAAAAAGTATTTAAAACATTTGCTTTTCCCACATCGCTTTCTATGATTTTACCCTCATTGTTCTTTAAAGGGCCAACACCATCAATTTTAATCTTTTTTCTGTTTATATAATGAAAGAATAGTTTGGGATTTGTTTTGCTTTCCTTAGCAATGAGTCTCTTAGTTTCTACTTTTGCTAAATGTATTTGTTTTTTACACATTTTATTTTTTTCTCTATATCTTTTTAATGCTTCTTCGCTGCCTTCTTCTTTTAGCCTTTTAAATGCCTTTTTCTTATTATTCATTGCCCCTTTTACATCCTTATTTAGCCACATTGGTTTTCTCCTGTTCCTAGCCCTTTTATTTCCGTACGGTATGGCTCACTCGCAGTGGGTGTTTAATACCGATTTAAAAATTTCCCACTTATTTTCTGTGCTCCCATTTTTGAGGACATTGTTTTTGGCAATTTGGCGAAGGTCTTCTCTAAGCTGATCAAACTTTGCTTTCCTGAATTTCAGCGTTTTTTTAACCTGCCTCCAAGGCACCTTACTGAAGGACAAGTGGAATTGTATTATATTGTGGTCACTATTCCCGAGGTGCCCATCCACTCGTACGTCTGTTATTCTATCTGGCCTGTTGCTTAAAATTAAGTCCAGAAGGGCTGCCCCTCTAGTTGAGCCCTGCACAAGTTGGGACAGATAATTATCCTTAGTTACTGACAGAAGCCAGTTTCCTTTCTGAGATACGCAGGTTTCAGTTTCCCAGTCTATATCGGGGTAGTTGAAGTCCCCCATAATAATCACCTCATTGTGATTTGCTGCTTTGTCTATTTGTTTCAATAATACATTTTCAGTAGTTTCTGTTATATTTGGTGGCTTATAACAAACCCCTATGAGGATTTTATTAGTTTTCCCTCCTTGTATCTCCACCCATAGAGACTCCACCTCTTCATTTCCCTCTTGAATATCTTCTCTTAGTCTGGGCTTTAAACTGGACTTTATATATAGACAGACACCACCCCCTTTCCTTTTTTTACGATCCCTCTTAAACAATTCATATCCTTGCAGGTTAGCCACCCAGTCATAACTGTCATCTAACCATGTCTCAGTTATTCCTACTATGTCGTATTTTTCCTCATACATTACCAGCTCCAGTTCCTCCATCTTATTGGTCAGGCTTCTTGCATTGGTCAGCATGCAGGAAAGAAGTTTTGCTCCCCTTTTCTTAGCTTCCTTCTTAGTACCCTGTCTTGGGTCCTCTTTACGGCATCTAGTATCCTTGATTAGTTTGTCCTTCTGCTGCATGTTCTTGTCTGCTGTTTTTACTCCCACCCCCTCTTCTTCTAGTTTAAAGCCCTCCTGATGAGTGTGGCAAGCCTTCTGGCGAACATGTTTTTCCCAGGTTTTGTGAGGTGTATCCCATCTCTTGCGAGAAGTCCATCATAGAGGTAATTCACTCCATGGTCCAAGAATCCAAATCCTTGCTGCCTGCACCATCGTCGCAGCCAGTTGTTCAAATCTAGTATCCTATTCCATCTTCTGACACCATGGCCATCGACTGGTAGGATTGATGAGAAAACAACCTGTACGTTCCGTTCCTTTATTTTCTTCCCCAGAATTTCAAAGTCTTCACAAATAGTTGGTAGATCATTTCTTGCCGTGTCGTTTGTTCCTACATGTATCAATACGAACGGGTATTCGTCCTTGGATCCGAGGATAGTTGGTATCCTGTTGGCCACATCCTTGATTTTTGCTCCCGGGAGGCAGCATACTTCTCGTGCGGTTATGTCCGGCCTCCAGATAGTTGCCTCCGTGCCTCTTAGTAGTGAGTCGCCCATAACTACCACTCTTCTTTTCTTTCTGGATGTTGCTCCTGAGTGTTTTTGAGTGTCTTTTGTTTCTGCTTTTGTTGACAAAGTAACTTCTTTTGATGATACTGTGTCTTCTCCTGCAGATATGGTATCATCCTGAGCTGTGCCATTTTCGTTCTCCAGCATGAGGGCTTCATATTGGTTGCTAAGCTGTGTGGGTGGTGACGACCACTTGATACGCTGGCTTCTTTTGGTCATATGTGTCCACTTTTCAGCCTCTGTATGTGTTCTGAAGCTTTTCTCACTTTCCATATCCTGAATGGTTGCTTCTGCCTCGTCCAAGAAGTCCTCATGTTCTTTAATTAACTTAAAAAGTTGCTATTCTTTCTTCCAGTCCCTGCACCTTTTCCTCTAAGAGGGCAACAAGTTTGCACTTTTGACAGGTGAAGTTGGATTTTTTGTGCGGCAGATCCGTAAACATGTAGCATGTGTTGCATGTGACCATGTGGATTTTCTTCTCTTCCATATTGCTGATGTAGCGTATAATAGGCGAAAGTCCTCAAACAGCGAGACCCGGCAAGTCCCAGCAATCGATCTGGTTAAATCCATTGTACTAAATGGTCTAAATTAAATTATATAATTTACACCCTTTATTGATCCATGATAATAGTTCTCCATTAGTTGATATAAATGTATATAGTTGGGTTTAATCCTGTAAGGTTTATGAGGATGAGGATAGTATGGTTTAATTAACTGTTGGTGAGTTTGCCTATTGGTAATAGTCAGTGTTGATTTGTAGTAGTAAAATGTCTTCAATCCATTTTTTGGTACTACAGCTATCATTGAAATGTGGGTGCCTCCTCTTTACAGATATTGGCATACCTAGAGACTGTTGATGTATATGCAGCAGTGATGGGCTTTTCTGCTATATTTACTGGTTTCCATGGATGCTAGAGATGCTATCTTGTAAGCACATTCTGGGGATCTATGAATGTGGACAATTGGTGTATGGGTTGTGCTGTTAATTGGCCATTGATCCTCCCGCATCACTATGAGCGATGGTGACGTGGGTGGGGGGGGGTGACTGTATGGCACTAACAGATGCTCTGATTCACTGTTTAATACTGTGTGTCAGTGTTGGGGACAGGCAATCATTTATTTAAATCTTGGACTCACGCCAGACCCACCCAGCTCTAGTGGCCATTCCTAAACTTTGGACCCAAAATCTGGGGTCCATTAAAAAAAACACCTCTACACACCTAAGCACTACATGTGCTGGTGCCTGTTACTCTGGATCCAACATCACTGAAGTTTGCCACCTTGGTAACAAATACCCTCGGCCAGGACTGGTCCTGCTGCCACTTTACAAGAATGTGTCTTATTGCTGACATAAAACTCTGTCAGGATTCTACACTGCTAGTGACAAGAACAGCTGTTCATGGGACTAAAAGAATGCAATTTGCACATATTCGGTCAGATTCTGGTTAGACGTGTGCTGCCTCACTCATACCACTTGTATTGAGTACATCTAGTTGGAATATGGCTGGAAGAATACAATTCTTAATTGTAATTACATGACCTCATACTCTTGGCGACGGCACCAGAGAATTCTGACAATGTGCAATGCATACTCTGTGAGGATTTAGAAGTCTGCAGACACATAGAGTAACTGCAGATTTTCATCCCAAGCTAGTGTGACGTCCTGGCAAAACCAGGTACTCACAAAGGTTGTACAGCCTCCTTGTTACCACCAGAAACCTACACATAACACACATCCATTAAACCCTAGCCACCCCCTCATGACAAAAAGGACACACCAGTGGGCGGAATCAGGCAGATGAGAACGCCCAAATAGGGGTCCTGAGGTGTCAGAGGCGGGAACACGACAGTCAAGTCAAGTTTCAGTTGGAGGGCAGAGCAGTCTCAGTCAGCGAGAAGTGAAGTCCAAGTTGAAGTGTGGAGAACTCACAGCAGTTTAGTCCAGAGTAATAGTCTTTTAACTACCCAGCTAGGTGGCGGAAAGTGAACAGGGCCACAGGTGACGGAGATCCGGTCACGAAAGACCTAAAGTGAACCGAGGAAGGGTTGTAGCCCACCGGTGCCAACAGCGGGAATCCTGTCCGGAGACCGTGCACAGTCAGGGTGCCTGGACCCTAGGGCGAGAAAGGTTACAAGCCCCTCTCCAATTAACCAGCCTTGGACATGGTTCCAGACTTTGTCCCATTAACTGCCCAGATAGAGCAAAACGGAAGCCCAACGCGGAGGATAGGGTGTCCGTCAGAACCCACTGAAATCTCAAGGGTCAACTTTCGCGGGCCACAGCTCCCAACACATACAGAACCAGGTGTGGACTTCTCCGTTCCTTGCGAAGTCGTCTAGAAGGAAAGACAAACACAAAGTGCAGGAGGAAGAAATACCTGTTAATTTATCTGGGTGCGGGACCCGAATGCACCCTCCTAAGGCAGCCGGCCACTGGCAAATCGGTTTACTACTGGATTTGTGTGAAATTACTGAACTGTGAGTACACCATTGTTCCCCGGTCAAGCCCGGCGCGCCAACTCCAGCAGCCATCACTCCCGTGTTCAATCCTCAGACCCCGGGACTTCACCTCCCCTACCCATGGAGGGGATCCCATCTTGCTGCCCTGATCCATCAGCCCCGGGCGCCCCATCACCAGACAGCAGCGGTGACAACATCCCTCACCGCAACCCACGGGTGGCGTCACAGACACAACACTTCACTTGTAAATATCCCCTTTATGACGGTTGTGAGGACGGGTGGCTGTGTGAGCCCGGGTCCGGTCACCACTCGAGCCGCAGCAGCGAACCCGGATCTGAGCAGGCCACCGAGAGAAGCGGCAGGGGCGCCCACCCACAATACTTGCACAACCTCTTTACTCTAGCTGCAGCAAGTTCTCCAGCAATTAGTAATAATCTTGGATCAGATTTAGTTATTCTGACAGCCTTGTCTTTGTTCTATTGTGCACTCTTCATCCTTTCCCTTCCACCTTCAGTTCTCCAGTAGAGTGAATAACCTTCGGTATAGTGTGTAAAATAGTACTGTGTTTTTCCAAAAAGAAGACCTACCATGAAAATAAGCCCTAACATAATTTTTGGTTCATGTTTGAACTATAAGCCCAAAAATAAAATAAGACCTAGTTACAGTCAAGACTGGAATTTGGTGATGACTGGTGAATTGCCTCAGGGATACTCTCTTAGAGGTCCCCAAAATTTCCATTTCAAGGTAAAAACTGGTTATGGACCTTTGGTAACATCAAGGTCATGTTAATATGATGTTACCAAAGTTCCTTTAACTGCATGAATTTGGAGAAACTAAAGAGGAGACAGGCAAGTATGCATAGTTGATTTTAGATGAAACATGAGGAAAACTGGGAAATTTTTCATGGCCCCCACTCTTAGTGTTTACGAGTATTTTTATTCTGAGGTTAAGTGTCATGCTAGGAATGGTGAAGTACCACGCGTATAGTGAAAGGGAAGGGAAATCCTGTGTCCAAGAAAGAGGGAGATGGTGACCTCTGACCAAACCTTCCGCTGGAGCCTAGCTCCCGGAACCCCTCCTAGATATGTTCTGCACCTATGCGCTGAGCAAGATACCTGGCCCTGGCTGAGCCTGAAGTGGGCTGTAGTTAAGGAGGGGATTGGATGAGCGCTTAGTCAACCTCACTAAACTCTAAAGAGGACACAGTAAGCACAAACAGGGAGAAAGTGAACGAATAACTTATCTCCAAGAAGACTCAGGGAGAGGAACAGCACTAAACAACAATGTTTCTTCAGAATGATTAGAAGCCGACCACTTGCATCCAAGGCCTGTATAGGAATATAACTCTATCCCCAGCAAACACCAAGGAAAAATATGGAAATTTAAAGACACAAGGGGAAGTCCTGATGATTAGCAGCTGAAATGAAAGGATATCCGCAGGGTCCTAAAAGGAAAGGATTAACCCCAAACAGAGAAGATACATAGCATATAATTTACATTACAGCAGGAAGAAGAGTGTAACCAAACATTATGACCTTCTACAGCTAGACACCATAGGACTGACATCTGTGACACTCTATTGACATTAAGACTGCTTAAGCATATTTGGAGACATCAGATTCATGTGACCATAATGTCACCAAAGGTCTTGTAACTGCAGGAGTCTAAAGCAACTGAAAAGTAGACAGGCTGGTATACACCGTAGGTGCAGTGTGTGAATATTTACATGTGTATGTGCAGTGTTCATGTAATGACATGATTATATTTGAAAACATAAACTTGTTTTTATATGCTGTTATTTATTGAACGCAGTGTAATTGACCTCACATAGTTTCTGCTTTATGTTTTATTCAAGTCATATATGACATTGTACTAAACTGACCTTTGTGTGTCAGGTTTAAAATATTTTACTCTTTTTTATAAACAAGCAATCTATGTGATATGTGTCCGTATATATATTACATTTTGATTAAAATTACATCTCCAATGACTTAGGTGTTTTCTGGATTCCTCCTTGATATATCATCTCTCAGTGTATTTTATTAAATTGTGTGATTTTATGTTATAAATGTATCAATAAAAGCATTTGTATTCTTATTACCTGACTTAATACTTGCATAGTCAACAGCATGCAAGTTAGAAACTAATTTGACACAATCATTTCCCACTCACAGAATGCAGTGGTTGAACATGAGTGAGTCTGCCAGATGAGTCTTATCACTGCATACAGCCCGGCTCCTTCTATACAACTTTCTCCACTAAGCAAGTTATAATAATGATGATCATCATGCTCAAGCTTCTCAACCCCTCTCTAATTTGCACACCGTATAGTGATCTAGAGAGGCGTGACTTTGGACGAGGCAGCCAACAACAGGGCCCTGAACCTTTGAGGCCCATGGTAGTGATGTGGTCTGCTATTAGTAGTATGCCACTGAACACATTTAAAATTAAACCTTGTCTTTATTTTTTTAGCAAAAAATAGCCCAAAATGCATTGTATGAACAATTAAGTAAACCATCTGCTTCTATAGGAAAAAAATAGGCAACATAGCTGTCACAGTAAGTTCTGCGAAACAAATGCCTGTGGTTAATTGCTCATCAGCAAGTGCAACACCTCTGCAAAATTAAAAGTTTTAGCAGTTTTTTGGTCTGAAGCATTCAGGCAGTTAACTCAGACCAAGCAGGAAAGATGTTAGGCATACATCTGATGGTCAGACATCCCACAGGAGGAGCAAAGACCCAAATCTCGCTGCCTTCATCTATGCTGTTAATGAGACTAATTCACTAAATCTGCATGGATTCTTCTGTAGACACTGGGGACTTACCAGTCTTAGGGAGTACAGCATTAGCAGGAAGTAAATACATACAAATACATGGTTGAGTCAAGGGAGTAAGGAGCAGGAAACAGTGTAGAAAATCCACAATGTAATCAAAAAGTCTCAGATTGAAATAATAGCAAAGCACCTGATCATTCCAATTTGAGGCTATGGCTCAACTTTTTAACTCACTACAGTACTCCTAACCAGAACTTTTCAGATATTAGCATAGAACTGCATTTCTTTGAAAAGTATCGGTCATAGCTGTCACACATGAGTCCAACAAACTCAAAGAACACGTCAACTGTGAACAGCTTAGGAAACAAAAGAGGGGGAAGGACCAAAGTTTTGCAATTTCTTTGCAACAAAGATATAATGAATCCCATATGCTTGGTCTTGGAACCCATCTGCTTTCAAGTCGAGTAAACTCATCTTAAGTTTGGAAGAAGACCAATGTGCTGCAACAGCTTGGGCCTGAGTGGTTTCATAAATGCTCAATTTGCTCTGCAAGTTATTGTGCCAAATGGTTCAAGCTCTTCAATTGATTAATCACAGGTTAGAATGTGTCCATTTACTTTTGATCACTTATGCTGTGAAGAAGGGCTATTAGAGATAGTCTGGCAACTCTTAAGGGACAGATAAGCCACTTTATCTAGTAGATCCTAGTGGTTGCCATGGCATTTAACCTCTTAACCCTATACAAGTATTTGGACTTACACCAGAGCCCCGCGGTTGGGTCCATGGATTGGTTGACTGTTGTGGAGCTGGCTGGCAGTAGTTGGTCAGAAAGCAGGTCAATGACTCAGGGTCAGGTACAAGAATAGCTGAGCAGTATCAAAGAAGCAGGAGTGCAACAGATTAAGTGAACTTATAACTAATAAGTTGAAGTAGAAAATTATGAGCTTTGATAGTTTAAGCCATGCCCAATGCTTCATTTTTTGAGCAAGTTCAGGAGTTAACCTTCAAGCTCACTGTCTAGACAGCAACTATAGTCCTAAAATATCAGCCAAAACTGCTGTACTGTGGCCAAGTGTAAATTATATCAATGACATGGTGCCACCAGACAATAGATGCAGAAGCAGAGGGAATGAGCAAAGACATGGATGTAACAGGGAGTCGCTGTTAGCAGCATAAAAATCTCCATCACCTGTGTCACAAGTCATCTGAACAATAAAATTATCAACACAAGTCTCAATTGTTCTCATTTGCCTACGGCAAACATATTAATTTTGAGAAAGCAGAGCTTTTTATGGAACATATGGCCCATCATTCAACTCAGTCACAGCAGGATGATGTTACCTCTAACAAGACAACCAATAGTTCAAGTGTTTTGCAGAAAATCGTCTACTTCATCACAAATGACTAAAACAGATAATTTTTGGACCATTTTTTAAAAAAAACATGAAAAGTCTCTCAATGCACTGTTATAAAATGGTATTTTTTGGTATCTAACAGATTTTGATTTGTTTCCATGGTGGGTTAACTTTGACATTAAAAAAGTTTTGTTTGCAGAGCTTGAAAGGGGTTGGAAACAGTCCCAGGAGACCTCAAAGTATTATACAAGTTTTGTAAGGACAATTGGAATCTTTCCAGTATTTTTGATTTGTCGCAAATTGAACTTTTTGGAATACATTTGCAAAGCTGGTGAATTTGAGTTTCAAAAGATTTGCAATTTTCTAGCTACAGTATAATCCATTTTGATGTCTGGAAAACACTATTTTTTGGTTGGTGTAGCCTCAGAATAATAATAAGAAGTTATGATATACAGTACACACTTACACAGACCAAACAGCAATGGCAAGTTGTTCTTAAAATAATGAAGATAATTAATGGTAAATTCAAAGATGAGTTATATAGTAATATTTAATTGTCAATACAGTCTTTTGTACATCAAAGTGACATGTGAGGCCATGTAACCAAAATATAAACATTGGACTAAACTGTTCCATTCAACAGGACAATGATCTGAATCCCACCATAAAATCTGCAACTGAAATCCTGAATAAGAAAAGAAACAAGATGTTGCAACAGCCCAATCAAAATCCAAAAATTAAACCAATTGAAATGCTGTAGCAAGATCTTGAGTCAGCTTCACATATATTAATTCCCACAAACCTCATTGAACATTAAGCAACTTGTGAAGAAGTGGTGGTGAAAACTCCTCCAAATCAATGTGAAACACTGATAAAGTCATACAGAAAGCAATTTCTATAATTTATTGCTGCAAACATTCTACAAGCTTTTGTCTCATAGAATGCACTTTTTAATTTTTCAAATTTTTCTCTCACTCTGTTTATTTATATGCAGAGCTGTATGTAGGGGGGGGTTAACGGGGCATGTGTCCCGGGCACAGCTCTCAGCGGGTGCCATTAGACCTCCTGAAGCGGCATTCCGAGGTGTTTCCCCAGTGGCTGCATTTTGCCGCTCCTTATAGTTGGAGCATGGACAGACTTTTGGTAAAAGTTCAATTCTAGACTCTGTCTTAACCCCAACTTGGCCACAGACCATGAACCCCATATAAGTAAATGGGGACCCGCACTTTGGTTCTATGAAATGTCTGTAAAATAGTGATAGTAAGAGCTAGGGGCTGGTAAAAAAAAGGAAGCAAAATAAAGGTAAGAGCAGGACAATTGCCCTACAAACAAATGTGGATAGACAATACATAAAAAAAATTCTTGGGGATTCCTGCAGCCCTCAGCTTTCTGATTTACCTTGGCTAGTTATCAAAAAGAGAGTAGATCCTGAGGCATTATTTAAAATTATCTATTTAAATAATTTTAAAAAAATGTTGTGGGATCCCCCTACTTTTGATAACCAGCCAAGGTAAAACAGACAGTTTGGCGCTGGTATAATCAGGCTGGGAAGGCTCATGGTTATTATGATTTTCCCAGCATAAAAATAGCAGCACACCCTAGATGTGGTGCATTCATTAGATGTATCAATTGTGGTGCTTTGCCTCGGTTCATCCCATTGTCCTGGGGCAGTGGCAATCAGGGTAATACTTTTGGTGTTGATGTCAGTTGTGAATTGAGGCTGGAATCAAGCCCAGGGCTTAGTAATGAAGAAGCATCTATCAGCACAACCATTATTATACTACCATATTACCCAGCTAGTGTACAGACTTCCCCATATTCCCTGATTCAACAATTTTATTAATCCAAAAGAAATAATCAAAGTTCCATCATAATCCAATTGGGTAATGTCCCAAGAGGCCATTGATTCATATGGAGCTTAGTTCTGAAAATGTTCTCAGAATAAGGCTACATCACTCATGTTCAGCGGCAGGTACGGAATTCTCTCAAGCTAGAAGTATCCCGTGACATATTTAAAATATTACATGTATAATTAATAAAATTATGTGAAGAACAGATTTATAAAGTTAAACTGTTTTATATAGGCATGTATTTTCTTTTAGCATGTAGATTACTTTCTTGTTTTTGCAGTTTTTTGCAGATTTCAGTGATAGAGTTAAATACAGTACCACATTTTCTTTTCTATTTGAAACAAAGCATTCCTATTCCCCCTTTACACATTTTAAATTGAAGTATTATGGATCTCTGAAGGGAATATAGCTTAGCTGTAGGCATGAGGCCTAAAATGGTTCCCTTCTGTAATGATAGACAAGTATACCTACAAACTAATTAGATCCGCAAGCATACTTGTCAAAAGAATCATGTCAGCAAGCAAATTAGGATAATAGAAAATATCAAACTGGCAGAGCTACCCATGAAAAACAAAAGACTCCATGTCCCCTGCAACATTAGGAATATAATTGATGTGGGTTTAAATGACAAGACAAAAAGAAAACTAATGAAAAGTAACATGTACATTAAACTTCAACTTAAAAACAGTAAAATTGCCCTTGAATAAAACTATAAACAACAAACATCTTCTGACTTTTCTTATTAGATGTGATCTCTTGACAATTAGTGACCCACTTGCAGTTCCCTGTTCAGCTATGGAGCTGAAAAGTTGAATTTATTTTTATTTACACTGAGTGGCCTTGGGCATCATTAGATGGGCTGCTTTCTTGTACTTATTTTAAAAGTAAGATTAGAAGTAAATTAAATACCTTCATATATTTATAGCTTTGCATTGTACTTGGGAATCAATTATTAATATATTTTACAACTTTTAAAAATGTAATAATTAGAGATGATCAAATTAATTCAAAGCAAATTAATTCAAGAAAAATGTAATAAAAAATGTGTCATTCAATTTGAGTAAATAATCAAAAATATATGACATATTGCAAAACAGTGTATTAAGGGTGCATTACAAGCTGCGACATCGCTACCAATATATCGTCGGGGTCACGTCATTAGTACGCACATTTGGCGCCGGTAGAGACATCGCAGCGTGTGACACCAAGGAGCGACGATCAATGATCGCAAAATCGTTCAAAAATGGTGATCGTTGACACGTCGCTCCTTTCCTTAATATCATTTCTGCCACAGGTACGATGTTGTTTGTCGTTCCTGCGGCAGTGCACATCGCTATGTGTGACACTGCTGGAACGACAAACATCTCCTTACCTGCATCCACTGGCAATGTGGAAGAAAGTAAGTGGGCGGGACGTTACGTCCCACTCATCTCTGCCCCTCCACTTCTATTGGCTGGCCGCTTAGTGACGCCGCAGTAACATTGCTGTGACACTTAACGCACCTCCCCCTTGAAGGAGGGATTGTTCAGCGGTCACAGCGACGTCGCTGCACAGGTATGTGCGTGTAACGCTGCCGTAGCGATAATGTTCGCTATGGCAGCGATCACCAAATGTCGCATGTATGACGGGGGCAAGTGCTATATCACTCGACATCGCTAGCAATCAAAAGCGATGTCGCAGCGTGTAAAGCACCCTTTAGACCTACAAAGCAGACATGACCTACCTAAGCTGTGACCACTCGAGCCTCCCTATATATCTTTGCAGTTATTATATAACATGGCATATTAATTATTTTCTTGATGTGCGTAAACTGTGGACTACACAGTGTGGCGGGGTGTACAGCAGAGCAAGGAGAGACAACAGGCCGAGGATGATCCAACAGGTTTACTAACAGGAATACAGGAACAGCACACGACAAGTCAAAATAAAACAGATTCGGGGGCACCTCCCGATAATCCAAACTGCCAGATCACGACGTAATAGTCCTTTTCAGAGTCCCAGAAATCCCACACAATCCACTGGACGGCGAGATCTGTCAGCGGAATCAGATCTCGCTCCCTTCCTCTTCAAAACTCAGCTCCCAACTGCACTTAGAAACAGGAGTGTATTGTCTGAGCTCGTGGGCCCGCCCCTTAAGGGTAGGGGTCTATGCAATGGTTGGGCCCACTAGAAGATTCTAGAAGGTTGGCTCCGAGATGTCTACAGGTTTGTGTAGTTGGCGTTATCCACTGCTTACGAAACAATGGGAAGTTCCCCTGGCTGTGTGGACAAGAGATAATTGCATTATGGGCCCAGAGACACAGGAGATGGGGGGAAGGTATGGTTACTTACATACCAAGACATTTCAATGTGTTCAGTAAGTACAACCAAAGGAAAGTTACATCACATCCTGACATAGTATTACAGCAAATACAGTGAGAAGGTAAAATACATCACATGGCATCTTATACAAAAAATATGGGATGGAGAAAAGCACATACATCATGACACACAGTAACAAAGGTTAAATTAGACAAAACTTATGAAGTCATATTTGGTTATTTTCACTGATAATAGTGTTTCTGTTCACATTGTTTACTATCTTACTAGTCTCTGTATAACATGAAGAAGACTAAAATAACCTGTAATAATATAAAACCTAAATTATACTTTGTTACAACATATAGTCACAAAAAATAATTATCAAATAATACATAAAGTGTCTATGGTGTATTAAGACAAATATGTGAACATCTTTTGGCTAAACGTATTAATTTTGTATCAGAAAGAGAACCAACATTGGGCAGCAGTCTATCCCCTAGTCCACATATTAATATAGACAATACAGTACATAAAAGTTGGTTAAATATTAAGGTTTCTTTAAATGTAACTAAAGTGAATGCAATTGCTGTGACCATGCTCAGGTGTATAATTTTTTCTCTTAAGTTATTACATACAAAATTTACAAAATGTATTCCTCCATAAACTGTGACACAAGTTTAATATTTACATTTAAATGTAGGAGCTGCTTGAATATGCGGGATGTACAATTGGCTCCTTAAAATTTTTTATTAGGAGGCATCTTTCTTAGTGATGGGCAAACCCCCCGATGTTCATGTTCGGGAGCCTCGCCAGAACGTTTTGTAACGTTCTAGTTCGGGTTCTGTGATAACGCGAATTTGTGTGCGAACACCGAACTTGGAACTTGAACTTTACAGTTATGGAATGGGACGGGGAGCTGTAAAATAAAGAATATAGTTAATAATAAATATTGTAAGTATACTTACAAGTCCCGCGATGCATCCTGCAGACCCACTCAGCAGCTTTTTCCCGGCCACTTCTGCTTCCGGGTCCGATCATTGCTGTGCCCCCGGGTAAGCACTACTGACTAAAGGACCTTCCATAATGTCATAGCCATGTGACCAGTCTGGTGTGAATGTTGTACAGACATTGGGTTACAGACTGGACACATGGCTATGACATCACAGAAGGTCCTGTAACTGACTAGGTATCAACATTCATACCAGACTGGTCACATGCCTTTGACATCATGGAAGGTCCTGTAAGTCAGATATAGCAGAGCTGAAGATGCTCGCCCGTCTTTGGACTATGTCAAAGGGGGTTTTATGGTAATAAAGATGGAGTCCTAAATGTCTTCTGTTTTTTCTCTGTGATGTTGTTTTATTTTATTTTACCGTTAAAATAACAGACAATCACAGACGCTCTCACAGAGTGCGCATCTGTGATTGGATGCTGGAGTAATCTGAGAAGCAGGTAGAGCAATGTAAGCTCTGCTTTATCACTCTGTACAGACAAGTGTCTCTACAGAGCGAGAAGCAGGGAGAGCATTGTCAGCTCTGCTTCATCGCTCTGTAAAGACAAATGTCTCCACAAAAAGAGAAGCAGGCTGACACTGAAGGTATGATTCCACTTGCGTATGACTCGTGCAAGTCTCGCATTGCATCACCCCGCATGGCCTGAAACTCTACTGACAGGAGCACCTCAGCTGCATGGAAATACATGCAGTCGACCCGCTCCTTTCGGGAAAGTGTGCGCGGTGCCTGGTGATGCGATATGAGACTCGCACAGTGACAGTCAAAGTTCAATCTAGTCCATGAGCCATGGACTCTGGTGAAACCTGACGTCACCGCGAACATGGTTGAAAACAGCCGAAGACTGCTGAGTGGCGAGGAGTTCAATGAATACCCCCGGAAGTTAACAGGACCTTCCAAGACATCATAGCCATGTGACTAGTCTGTAAGCTAATGTCTGTACAACATTCACACCAGACTGGTCACATGGTTATGATGTCATGGAAGGTCCTTTAGTCAGTGGTGATTACCTGGGGGCACAGCAATGATCGGATGCGGAAGCAGAAGCGGCTGGGAGACAGAGTCTGCAGGACATGTCACGGGACCTGTAAGTATTATCATAATATTTTATAATATTGTGCTTATTTTACAGCCCCTGGACCAGAACTGTACCTGAACTGTAACATGAGCTTCCCAGGAAAGCTTGTGTTCGCGATCATGTGCACGAACCCTATGTGTTCAATATGCACCCCGAACTTAACTGTTCGGGTTCGCCCATCACTAATCTTTTTGATGTTCCCAACAAATAAATAGTTGACAAATTAGCAGTATCCCAACATTTCAGTGATATTCATGAAGGAAATGTTACACACTTCTCTGTTATAGCTATATAAAAATGTTCAGGCCAGTGAAAGGATGGGACCATAAAAGAAAGTTGTTAAACAGAGAAGGCTGGTGCATTTATGTTTTACAATCACGTTTTGCTTTATGCAATGGTTAAGGACATAGCTCTGAAACATGTTTTCAATGTCTAACTCTTGTATGATTTATTGTGAGCTGGTTTATTTATCTACAATAAAGAAGATGCATTTTAACAAGTCATAATGACTACTGCTGGATCATATCTCATCTCTTGAAATAAAAAATGATATCCCCATCAAAATTCTTAGCAATGTTTTAAGTTTTGGATAATCCTTAAGAACGATCTTTAATTGCAGTTGTATCTTGACAATCTGGCATCATTGAAGTGACTTTTTTTATAGAGCTTTTAAGTTGAAATGAAGGGACTATATCAAGCATGCCTCTGATTTTCAATTTTTATTTGTTGTCTTGTTTTGTCTATTTTCGCCGTCTGTATTTTCAGAGATATAACCTCTTACTCTATTAACCTGTTAAGGACGAAGCCAATTTTGGCCCTAATGACCAGGCCAAAGTTTACAATTCTGACCACTGTCATTTTATGAGGTAATAACTCTGGAATACTTCAACAGATCCCGGTGATTCTGAGACTGTTTTTTTGAGAAATGTACTTCATGATAAGGGTACATTTAGGACAATCTTTTTTTGCTTTTATTTGTGAAAAAAACAGAAATTTGATGGAAAAGTTTTAAAATTTTGCAATTTTCAAACTTTTAATTTTTATGCCCTGAAACCAGAGAGTTATGTCGCACAAAATAGTTAATAAATTGCATTACCCACATGTCTACTTTACACCAGTGCAATTTTTGAAACAATTTTTTTTGGGATTAGGAAGTTAGAAGGGTTCAAAAGTAATCAGCATTTTCCCATTTTTTCAACAAAATTTACAAAACCATTTTTATGGGACCACATAATAATTGAAGTAATTTTGGGAGGCCTAGGTGACAGAAAATACCTAAAAGTGACACCATTCTAAAAATTGCACCCCTCAATGTACTTAAAATCACATCCACGAACTGAATTAACCCTTCAGATGCTTCACAGGAACTAAAGTAATGTGGAATGAAAAAAAAATATAACTTAAAGTAAAAGTGTTGCTCTAGAAACAATTTTTTCACTTTTTCAAGAAATAACATAATACAATGGACCCCAAAATTTTTTACCCAGTTTCTTATGAGCATGGTGATACCCAACATGTGGTCAGAAACCTCTGTTTGGACAAATGAGAGTGTTTGGAACAGAAGGAGCAATATTTAAATTTTGGAATAGAAATTTGGCTGAAATAGATTGCAGGCATCATGTTGGATTTGCAGGGCCCCTAAGATACCTAAACAGCAGAAACTCCCACCAGTAACCCCAATGTTAAAATTAGACCACTTATTGATTTTATCTAGGGATATAGTGAGCATTTTAAACCCATAGTTACTTCATAGAATTTGCTAACATCATCATATTGAAAATGTTCTTTTTTTTCACAAAAATGTTGCTTTAGCACCAAATTTCTCACTTTTTCAAAAGATAACACCAAAAAGTGGACCCACGGTTTGTTACGCACTTTCTTATGAGAATGGTGATACCTGACATGTTGTCAGAAACCTCTGTTAGGACAAATGGGAAGGCTCAGAACAGAAGGAGCAATATTTGAATTTTGGTAAGCAAATTTGGGTAAAAAATATTGCGCGTATCATGCTGCCTTTGAAGGGCACCTAAGATGCATAAATAGTTGAAATCTAGCCACAAGTGACCCCATTTTGTAAACTAGACACCTCACGGACTTTATATACATATTTGGTGAGCACTTTTAATCCCCGGGTGCTTCACAGACGTTTATGACATTGAACTGTGAAAATAAAAATTTAAATTTTTACCACAAAATTGTTACTTCAACTAGATAGCTTTTCTTTCACAAGGGTAACAGGAAAAAAATGCACTATAGAATTTATTGTGCAATTTCTCCTGAGTATGCAGATATCTCAAGGTGGTGGAAATCCACTAATTGGGCACAGCAAGGCTCAAAAGGGAAAGAGCGCCATTTGACTGGAAAATTGTCTGGAATCATTAGTAAATGCCATGTCACATTTGGAGAGCCCCTAAGGTGCGTAACCAATGGAGCTCCCCACATGTAACCCCATTTTGGAAGCTAGACCCCTCAAGGAATGTAGCTAGATGTTTGGTGATCACCTTGAATCCCCAGGGGCTTCAGAGAAGTTTATAATGTTGAGCCATGAAAATTAAAAAAATACATTTTTACCACAAAATTGTTACTTCAACTACATAGTTTTTTTCACAAGGAGAACAGGAGAAAATGCACCAAACAGTTAATTGTGCAATTTCTCCCAAGTACAAACATACCTCATATGTTGTGGAAATCAACTGTTTGGGAGCGTGAGTGCAATTTGACTGCAAAATTGGCTGAAATCACTAGGAAACACTATGTCATGTCTGTAGAGCCCCTGATGTGCCTAAACAGTGGATATTCCCTACATGTGACGCTATTCTAGAAACTAGACCGCTCAGGAATTTTATTAACCCCTTAAGGACAAAGCCAGTTTTGTACTTAATGCCCAGGCCATTTTTTGCAATTCTGACCAGTGTCCCTTTATGAGGTTATAACTCTGGAACGCTTCATCGGATCCCAGTGATTCTGACATTGTTTTTTCATGACATATTGTACTTCATGATAGTTATAAATATATAACGATATTTTTTGCTTTTATTTGTGAAAAAATTGGAAATTTGATGAAAATTTTGCAATTTTCAAACTTTTAATTTTTATGCCCTTAAACCAGAGAGTTATGTCACACAAAATAGTTAATAAATAACATTTCCCACATCTCTACTTTACATTAGTGCAATTTCTGAAGCAACATTTTTTGGGGTTAGGAAGTTAGAAGGGTTCAAAGTTCATCAGCAATTTCCCATTTTTTCAACAAAATTCACAAAACCATTTTTTTAGGGACCACATCACATTTCAAGTGACTTTGAGAGGCCGAAGTGACAGAAAATACCCAAAAGTGACACCATTCTAAAAACTACACCCCTCAAAGTACTCAAAACCACATTCAAGAAGTTTATTAATTTCTTGTGAGCACGCTGATTAGAGTTGAGCGTGGTTCGTGGTTCGTGGTTCTCCAGTTCTAGGCTCGAGTGATTTTGGGGCCTGTTCTAGATCGAACTAGAACATGAGCTTTTTGCAAAAGCTCGATCGTTCTAGAAACGTTCGAGAACGGTTCTAGCAGCAAAAAAACAGCTAAATCCTAGCTTGGTTTCTGCTGTAATAGTGTAAGTCACTCTGTGAATCACACTATTATGACATTTCAGTGTATAGTGTGCGTGAACAGCGCCTTCAGATCACTGTTGTTTCTATAATGGCGATCGCCTTTTTTTTTTTTTTTTCTTGTCTTCCTTCCCTAAGCGCGCGCGTCTTGTGGGGCGGGCCAGCATGTCAGCCAATCCCAGACACACACACAGCTAAGTGGACTTTGAGCCAGAGAAGCAACGGCATGTGTGATAGGATGTCCATGTCACATGTCCCTGCATTATAAAACCGGACATTTTCTTCCAGGACGCCATTATCTGCCTTCTGCGTCTTTGGTGTCAGACATCACTGTCGCAGCTCCGTCCTCCTGAGTCCTATCGCCGATACAGCTGTATGCGCTGCATACACAGCATTAGACAGCTTAGGGAGAGCACTTTATAGCAGTCCTTTTAAGGGCTCAAACCGGCAGGGTCAGAGTTAAGGTGAAAGGTCCTGAAAACAGCGCCAGCGTCTGTGTAGCCAAGGTCAGGGATTTCCTCCCTGCATTTCCCTATTAGGAGGGATAGAAAGGCAGGCTTCCATTCCTCTACCCAGAGCCCCAAAATCCTGGCACTGTACCCTCGTGTCCTCTGCATACTCCAACTCATTATAACTAAGCCATTATACTAGCAAACACTCAGTGTACCTAGTGGCATCCTAAACGTGGCTATTGGACTTTGCTATAGTCCCACTAGTGCAAAGACATTTGCAGAGCGCATCTGCCTGCGTTGCACACTCCAACTCATTATAACTAAGCCATTATACTAGCAAACACTCAGTGTACCTAGTGGCATCCTATACGTGGCTATTGGACTTTGCTATAGTCACACTAGTGCAAAGACATTTGCAGAGCGCATCTGCCTGCGTTGCACACTCCAACTCATTATAACTAAGCCATTATACTAGCAAACACTCAGTGTACCTAGTGGCATCCTATACGTGGCTATTGGACTTTGCTATAGTCCCACTAGTGCAAAGACATTTGCAGAGCGCATCTGCCTGCGTTGCACACTCCAACTCATTATAACTAAGCCATAATACTAGCAAACACTCAGTGTACCTAGTGGCATCCTATACGTGGCTATTGGACTTTGCTATAGTCCCACTAGTGCAAAGACATTTGCAGAGCGCATCTGCCTGCGTTGCACACTCCAACTCATTATAACTAAGCCATTATACTAGCAAACACTCAGTGTACCTAGTGGCATCCTATACGTGGCTATTGGACTTTGCTATAGTCCCACTAGTGCAAAGACATTTGCAGAGCGCATCTGCCTGCGTTGCACACTCCAACTCATTATAACTAAGCCATTATACTAGCAAACACTCAGTGTACCTAGTGGCATCCTATCTGTGGCTATTGGACTTTGCTATAGTCCCACTAGTGCAAAGACATTTGCAGAGCGCATCTGCCTGCGTTGCACACTCCAACTCATTATAACTAAGCCATTATACTAGCAAACACTCAGTGTACCTAGTGGCATCCTATCTGTGGCTATTGGACTTTGCTATAGTCCCACTAGTGCAAAGACATTTGCAGAGCGCATCTGCCTGCGTTGCACACTCCAACTCATTATACTAAGCCATTATACTAGCAAACACTCAGTGTACCTAGTGGCATCCTATACGTGGCTATTGGACTTTGCTATAGTCCCACTAGTGCAAAGACATTTGCAGAGCGCATCTGCCTGCGTTGCACACTCCAACTCATTATAACTAAGCCATTATACTAGCAAACACTCAGTGTACCTAGTGGCATCCTATACGTGGCTATTGGACTTTGCTATAGTCCCACTAGTGCAAAGACATTTGCAGAGCGCATCTGCCTGCATTGCACACTCCAACTAATTATAACTAAGCCATTATACTAGCAAACACTCAGTGTACCTAGTGGCATCCTAAACGTGGCTATTGGACTTTGCTATAGTCCCACTAGTGCAAAGACATTTGCAGAGCGCGTCTGCCTGCGTTGCACACTCCAACTCATTATAACTAAGCCATTATACTAGCAAACACTCAGTGTACCTAGTGGCATCCTATACGTGGCTATTGGACTTTGCTATAGTCCCACTAGTGCAAAGACATTTGCAGAGCGCATCTGCCTGCGTTGCACACTCCAACTCATTATAACTAAGCCATTATACTAGCAAACACTCAGTGTACCTAGTGGCATCCTATCTGTGGCTATTGGACTTTGCTATAGTCCCACTAGTGCAAAGACATTTGCAGAGCGCATCTGCCTGTGTTGCACACTCCAATTCATTATAACTAAGCCATTATACTAGCAAACACTCAGTGTACCTAGTGGCATCCTATACGTGGCTATTGGACTTTGCTATAGTCACACTAGTGCAAAGACATTTGCAGAGCGCGTCTGCCTGCGTTGCACACTCCAACTCATTATAACTAAGCCATTATACTAGAAAACACTCAGTGTACCTAGTGGCATCCTATACGTGGCTATTGGACTTTGCTATAGTCCCACTAGTGCAAAGACATTTGCAGAGCGCATCTGCCTGCGTTGCACACTCCAACTCATTATAACTAAGCCATTATACTAGCAAACACTCAGTGTACCTAGTGGCATCCTATCTGTGGCTATTGGACTTTGCTATAGTCCCACTAGTGCAAAGACATTTGCAGAGCGCATCTGCCTGCGTTGCACACTCCAACTCATTATAACTAAGCCATTAGACTAGCAATTTTTGCTGCCAGTTTAAGGCTTGTAGTTGCATTGTCAGGGATATTTATTCTTTATTATTCTGCTGTTAATAAAGCTAGACCACCACTGCAATCTACACCACCTCTCAATTTTTACTACCACATTTTCAGTCCACAATCTTGTTGCAATCAACATGAGTGGCAAAATGACAGATGCTGGTGGAAAGGGGAAGAGGCGTGGTGGAAAAGGCAAAAAAGGTTTTGTCCGTGGGGAAGGTGGCAAAGCTCCATTATCATCTGCTGAAGATAGACCCTCTACCAGCAAAAGTAAGATGTCTACTACTTACCATGGACAATCCGATGTGCTCCCTTTTTTACGGACACGAACAACAGGAAGAAAGGTAGATGATGGGCAAAAAAGGAAAATGCTTGAATGGATCTCAAGTGGTCCAACAAGTGCCCTCTCAGCCACTTCAAGTACCGCATTCAAAAAACACCAGTCCTCTGAGTTGTCATCCCAATCACACTTGATTTCTCCCAGCTCTGAAGTCTCCATCAGCCCTGCACAGTATGGTGGAACAGAGATGGCTGAGTCTGCAGAGCTGTTCAGTCACACTATAGCCTGGGAATCAGAGGTCTGCTCCCAAGCTACAGTGAGTACAGAACAGGAAATGGTCTGCAGTGATGCCCAGAACCTTTGTGACTCGGATTCAGGCCGTGAGGAACAACTTTCTGAGCATAATGTTGACCCTTTGTCACAAACTGTAACACCTGTGGTTATAGACAATGAGGAACATTCTGATGAAGATGAGATGCAGATACCCGATTGGGATGACAACTTAAATATTCGGTCAGGGCAAGAAAAGGCTCGGTCAGAGGGGGAGGGGAGTGCAAACACAACAATTGATGATGAAGTTCTAGATCCCACCTACTGTCAACCCCCAGTCAGGCACTCGAGGAGGTCAACAGAGGCGGTGGAGGAGGATGCAACCGACGACGAAGTTACCTTGCGCCTTCCTGGACAGAGTCGGAGCACTGGTAGCACGTCTACAACTGCATCCTCAGCCACCACTGTGCCTCTGAGCATTATTCGGGGTGGATCAACAGGTCGCATGGCCTCTAAGCCTTGCTTAGCCTGGTCCTTTTTTGACATAGAAAAAGATCGCCCAAATTATGTGATATGTAAAATTTGTCATGGTTCTCTTAGTAGAGGTCAAAACCTCAGCAGTTTGACAACTTCTTCCATGAATCGTCACATGAATAAATATCATATGGCCCGGTGGGAAGCTCACGGTGCTGCAATGCGGCCTAGCGGAGCAAACCATCCACCGCCTGCCCCTTCCAGTGCATCCGCGCGCTCGTCATCTTCTAGGACTGTTGGGGCAGCTGTCACACCTGTTTTTCCACCCACAACTTCCACCACTGTAACCGCAACAGGCAGTTTGCTTGGTAGGTCGTCAGTTGTTTTGGAAGGAGAAACAAGTGAGTGTGTACAGCTCTCTCAGACATCGATAGCACCAACTTTGGATGAAGGCAACATCATGTCTCCGCCTGCACTTTCCTCACAAAGCTGCATTTTTCCAGGGACACCCTACTCAACACCGTCTACACACAGCAGCCAGATCTCTGTCCCTCAGATGTGGTCAAATAAAAGGACACTTCCTGCGACCCATGACAAAGCGAAGAGGTTGACTCTATCCCTCTGTAAGCTGTTGGCTACCGAAATGCTGCCTTTCCGCCTAGTGGACACACAGGATTTTAGAGACCTTATGTCTGTCGCTGTGCCCCAGTACCAGATGCCTAGTCGCCACTACTTCTCTAAGAAAGGTGTGCCCGCGCTACACCAGCATGTCGCACACAACATCACCGCTTCCTTGAGAAACTCTGTGTGTGAACGGGTGCATTTCACCACCGATACTTGGACCAGTAAGCATGGACAGGGATGTTACATGTCGCTGACTGGGCACTGGGTAACTATGGTGATAGATGGTGAAGGGTCTGCTGCACAAGTCTTGCCGTCCCCACGACTTGTGTGTCAATCCTCTGTCTGTCCAAGTTCCGCCACTGCTTCTGCATCCTCCACCTCATCTGGGTCCTCCACCTCCGCCCCAAGCCTGCCTGGTCAGGCCACCAGCGTTCTCACTGCGCAGAAGGAATCACGCACGCCTCATTACTATGCTGGCAGCAGAGCGCAACGGCATCAGGCGGTCTTTAGCTTGACATGTCTTGGGAATAAGAGTCACACAGCTGAGGAGTTGTGGTCAGCTCTGCGGTCCGAGTTTAATAAATGGTTGTCTCCACTCAACCTGCAGCCTGGTAAGGCCGTGTGCGACAATGCTGCCAACCTGGGTGCGGCCCTTCGCCTGGGCAAGGTGACACACGTACCTTGTATGGCTCACGTGTTGAACCTTGTCGTCCAGCAATTTTTAACACACTATCCCGGCCTAGATGGCCTTCTGAACAGGGCACGAAAACTGTCTGCTCACTTCCGCCGTTCAAGCGCCGCAGCAGAGCGACTTGCATCGCTCCAGAAGTCTTTCGGCCTGCCGGTTCATCGCCTGAAATGCGATGTGGCGACACGCTGGAATTCAACTCTCCACATGTTACAGCGACTGTGGCAGCACCGCAGAGCTTTGGTGCAATACGTCATGACGTATAGCCTGGGCCAACGAGATGCAGAGGTGGGGCAGATCACCCTGATGGAGTGGTCTCAGATCAAGGACCTATGCACCCTTCTGCACAGTTTCGACATGGCGACGAATATGTTTAGCGCTGACAATGCCATTATCAGCATGACGATTCCATTCATTTACATGCTGGAGCACACGCTAAACACTATTCGGAGTCAGGGGGTGGGACAACATGAAAGGGAGGAACTACAGGAGGATTCATATGCGCAAGGGACAACAACATCACCAAGGTCCAGACGTTCATCATCACCAACGCAGCAGGCATGGGACCATGGGGGACAGGGATCGACAAGGGCGCATAGTAGCAGGCGAAATGTTGAGCAAGGTGCAGGAGAACATGAAGAAATGGAGGACGAACTGTCCATGGACATGGAAGACTCAGCGGATGAGGGAGACCTTGGTCAAATTTCAGTTGAAAGAGGTTGGGGGGAGATGTCAGAGGAAGAAAGAACGGTTAGCACCTCTATGCCACAAACACAGCGTGGACTTGGTCCGCATGGCTGCGCAAGACACATGAGTGCCTTTTTGTTGCACTACCTCCAACATGACAGTCGTATTGTCAAAATTAGAAGTGATGATGACTACTGGATTGCCACACTATTAGATCCCCGGTACAAGTCCAAATTTTGTGACATAATTCCAGCCATAGAAAGGGACGCACGTATGCAGGAGTATCAGCAGAAGCTGTTACTCGATCTTAGCTCGGCTTTTCCACCAAACAACCGTGCAGGTACAGGGAGGGAATCTCCCAGTTGTAACTTGACAAACATGGGACGGTCTCGTCATCTTCAACAGTCTACCCGTACCAGTAGGACCGTATCTGGTGCTGGTAACAGCAATTTTATGGAATCTTTTCATAATTTTTTTAGACCCTCTTTTGCAAGGCCACCAGAGACAACAAGTCTGACACATAGTCAACGGCTGGAGAGGATGATACAGGAGTATCTCCAAATGAACATCGATGCCATGACTGTGCAACTGGAGCCTTGCTCCTTTTGGGCTTCAAACCTAGAAAAATGGCCAGAGCTCGCAACTTACGCCTTGGAGATTTTGTCATGTCCAGCTGCCAGCGTTGTCTCTGAACGTGTCTTCAGTGCTGCTGGGTGTGTGCTGACAGATAAGCGCACGCGTCTGTCCAGTGACAATGTGGACAGACTGACGTTCATCAAAATGAACAAGTCATGGATCCAGAAGGAATTTACAACCCCTGTGTCATCCTGGGGAGAGTAAATGCTTGTGGATTTGGAATGTGCTTGATGCAAATCTAGCTGTGAAGTGTACAACTAGGGCACAAGTGCTGCCACTGAATGGGTGGGTGTGTGTGGGGCACAATTTTTGGAAAAAAAGGGAGACTCCGCTTGGAGTAACCCTTGCTTACATTGTTTTTAAAAGAAGCCAAGATGAACAAGCCATGGTTCAGCAAAGACTTTATCTACCTACCCCGGTGTCATGCTGGGGACGGTTAATTATGGCGTATTTTTGAATGTGCTTGATGCAAATCAAAACATCCTGTTTGCAACTAGGGCCCAAGTGCTGCCACTGATGGGGTGGGTGTCTGTGTGGCCCAATTTTTGGAAAAAAGGGAGACTCCGCTTGGAGTAACCCTTGCTTGCTGTGTTTTTAGAAGAAGCCAAGATGAACAGAGCTGGGATCAGGAAAGACTTTGCTACCTACCCCGGTGTCATCCTGGGGACGGTTAATTATGGCGTATTTTTGAATGTGCTTGATGCAAATCAAAACATCCTGTTTGCAACTAGGGCCCAAGTGCTGCCACTGATGGGGTGGGTGTCTGTGTGGCCCAATTTTTGGAAAAAAGGGAGACTCCGCTTGGAGTAACCCTTGCTTGCTGTGTTTTTAAAAGAAGCCAAGATGAACAGAGCTGGGATCAGGAAAGACTTTGCTACCTACCCCGGTGTCATCCTGGGGACGGATAAGAATGGCATATTTTTGAATGTGCTTGATGCAAATGTAGCTGTGAAGTGTACAACTGGGGCACAACTGCTGCCACTGAAGGGGTGGGTGTGTGTGGGGCCCAATTTTTGGAAAAAAGGGAGACTCCGCTTGGAGTAACCCTTGCTTGCTGTGTTTTTAAAAGAAGCCAAGATGAACAGAGCTGGGATCAGGAAAGACTTTGCTACCTACCCCGGTGTCATCCTGGGGACGGTTAATTATGGCGTATTTTTGAATGTGCTTGATGCAAATCAAAACATCCTGTTTGCAACTAGGGCCCAAGTGCTGCCACTGATGAGGTGGGTGTCTGTGTGGCCCAATTTTTGGAAAAAAGGGAGACTCCGCTTGGAGTAACCCTTGCTTGCTGTGTTTTTAAAAGAAGCCAAGATGAACAGAGCTGGGATCAGGAAAGACTTTGCTACCTACCCCGGTGTCATCCTGGGGACGGATAAGAATGGCGTATTTTTGAATGTGCTTGATGCAAATGTAGCTGTGAAGTGTACAACTGGGGCACAACTGCTGCCACTGAAGGGGTGGGTGTGTGTGGGGCCCAATTTTTGGAAAAAAGGGAGACTCCACTTGGAGTAACCCTTGCTTGCTGTGTTTTTAAAAGAAGCCAAGATGAACAGAGCTGGGATCAGGAAAGACTTTGCTACCTACCCCGGTGTCATCCTGGGGACGGTTAATTATGGCGTATTTTTGAATGTGCTTGATGCAAATCAAAACATCCTGTTTGCAACTAGGGCCCAAGTGCTGCCACTGATGAGGTGGGTGTCTGTGTGGCCCAATTTTTGGAAAAAAGGGAGACTCCGCTTGGAGTAACCCTTGCTTGCTGTGTTTTTAAAAGAAGCCAAGATGAACAGAGCTGGGATCAGGAAAGACTTTGCTACCTACCCCGGTGTCATCCTGGGGACGGATAAGAATGGCGTATTTTTGAATGTGCTTGATGCAAATGTAGCTGTGAAGTGTACAACTGGGGCACAACTGCTGCCACTGAAGGGGTGGGTGTGTGTGGGGCCCAATTTTTGGAAAAAAGGGAGACTCCGCTTGGAGTAACCCTTGCTTGCTGTGTTTTTAAAAGAAGCCAAGATGAACAGAGCTGGGATCAGGAAAGACTTTGCTACCTACCCCGGTGTCATCCTGGGGACGGTTAATTATGGCGTATTTTTGAATGTGCTTGATGCAAATCAAAACATCCTGTTTGCAACTAGGGCCCAAGTGCAGCCACTGATGGGGTGGGTGTCTGTGTGGCCCAATTTTTGGAAAAAAGGGAGACTCCGCTTGGAGTAACCCTTGCTTGCTGTGTTTTTAAAAGAAGCCAAGATGAACAAAGCTGGGATCAGGAAAGACTTTGCTACCTACCCCGGTGTCATCCTGGGGACGGTTAATTATGGCGTATTTTTGAATGTGCTTGATGCAAATCAAAACATCCTGTTTGCAACTAGGGCCCAAGTGCTGCCACTGATGGGGTGGGTGTCTGTGTGGCCCAATTTTTGGAAAAAAGGGAGACTCCGCTTGGAGTCACCTTGCGGTGTTTTACATGACTTTAGAAGGGCGTGCCATGCCTATATCTGTGTGTCCTCCTCTTTTTCCTTGTTTAGCTCTTTTGTTTTCGCATGAGTATATGTCCTTGTCACTTTCCCATGTGTTGTGAGTTGTTTGTCACCTTTTGGACACCTTTGAGGGTGTTTTCTAGGTGTTTTTCTGTGTTTGTGATTGCCTGCCATTGTTTCCTATTGGCTCGAGTTCGGTTCGTCGAACGTTCGACGAGCCGAACTCGAACGGGACCTCCGTTCGGCGAACCGACCTCGAGCCGAACCGGGACCGGTTCGCTCATCTCTAACGCTGATACCCCAGATGTGGTCAGAAACCTCTGTTTGGATAAATGGGAGGGCTCAGAACAGAAGGAGGAATATTTGAATTTTGAAAAGCAAATTTGGCTGAAAAAGATTGCGGGCACCATTTTGAATTTGTAGGGCCCCTGAGATACCTAAACAGCAAAAACCTCCCACAAGTGACTGCATTTTGGAAACTAGACCCATCAAGGAATTTATCTAGATGTTTGGTGAGAACTTTGAATCCCCAGGGGCTTCACAGAATTTTATAACGTTGAGCTGTGAAAATAAAAAAAATACATTTTTACCACAAAATTGTTGCTTCAAGCAAGTAGCTTTTTTTTTTTACAAGGGTATCAGGAAAAAATGCAGCAAAAATGTATTGTGCAATTTCTCCTGAAAATGCCAGTACCTCATATGTGCTGGAAATAAAATTCTTGGGTGCACGGCAGGGCTCAGATGGGAAAGAGCACCATTAGACTGCAAAATTGGCTGGAATCATTAGTGGGTGCCATGTCGCGTTTGGAGAGCTCCTGAGGTGCCTAAACAGTGGAGCTCCCCCACAAGTTACCTTATTCTGGAAACTAGACCCCTCAAGGATTTTATACAGTGGTATCGTGAGCATTTTAAACCCACAGGTACTTCACAGATTTTGATAACCTTAAGTCGTCATATCGAAAATTTTCTTTTTTTTCACAAACATTTTGCTTTAGCATCAAATTTATCACTTTTTCAAGAGGAAACACCAAAAAGTGGACCCCAAAGTTTGCTATCCAATTTCTTATGAGTGCAGCTACAAATCTGAACAAAAACCTCTGTTTGGACAAACAGGAGGGCTTGGAATGAACAGAGCACCATTTGAATTTTGGCAAAGCTGAAATAGATTGCGGGCACCATCTTGCATTTTCAGGGCCCCTAGGGTACCTATACAGCAGAAACCCTCCACAAGTGACCCCAATTTGGAAACTAGACCCCTCATGGGTTTTATTCAGGGGTATAGTGAGCATTTTGAACCCTCAGGGGCATCACAAAAATGTTGCTCTAGCAGCAAATTTCTCACTTTTTGCCTATGTGCCCACGATCCGGCGACACTGAGTCTGTGGAGATGTGAGTGATGTCCATGACCTCTGTCCAGGTTAGGGCTGCTCCTGACTTTAGCTCTATTCTCTTCGCAGAGAACTCTTGTCTCCGCAGCAAATATTGACATGTTGCAGCACCATATGTAGGTTTATGCTGTAGAGAAAATAAGCACCGTGAACAGGAGATTTCTAAAACTCCTCCCACTGCACTTCTGTTGTACAACACAGCGTTATGGACGCAGCGAATACTCAGTGTCCAAAAAGGTTGAAACCCTAATCGCGGGCACGCAGCCTAAAAAGCTAGGATGGATGGATGGACAGAAAGATGTCAAACACATATATAATGTCCCACTCCCTACATATTCTAAGCTGGCACCCTTTAGTGACTATCATGTGGCACTAAAGGGTGCCTAGACTTGTATTTAGCCAAAAAATAAATAATTAAAAAAAAAAACCATTGGGCCCCCCCATTTTTGATAGCCAGCTAGGGTAAAGTAGATGGCTGCAGCCTGCAAACCACAGCTGGCATCTTCACCTTGGTTGCTGATCCAATTTGGAGGGTCCCTAGGCTCTTTTTTTTATAATTATTTATAAATAAATAATAAAAAAACAAACATGGGGTCCCCCCCCAAATTGGATCAACAGCCAAGATAAAATGGACAGCTCTGGTCTGGTATTCTCAGGGTGGGAAAGTCCATAGTTATTGGCCCTTCCCAGCCTAAAAATAGCAGGCTGCAGCTGCTCCAGAAGTAGCACATCCATTAGATGTGCCAATCCTGGCGCTTTGCCCCAGCTCATCCCGTTGCCCTGGTGCGGTGGCAAACAAGGTAATATATTGGGTTGATACCAGCTGAGTAATGTCACCTGGCATCAAGCCCTGGGGTTAGTGATGTCATGGCGTCTATCAGATACCCGACATCAAAACCCAGTCAATAATAAAAAAAAATACAACAAAAAAATATTTGAAAAAACACTCCCCAACACATTCCCTCTTTCACCAATTTATTGAAAAAAAAAAAATCTGGTCCGCCGTAATCCATTTTGGAAGTCTCACGACGACTCTGTGTTCCAGGATATGGTGATACGCTCAGAGAACGTATCCCCCATTTTCTGGAAGTGCAGGCACTCTATGTGAGGAGTGTGAGTGCAGTGATACTGCACTCACATTCCCCAGCACGCTCCCCGATTCCACAGCACAGCAGTGTAAACCTGCAGCAAGCTGTGTCCCTGCGTGCAGAGAGCCGGTTGACAGGTGCTCTGCACATACGAGGTGAGCAGCATTTCACTGATGACATGTCAGATGGCACAGAAATCAAAGAAGAAGGATCAATGCGGCTGGACACGACACGTGCAGCGGTGGCCATTTTAGATCTTGGGAAGAGGGACGGGGACCAGAGTGGTGAGGAGATTTTGGCCACACCGGGGACCGGGGGAAGTCATTCATCTCTCATCTGACATGTTTGATCATGCCAGATGGGAGAAGAATTTTTTTTTTACCGGCGCGACATTAACTTTCATGTCGTCACTGTTACACGGTTTGTAACGGTGATCACGTGAATGGGGACCGGCAAAACCGACAATGATCGTGATCTCCAGGGTCTCAGCTACCCACGGTAGCTGAAATCCTGGAGATTTTTTGACTCTGGGGGGTGCTATACCCATTTTTCCGACCGCCGTTAAAAGCGGTGGATCGGAAGAAGTACCCTTAATTACCGCCGTTAAAAGGTGTATCAGTGGTCGTTAAGGGGTTAAGGGTTATAGTGAGCATTTTGAACCCAAAGGTACTTCACAGATTTTGATAACCTTAGATCATCATATTTAAAATTTTCATTTTTTTCACAAAAATACTGCTTTTGCTCCAACCTTTTCAATTTTTCAACATGCAATACAAAAAATGTGTACCCCATAGTTTGTTATCCAATTTCTTATATGCGCAGGGATACCCTACATGTTGTCAAAAAGGCTCAGAATAGAAGGATCACCATTTGAATTTTGGAAAAGCTTAAATAAATTGCGGGGACCATGTTACCTTTGTAAGGTCTTTATACAGCTGAACCCCCCCTATAAGTGACCCCATTTTAGAAACTAGACCCCTCAAGGATTTTTTTCGGGGGTATTGTGAGCATTTTGAACCCACAGGCACTTCACTAAAATATTGCTCTAAAAGTTTCTACCGTTTAGGCTATGCGCCCACGATCTAACGACACTGCGTCTAGGACAGGTGTCAATGCTCCTGTGGAGATGCGAGTGTTCTTGGAGAATTCTGCTGCACGTGCCCATGATCTAAGTATGAGCCACTGCAAACTGTAGCTCTATTCTCCTCGCAGACAACACTCTCATCTCTGTAGCATAAATTAACATGTTGCGACTCATTCTCTGCCTGAAGCTCACAGTCCTTTAGCCATTTGCTTTATCTGTGCTGGGTATCATGATATGGAGGACCATACCCCAGTTTTTTTATCTATTTATTTTTACAGCAATAGGGACACTCACACACATAGCACCTCTGATTTGTTGCAGTGAGACATGCTGTCACACATGGTGGGGGTACATCTCACTGGAACCAATCAAAGATGTGGGGAGTTGAGAGGCTTTGAAAATAGCGTTAGAGCCAGGCTGGAGACTCAGTAAGTATAACTATCTTGTTCCAATCCCTTTATCCCTTCTACCGCCATTTTAAAGTACTGGATTCTTGTCCCCTTAGACTTATATTGGGACTAGTGTCTGGCCAGGTATCCTGGATCAATTCTGGTCTGAAGCAGGTTTTCTTTTTAAAACCGCCGTTTCCGAGTATTTACGAGTCCGCCCATCACTACCCATAACCATACTGTTCAATGTTGACTCAATTTTATTTCTGTTCGTGAACCTGCATGTAACAAATTGAAAATCTAGCTTACGTTGTTCTTTAAATTATATTTAAATTTGATTGATATTGGAGGAATTTTAATACTCAAATAAAGATATGAAATAATAAAAATTATAACATAAACAAAGGCCAAAGAGGTATTCCCATCTTTAAGATCATATCACAATATGTACTAGGTATAATAATAATATTAGCAAATATTTCCAATTAGAATTGTAGTATGGTTCTGCTGATTACCTATCTCTCTTACCTCATATGCAGGGCTTTGCAGCTTAGGTATCCATGGCTACGACCACTCATATAGTGAGTTAGTTATTGGTAGTCATAACCATGTATATTAATTTACAATGCCCTCCATATGACTTAAGGGACATAGCTAATCAGTAGAACTATACTACATTTCTAATTATAAGTATTTGCTAATATTATTATTATTATTACCACTACTACACATCCACACCACAGTGATATCAAAGGCAGTTTGTTGTTGAATAACTCTTTGTGTTTGTCTTGTGAACCCAGACAGTGATTAGCGTTTCTGGTTGATGTCATATTTTTCTGGGGTTGCATAAGTTTGCTAATAAAGTTTGGAAACAAATAAAACATTGTCATTGTTTACAAAATGTATTCTTACTTGAACGTAGCACAAACAAAGGACATAACAAGGCAATTGAAAAAAAGTAATATGTATATGAATGTGTTTCCTGCTAGGAGCAGCACCACCGGTATTGCTGACCACATTCTTCCAGAAGTAGTGGAATGAAACTCCAGTCATATTTGGCCTCCTCTCTATATGGTAAGTATATAAGTGGAGAGGAAGTTGATGGTTAAGGGAGGACATATTGCATCATTCATTTCATATAAA
This sequence comes from Anomaloglossus baeobatrachus, assembly GCF_048569485.1. NCBI lineage: Eukaryota > Metazoa > Chordata > Amphibia > Anura > Aromobatidae > Anomaloglossus > Anomaloglossus baeobatrachus. The sequence continues at coordinate 615,503,942 of NC_134354.1, read as the reverse complement.
GCAGGAAGATATAGTCTACTAAGTCCATCTCCTCTACTAGCATAAGATTTAATTTTGTGCATAATGAAATTTTCACTCTAGTAATGACACCTGTATTTGTTTTGTCCCCTATTTTGCTATCCCACAGCACCTTTGGGGTTAAGAAACATACTAGAACACACTACATTGTCTACGTGTGGAAGAAATTAACAGTCGGCCTTTGTTTTCAGAAGATATGGTGCCAAAAGAAAAAGAAACCACCATCCTAATGCCAACCTGTGATGCAGACTCTGTGAGACATAGTGGTAGTGACAGCTTTAGTAGTAGTACACTCTGATATAGGTCAAATGTTGGGAAAGGCAGAAGGAGAACTGATTAATTGACACACAAAGTCACACAAAGGTAACTGTCGCCAAATTAGGGATGATTCTATGATTCTGCATTAAAAAAAATCTGAGAACAATACAGAGGTAAGAAGGATGTCAGGTCATCAGAGGACATGGCTTCTGGCACCAGTGATACACAATGCAGGCGTTGTGCATAAAAAATATTCTCTAAGGTCAAATCAGCTATTTAAGCTGTCAGATATGAAATAGGTGATATAGGTGAAGTCTGCAAACTGATGGATTTACACAGCACAACCACTTTAATTAAATACTTGAATTAATGCCTCTGTAATATACAAGCAGAACAGAACCTTAAAGTTTATTTATTTTTCACACAGTTACAGTAAGCAAGGATAGTGTTTAACCACCATTTTGCAACTAAATCCAGATTCTGAATTCAAGGCTTCCTTCTGACGTAAATGAAAGTGCAATCACTCTGTTTTCAGACACCATTTTTTTAAAGAAACTTCTCTAACTCTAAGACTAGAACACAAGCGGTTATTATCAAAGTGAGCACTGGCATAGAAGACTTGGTAATATACTTAAAAATCATGGCGGTCCTACAAACTAATAGATCTAGTGTTACGCGGGAGGACGGTGAGTACAAAACTAATAAAAGCTCGAACGTCTGCCGAAGTCCTCTGGGCAGATGGTAAAGCCACAGATGGACAAGTGGCCAGAAGGCACAGCTTCAGAGAAACAAGAAAATAAAACACATAATCAGCAGTGTTAGCTGCACATACACCGACTACTGGACCTCTCCTGTTAGGAGCATAAAAAGTCCTGAGAAATACTGTCTGTGCACGAACGGGGCACACCAGGACAGAAGGCACAGCTCAGTTAACACCACTGAGCTGCTGCTGAAGGACTGGATCGGTAGTGCAAGAGCGGGGAGACTAACCCTACTAGTACCTCACCACATTATCTTGACGTGACGGGTACCGTCGCCTAACCCTACCTACTGCTTCCAGACTGTATTGGCGCTAATGCTGCTGTGTGGCTGCACAGCTCTGAACCACTCCACAGAGCATATGTGATGCACGCGCAGCAATGTGCGTTATCCAGGATCTTTTAAAGACTAAGCCCTGCAACAAGCTAATCACCAGATTGCAATGGCGCCAGCAGCGGCCACTCAGGGACTGCCACATCACCAGTGACGTCAGCAGCGGCTAATGCGGGACCGCCATGTCACCAATAACATCATTGATGGCCAATCAGCTACTGCCGCATCAATTGTGATGTCAGGGGCAGCCCATCAGAAGTCGCCGCATCATTTGTGATGTCACGCACATGCGCAGTAGCACGGGTCCCGCACTAAAGGCCCCATCACACACAGAGATACATTTTTGGCAGATCTGTGGTTGCAGTGAAATCATGGACATATTGTTCCATTTGTACACAGCCACAAACCTGGCACTGATTGTCCACAATTTCACTGCAACCATAGATCTGTCGCAGATTTATCTCTGTGTGTTAAGTGGCCTTTAGAGCCATGAAAGGCAGCAGGAAACTGCACATACATGGTAGCGCAAAACAGGGACTTAGCCTCAGAACTCACAAAGACCCTGGACACCTGATGCCTATCAAACAGGCACCTGGAGCGGTGGACAGGTGGTGCAGGAGAGCCAGCCAGCATCACAGCAGGAGATGAAGATGGATCAGAGGCGGTTCGTTCTCGGGAGAACCCCGAACCGCAACATCTAGTAGTTTTTGATGTGGGGTGTATTCATTTTTGCATTAACTAATTTGAGCAAAACTGAAAATATTGTAATGAACGTTATATTATTAACCTTACTTTTATATTATGGATTAAAATGATCTATGAAGCTTAGCCATGTCAAAATTTTGGAGGTTGTTCTTGTATTCAGTGAGATATTGATTAAAATTTAAGTCTTCGAAGCATACTTAATTATAATGGGCACTGTATTTTTTGACAAGACGTCATTCTTAATGACTTAATCCAGAAGGAAATTTGAATATTATTCTTAACTTTGCTTCTCTTTAAAAAAAATAACAAAAAAAAAACCAGTTAAAGCACTAACAAGAATTTCTCATTACATGTTTCGGTATGACATAGTTTTTAACGTGTAGTTCTATTCTCAGTATTTTAGAGTATCTTAAACATACCATCTTATGTGGTATAAATTAATAAACAACATATTTCATATTTTCATAAACTCCTTAATGTGTTTTTTCTGTCCTTAACAATGTACAATATACAGTATGCTTTTATTGATAGTTTTTAAATAAACTTTGTGATGTTAGCCTATAGCGAATATAGATCTAACGTGTCTTACCATGGAACAATTTAAGTTATGATCACCTGTGAAAAAGAATTATTAGGTTAATGAACAATTAGACATATAAAAAGGTACTTACATTGTTAACTAATTTTACACTGCAGTTACATCACATACTATGGAACTCAGTAGGAAATAATATTTGCATTTCCATAACTAAAAACTCATTACTGAATGCCCCGCTGCTTCTTGTAATTGCTGTGAAAAGCTATGAAAAAAAAATAATAGTCTTTTTTACAATACATTTCTTTATAAAACAAGAGCTGTGACCAAGTGCCAATTTTCTTCAATGTGTGTATATAGAAATAAGAAAAAATCCAATTATGCTATATTTATCATAATTGGACTTAACAATATACATAGTTTAAGTATTTCATATAAAAAAAAATGTTTGACAGGCAAATTATTTTTTCCTGATGGAATCTTTTATTCCATATGTAAAAAAAATAAAACTTAAAATGTTAGAATTTATTTTATTTTATTTTTTAACTATAGAAGAATAACTGAAGTGGGCATAAGCAAAAAACCTACTTGTTATTTGAATGCAATGTTTTTTATACTATATAGTATTACAAAATTAGTAATAGCAAAATGACACCCCAATTGTCACTTATTTAAAGCATGTATCTGCAAATCTGGGATCTACTATATTAGTGAATTTCTGGATTATCTCCTTTACATGGGCCTGACAATCTTCTAGTGTTATTTAGTAAAATCTAGAAATCAATATGAGATAAATGACAATGAGGTGTCACTAGTCGGTCAAATGTTTTATACTATTTTTCTTTGACCCGCAACACACATCCGCTTTTTTTTGTACGTGTGCGGTACGTAATTGCATGTACCAGAGACACGGAGATACGGAGACCCATGTTATTCAGTGGTAGATGGCACACACATGTAAAATCACACGGAACGTGTGTCCATGTGGTAAGTACGTGTGTGCGCTTTTCTACCCAGACGACATGTCCGTTTATGGCCGGCAGCATGCAGGCACGGACCCGCTTTAGTCTATGGGTCCATGCCTGCACGGACCGCACACGGAGTATGTCCTTGTTCAGCTTGTGTCGTCCGGGTGCGTTTTTAAACGAACGATTTTATTTATTTATTTTTCTTTTGTTAAACTCAGTATACTTACCTTTTTTCATGATGTTCTCAGTCATACTTACATTGGCGCTCGGTCTGTTTCTTCCCCCGGCTCATACTTACAGCTCCCCGATCACCAGCGCTGCAAGGAACAGCTGTGCAGAGAATGCGCGGCAACAATTACTTTGAAAAAGCCAGCCGCTCATTAATCAATCTCGTATTCCCTGCTTTCCCCACCCACAGGCACCTGTGATTGGTTGCAGTCAGACACGCCCCCCACACTGAGTGACAGCTGTGTCACTGCACCCAATCACAGCAGCCGGTGGGCATGTCTATACTGTGTAGTAAAATAAATAAATAAAAAAAGTAAAAAAAAACAGAGTGTGGTCCCCCCCTCATTTTTAATACCAGCCAGATAAAGCCATGCAGCTGAAGGCTGGTATTCTCAGGATGGGGAGCCCCCCAGCCTAACAATATCAGTCAGCAGCCGCCCAGAATGGCCGCATCCATTAGATGCGACTGTTCTGGGACTGTACTCGGCTCTTCCCGATTTGCCCTGGTGCGTTGGCAAATTGGGGTAATAAGGAGTTCATGGCAGCCCATAGCTTCCACTAAATCCTAGATTAATCATGTCAGGTGTCTCCCCGAGATACCTTCCATGATTAATCTGAAAGTTTCAGTAAATAAACACACACACCCAAACAAATCCTTTATTAGAAATAAAAAACACAAACACATTCCCTGGTTCACCAATTTAATCAGCCCCAAAAAGCCCTCCATGTCCGGCGTAATCCAGGATAGTCCAGCATCACTTCCAGCTCTGCTGCATGAAGGTGACCAGAGCAGCAGCGGACACCGCCGCTCCTGACAGCTCCACGCGGCAACTGAAGACAGCCGCGCGATCAGCTGAGCTGTCACTGAGGTTACCCGCAGCCACCGCTGGATACAGCTGATCGCGCTACTCACCTCAGTTGCTGCGATTGTTTTGATACCAGCCAAAATAAAGGCACACGGCTGGAGTCTGGTATTGTCAGGATAGGGAGCGCCACATTATGGGGAGCCCACCACCCTAACAATATCAGCCAGCAGCCGCCCGGAATTGCTGCATCCATTAGATGCGACAGTCCCGGGACTTTACCCGGCTCATCCCGAATTGCCCTGGTGCGGTGGCAATTGGGGTAATAAGGAGTTAAATGGCAGCTTATAGCTGCCACTAAATCCTATGTTAATCATGGCAGGCGTCTCCCCGAAATATCTTCCATGATTAACCTGTAAGTGAATGTAAATAAAAACAGGCAACGAAAAATCCATATTTGGAATAAAAGACAAAAAAACCCTCATTTACCACTTTATTAATCCCCAAACACCCATCCAGGTCCGAAGCAATCCACACGATGCTTTCAGCTCTGCTACATGAAGCTGACAGAGAGCGCCATAGAACTCGACCGCTCTGTGTCAGCTCTACGCAGCAACTGAAGTGAGCCGCGCTGTCACCGGAGACTTTACTCAGGTAGTGCCTGCGTGTGTGCGGGGATGATGATGGGGGCGGTAGTGCCGGGGACGATGATGTGTACGGTAGTGCCTGTGTGTGTGCGGAGATAATGATGGGGGCAGCAGTGCCAGGGTGTGTGCGGGGATGATGAGTGCGGTAGTGCCGGGGTGTGTGTGGGGATGATGATGGGATGGTAGTGTCAGGGTGTGTGCGGTGATGATGACGGGGGCAGTAGTGCCTGCGTCTCTCTCTCTCTTTCTCTCTCTCTCTTTCTCTCTCTCTCTCTCTTTCTCATTCTCTTTCTCTTTCCCTCTCTCTTTCTCTTTCTCTCTCTCTCTTTCTCTCTCTTTCTTTCTCTCTCTTTCTTTCTCTCTCTTTCTCTCTCTCTCTCTCTCTCTCTTTCTCTCTATCTCTTTCTCTCTCTTTCTATCTCTCTCTATTTCTCTCTCTCTCTTTCTCTCTCTCTCTTGCTCATTCTCTTTCTCTTTCCCTCTCTCTTTCTCTCTCTCTTTCTCTCTCTCTTTCTCTCTCTTTCTTTCTCTCTCTTTCTTTCTTTCTCTCTCTTTCTCTCTCTCTCTTTCTATCTCTCTCTCTTTCTCTCTCTCTCTCTTTCTCTCTCTTTCTTTCTCTCTTTCTTTCTCTCTCTCCCTCTTTCTTTCTCTCTCTTTCTCTCTCCCTCTTTCTCTCTCTCTCTCTTTCTCTCTCTCTCTTTCTTTCTCTTTCTCTCTCTCTCTCTGTTTTTCTTTTTTTTCTTTTTTTTGCACTTATGCATGAGCTGATTGTGGGGAAGTTCTTTGGTTCAATAAAGATGGAGTCACTAATTGTGTTTTCTGTGTGGTTTTTTTAACTCTACTAGAAATTCATGGTGGCCATGTCTATTTTGGTGTGACACCATGAATTTCGGGTTTACTACCATCTGAGAATACAAAGCTGGTATTAACCTCTTTATTACCCAGCAAGCCACCGCCTTCACGGCCGCTGGATGAGCTGGATAAAGTGCCTGGAAATGGCGCTAAGAAACATTGCGTCATTTCCAGGGGTGGCTGTGGGCTGCCGAGAATCCCAGCCCCCAGCTGCCTGGCTTTACCTGACTGGCGATCAACATAATTTTTTTTTAACTAATTTTTTAAATAAAAAAAATTAATGGACTTCCCTGTATTTTGATTGCCAGCCAAGGTAATGCCAGGCAGATGGGGGTGGCAACCCGTAGCTGTCTGCTTTATCTGCGCTGAGAAACAAAAATACCGCAAAGCGCTACGTCATTTTTTTTAATGATTTATTTTTACAGTACTGTGATGGCAGGCAATTAAAATACAGGGAAGCCCATTTTTTTTTTTTAGTTATTTAAATAAATAATTAAAAAAAAAATTCGTGGGCTGCCGCTGCATTTTTTGTATTGGTAGCTATGGGTAATCCAAGTAGCTACTGGCTGCTAACCACCGCCACTGCTTGGTGTTACCTTCACTGGCAAAGGAAAATCCAGGGAAGCATTTTTTTTTTAAGTTTTTTGCCAAAAAAACTAAAAAAGCAAAAAAAATGACGTGAGCTTCGCCATATTTTTGTTTGCTAGCCAGGTACAGCAGGCAGGTACGGCTGCCCCCAACCCCCAGCTGCCTATTTGTACCCAGCTGTGAACTAAAAATATAGGGAAGCCCTTTTTTTAATTATTTCATGAATTTCATGAAGTAATTAAAAAAAAAAAAAACGACATGGGCTTCGCCCCATTTTTGTGTCCAACCAGGTTCAACTAGGCAGCTGGGGATTGGAATCCGCAGCACAAAAAGCTTTCTGGTCCCCTCTGCTGCAAATTGCAGTCCGCAGCTGCCCCAGAAAATGGAGCTTTTATAGAAGAGCCATCATCGGGCGCTGTACCCAACTCTTCCAGCAGCCCTGATGCTGGGTGGCTCGAAGGGTAATAAATGGTTAATACTAGCTTTGTTTTACTAACTAGTATTAAGCCAGAGATTCTTAATGTCAAGCAAGTTTGACCCGGCCATTAAGAATCTCCAATAAAGGCTTAAAAAAAACCACCACACAGAGAAAAATACATTAACCCCTTAATGACCGCTGATACGGCTTAAAATGGCGGTAAATTAGGGTATTTCTTCAGATCCGCCACTTTTTTACGGCGGTCGGAAAAAAGGATATAGCACCCCCCAGAGTACCGGGGGTAGCTGAGACCCTTGAGATCATGGTTTAAGCCATTTTTTCCGGTCCCCAGTCACGTGATCACCGGTATACACCGTATGCCGATGATCATGTTATAGTAAATGACAGCGCCGGTAAAAAATGATTGATCTCCCACCTGGCATGATCAAACATGTCAGATGGGAGATAAATGTCCTCCCCAGTCCCCTCCAGTCCCCCGGTGTCACCAAAGTGCCCCCCTCACCCCCCAACCCTCCCCCGAAAATCCAAGGTGGCCGTGCGCACAGCAGCGCACCGGCCGCATTTACCCTTTTCCTCTGATTTCTGTTTCATATGCCATGACACATGCAACAGAAAACTGCTCTCCAGGCCCTGCCAGGTCACCCCCTATCCCCCCCTGGTGTTCCCCGGTGTCCCCCATACCTTTTACAGCCTTCATTAACCGCAATCCCTCCTCCTCTTCACAATGCACATAGTTACATAGTTACATAGTTACTAAGGTTGAAAAAAGACCTAGGTCCATCTAGTTCAACCTTCCTCCACCAGTTCAACATTTGGTCACTAAGTCATTTATAACCAACAATGTTTTGTGTACTGAGGAAATCATCCAGCCCTTTTTTAAAAGCTGTTATAGTATCTGCCATTACTACCTCATGTGGTAGGGCATTCCACAGTCTGACTGCTCTAACTGTAAAGAACCCTTTCCTATTTAGCTGTCAGAATCGCTTTTCTTCCACTCGCAGTGAGTGCCCCCTGGTCCTTAGTATTGTCTTTGGAAGAAATAAGTCATGTGCCAGTCCTTTATATTGACCACACATGTATTTATACATATAAATGAGATCTCCTCTGAGACGTCGTTTTTCTAAGCTAAACATATCTAACTTTTTCAACCTGTCATCATATGGAAGGCCTTTAATTCCTTGTAGTGGTCTAGTTGCCCTCCTTTGAACTGACCCTAACTTCTGAATGTCCTTTTTAAAATGTGGAGCCCAAAACTGGATCCCATATTCCAGATGTGGCCTTACAAGTGATTTATAGAGGGGTAACAATACATTGGGATCACGGGCTCTAATCTTTCTTTTTATACACCCTAGAATCTTGTTTGCTTTTGCAGCTGCTGCTTGACATTGAGTGCTGCTGCTCAGCTTATTTGTAATGAGAATACCCAAGTCCTTCTCCTGTTCTGCAGTCCTGAGTTTACTTCCATTTAATGTATACGCAGTTATAGGATTACTCCATCCCAGGTGCATTACTTTACATTTATCAACATTAAATCTCATTTGCCAAGTATCTGCCCATTCTGACATCTTATCCAGATCTTTTTGTAATATTGTACTATCAAGGTCAGTTTTTAATATCCTACATAGTTTGGTGTTATCAGCAAAGACGGACACTTTACTATCAATCCCATCCACAAGGTCATTAATAAAGAGATTAAAAAGAATTGGTCCTAGCACAGATCCCTGCGGCACCCCACTGCTGACTATAGCCCATTTAGAGCATGTACCATTTATGACTACTCTTTGTTTCCTATCTTTTAGCCAATTCCTTACCCAGTTGCATATAGTTTCCCCTAGTCCTTGCTTCTGGAGCTTTAGTATAAGGCTATTATGTGGTACAGTATCAAATGCCTTTGCAAAGTCCAAATAAATCACATCAGCTGCATTACCAATATCCAGGTTTGCACTTACCCCCTCATAGAACCCCAACAGGTTGGTTAGACACGACTTATCTTTCATGAATCCATGCTGTCTGTCAGGTATTATATTATTTTCTGCAACATATTTTTGCATGTCATCCCTTAAAATGCCCTCAAAAACTTTGCATACTACTGATGTCAGGCTTACTGGATGGCAGTTGCCTGGATCTATCCTCTTACCTTTCTTAAATATCTGTACCACATCAGCAATCCTCCAATCCTGAGGCACCAACCCTGTTACAAGGGAGTCTAAAAAGATGAGATACAGCGGTCTGTCAATTAAGGAGCTCAATTCCCTCAATATTCGTGGATGAATGCCATCTGGCCCTGGGGATTTGTCAATGTTTAATTTACTCAGATGTAGGCGTACTTTTTCTTGTGTTAAATTAATTATATCGGGTGGTGAACCTTGATTTTTCACTTGTTGAATGATCTCTGGTACAGTCAGTTCCTTGGTGAACACAGATGAGAAATGCCTATTTAATATCTCAGTCTTTTGTTTGTCCTCTATAACTAACTTGTTATTATATTTTAAGGGGGCAATACTGTCTTTTGTTTTCCTTTTGGCATTAATGTATTTATAAAAGATTTTGGGATTTATTTTAATGTCATTGGCGATTTTTGTTTCAGTAGCTAGTTTTGCTTGTTTGATTTCTTTTTTGCATTTCCTATTGATATCTTTATACTCCTGAAATGCTATTTCTGTATTCTCAGCCTTCAAGATTTTAAACACCCTTTGTTTTTGTTTTATTATACTTTGTACAGTCTTATTTATCCATAGTGGTTTCTTTTTATTCCGGGACATTTTATTACCAGAGGGTATACAATTTTACAGGACTCTAGCAGTATATCCTTAAACTTTCCCTATTTATGTTCAGTATCCCCAGTTACCATGACTTTGTCCCAATCTACAAATTTAAGCTCTTCCCTTAATTTGTTGAAATCAGCTTTTCTAAAATTCAAGGTTTAAGCATTTCCCCTTTGAAATGTTGTATTGAATATTACGTTGAAGCTTACCATATTATGATCGCTGTTGCCCAAGTGCTCCCGGACCTGTAGATCTGAAATTGTATCCGGTCTATTTGACAGGACCAGATCTAGCAAATTATCTCCCCTCGTCGGTTCATCTACCATCTGAGAGAGGAGATGGTCTTGAATGGTAGATAAGAATTTACAGCTTTTAGCACAACCAGAAGATTCTCTGTGTTACGGTTGCTGTGGCTCTGGAGACTATGTCTGGATTTCTTGCTACTGCACATGTGCAAGCGCTGGAGACTAAGTCCTATCTTGGAGCCATTGCTCATGTGCGGGTGACATCATCGCTGACACAAGGTCACATGTCTCTGACACCTTCTAAGCTGATTGGCCACTGGTCATGTGCTTGTGACACGTGGTTACATGTCTCTGACACCTTCTATGCAGATTGGTCACTGGTCATGTGCTTGTGACGCTTTGCTCGGTGATAGGCCAGCGTGACGTCATTGCTGTCATTCTGGCAGCGGATTGGCTCTGGTGTCCTCCATCTTGGATGAGGCACAGAGTCTAAATAAGACCCTGACGCACGCCGCCCGGCGCTCAGTCCTCTTGGTTCATGCATGAGGGTAGACGCCCTGTGCACGTTCCTGTAGGCATCTCTCTGTATATGATAGGTGAGCGCTACCGGCAGGGTAGCGTTCTTATACCTTACAGCTTTGGCTGCAGTCCGTATCCTTACCTTTTAGTGGAGCGGACATAGGCAGGTGCCTGAGGCACATGGTCCGGCTGGGCCTTGTGATTCTACTCGTAGGTGGACGTTGCCGCTAGGGTAACGTTCCTTATACTGCGTCTGGCAGTTGTTCATATCCTCGCACACTAGGGGAGCGAACAGAGGTAGGAGCTTTGTGCGGCTTATGCTGCTGTTCGTCTCTTTTGCACCACTAGAAGAGCGGACCTAGGCAGGTGCCATATCTAGTGGTTCGTGTCCTCGCACACTAGTGGAGCGAACACAGGTAGGACCTTTGTGCGGCTTACGCTGCTGTCCGTCTCCTGGCACCACTAGAGGAACGGACCTAGGTAGGTGCCATTTCACACTCACTGCTTTTGTCTCTGTGATCTTTAACAGAGACTATTCCACACACCCTCCAAGTAAGGGAGGAATTGCTTTATTTTCTAATTATATTCCTCTGTGAGTGTAACAGAGGTATTGCACTCTGCCCTTGTGCTATTATTATTTACTGTGTCACACTTATATACCCCTTATCCTCTGCCATAGTCTGCAGCAGAGTCTCTGCACGATGGACCCTGACTGTCTGATATTCCTTTAGATTTTATCAGACAGCCCCCCGTAACATTAGGACTGAGCCAAGGGTCTGGCAGTTATGGCAGAATATCAGCAGTTACACCGTTACATACAAGTACTTGAGTCGCGGCTCAAGAGTATAGAGGATAAACCTCAGACCATGGTGACATCTGCACATGATCTTCGACTTGCTCTGCCAAACAGATATTCTGGCGATGCCAGATCATGTCGTGGTTTCATTAGTCAGTGTCAGATACACCTAGAGGTCAATTCTTTTCGCTTCTCTACGGAGAGGTCCAGAGTAGGCTTTATCATCTCCTTACTTCAGGACAAAGCCTTAGAATGGGCGACTCCCTTATGGGAGCGCTCTGATGTGGTTACTCTGAGACATCAAGACTCTCTTGATGCTCTTAAAGCGGTATTCATGGGTCCGCAGGTTACCCACGATGCGGCCCTGAGACTCTTAGATCTATCTCAGGGTTCGTTATCCACTAGTTCTTATGCCATTGCTTTTAGAACTCTGGTGGCAGAACTAGATTGGCCAGAGAAGGTGTTGATTCCTATCTTCTGGAGAGGATTGGCAGGCTATGTCAAGGATGCCCTTGCTACTCGTGAGGTCCCTGCTTCTCTGGAGGACTTGATCACAGTAGCAACGAGGATCGACGTACGCCATAGGGAACGTAGACTCGAGGTCTCTTCCTCACGCCCTAAGCATTGGGCTATTCCAGTTGTTAAGGGTCAACCACGATCTTCCTCAGCATCTGAGACATCTCCCACTCCTATGGAGTTAGGTCATACGTCCTCCAGACTACGCAAGTCTAGTCCCCCTATATGTTACATATGTCGTCAAGCGGGGCACTATGCCAACAAGTGTCCTAGCAGTCAGGGAAACTCCCAGGCCTAGAAACCATTAGAGGGGGGTTACTAGAGATGCCTTCCGCACACTCTAAGTGTAGTATCCCAGGTCAGCTCTCATTCTCTGAGAATACATGGCCTATTATGGATTTTGTGGATTCCGGAGCTGACAGGACTTTTGTGTCTTCAGGATTTGTAAAGAGACACAATATTCCCTCTATCATGTTAGAGGCGCCTATTCCTGTCCGTGTTGTTAATGGGACTATGTTGTCTGACTCCATTACATTGAGGACAGTTCCCTTGCGCCTTTCCCTGTCTCAGGGTCACATAGAGGAGATTTCTTTTCTTGTTTTGCCTGAGGGTATAGACGACGTACTTCTGGGTCTCCCATGGCTTTAGACTCATGCTCCTCTAATTGACTGGGAGTCCGACAGCATTATTAGTTGGGGTTCAAAATGTCAGTCCCGATGTCTTCCCTTACCACCTAATGTCGTTGCGGTTGCATCAACTGATCTCTCTCCCATACCTACACCCTATTTGGATTTCGCTGACGTGTTCTCCAAACAGGGTGCTGAGGTTCTTCCACCCCATAGGCCGTATGACTGTGCCATAGACCTTATCCCAGGTTCGGTTCCACCTAAGGGCAGGGTTTACCCTCTGTCAATACCTGAGTCTGAGGCTATGTCGAACTATATAAGAGAGAGTTTAGAGAAGGGGTTCATTCGTAAGTCTGTCTCTCCCGCGGGAGCTGGGTTTTTCTTTGTTCGGAAGACAGAGGGTGATTTGCGTCCCTGCATAGATTACAGGGGTCTCAACGCAATCACAATAAAGAACAAATACCCGTTACCTTTAATTTCGGAGCTCTTTGACAGACTCAGGGGAGCTCAGGTTTTTACGAAGTTGGATCTGCGGGGTGCGTATAACTTGGTACGAATTCGAGAGGGTGACGAATGGAAGACCGCTTTTAACACCCGAGACGGTCACTATGAATACCTCGTCATGCCTTTTGGGTTATGCAATGCACCCGAAGTATTTCAGGACTTCGTAAACGATGTGTTCAGGGATTTACTGTTATCCTCCGTCGTGGTGTATCTGGACGACATCCTGATTTTCTCTCCTGATCTGGAGACTCATCGTCAGGATGTCGTTCGTGTCCTTTCCCGTTTAAGGGAGCACTCATTGTTTACTAAACTCGAAACGTGTGTATTCGAGCAGTCATCCTTGCCTTTTTTGGGCTACATTATCTCACAAGAGGGTCTGGCTATGGATCCTGCGAAGCTCTCTGCTGTCCTGGTCCGAACCTCATTCCTTGAAGGCGGTGAAACGCTTCTTAGGATTCATAAATTATTACAGGCAGTTCATACCCCATTTCTCTACTTTGGTGGACCCTTTGGTGGCCTTGACTAAGAAAGGTGCTAATCCAAAAGTCTGGTCTACTGAGACATCTCAGGCTTTTGAGGCAGTAAAAAGACACTTTTCAACTGCTCCCGTTCTTCAAAGACCCGATGAGAATAAGCCCTTCCTCTTGGAGGTTGATGTTTCTTCAGTGGGTGCTGGTGCAGTCTTGTATCAAAAGAATGGTGTAGGTAGAAAAAGGCCGTGTTTCTTCTTTGCTAAAACCTTTTCACCGGCAGAGAGAAACTATACCATTGGGGATAGTGAACTGCTCGCCCTGAGATTAGCATTCGAGGAGTGGCGTCACTTGCTGGAAGGAGCGAAACATCCTTTCCAGGTCTATACAGACCATAAGAATCTGACGTACTTACAAACCGCTCAGCATCTGAATCCTCGCCAAGCCCGCTGGTCCTTGTTTTTCTCCCACTTTCACTTCTCCATCAACTATCTGTCTGCGAGTAAGAATAACAAGGCAGACGCCCTGTCTCGCTCTATGGTTTCTACCCAGGAAGAGATTGACAAACCTCGTCTTATCCTTCCCTCCAGGGTTTTTCATACGCTCTCTCCTGTGACGTTAGACCAAATCCCACCGGGCAAGACCTTTGTGCCGCCTGATCGACAGAATGATATACTGTCGTGGGCCCATACCTCAAAGGTGGGTGGGCATTTTGGTATTAGGCGGACACGAGAATTACTGGAGAGGTGGTATTGGTGGCCACACTTAGCCAGCCACGTCAAGAGATATGTCGGTTCCTGCTACTCGTGTGCTCGCAACCGTCCATTACGGCAGAGACCGGCTGGGCTCTTGCATCCTTTACCAGTGCCAGATAGACCATGTGAGGTGGTAGGCATGGACTTTGTGGGTGATCTTCCGTGTTCACAGGGACATAGATTTGTGTGGGTCATTACGGACCATTTCTCCCAGATGGTTCATCTCGTACCGTTATCGAGAATCCCGTCTTCCAGGGTACTAGCCAAACTATTCCTCAAGCATGTCTTTAGGCTTCACAGGATGCCAGATCGTATCATTTGTGATAGAGGCCCGCAATTTGCTTCCCGTTTCTGGCGAGATCTTTCTAGCCTTCTGCAAATTGAGTTGAATCTCTCTTCGGCATACCATCCAGAGACCAATGGTTTGGTTGAGCGTACCAATCAATCCATGATTATATACCTTCGACACTTTGTTGCTGAGAACCATGATAACTGGTCCTCCCTCCTACCCTGGGCAGAATTTGCCCTTAACAATTCGCTGGCTGAGGCCACTGGGCAGACACCAATCGTACTCAATAATGGGCAACACCCTAGGGTACCGGTACCGTTTCCCGCTGCTGCACCTTCTCCTCTTGTGGCCGACTGGGCAACTAATGCCAGAGAGGTTTGGGATCGGACTCAAGAGTCGATCCAAGCAGCTAAGGACCGTATGAAGACGGTGTCCGATCGGTTTCGTCGCCCGGCTCCTGTCTTTTCTCCAGGGGATTTTGTGTGGCTCTCTGCAAAACACGTGAAACTTAGAGTGAGCTCTGTCAAATTTGCTCCTCGCTTCCTGGGTCCTTATGAGGTTCTTCGACAGGTAAATCCTGTAGTCTACCAATTGAAGTTACCCGTCCATCTTAGGATCCATGACAAATTCCATGTTTCACTGCTAAAGCCGGCTATTTTACCTCACGCTCGTGATGTGCACTCTCCTGCCTCTGATTCCTCTCGCTCTAGCTATGAGGTACGAGCCATAGTTGGTTCTAAGATGGTTAGAGGGCGCAGGTTCTTCTTGATAGATTGGGAGGGCTATGGCCCGGAACATCGCTCTTGGGAGCCTGAGGAGGCTGTCCATGCTCCCGACTTAGTTGCCGATTACCTGCGTCGCCAGGAGGGGGGCCCTTGAGGGGGAGGTACTGTTACGGTTGCTGTGGCTCTGGAGACTATGTCTGGATTTCTTGCTACTACACATGTGCAAGCGCTGGAGACTAAGTCCTATCTTGGAGCCATTGCACATGTGCGGGTGACATCATCGCTGACACGAGGTCACATGTCTCTGACACCTTCTAAGCTGATTGGCCACTGGTCATGTGCTTGTGACACGTGGTCACATGTCTCTGACACCTTCTATGCCGATTGGTCGCTGGTCATGTGCTTCTGACGTTTTGCTCAGTGATAGGCCAGCGTGACGTCATTGCTGTCATTCTGGCAGCGGATTGGCTCTGGTGTCCTCCATCTTGGATGAAGCACAGAGTCTATATAAGACCCTGACGCACGCCGCCCGGTGCTCAGTCCTCTTGAGGGTAGATGCCCTGTGCACATTCCTCTAGGCATCTCTCTGTCTATGTTAGGTGAGCGCTGCCGGCAGGGTAGCATTCTTATACCTTACAGCTTCGGCTGCAGTCTGTATCCTTACCTTTTAGTGGAGCGGACATAGGCAGGTGCCTGAGGCACATGGTCTGGCTGGGCCTTGTGATTCTACTCGTAGGTGGACGTTGCCGCTAGGGTAACGTTCCTTATACTGCATCTGGCAGTTGTTCGTATCCTCACACACTAGGGGAGCGAACAGAGGTAGGAGCTTTGTGCGGCTTATGCTGCTGTTCGTCTCTTTTGCACCACTAGAAGAGCGGACCTAGGCAGGTGCCATATCTAGTGGTTCGTGTCCTCGCACACTAGTGGAGCGAACACAGGTAGGAGCTTTGTGCGGCTTACGCTGCTGTCCGTCTCCTGGCACCACTAGAGGAACGGACCTAGGTAGGTGCCATTTCAAACTCACTGCTTTTGTCTCTGTGATCTTTAACAGAGACCATTCCACACACCCTCCAAGTAAGGGAGGAATTGCTTTATTTTCTAATTATATCCCTCTGTGAGTGTAACAGAGGTATTGCACTCTGCACTTGTGCTATTATTATTTTTTACAGTGGCACACTTATATACCCCTTATCCTCTGCCATAGTCTGCAGCAGAGTCTCTGCACGGTGGACCCTGACTGTCTGATATTCCTTTAGATTTTATTATCAGACAGCCCCCCGTAACACTCTGTCCCACTGTATGTCTGGATAGTTAAAATCCCCCATAATAAGAACCCGATTATTATTATTAGCTGCCTTTTCAATTTGTTCCAGCATTTCACCCTCTATTTGTTCAGGTACATTAGGAGGCCTATAGCAAACTCCAATCAGCCTTTTTCCATTATTCCGCTCCCCATGTACATTTACCCATACTGACTCTACATTGTTGCAGTTCCTTCCAATGTCATCATTCAACACAGGTTTTAGGTTAGATTTGATAAATATACACACCCCACCACCTTTTTTGTCTTTCCTGTCCCTCCTAAATGTACTATAACCCTGTATGTTTGTCACCCAGTCATTGCTTTCATCCAGCCAGGTTTCCGTAATGCCCACCACATCATAATCCATGGTTGACATAAGAGTCTCCAATTCATTCATTTTGTTTGCAAGACTTCTTGCATTTGCCAGTAGACATTTAATCCTATTAACCACTTTATTACTCCTAGCCTCCCTACGTTCCTTGCATGTCCCATCCCCCCTAATCCTTCATTGACCCCTACCGTCTCACTGTCTCTATCTGCTCTATCTATCCTCTTTTTTGCTCCACTACCCTCCCTCCCCCCAGATCCTAGTTTAAAAGCTCCTCCATCCGTCTGACCATTTTCTCCCCCAGTACAGCTGCACCTTCCCCATTGAGGTGCAGCCCGTCCCTACTGTAGAGCCTGTAGCCGACTGAGAAGTCAGCCCAGTTCTCCATGAACCCGAACCCTTCCTTCCTGCACCAATTTCTAAGCCACGTATTTATCTCCCTAAGCTCCCGCTGTCTTTCTAGTGACGCTCGTGGCACCGGTAGTATTTCTGAAAACATCACCTTGGAGGTCCTGGACTTCAGCTTCTTTCCTAGTTCCCTGTAATCATTTTTAAGGACCTTCCACCTGCCTCTAGCTTTGTCATTAGTAGCAATGTGCACCATGACCGCTGGGTTTTTCCAGCCCCACCCAGCAATCTGTCTATCCGATCCACAAGATACCGAACCCAAGAACCAGGCAGACAACACACTGTTCGGCATTCACGGTCTCGGCGACAGATGACCCTGTCTGTCTGCCTAAGTATAGAGTCCCCTACCACCAACATCTGTCTGGGCTTTGCTGCACTCCTATTTCCCTCCTTCCTACAGCAGTTGTTTTCCTGGTTGCTAGGAGCAACATCCTGCTGTAGTGACCCTAGTCCTGGCCCTTCATTCCTAATATCAGCCAAACAGGCATATTTACTAGGTTGTGACAGGTCAGGACTAGGCTCCCTGACACTTTTCCCCCTACCTCTTCTTCTAACTCTTACCCAACTACAGTTAGGTCCAGAAATATTTGGACAGTGACACAATTTTCGCGAGTTGAGCTCTGCATGCCACCACATTGGATTTGAAATGAAACCTCTACAACAGAATTCAAGTGCAGATTGTAACGTTTAATTTGAAGGTTTGAGCAAAAATATCTGATTGAAATTGTAGGAATTGTACACATTTCTTTACAAACACTCCACATTTTAGGAGGTCAAAAGTAATTGGACAAATAAACCAAACCCAAACAAAATATTTTTATTTTCAATATTTTGTTGCGACTCCTTTGGAGGCAATCACTGCCTTAAGTCTGGAACCCATGGACATCACCAAATGCTGGGTTTCCTCCTTCTTAATGCTTTGCCAGGCCTTTACAGGCGCAGCCTTCACGTCTTGCTTGTTTGTGGGTCTTTCCGTCTTAAGTCTGGATTTGAGCAAGTGAAATGCATGCTCAATTGGGTTAAGATCTGGTGATTGACTTGGCCATTGCAGAATGTTCCACTTTTTTGCACTCATGAACTCCTGGGTAGCTTTGGCTGTATGCTTGGGGTCATTGTCCATCTGTACTATGAAGCGCCGTCCGATCAACTTTGCAGCATTTGGCTGAAACTGGGCTGAAAGTATATCCCGGTACACTTCGGAATTCATCCGGCTACTCTTGTCTGCTGTTATGTCATCAATAAACACAAGTGACCCAGTGCCATTGAAAGCCATGCATGCCCATGCCATCACGTTGCCTCCACCATGTTTTACAGAGGATGTGGTGTGCCTTGGATCATGTGCCGTTCTCTTTCTTCTCCAAACTTTTTTCTTCCCATCATTCTGGTACAGGTTGATCTTTGTCTCATCTGTCCATAGAATACTTTTCCAGAACTGAGCTGGCTTCATGAGGTGTTTTTCAGCAAATTTAACTGTGGCCTGTCTATTTTTGGAATTGATGAATGGTTTGCATCTAGATGTGAACCCTTTGTATTTACTTTCATGGAGTCTTCTCTTTACTGTTGACTTAGAGACAGATACACCTACTTCACTGAGAGTGTTCTGGACTTCAGTTGATGTTG
Organism: Anomaloglossus baeobatrachus; assembly: GCF_048569485.1. Taxonomy (NCBI): domain Eukaryota; kingdom Metazoa; phylum Chordata; class Amphibia; order Anura; family Aromobatidae; genus Anomaloglossus; species Anomaloglossus baeobatrachus. The sequence continues at coordinate 615,484,940 of NC_134354.1, read as the reverse complement.
TGAACGGGTTCTTCTTCACCAAAGAAAGTATGCGGCGATCATCCACCACTGTTGTCATCCGTGGACGCCCAGGCCTTTTTGAGTTCCCAAGCTCACCAGTCAATTCCTTTTTTCTCAGAATGTACCCGACTGTTGATTTTGCTACTCCAAGCATGTCTGCTATCTCTCTGATGGATTTTTTCTTTTTTTCAGCCTCAGGATGTTCTGCTTCACCTCAATTGAGAGTTCCTTAGACCGCATGTTGTCTGGTCACAGCAACAGCTTCCAAATGCAAAACCACACACCTGTAATCAACCCCAGACCTTTTAACTACTTCATTGATTACAGGTTAACGAGGGAGACGCCTTCAGAGTTAATTGTAGCCCTTAGAGTCCCTTGTCCAATTCCTTTTGGTCCCTTGAAATAGAGGAGGCTATGCATTACAGAGCTATGATTCCTAAACCCTTTCTCCGATTTGGATGTGAAAACTCTCATATTGCAGCTGGGAGTGTGCACTTTCAGCCCATATTATATATATAATTGTATTTCTGAACATGTTTTTGTAAACAGCTAAAAAAACAAAACTTGTGTCACTGTCCAAATATTTCTGGACCTAACTGTACCTACCTCTGGGTCCTGATCTTCTCCACCTCCACCCTCCTCCATATCACTGGCCCCAGCCAGAGAAAGCTCAATGAGCTCTAAACTCCTCTCCAGGTTTGCAATGCCCCTAAGTGTTGAAAGCTGCCTATTTAGATCAGTTACCTTGGCTTCCAAATACGCAACATGCTTGCATCGAGTGCAGACATATTCACCCTCGAACGGCTGCTCAAGGCATGCATACATCTGACAAGATACACGCCTGGTAGCATTGTCCATGGAGCACCTATTAAATGGAGATAAACGCTAAAGTAAAAAAACAAGAAAAATAAAAAAAAAATAAAAAAAACAAAAAACAATGGGAAACGTATAAGTATAAATTCAAACTATGTTCTTGTGTCAAACTATGTAATTGTGTTTAAACTATGCCACACTTATCTTCAATCCCTGCACACTTTGCTTCAGTACCTCGCACGCTCAGCACCTCGCTTGTTCTGGCTAGTTTATATAGTTTTACAAGGACTCCAGAAGCTGCCAGAAGCTTCTAGAAACAGGTGTGACTAATACTACTGATTAAATCGCAAGACAAACTTTTTTTTTGCTTTTTTAACAGTATCACAGACAAACAGACAAACAATTCCCTAATGAAATTAAACAATTACAGTTATCACCACTATGTAATTGTGTTTAAATTATGCCAAACTTACCTTCAATCCCCGCACACTTTGCTTCAGTACCTCGCGCGCTCAGCACCTCGCTTGCTCTGGCTGGTTTATATAGTTTTACAAGGACTTTCAGAAGCTGCCGTGTGTGGTCACGTGTGCAGGGCACGGCTGACAGCCAGCTTCCTGTGTTCAGTGTGAGCTGTACTGGCTGCACGCACCGCTGCTGTGACCCGGGGAGGGTAGGTGCAGATTCTTTGCACCCACACTTCTCAAATGGAGGGTCTGCACTCCTAGAAAATGGGGGATACGTTTCCTAAATGTGCCCCGCCTATTCTAGAAGGTCCAGAATCGTCGTGGGACCTCCAAAATGGATTACTGCGGACCAGATTTTTTTTCTTTTCATTAAATTGGTAAAAGAGGGAATGTTTTAAGGAGTGATCTTCAAATTTTATTTTTTTTTGTTGTCAATTTTTTTTTTATTACTGTCAATTAGTTATGTCGAGTATCAGATAGATCCCGTGACATCAGTAATTGCTGGGCTTGATGTCAGGTGACATTACACATCTGGTATCAACCCCATTTATTACCCCGTTTGCAACCACACCAGGGCAACAGATGAGTTGGGGCGAAGCGCCAGGATTGGTGCATCTAATGGATGCTCACTTCTGGGACGGCTGTGGCCTGCTATTTTTAGGCTGGTAAGAGTCCAATAACCATGGCTCTTCCCACCCTGAGAATACCAGACTCCAGCTGTCAGCTTCACCTTGGCTGGTGATCTAATTTGGGGGGACCCCACGTTTATTTTATATTAAATTATTTATTTATAAATAATTAAAAAACAACAGCTTGGGGAGCCCTCCAAATTGATTACCAGCCAAGAGAAAGCTGTCATCTGTGGTTTGCAGGCTACAGCTGTATGCTTTACCCTAGCTGGCTATCAAAAATAGGGACCCCACGTCATTTATTTTAATTTTTTATTTTTTTTTTTAACTAAATTCAAGGCTAGGCACCCTTTAGTGCCACATAAAAGGCACTAAAGGGCACCAGCTTAGAATATGCAGGGGCTGGGACGTTATATTTATGTTTGACATCTATCCATTCATACATTGTAGCATTTTATGCTGTGTTCCCACAATCAGGGTTTGCAGTGTTTTGGACACAAAGTGTTTTTCCTGCGTCCATAACGCTGCGTTGTGCAGTGGAGGCACAGTGGAAGGATTTTTAGAAATGCCATGCCCACCGTGATTCTTTTCTCTGCAGCGTAAACTGACCTGTGGTGCAGCTTCCGAGCGTCAACATGTCAATTTATGCTGCGGAGACGAGAGTGCTCTCTGCAGGTGGAATAGAGCTAAAGTCCACAGCAGCCTGAACCAAATTGTGGACATGGGCAGCTGCGTTCTCCTGTGGAGAACACTCACATCTCTGCAGGAAGGCTGACACTGTGTACTAGATGCTATGTTGCTAGATCATGGCCGCATAGCCTAACAGTGAGAATATTGTTGCTACAGCAACATTTTTGTGAAGAACCTGTGCATTCAAAATGCTTGCTATACTCCTAAATAAAATCCTTGAGGGGTCCAGTTTCTAAAATGTTGTCACTTTTGGAGGGTTGCTGATGTATAGGTACCCAAGAGGCTCTGCTAATTTGACATGGTGCGCGAAATTTATTTGAACTTTTCCAAAATTCAACTGGTGCTCCTTCCATTCCAAGCCCTCCGTTTATGCAAACAGAGGTTTTTGGCCACATGTGGGGTATCCCTGTGCTCACAAGAAATTGGATAACAACCTGTGGGGTCCACGTTTTGTTGTTGCCTCTTGAAAAAGTGAGAAATGTGATGCTAAATCAACATTTTTGTGAAAAAAATGAAAATTTTCAATATGGCAACCTAAGATTATTAAATTCTGTGAAGTATTCGTGGATTCAAAATGCTCAATGTACACCTTGATAAAAGCCTTGAAGTGTCTTGTTTCCAGAATGGGGTCACTTGTGGGGGACCTCCACTGTTTAGGCACCTTACGGGCTTTCCAAATGTGACATAGCATCCGCTAATTATTCCAGCCAATTGTTCAGTCAAATGGCGCTTTTTCCCTTCCGAGCCCTGCTGTGCACCCAAACAGTTGATTTCAACCACACATAACGTATCAGCATACTCAGGAGAAATTGCACAATAAATTTTACGCTGAATTTTTTCCTTTTACTCTTGTTAAAAAAAAGGTATCTGGTTGACGTAACAATTTTGTGGTAAAAATGTATTTTTTTTATTTTCACAGCTCAACATTCTAAACTTCTTTGAAGCACCTGGGGGTTCAGGGTACTCACCAAACATCTAGATAAGTTCCTTGAGGGGTCTATTTTCCAGAATGGGGTCACTTGTGGGGGACCTCCACTGTTTAGGCACCTCAGGGGCTCTCCTAATGCAACATGGCGTCCGCTATTGATTCCAGATAATTTTGCAGTCAAACGGCACTCCTTCTCTTTCAAGCCCTGCCGTGTGCCCAAACAGTTGATTTCCACCACATATAAGATATCACCAAACTCAGGAGAAATTGCACAATACATTTTTTGGTGACTTTTTTTTTTGTTACACTTGTGAAAAAAAGGTTACCTGGTTGAAGTAACAATTTTGTGGTAAAATTGTATTTTTTTATTTTCATGGCTCAATGTTATAAACTTCTGTGAAGCACCTGAGGGTTCAGGGTACTCACCAAACATTTATATAAATTCCTTGAGAGGCCTAGTTTCCAATATGGGGTCACTTGTGGTTTTTTTTGCTGTTTACGTACCATAGGGGTCCTCCAAATGTGACATGGTGCCCGCAAACTTTTTCATACAAATTTCCTTTCCTAAATTTAAATATTGCTACTTTCGTTCAAAGTCCTCCCATTTGTCCAAACAAAGGTTTTAGACCACATGTGAGGTATCACTGCGCTCATAAAAAAGTGGGTCACAAACATCTTGGTTAAATTTTTGGATATGACAACGTAACGTTATCAAAATCTTTAAAGTACCTGTGGGTCCAAAATGCCTACTATACTACTAGATAGAAGCCCTAAGGGGTCTAGTCTCCAAAAAGGGGTCACTTGAGTGAGGTTTCTGCTGTTTAGGTACCATACGGGATCTGTAAATGCAGCATGGTGCCCGCAATCTGTTTCTGCCAAATTTGCTTTCCAAAATTCAAATATTGCTCCTTTCGTTCCAAGCGCTCCCATTTGCCTAAACAAAAGTTTCTGACCATATGTAGGGTATCGGCGCGCTCATAAGAAAGTGGGTAGTAAAGTGATAGGTCCAATTTTTTGTGTTATCTCTTGAAAAAGTAAGAAAATTAGTGCTAAAGCAACATTTTTAGGTAAAATGTTAATTTTTATATTTTTTCATTCCACATTACTTTAGTTCCTGTGAAGCACCTGAAGGGTTAATAAACTTCTTTGATGTGACATTGAGCACCTTGAGGGGTGCATATTTTAGAATATTGTCAATTTGGGGTATTTTCTGTCACCCAGGCCTCTTAAAGTCACTTCAAATGGGATGCGGTCCCTAAAAAAATGGTTTTGTAAATTTTGTTGAAAAAATGGGAAATTGCTGATGAACTTTGAACCCTTCTAACTTCCTAACCCCAAAAACTTTTGTTTAAAAAATTGCGTTGATGTAAAGAAGATAAGTGGTAAATGTTATTTATTAATTATTTTGTGTGACATAACTCTCTGGTTTATGGGCATAAAAATTAAAAGTTTGAAAATTGCAAAATTTAATTTTTTTTGTCAAATTTCAGATTTTTTCACAAATAAAATAAAAAAAATCATCCTAAATTTACCTTTATCATGAAGCCCAATATATCACGAAAAAAACAATTTCAGAATCATGGGGATCCATTGAAGCGTTCTAGAGTTATAACATTATAAAGTGACACTGGTCAGAATTACAAAAAATGGCCTGGGCATTAAGTACAAAACTGGCTTCGTCCTTAAGGGGTTAATAGAAATAAATACACAGACACACTTAGAGACTCCATATTTATTACTCCCTCTCACCCCTCCACGATCCTGGTCTTCTGTGTTCTTTCTCCTTCAACCCATGCAGCTCTGCTGCATCAGACATCACTGCAGGGGAGGAAGACGCTGCTGCTCCCGTACAGTCTAAACACTCAGTGAGTGAGCAGGGGCTGCGGATTTAAAGCGGTGACGTCACCGCTGCCACCGTTGCAATAGTAACCTGACAGGCGGGTTACTCTAGCAACGGTGATCTCCGATCACCTGATTCCTGGCGCCGCTATTCACCGGCTGTGGCATCCAGTCCCTGCATGTGGGCTGACTGTGTAAAGAGCACCGACATGCAGGAACGGCAAGCCAAGCATGTGCCCAAGCATCTCGCCGGTAAACGGAGCACCGCGTACCAGAGAGATGCACTGACAGGACCTAGCATGACGTCATAGCCATGTGACCAGTCTGTAGCCAATGAGATAATACACACGTGACTGGTCACATGTTATGACGTCACGGAAGGTCCTATCATCAGTGCTAGTTACCAGGAGGGCACAGCAATGATCATAAGGAGAAGCGGCGGGAGACAGTCTGCAGGACGCGTCGTGGGACCTGTAAGTACAGTCATATGAAAAAGTTTGGGCACCCCTATTAATGTTAACCTTTTTTCATAACAATTTGGGTTTTTGCAACAGCTATTTCAGTTTCATAAATCTAATAACTAATGGACTGAGTAATATTTCTGGATTGAAATGAGGTTTATTGTACTAACAGAAAATGTGCAATGCACATTTAAACAAAATTTGACCGGTGCAAAAGTATGGCACCCTTATCAATTTCTTGATTTGAACACTCCTAACTACTTTTTACTGACTTACTAAAGCACTAAATTGGTTTTGTAACCTCATTGAGCTTTGAACTTCATAGGCAGGTGTATCCAATCATGAGAAAAGGTATTTAAGGTGGCCACTTGCAAGTTGTTCTCCTATTTGAATCTCCTATGAAGTGTGGCATCATGGGCTCCTCAAAACAACTTTCAAATGATCTGAAAACAAAGATTATTCAACATAGTTGTTCAGGGGAAGGATACAAAAAGTTGTCTCAGAGATTTAAACTGTCAGTTTCCACTGTGAGGAACATAGTAAGGAAATGGAAGAACACAGGTACAGTTCTTGTTACACTCAGAAGTGGCAGGCCAAGAAAAATATCAGAAAGGCAGAGAAGAAGAATGGTGAGAATAGTCAAGGACAATCCACAGACCACCTCCAAAGACCTGCAGCATCATCTTGCTGCAGATGGTGTCAATGTGCATCGGTCAACAATACAGCGCACTTTGCACAAGGAGAAGCTGTATGGGAGAGTGATGCGAAAAAAGCCGTTCCTGCAAGCACACCACAAAAAGAGTCGCCTGAGGTATGCAAAAGCACATTTGGACAAGCCAGTTACATTTTGGAAGAAGGTCCTGTGGACTGATGAAAGAAAGATTGAGTTGTTTGGTCATACATAAAGGCATTATGCATGGAGGCAAAAAACACGGCATTCCAGGAAAAGGTGGAGGTTCCATCATGCTTTGGGGCTGTGTGGCCAATGCCGGCACTGGGAATCTTGTTAAAGTTGAGGGTCGCATGGATTCAACTCAGTATCAGTAGATTCTTGACAATAATGTGCAAGAATCAGTGACGAAGTTGCAGTTATGCAGGGGATGGATATTTCAGCAAGACAATGATCCAAAACACCGCTCCAAATCTACTCAGGCATTCATGCAGAGGAAAAATTACAATGTTCTGGAATGACCATCCCAATCCCTAGACCTGAATATCATTGAAAATCTGTGGGATGATTTGAAGCGTGCTGTCCATGCTCGGCGACCATCAAACTTAACTGAACTAGAATTGTTTTGTAAACAGGAATGGTCAAATATGCCTTCATCCAGGAACTCATTAAAAGCTACAGGAAGCGACTAGAGGCTGTGATTTTTGCAAAAGGAGGATCTACAAAATATTAATGTCACTTTTATGTTGAGGTGCCCATACTTTTGCACCAGTCAAATTTTGTTTAAATGCGGATTGCACATTTTCTGTTAGTACAATAAATCTAATTTCAATCCAGAAATATTACTTAGACCATCAGTTATTAGATATAAGAAACTGAAATAGCTGTTGCAAAAACCCAAATTGTTATGAACAAAAAAGGTTAACATTAATAGGGGTGTCCAAACTTTTTCATATGACTGTATAATAGCAATGTTTATTAACTGTATGTGCATATGTATAATGTGTTTGTGTGTTTGTGTTTGCCTGCCATTGTTTTCAATGGGGTTCGAAGGTGTTCGTCAAACGTTCTTCGAACGTTCATCGAACGTTCGACGAACACACCTGCCGTTCGACAAATTAAACCAAACTCGAACATTAGGGGGGTGGCTCATCTCTACTCACAATTCGGAATTTCACTGTTTGTTTTAGGGTTTGCATCAGTTCATGTAAAGAGCATGCTTACAACTGTTAACATTTGGTTTTCATTTTATTGGGAAACAAACAACAAGTAGAACAAAATAGCTGAAAACTTCAGTGTTCATAACTATTAACCCACTAAAGTCAGTACTTTGTAGAGCCTTCTTTTGCAGCAATTACAGCTGCAAATTGCTTAACAAAAGTTTCTATGAGCTTTCAACATCTTACTCCTGGGATTTTTGTCCATTCCTCAAGGCAAAATTGTGCGACTCCTTCAAGTTAGATGGTTTTCTCTGTTGAACAGCAATCTTCAAGTCTGGCCACTAATTCTCAATTGGATGAAGGTCTGGGCTTCAATTAGGATACTCCCATACATTAATACAACCCTTGGCAAAAATTATGGAATCACCTGGCTCTGAGGATGTTCATTCACTTGTTTATTTCAGTTTAAAAAAAACAGATCACAGACAGGGCACAAAACTAATTTCATTTCAAATGGCAACTTTCTGGTTTTAAGAAACACTAAAAAAAATCATGAAAACATAGTGTGCTAGCCAGTAATGGTTACTTTTCAAGATTTCAAGACGAAACAGGGGGGAAAAATTATGGAATCACTCAATTATGAGGAACAAATTATGGAATCATGAAAAACAAACAAACAAAAGAACACTCCAATACATCACTAGCGCACGAGTGCTGACGTCACGAGTTCAGCGGAGTTCATCACTGCAGGTAATGAACTCAGCTAACCTCATGCCCTGCAGTGACCTGGCCTGACCTAATGATGTTAGCTCAGATCACTGTACTGCTTTCCCAGCCAATGAGGAACATTCTGTTGTTCATTGACTGGGTATGGTATGGATTGTCATGGGACCCCCTTATTGGATTATTCTGGACCTGGATCTGTTTTTTCTTTTCAATAAATGGGTGAAAAGGGGACTGTTTTGGGGGGTGTTTTTTCAAATAAATCATTTTTGTTGTCCTTTTTTATTACTGACTGAGTTAGTGATGTCGGGTATCTGACAGATGCCGTAACATCAGTAATGCCAGGACTTGATGCCAGGTGACGTTACACAGCTGGCAACAACCCCATATATTATCCTGTTTGCCACCGCACAAGGGCAACGGGATGATCTGGGGCGAAGTGCCAAGATTGGCACATCTAATAGATGTGCCACTTCTGGGGCGGCTGCGGCCTTCAAATTTTAGGCTGGGGAGTCTCCAATAACCGTGGACCTCCCTAATCTGAGCATAGTAGACCACAGCCATTCCCTGTACCTTGGCTGTTGATCCAATTTGCGGGGGCCTACGTTTTTTGTTTTAAATTATTTATTTAATTTAATTTAAAATAACAGTGTAGGGTGCCCTCTGTGTTCGATTACCAGCTAAGGTAGAGCTACCAGCGGCAGTCTGCAGGCTTCCGCTGTCTGCTTCACTTCAGCTGTGTTCAACAAATAGAGGGAAACCCACGTCATTTTTTGGAGAAGAATAATTAATTTGTGACTAAAAACAAAACTAAACATCCTTTAGTACCACATAAAAGGCACTAAAGGCTGCAAGATTACAAAATGCAGGGGAGTGGGACATTATATAGGCCTTTCTATCTATCCAGCTATCTATTTTTCTAGCTTTGACTGTTTGTAACCCTCCTTCCATTTTTTTGCAATCTGCGAAAAAACCCGGAAGGCACATGGATGTAAAACGGACAGTATACTGAACGTAATAGATGGGTTTGTCCCACGGATGTGCATTGTTTAAAAAAAATCGGGGGGAATTTAGTTTTGCTTGCTCTCATCTGTAGGGATTGCAAACTGTGGAGATATTCAGTCCTTGTTGAATTTAATCAAAGTAGGTCTGTCTGCATTTTATGTGGAGAGGCATGTGATGATTACCCCAGCAGAACTGAAAACACGCTCTGACATCACACTAGCAGCTTGGCAGGTCAGAACCTCTAAGGTGTATAAGGAGAGGTGAGTCAAGTGTTTAGCTTGGACACCCAATAATTAAAGGGAACTGAAGTGTCAGAAAGGATGCAAGTATGGTCACTTAAGTCCCCCTTGATCATGTTGTGCAACTTCTCCTTCCTTAGCATTGTTACAGACAGAGATAGCCCTTGCTGATGTTCTGGTTTATTGAAAATGGCCCCTTTTTCCCTCACCTCTGCTGGACTTGTTGTTAGTGTCTTTCCTTATTAATCCTTGGTGTTGAAAAGAGTTGGTAACTCTGCCACCAATGTCAGCGAGGGATGTTTTTTGATCAACTGATCTACAACGACCCTCTTGAAGGATTCCATTGTGCCACCCTTTGGTAACTCCAAAAGGAGAGAAGGAAATTTCTCCTTGTATCATGGGTACAGAAAGGTGGCCAACCAGTATAGGTTGTTGGATAAAATGTGTATCACGCGAGGGTCTTGCCACATACACTTAAACATGAACAGCAAACAGGCAAAGGTTCTATGTCCCCACCAGGAGAAACAATACTCATCCTTTCCTCATGCTGACTCGCCTCCTCCTTCTCCTCCTCCTCCACAGCCCATCCATGCTGGACAGATATGAAGCTGGCGTTGAGAGTCCCCTGTGTAGCATTTGGAGTCCCCTGAGTAGCACAGAGAAACAAGTATTCTTCCTCCTCATCCTCCTCATCATCACCAAATGTTGCCTCAGAATATTGGCTGGGCAGAGTAGTATCACCCATTGGGAAATCTAGCTCCATTACCACATGCTGGGCACTCAAAGCATCCTCTTTGAGATTATGCAGTGATTGTTTTAACAGACACAGCAGTGGGATGGCTAAGCTGATAATAGCCTGATCACCGCTCACGAGCTTGGTGCAGTACTCAAAGTTCTCAAGAACTTCACAAATGTCAGCGATCCACACCCACTCAACAGTTATGTTTGGTGGATGAATCTCAGTCTGACGTGCATGTTGAAGCTGGTAGTCGGCTACTACCCTCTGCTGCTCAGTAATCCTTGCCAACATTTAGAACGTAGAGTTCCACCGCATGGGGAGGTCGCACATGAGTCGGTGATTTGGCAAAATAAACCACTTTTGCAGCGACATAAGACCAGCAAAATCGGTAGAGGAATGGTGGAATAGGGCACTAATACAGCACACCTTCTCAAGTAAGTACAGCAAGTCAGGGTATGTTTTCATGCATGGCACGGGGACCAGCTTGCCAACCTTTAAAGCCGTCACAGGTTACGCACATTATAAAAAACAACCAGGCCGGGTTGGAGGTGCAGTGGGCAGAGACACTGATCAGTCTGCTCTTTTATACCTTGCCACAGCTCTAGTGCAGTGTTTGGCTTGTGACCTAAACAGATCAGCTTCAGCAGAGCATGTTGCCACTTTGTTGATGCACAGCTCCCAGCTTGGCAGTGATGGGGAGGGTAATTCAGCAGAGGATGAGGAGCAGGAGGAGGGGAGACAGGAAGGGGCATAGGATGAGGTGGAAACGCTGGTAGAAATCAGGCCCGCTATTCTTTGTGTGTGTAGGATGTGTGATGTTACAGTTTGCGACTTTGCCCCAGCCTCCACCAGGTTCACCCAGTGTGCCATGACAGATATGTATCGTCCCTGTCCACAACAATTTGTCCACATGTCTGTTCTTAGGTGGACCTTCCTGGGTACGGCATTAGTCAGAGCACGGTTGAGATTGCTTAACACATGCTGGTGTAACACAGGGATGGCACAATGGGCAAAATAGTGGTGGCTGGGAACACTGTATCATGGGGAAGCCAGAGCCAAGAGATCACGGAAATACTGTGTTCCAACAAGCCTAAACGGCAACATATCCATGGCTAGCAATCTGGCAATGTGCGAGTTTAGGTTTTGTGCCTTTGGGTGCGTGGCTGGGTATTTACTCTTCCTTTCCAAGATCAGGCATGGACAACTGGGCGCTTCCATGGGACAAGGAAATGAAATTGGGTGGTATTTGCTGTGTCTGTGCAATTGCACCTTGTGGGCAGGATGTGGTTATTGAGCAGCAGATTGTGAAGGAGGTAGCATAGGTGACATGGCAGGGGTTGACACGCAAACACAAATTTGGTACCCTGGTGTTTGGCCCACCTACTAGGGTGCTTGGCTGCCATGTGGTTCTGCATACTGATAGTGCTCAGGTTGCCTTTGCCCTTGCCTCTGCTCAAATTGGTATGGTAGATGCTACAGATTACAATGTTTTCTCGAAGGACTTTCAGAAAAGAAATTACAGACAGTGGCTGAGCGCCCACTTGCCCTGACTTTGGCTACAGTGGGGTGCTCTTGAGAACAGTTGACCCAGTTCTCACTCTGGGCAAACCACTAACCCTTGGTTCATGTGTTAGTGCTACATATTCTTCTTTCTCTGTGTTCCTGTGTTGGCTATGCATGTCAACGATCCAGGTCAGATCTGTGGACTCATCATTAACCACCTTGCTTTCCATCTCATTCTTCTTCCCACTTGAAATTGTAGGCTGACCTGATGGCAACTGTGTCTCATCATCATCTGCCTCCACCTCTGGGGACAGTAAATCATGTTCCTCAAAGTGGATTTCTTCTGGCTTTAGGTATTCAAATATTTATGCATCAATACATGCCACCTCCTCATGTCCCTCTTCAATTCTGCACATCGAGAGGCCAGAGCCAACCAAAGGATACGTACAAAACAGATCCTCAGATTGGCCAAGCTTGGGTTCATATGCCTTCTGTGACTGATGATGGGGGAGGAAGGAGGACCAGGTTGACTGGATAGGCCACCGTTCTGTGTATCCACAGTAGACTGTGTGGTAGTGGAAGATTGGGTGCTGCTTGACAAATGTGAAGAGGCCTTTTCTACCATCCAACACAGAATTTTCTCTCGCTCTTCTGGCTTCCACGCAAGTTTAAATTCCACACCGAGAAATTTGGCAAGGAACATAGTGGATGCATCAATGTTCTTCTGATCTGACACAAACTCTTTGGCTTATTGCCTACCACTGAAAACACCACGCCGACATCCACGTCCCTGTCCCTTAGCTGCTTTTTTTGTAATTTTGGGTTTTGCTGACATATTTGCAGATGTTGATTGCCCAAGCCAAGAAAACTTTGACCCCAAAAATATTGTGGAGAAAGGAGAAGTGAGTACTTTGTACCAGGCAGCACAAAATGCTAGAGTCCTGCTTTGTATTTACAAAAGCTACTAGCAAAGTATTAATGGGGCTGATGTGGACGGATGGCACAAGTCAGGCTGTGAACCCCTAAATATTGTGGAAACAGGAACGGTGCTTTACTGTATCAGGCTCAGTAGATGCTAGAGTACTGTTTTAACTATTTGTAGAAGCCACTAGCAACATATTAATGTGGCTGACGTGGACGGACAGCACAAGTCAGACTGTGAAACCCTAAATATTGTGGAAACAGGAACGGTGCTTTACTGTATCAGGCAGCAGTAAATGATAGAGTACTGCTTTTTAATTATTTGCAAAATCCACTAGCAAAGTATTAATATGGCTGATGTGGACAAACAGCACAAGTCAGGCTGTGAACCCTTAAATGATATGGAAAAAGGAATGATGCATTTAGTGTATCAGGCAGCACTAAATGGTAGAGTCCTGCTTTGTAACTATTTGCAAAAGCCATTAGCAACATATTAATTTGGCTGATGTGGACGGATGGCACAGGTCAGGCTGTGAACCCCTAAATATTGTGGAAACAGGAATGATGCTGTACTGTATTAGGCAGCAGTAAATGCTAGAGTACCGCTTTGTAACTATTTGAAAAAGCCACTAGCAAAGTATTAATGTGGCTGATGTGGACAGATGGTACAAGTCACGCTGTGAACCCCTTAATATTGTGAAAACAGGAACGGTATGTTTAGTGTGTCAGGCAGCACAAAATGGTAGAGTCCTGCTTTGTATTTGCAAAAGCCACTAGCAAAGTAACATTAATACTTTGTGGCTGATGTGGATGTATGGCACAAGTCAGGCTGTCAACCCCTAAATACTGTGGAAACAGGAACAGTGCTTTACTGTATCAGGCAGCAGTAGATGCTATAGTACTGCTTTGTAACTATTTGAAAAAAACACAAGCAACATATCAATGTTGCTGATGTGGACAGACAGCAAAGTTAGGCTGTGAAACCCTAAATATTGTGGAAACAGGATTGGTGCTTTACTGTATCAGGTAGCAGTAAATGTTAAAGTACTGCTTTGTTACTATTTGAAAAAGCCACTAGCAACGTTATTAATGTTGCTCATGTGGATGGATGGCAAAAGTCGGACTGTGAACCCCTAACTATTGTGGAAACAGGAACGGTGCTTTACTGTATCAGAAAGCAATAAATGCTAGAGTACTGCTTTGTAACTATTTGCAACAGCCACTAGCAATGTATTAATGAGGCTGATGTGGATGGATGGTACAAGTCATGCTGTGAACCCCTAAATATTGTGGAAACAATAACAGTACAATCAGTGTATCAGGCAGCATTAGATGGTAGAGTCCTGCTTTTAAACTATTTGCAAAAGCAATTAGCAACATATTAATGTGGCTGATGTGGATGGATGGCATAAGTCAGGTTTTGAATCCCTAAATATTGTGGAAACAGGAACAGTGTGTTTAGTGTATCAGGCAGCACTAAATGGTAGAGTACTACTTTGTAACTATTTGCAAATGCCACTAGCAAAATATTAATTTGGCTGCTGTGGATGGACGGCACAAGTCAGGCTGTGAAACCCTAAATATTGTGAAACAGGAAAGTTGCTTTACCGTATCAGGCAACAATAAATGCTAGAGAGCTGCTTTGTAATTGTTTGCAAAAGCCGCTAACAACGAATTATTGTGCCTGATGTGGACGGACGACATAAATCAGGCTGTGAGCCCCCTAAATGTTGTGGAAAAAGGTCCCGATTCCCTACCTAATCCACAATCTTTCATTCCCTGCTGTGAGTTTGTTCAGTGCTATCAGCTCCTAAAATACCTATTTGATTCTGGTTTTTGGACAGTACTATGCAGGTAATGACACACACTGCTTTAAACACTGTCCCTGCATAGAAATTTGTCCCTCCATATGCTACACTTACCTACTGTTACGGATGGACCTACTGATATGGCAATAGGTGAGAGTACAACACCCCAAATATTAATATAGCTGGACCCTGTTGCCTCACAGGACCCGATACGGGTAATAATATATAATGCACAGTATCCTGTTAACTCACAGGCCCCAATATGGGTAATAATATATATGGACCGGAACCCTTTTATACACCGGACCAGAGATGGCGCAATGCCCTCCTGTCACTTCATAGAAGTTAATATAGATAGCATACACAATATGGATAGGGATCAACCTGCATAACGCTATCCGTATTCTGCTAGTATATGCTCTGGGTATAACCAGAGGTGAGCGTGTAGGGTGTTTGCTCCTATACCGGGTTGTAATAGGGGATAGCCGGTTAACCACCGGTTCCTAAGTAGCACAACCCCGATATCTATGCAGCCCAGCCTAGCCGGCTTGTGACCTCAACTCGGTCTGGATGTGACTGCGATGACTCACCCTAACCTGCCTCTGACCCTCAATCAGTCCGGTAGGACTTTGCTGCGTATCCTTATCTAAGGTAGCTGTGTGTTGCTGCATGCACAAAGACGAGTGCGCACCTCCATGTGGGCGTCAGGGCTATTTATCACCTCTGTACCACCAACAAGATGGGGGAACCATGTGCAGCCAGCCACTTTGGCCAATGGGAGTCTTTCACATCACTGATGACCAGAAGCTTGCCACGTCACTGATGAAGTCACTGTGGCCAATAGGAACTTGCCACGTCACTGATGATGTCACCGTAGCCAATAGAAACGTGCCACATCACTGACATGCTCAGATTGTTACAAAAGACACATAGGAGTTCCGCATATGCTCAGTAGGCCCTTTTTGACACTTAGTGTCAGAATTCCAAAAAATCCTTTTTACCATCCGTGACTCAGGAGACCAGGCCGGATAACCTCGGGTATAGGAAGGTGCTGCTCCAAAACACAAACGAGGAGCCCCCATACCCCGGTTTGTGACACCTACACTGTAGGTAGCACTAAAAAGGAGTTTTTGTATTATTAAGAGGCCTACACTCTCCCTAGCAGCTGCTTGCTGTATACCTATGCTCATACAATGCTGGCTCTGGACGCAATGTGTGCAAAATGGCAGCTGAACGCTTTTACAGACCTTATGATGCTGCGAGGCTAGCCAATTACAGTAGTGCCGTAACCAAGGTGGCAGCAGCAATACTGTGATTGGTTAAGAAGCTTAACATGTTTAGTGTCTGCAAATCAACTGCTAAACATGCTGGGTGGCAAATCCGAATATAGTGAGGCGAATACACCATCACTCGCTATATTACGAATACCTTGAATACCTTACTATTCTGCAAATCGTGAATAGTGACGAATACATTCGCTCATCACTAATTACAATGGACAATTACTTTGCTATTCTTGAACTGGGCTATTTTTTGCTTGCAAAAGATCTTATAGTTGGTACTATAAAGCAAAATCGATGAAATATTCCTCCAGTGATGAAATGCATTTCACAGTGAGCACTTTATGATAGTGTCTTTGGTTTCAGCAATAAAGCAATAATGGTGCCTTACATAGCAAAGAAGGAAAATCTGTTATATTACTCAGTACCATGCATCATGATTCCAGTTTTGACAGCAATGAAAGTAAATAGAAATCAGAAATCATCTTGCACTATAATAAAACTAAAGAAGGTGTGGACAAGATGGATGAAATGGTTTGTGAATATTCATGCAATGGGAAAACAAAATTTTGGCCTGTAGTAATTTTTTCAAAAATGCTTGATGTCCTTAATGCTTACATTATTTATATGGAAACTCACCATGATTTCAATGCTAGGAGGAAGAACAGGAGATGCCTATTCTTGAAGGACCTTTGGCATGAACTTGTAATGCCTCACATGATGCAGCGAAGCAAGATAAAATGCTTGCTAAAGCAAACTTGAGAAGCTATGAAACGGTGTGCATACGTTTTCAGGCAATTCCCGAGTCAGGAGAAAGAAAACTAGAGCAATTTGTCAAACAAACAAGGACAGGAAAACTGAGTGTTACTCTACCATTTGTGGAGAAAATGTCTGTTAAGAACATTCTTCAGAAAAGATAACATGTAAATTGTGCTGAAGATCAATAAAATTGAAAAGAAAAAATTGGAAAAGAAGCGTACATGCAGCTAGTTTACTTCAACATTTATATGTCCTTGTTTGTGTGTTTTTCATATGTTTGTAATTTGAAAAAAAAAAATGTTAAATGCTAAAAAGACTGCTCACACTTTGAGTGTGTAGCCCTGATATGGCTCATTATTCCTAATGAGCTGATACTGCGGCGCTTTTTGTGCCTAGATTGGCACTGTATGCAGCCATTTGCCTATGGATATTATGTCAGTGTTTGCAGGCGCTGTCCTGCGTGTGCTGAGATCCTTACCTCTTGACGTACTGGCTCTGAACGCGATCATGTGACCCGGGGGTAGGTTCCTCGCGGCGGGCGGACGTGACGTCAGACGCCGCACAGGGTGACCGGCACACTTAAAACTATACTTCGCGGCATGGTGGGCGCGCTTTGCCCAGGATATACCTGCGGTCCTGAAGGGTAAGTTGGTGTGATTTTCACCGGACGATTACTTATTCTCCGCTAGAACGGACTCCTGACATGATGTCTATATGCTTTTTGTTCACAGTATGTGCCATGCATAGAGGTCATGTTTGACCATAAACATTTATTATATATCTCCCCTGATGAATTTGGAAACGCATTGGGAGACAGTGCGTTTTATGTGATATGGCATGGTGGATCCCGAGTCATGAGGAAGAGGACCAGGTTATCCGATTTTGACTGAACCACATCACTCAGCATTTGGTACACTCACAACAAAGAGGGGTTATTACGGCAGATTGGGTAAGACCGTTCCCTTCTTTTTACCTTCTACTGGAGCTGTAATAAAACAGCAGGTGATCCCTTTTATTATATAGGGTCATTTAATCTGTATAGTGACGAACAGATCTTACTCGAGGGGGCAATCTGTACCTGAGGTCACTTAGGGTACCTTCACACTTTAGCGATGCAGCAGCGATCCGACCAGCGATCTGACCTGGTCAGGATTGCTGCTGCATCGCTACATGGTCGCTGGTGAGCTGTCAAACAGGCAGATCTCACCAGCGACCAGTAAACAGCCCCCAGCCAGCAGCGGCGAGCAAGCGACGCTGCGCTTGCACGGAGCCAGCGTCTGGAAGCTGCGGACACTGGTAACTAAGGTAAACATCGGGTATGGTTACCCGATGTTTACATTAGTTACCAGTGCACACCGCTTAGCTGTGTGTGCAGGGAGCAGGGAGCCGCGCACACTGAGCGCTGGCTCCTTGCTCTCCTAGCTACAGTACACATCGGGTTAATTAACCCGATGTGTAATGCAGCTACATGTGCAGAGAGCAGGGAGCCGCGCACACTGCTTAGCGCTGGCTCCTTGCTCTCCTAGCTACAGTACACATCGGGTTAATTAACCCGATGTGTACATCAGCTACATGTGCAGAGAGCCGGAGCCGGCAGCACAGGCAGCGTGAGAGCTGCGGAGGCTGGTAACTAAGGTAAATATCGGGTAACCACCTTGGTTACCCGATGTTTATCTTAGTTACCAGCCTCCGCAGCTGCCAGACGCCGGCTCCTGCTCCCTGCTCGCTTCATTCGTCGCTCTCTCGCTGTCACACACAGCGATCTGTGTGTCACAGCGGGAGAGCGCCTTTGAAGAAAACGAACCAGGGCTGTGTGTAACGAGCAGCGATCTCGCAGCAGGGGCCAGATCGCTGCTCAGTGTCACACACAGCGAGATCGCTAATGAGGTCACTGCTGCGTCACAAAAAGCGTGACTCAGCAGCGATCTCGGCAGCGAGCTCGCTGTGTGTGAAGCACCCCTTATTTTCTGACTTGTTATATATGTAATTGTTCTTGTCTGTTTTAACCATAGGGTCTTCCTTGACCTTTTAAGTGGATTATTATTAAAAGGTATTTTTTAAGGCGTATTTATTACATATTGACATAGCTATTTGCCTCCCTGCTAAAAAGGATTCATCACATAGAACGCATAATGTGAACCTTCACTTATTTTTTTGGCGTTTTCTGCAGACAATTATAATTACAATGTTGTACTTTTTTCATATCTTATTTTCAAATTTTGAAATAAACTTGTAAAAGTTATTTATTTGAGTTCCTCCATATGATTTGCACAAGGGCCTAAAAGACCCGGGTTAAGTGAAAGTGTATATTTCAGACATCATGCATTCTAGTGTTAAGAGAAGCTATGTATTTTAATTACAGGAATTACATTTATTTTGGAGCAAGCTTGCCACCTATAGCCACATATTCCAAATTTTGCACTGACATAATCAGGATTGTATCCTATCAAACGATAAATCCACTTATATCCTTAAACCAAGAATATATATGATGCCAAACTTCCTTAAAAATACTTTATTTATTTAGAAAAAATAAAAAAACACATAGACAAACACAAAGGCACAGCAGGGTAGAGAGAGATACATCTGTGACTCCCACGAATTGGGGGAGGGGTGGGTGGGGACCGAAAACGTGTCTCTCTAAATCTTTACATAATACTTCAACAAAATCATTGGTCTGTATACACACATAGCAGATGCATAAATACTAAATCACCATCATATAGCCTGCATGGGGATAATCGAGAGTGACCCTGTGTGAGCACACTGATTTAATTATTTAACACAGACATCTTCTTCTGCTCCCATTGACCTTCTCTTTCCTCCCGCTCTCCACCCCCTTCCTCTCCCCTTCCCTCCTCCCCCTCCTTTCTTTTGATCCTTTCTACTTAGTTCTAAAAAGCATTAAAAGCATTCCCATCACACAATTCCTTAGAGCCTGGAGGATCTGTTCTTCTGAGGAGGCATTCTCGGTGCAGGCAGAAGACCTAACACAAAGGTTCCTGCACCGAGGATACAGCAGAAGAACGATCAAAAATGGATATGATCGAGCAAGAAAGAGCACAAGAGAGTCTTTGTTATATTACAATTTTGCGCAACCTAAAAAACAGAAGCAAGACGCGGTCCGTCTTATCACAACGTATAATAACCGCTGGTACGATATTGTGGAGATTTTTAAAAAACATTGGGTATTTTAACCACTGGTTACAGCACGTCGGGCCAGGAATATGAAGGACTACCTTGTGCGAAGCCATTATAGTGTTACATCTAACCAACATAATGTAGGTGCGATTGGGTTCTATCCATGCGGATGTAGCAAGAATCAAGTATCCAGCATCATGGAGAATTGAAAAAATAAAACTGACATTTATTTGTATAAATATAAAAACATACAGACTGTGCAGTGGGAACAGAGGCACAAGTGCAAAAGGGTGGATTTATCCGACGCGTTTCGACCAGAGAGTCTTTTTCATGGCATGTGTTTTATCCAGACTGATTCAGTATTTAAAAGGTACACATAACTCGTTGAGGGGTGGGATTAGTGATCAATTAAAACTAAAAGACGTGCAGGTGTGAAATTCTTAAACAACACTACCATCAGTCACGTTTTAGAAATAAAAACATACATGTAGGAATCCACAATGAAAAGATTGAAAAATAAGTATCACATCAAAAAATGTTGTATGAAATTGGAGTTCTCTCTCAAAATATACATGCTTGGTTAATTAAGCAAAATGTAGGAGAGCATTAATAGGTGTCTCATGTGTTACCTTCTCCGGCTGAACGTAGAAATTAAATAAGCCTGAAAAAATGCTATAATAAATTTAATGATTGCATGTAACAAGCACCAAAAATTGGAGAAAAAAAAACACATGAGGCACGTATTATTATTGAAAGAGAAGAAAAAATAAATAAAAGTGATTTGGACTATTGTTCAGACTTAGCAGCAGGAGGAGTTGGACACATTAAAGAAGGAATCGTTCCCCAGTAACAGATAGATGAAAAATCTTTAGTTGGATATGCAGTCCTGGACAGGTAAGAAGCTCTGGGTCTTACTTCCCCATATTTATTTATTCATATGGAATATTGAATATAAAAATATATGTTCACGTTTTAAGTAAATTTTGATATTCCATATATGAGATAAACTGGGAATTCTATATAAACAAAGTTTGTAACTGTTCGTAGCAAAAAGGGGAGATGAAAGAAGCCACGGGGGAGAAGAACCACAGGTGGTGTATTTGTGTATATTGAAGGATTAGATCCTGTCGGGTATTCAGACCGTGAGGCACCCTCATGCCGAGCCTGAATATCCAGAAGGATTCTCTGTTCAAAAGTTTTCTTCTGTGGTCTCCACCCCTGTGAGGCTTGTTAACCCTATCGATACCCATGAATGTGAAGTAGTCGGTTCATCTATTGTGTATACTGGCAAAGTGCCGTGAAACCGCAGAGATGTTAAGCGCATTCACATGCAGGGTATCTGATAGGTGTCGCCTAATTCTTTTCTTTAAAGGATTCCCAGTACATCCTACATACTGAATTTTGCATGCTGTGCACTCAATCAAGTATATAACATATGATGTATTGCAATTGATATAATTTTTGACATCATATGAAAGACCCGTATGGGTAGAAACAAATTGCTTATTAATTTTAGCAAAATTGCATGCTGTACATTGATTGTGTCCACAGCGGTAAAAACCTGAAAAGGAAAGCCAATTTTTATTTGTTGTTGGAGCAGAAATCGCACTTGGGGCAAGAATATTGGCAAGATTTAATGCACTTTTAGCTGCAAAATTAATTTGATATTGATTGAGAACTCTAGAGAGGTTTTTGTCCTGATACAATAATGTAATGTGTTTTTTAATGATTTTAATAATGTGGCCATATTGTGGTGAAAATGCTGTACTGAATGTGATTTTCTTTGAATTTTGATTCCTTTGCTTGTTTTTATTTTTTAACAGTTCTGCTCTGTCCATATCATGTACAATTGTTTGGGCTCTATCCAGGCTCCAAGTTAGATAACCCCGATTTTTTAGTTTGTCAATGACTTTATTAGATTCCTGTGGGAAGAGATCTGATCTGGAGCAATTTCTTTTGGTCCTGATCAGTTCCCCCACAGGAATGTTTTTGATAGTATGAATCGGGTGACATAAACTGGCCAGTAAAATTGAATTGCAATTGCAATTGCAGCCGGAGAAGGTAACACATGAGACACCTATTAATGCTCTCCTACATTTTGCTTAATTAACCAAGCATGTACAGTGCCTACAAGTAGTATTCAACCCCCTGCAGATTTAGCAGGTTTACACATTCGGAATTAACTTGGCATTGTGACATTTGGACTGTAGATCAGCCTAGAAGCAGCAAAAAAGAATGTTATTTCTTCTTTTATTTTTTTTTTAAATTGTGAAAAGTTTATTCAGAGGGTCATTTATTATTCAACCCCTCAAACCACAAGAATTCTGTTTGGTTCCCCTAAAGTATTAAGAAGTATTTCAGGCACAAAAAACAATGAGCTTCACATGTTTGGATTAATTATCTCTTTTTCCAGCCTTTTCTGACTAATTAAGACCCTCCCCAAACTTGTGAACAGCACTCATACTTGGTCAACATGGGAAAGACAAAGGAGCATTCCAAGGCCATCAGAGACAAGATCGTGGAGGGTCACAAGGCAGGCAAGGGGTACAAAACCCTTTCCAAGGAGTTGGGCCTACCTGTCTGCACTGCTGGGAGCATCATCCGGAAGTGGAAGGCTTATGGAACTACTTTTAGCCTTCCACGGCCTGGACAGCCTTTGAAAGTTTCCACCCGTGCCGAGGCCAGGCTTGTCCAAAGAGTCAAGGCTAACCCAAGGACAACAAGGAAGGAGCTCCGGGAAGATCTTATGGCAGTGGGGACATTGGTTTCAGTCAATACCATAAGTAATGTACTCCACCGCAATGGTCTCCGTTCCAGACGAGCCCGTAAGGTACCTTTACTTTCAAAGCGTCATGTCAAGGCTCGTCTACAGTTTGCTCATGATCACTTGGAGGACTCTGAGACAGACTGGTTCAAGGTTCTCTGGTCTGAGGAGACCAAGATCGAGATCTTTGGTGCAAACCACACACGTGACGTTTGGAGACTGGATGGCACTGCATACGACCCCAGGAATACCATCCCTACAGTCAAGCATGGTGGTGGCAGAATCATGCTGTGGGGCTGTTTCTTAGCCAAGGGGCCTGGCCATCTGGTCCGCATCCATGGGAAGATGGATAGCACGGCCTACCTGGAGATTTTGGCCAAGAACCTCCGCTCCTCCATCAAGGATCTTAAGATGGGTCGTGATTTCATCTTCCAACAAGACAACGACCCAAAGCACACAGCCAAGAAAACCAAGGCCTGGTTCAAGAGGAAAAAAATCAAGGTGTTGCAGTGGCCTAGTCAGTCTCTTGACCTTAACCCAATTGAAAACTTGTGGAAGGAGCTCAAGATTAAAGTCCACATGAGGCACCCAAAGAACCTAGATAACTTGGAGAAGATCTGCATGGAGGAGTGGGCCAAGATAACTCCAGAGACCTGTGCCGGCCTGATCAGGTCTTATAAAAGACGATTATTAGCTGTAATTGCAAACAAGGGTTATTCCACAAAATATTAAACCTAGGGGTTGAATAATAATTGACCCACACTTTTATGTTGAAAATTTATTAAAATTTAACTGAGCAACATAACTTGCTGGTTTGGAAGATTTATGCATCTGTTAATAAATCCTGCTCTTGTTTGAAGTTTGCAGGCTCTATCTTATTTGCATCTTATCAAACCTGCTAAATCTGCAGGGGGTTGAATACTACTTGTAGGCACTGTATATTTTGAGAGAGAACTCCAGTTTCATACATTTTTTGATGTGATACTTATTTTTCAATCTTTTCATTGTGGATTCCTACATGTATGTTTTTATTTCTGTTACGTGACTGATGGTAGTGTTGTCTAAGAATTTCACACCTGCACGTCTTTTAGTTTTAATAGATCACTAATCCCACCCCTCAACGTGTTATGTGTACCTTTTAAATACTGAATCAGTCTGGATAAAACACATGCCATGAATAAGACTCTCTGGTCGAAACGCGTTGGATAAATCCAACCTTTTGCACTTGTGCCTCTGTTCCCACTGCACAGTCTGTATGTTTTTATATTTATACAAATAAATGTCAGTTTTATTTTTTCAATTCTCCATAATGCTGGATATTTGATTCTTGCTACATTCATCTCCACCCGGGCCAGGGCGTTCCTTGCATCGGTGTGGAGTCCAGGAGTGAAGAGGGGTGAGCTTACAAAACTTCTTTATTTCTACTATCCATGCGGATTGTGCAAGGCCTGCAGCAATATGCGTAAGGCAAAAACCTTCTGTGGTGCCAGGGACAACAGAGAATATGAAATTAGGATGTTCCTGAACTGTTCCTCTAAAGCCGTAATATACCAAGCCTCCTGCCCGTGCGGCCTATTTTACATAGGTATGACCACTCGGGAGCTAAAATTCCGAGTTGGGGAACATGTCAGGGATCTAAAAAACTCAAAAGAAACATCTAGTAATGAGAAACTCAAACCGATCCCTCGGCATTTCAAGGAGTTCCATAACTCGGACTCCCGACTCTTGATTATAAAAGCCATCGATCAGATCAGGACCAATGTACGGGGGGTGACATAGGCAGATCCCTTGCGCGTCTGGAAAGCCGGTGGATTTACAGGCTGGGTACTGTGGCCCCTGAGGGCCTCAACGAAAACTTCGGTTTTAAAGCCTTTTTGTGAACAATTCATCTGTATTGGTTGAGATGTCTTTTTAATTTGTTGTACCTGTTGTTTATGTGTTATATAGTCGGCATATCTATAATCTGGTACAGGGGATTACATACCTTGCTTGAGTGCTTATTTACAGTTAGGTCCAGAAATATTTGGACAGTGACACAATTTTCGCGAGTTGAGCTCTGCATGCCACCACATTGGATTTGAAATGAAACCTCTACAACAGAATTCAAGTGCAGATTGTAACGTTTAATTTGAAGGTTTGAATAAAAAAATATCTGATAGAAATTGTAGGAATTGTACACATTTCTTTACAAACACTCCACATTTTAGGAGGTCAAAAGTAATTGGACAAATAAACCAAACCCAAACAAAATATTTTTATTTTCAATATTTTGTTGCGAATCCTTTGGAGGCAATCACTGCCTTAAGTCTGGAACCCATGGACATCACCAAACGCTGGGTTTCCTCCTTCTTAATGCTTTGCCAGGCCTTTACAGCCGCAGCCTTCAGGTCTTGCTTGTTTGTGGGTCTTTCCGTCTTAAGTCTGGATTTGAGCAAGTGAAATGCATGCTTAATTGGGTTAAGATCTGGTGATTGACTTGACCATTGCAGAATGTTCCACTTTTTTGCACTCATGAACTCCTGGGTAGCTTTGGCTGTATGCTTGGGGTCATTGTCCATCTGTACTATGAAACGCCAACCGATCAACTTTGCGGCATTTGGCTGAATCTGGGCTGAAAGTATATCCCGGTACACTTCAGAATTCATCCGGATACTCTTGTCTGCTGTTATGTCATCAATAAACACAAGTGACCCAGTGCCATTGAAAGCCATGCATGCCCATGCCATCACGTTGCCTCCACCATGTTTTACAGAGGATGTGGTGTGCCTTGGACCATGTGCCGTTCCCTTTCTTCTCCAAACTTTTTTCTTCCCATCATTCTGGTACAGGTTGATCTTTGTCTCATCTGTCCATAGAATACTTTTCCAGAACTGAGCTGGCTTCATGAGGTGTTTTTCAGCAAATTTAACTCTGGCCTGTCTATTTTTGGAATTGATGAATGGTTTGCATCTAGATGTGAACCCTTTGTATTTACTTTCATGGAGTCTTCTCTTTACTGTTGACTTAGAGACAGATACACCTACTTCACTGAGAGTGTACTGGACTTCAGTTGATGTTGTGAACGGGTTCTTCTTCACCAAAGAAAGTATGCGGCGATCATCCACCACTGTTGTCATCCGTGGACGCCCAGGCCTTTTTGAGTTCCCAAGCTCACCAGTCAATTCCTTTTTTCTCAGAATGTACCCGACTGTTGATTTTGCTACTCCAAGCATGTCTGATATCTCTCTGATGGATTTTTTCTTTTTTTTTCAGCCTCAGGATGTTCTGCTTCACCTCAATTGAGAGTTCCTTAGACCGCATGTTGTCTGGTCACAGCAACAGCTTCCAAATGCAAAACCACACACCTGTATTCAACCGCAGACCTTTTAACTACTTAATTGATTCCAGGTTAACGAGGGAGATGCCTTCAGAGTTAATTGCAGCCCTTAGAGTCCCTTGTCCAATTACTTTTGGTCCCTTGAAAAAGAGGAGGCTATGCATTACAGAGCTATGATTCCTAAACCCTTTCTCCGATTTGGATGTGAAAACTCTCATATTGTAGCTGGGAGTGTGCACTTTCAGCCCATAATACATATATAATTGTATTTCTGAACATGTTTTTGTAAACAGCTAAAATAACAAAACTTGTGTCACTGTCCAAATATTTCTGGACCTAACTGTATATTCGTGCTCTTCTTTTGAGGTTATTACCACCCAGTTTGTGGACCCTATACCTACTGCACATGTATGATGACCGGAGTTTTGAATTATGGCAATATTGGATTATTGGACTGCTCATTTTCAGCCAGTCACCTACTTATGTGGTGCCATTTGCTGTCAACAAACTAGTCGGATGGATGTTGTAACATTATTGAGTGGACCATATGATTTATGGACAAAGGTCGGAGTATCCACCACAGCCGATGAAGATGGACCGGTGGTCCTGGTTCACCTTATTGATTGGACTTTAAAGAAGAAGACATGTTAAAACCCAAAAAACCTCATCCAAATTCGGGCGCTAGAGGGACTATTGATACTACTGGAAAAAATGACCTTTCTACTAATTTCATTACCACCTACAGTAGCGATAACATGACCATCAGGAACATTTTCTCCAGGCACTGGGGGATATTATTGAGTGACCCCATCCTTAATAACATGTTACCTGCTCGCCCAGGGGTTACTTTCAGGAGTGCACCGACCATTAAAAACATTGTAGCTCCTAGTAGATTAAAAAAATCCTCTGGTTAAGAAAAAAACAGCCAATATAACTGGCTCCTTTAGATGTGGTTTTAAAAATTGTCTCTGTTGTAAGAGTATTTGTCATAAAAGGACCACTTTTTGCTCCTAGGGGGGCTCAGAAAACATCCCCATTAGAAGCCATCTGACATGCCAATCGGACTTTGTTATATATCTAGTGGACTGTGTTTGTGGGAAACAATACATAGGGAGAACCAGCCAAGCTCTCCACAACAGGTTAAACTCACACAGGCACAATGTAAAAATAGGCTACATGCTCCACGGGCTCTCTAAGCACTGTACTCTGAAACACAACAAAGAGATGGGTTTCAACATGACACCAATAGAACGGATAGCCCCTAATGCAACTAATAGAATGGAAACGCTGAGCAGAAAAGAGACCTTCTGGATCCATAAATTAAATACGTTGAAACCTTTAGGTCTAAATGAGGTCACTGATTTGTTTTATTAATCTGTTTTTACCCCTCATTATTCATAGTGTATCATTTTTTATCTGTTCCAAGTTCCCTACATGGAGGTCTGACCACTAAAAGACTTTATAACATTTAGTTTTTCATGTGGTTTTTATATTTAATATTTTATATTTAATATTAACATTTTATATTCAATATTAATATTTATTTTGGTTTTATAGAACAGATATTATATTTATATTCACAAATTATGTTGTATGTTTTTGTTTTTAAAACAGTCGCTGTTCTGTATATTTCCATAGGATAATGTTTTTATTATTCATTTCTACCGCGTTTCCTTATCTACCCCCTGTATTCCTCCAGTCCCCTTCATCATTCTTTGCATTTCTTATACTCTCCTATTAGTGCGAATAACCGTAAAATGTGTACGGTATATTTCGTTCTGCTCCTTGCATGCATTGCCGCTGGAAAAGAATAACTTCTTTCCCTGCATGTCTAGCGCAGGCGCACTGAGTTTGATTTTTTTTTTATTAAAAGAAAAAAAAAATATGATTTCTTTTCCCTGAGGAAGGAGACGGAGATGTCTCTGAAACGCGTAGGAACTGTATATTAAAAGAAAATCTTTTCATTCTACGAAGCATCTGTGGTTTCTAGCGTGGCATAAACCCGGTCTTCTCTTTTACCTGTATATTACAATTTCTTCCGGGGTTGCTGCTAAACCACCAGGCACTCACAAGCTATCATAGGCGGTTGTAACTGGCACAACCTCATCAGGTGAGTGTATCTCTGTCTTGTCTGTCTACCTTCATACTGGATAAGACCCTATTGTGCTTTTTCCCCTTCTACAGTTTGAATTTGATCAAGAGCATGCCCAGGGTAATTCAGGCAGTGTTGACAGCCAAGGTGGATTTAAAAAAGACAAACAAAATAATGCAATTTTCAATTCAGATTTTTAGGAGCTAAACAATATCAATGCAGTAACATGACAAGAATCTGCATAACTAATCAATCATATGCTAAATAGTTGCAAGTCAAATTTATGTATGAGATAGCCAAGATGATTGTCTATAAATTGAAGGCTCAAAGCTGCAGTGGATGATGAGATATGGAGCCTGAAAGTGAAAAAGTTCAAAACATTTTACCCTTTTTGCTTTTCAGTGTATTTTGAACAAAAATGTGTAGATGATCCTTTTGAACGAGTAATCATTTATTTTCTATATTGCTTATTTAATTCTTCCCCAGAGAATAAATAACCAAAGGTCATAGAACAATGGAAAATAGATTTAGGTTTCACAATGTCACTTAGAAGATGGTACCATTGTTGTGATGCATAATCAAAAGGAAGTAATCAAACAGAGCTTATTTTCCAACAAAGTTGCATAAAGTATTTTCTAATGCAACTGATGATATCAAACAGATTTGGTTAGTATGCCCACAAGTCAAGTCAAAGCATACCGGCCAAATATCAGTTATCTTATCATGAATATTTTAGGAAGATCTATTAAACTCCATCCATCTGTTTTGCTTTTCGGTGATAAACTTCTTGAATGCTCTAATAAAACCTTCTTCCTCAGTAATTACATTACCAAGGCCTTTAGAATTCACATGGTACTAAAATAGAAAACTCCAACTCTATCATGATCCATGGTTAAAGATAGAATCAGGGCATTAATGTTATATGAACAATATAGGCAACAATAAGAGACACATTAGTGTCTTTCTAAAACATTTGGAACCTCTGGATGCCTATTCTGAATCAAGCAATGCAGCTATTACCTTAAAGTCACATAGTATAATTCTGTGAAATTCCGTTACCGGTGTTCCAGCACTGTCTTGGCCCCTTTAATCTGATAGGGACACCAGAACACTTACCCTCTTGGCTGCCCTTCCGGGTCACCAGTCCCTGCTGTCAGTTCCCACGGTCTGAGCAAGGCACGCAGGTCTCCTGGGAGCTCGCTTAGAGCAAGTGTGCACCTATTCTGAGAGGCACTAGCTATTTAAGGCATTATCCTCCTATTGGGGTGCCAGGGCTACAATGGTCTATCCTTAGGGATGTGTTGCTAGTTTTCAGGTCCTGTCATGTTATTCTGTGTGTGCTAACACATGTCTGTATCCTAATATCCACTCTACATTTTGTACCTATTCCCGAGCTATAGTGCCAGCTGTCGCAGTACTGGAAATGCCTGGAGTAACACTGGCGGTTCACTTCCAGCACACATCTATCTTCACCATCAGAGGCTCTAGTGAAGGAGAGGTAGTAGCTTAGTTATGCCCCTCCAGGTTGAGCCAGTGCTTCAGCCCAGTAAGTTCTTTCCCGCTGGCACTTGAAAGTGTTACACTTGGTTAATAAAATGTTTCTTTCATGTTATCGGTCATTGCTAATTAAAATATAATTGATGCTAAAAAAGGTGCTTTGGAGAATGAGGATGAAACCTAATTTTTTCCTCATCCTTGAACCTTTGTCAAATAAAGGCATTTTCTACCTTATTCCAAAATATTTTCTTTTATTCAACCCTAGAACGCATACCTGGGGCCTCACAGGCCTGCTAGGCTACTTGTTTTCTATTGTATATTTCTATGGTTGCACATTCTAGGGTTAACATAACAAACATTTCTCACAAACCCGCTGCCAAAAGAATGTTGCAACTTGTTTATTTCAGTAATAAAATTTGGTAATAAAACATTTTTAAAACTAAGACCTAAAAAGGAACTCATTATAGTCATTGGAAAGCAAAAAGTGTTATACACCTATTTTCTTTGTAATTAGAGGCTTAGCAATATTGTGATTTATGCCATATTTATTCCCCAAGAATCACATTATTTATCACATATGCCTATAAACTAATACATTCTCCGACCAAATATAACCACTTACAAGCCCTTTAAACAATTTTCCTATAATGCATGTTAGTCATAGGATCTATAACTACCTAATAATTAAGCACACCTTATATAGGGTGCTGATGTCATTACACCACACCCCGCCACAGAGATGCACATCACCTGATTTACTTATTTGGTAGTTGTCTCTCAAACCTATACAGCTTGGAGTAGGACAACGTATAAAAATTATCATGTGATCAAAATACTCATTTGCCTAATAATTCTGCACACAGTGTAGACAGTTTTTAAATATTATGCATCATAGTTTTTAGAGGAGTTCTTTTTTAGAGAGGATTGGGTACAGTGCATTTAGACAGAATGGATTGAAATATTGATGTATGGATTTATTTTTCTTCCTCTATAATTTTGTAAGAGGAAAATTCAGCTTTGTAACAGAGATGTCTTCTAAACACTGGTAAAGCTGTTTTTTACATATTCTTTTCTCTCTGTTAATAATAAAAAAGTATCAGCCAAACATTTTCTATTTGACTTTAAATAAATTAATACCATTACTAGTAGAAAAGACATGATACACATACATATGTTAATACAAAACAAACAGAAGAAAAGAAAATTACTAAAATGCAGTAAATAAAATCCCTGGCTAGTAAAGTTCACAATTCTTTACATTATAACCATTGAGGATATTATATTATAATTTCTTATATTGTATTACATGATATAAGAGAGCTATGATATAATCAGATAAAAAGACCAATAATCTTTTATGATTATATTGATAGATAATATTAGATAATGATAATGTAAGGTTATTCTATTTCCTAGAATCTGGTTTTTAGGTAAATGGATGTTTTTAATGTCTTGTATGTATAATACAATAGCTGATGTAATAGATTTGCATCACATAAAAAAGAGATTACTTAATGTTTGTTCATTTCATCTTATTTTAATATTTTCTTCTTTTTTTATTTTTCCAAAGAAATTGTATTCAAGTAATGAAATATACTTGGGACATCACAAAATTAATTTGCCCCAGGCTTGATGTTTTAATATAATCTATATTGCAAGTTATTAATCCTTTAATCCATTTTGATTTTTTTTTATTATTGCAACCAAAAATATTTTATTCCATGTATATTTGGCAATACTTCTAAATGTAACTCTGATTTATGATATATTTTTCAAGTATTTCATTTTAAACTTCAATGATATTTTTTATTCATTTTTCATATGAATATACATTATAATAACTTATTATGTACTCATCTAAACCATATGAAATATGACTAATATGGACAAAAGTGGTTTTTAATAATGCAAGCTTCAATAATCTTTCAAAGAGATCTTAAGCATGTTTTTGTGTTTAAACTGCAAAATTTACATTGGAATTTCCAACTTATGTGATAGACGAGAGACAACACATCGGTTTTAGCTATCATAATGATAATGGTGATTAAAATTATTTTTAGAACAAAAGCTAGTACCAATATTTTTTCAGCACAATGTTTTTCTAGCTTTAAGTTTCAATTATCATATTTTTGGGATTATAAGACACATTTTTCCTCCCCAAAATGTGGGAGGAAAATGAGGGGTGTGTCTTATAATGTGAATGTAACTTCAGAGGAGGTGGAGAATGGGTGCTGTGCTGGCTTCGAGGTAGGCTGTGTTGGCTGCGGAGGGGGCTGTGTAAAGAAGGGCGGTGCGGAGGGTGACATGCTCTGTCAACAGTGTGGGGCTGTACTGGCTGCGATGGGGGCTCTGTGGAGCAGGGAGGTGTGGCAGGTGAGTTGCTCTGTCGGCAGTACAGGGCTGTGCAGGGCTGTGATGGGGGCTATGTGGCACAGGTCAATGGGGCGAAAGAGATGCTCTGTCGGTGGTGCAGGGCTGGGCTGGCTGTGGTGGGGGCTGTGCAGAGCAGGGCGGTGCAGCAGGTGAGATGCTCTATAGGTGGTGTGGAGTTTAAATAATGATGCCCGGAGTCGACGCGTTTGCAGATGTAGCTCTCGGCTTAAGATCTGATCTGCTCACATGCCACCTCTGGCTCATTGATCTCCCAGCAGCTGACTTAAGGAAAATGGTTCCCGAAGGTGTCGCATGTGCAGATGAGATCTTGGCTTGTCATTGAGCTGAGAGCTCAATCTGCACATGCAGCGACTCCAGGCACCATTTCTTTGAAGCTTGCACCACCTACAGAGCATCTATTACACCTGCCGCATCACTCTTCTCTGGACAGCCACCACGATACCCGCAGCCAGCACTGCCCCCACCACAGCTAGCACAGCCCCCACCACAGCCAGCACAGCCCCCACAGCAGCACCTGCAGCATTGCGCTACTACAGCACCAAACCTGCCTGCTCTGACCCTACTCCACCACCGCTGTCGCCCCCTTTCCGGTAAGACACCACCGGGGTATAAGACGGACCTCATTTTTTTTACTTCTTTTTTCTCTAAATTTAGGATGCATCTTATAATCCGGTGTGTCTTATAAAACAAAAAAATACGGTAATATATACACTACTTGTGTTATAATGTAACACTACAAAAGATTCTATTAATGATACTTTTATGTAAAATTTTTGAAGAAATTGACCTACAAATGATCTAATAGCAGCTAATATTAGTTTTACAAAATAAAGTAGCTAAATAATTTTATATTTTTAGACTGACAATATGGCAGGGGAATCAGCACTGTTCTGCGTAAAGGAGTTAAAGATGCAATCTTTGGGTGCCTTTGAAGGGACTTTGTCACCACAAAATAACTGTCCATGCCAAGTATAGGAGCTCGTGCATCTCGACAGGGCCAATCATGTATATATAGTTTCCCAGCTACTTGTTTTCCCTCAAGCTCCATCCTTTCCTCTTTCACTGACAGCCCTGACTTCATAGTGCTGGGGAAGGGAGGAGATAGAAAACATGCAGTGGGCAGGTGTATTTAAATGATTCCCCCCATGAAGCACGAGTGCTTGAAGTTTTTTGAACAATAATTCTGTGCTGACAGCCTTCCTTTAAGCCAGTCAAATGGAAAGTACTTAAAGGGGACCTGTCTTGTCCCCAAATTCTATTAAACTGAAGATATGGGGTTAATCTGCAGTTTAATAACATTTTAAAACTGCCCAGCCATCAAACTGAAGGCATGGTTACTGAGAAAAAGGGATTTTTATTCTTCCTGGCAGCCTTTGTTTTTTAGTCATTGAGGTGTGGCATGGTGTAGTTTATGTCTTTGAGCAGTGGCTGTAGGCTCGGCCAGCGCAGCAATTGATAGCACTCTCTGCACTGATATACTCCAGAAATGACTAGCAGTTAATATGCCAAGCTGAACTTACAGTTAGCGCTCTCTGTATACTGAGCTTTGACTGTAGCTACGCTGACATGCTTCCTTGACTGAAAAGGCTGCCAGTATAAATATTGTAAAATTATGGTATTTCTTTTTTAAGTGTGGCAGCTGAACAGCTTTACAACATGACAAGTCCTCAAAAAGGATTTACTTCTTTTCCACCATGATGACCTGACAATTTTAACACATTCACCACCCAGCAGTCTGTTTTGTGTTTTTCATTTCTTTCTTCCACAAGCCATAACTTTTTAATTTTTATGTAAATTTAGCCATATAAGGGTTAGTTTTTTGTTGAACGAGTTGTACTTTTGAATTACACCATTCATGCTTCTGTACTGAAAAAAGAAACAAAAATTCCAAGTGTGGTGAAATTGCAGAAAAAAAGTGCAATTCTAAGATTATTTTTTAGATTTATTATGTTCACTATATAGTAAAGCGGACCTGGCACTATGATACAGTTCGTAGATAATAAACCTGTATAGCTTTAAGTGGTAAAAAAAGTATTTCACTTTTGTCGCCATATTCCAAGACCCGTAACATTCTTATTTTTCAGGACATGCAGCTGTCTGAGGGCTTATTTTTTGTGTCTAGAGGTGATGTTTTTAATTATACCCTTTTTGGGCATATGCAATATTTTGATTGCCTCTTATTGCATTTTATTGCATTGTTGAGGAGACCAAAGAAACTATTTTTGGAGTTTTAATTTTTTTTTGTCTTATTAAAGCCTTTATGGATCAAGGTAATTTATTTTATATTTTGATTGATTGGGCATTTCCAAATTCAGTGATACAAAATATGTGGGGTTGTTTTTAATTGTTTTATTTTTAATGGGGCAAAAGTGGGGTGATTTGAACTTTTTTTTTAAAAAACTTCTAATTGACACATTTTATTGTTTTTACTAGTCCCTTTAGGAGTCTTGAATCTCATACAGTCCGATCACCTCTGCTGTAGAAAATAGTGCTTTGGCATCACTCTGTATTGCAGAAATGCTGATCTCCTGTGAATGTGGGTGCTAAGCCAGTATTCACAGGAACTACGTCATAACAGTGATAGTGTTCATGAGCTGATCCCTGGCTGTCATGACAACCCATCAACACCCCGTGATCCACCCACATCTGTTACCTGCACATGTCAGCTAATCAAATCAGCTGACAGGTGTGGGGAAATATGTAAGCACTCTGAGTGACTATGCATTAAAGGAACAAACACAACCTTGAATGTACCGGTACACTCAAGGTCGAAAAATGGTTAATTACTTCTCATAAACCAAAAATTGTAACATTGTAATATTTTGGTTACTATAGATATGTTCTTGGTGGAGATGGAAACAATTACAGCAATTTCAGGACTATTTTAAGATTTCAGTTTTACTATGTTAATTACACACTGCACTTGTTAAAAAAGCATGACTTGTCTATAGCTCAGCACATTATGGATATGATAAAACCAATTAAATTAAAATTGAACAGGTTTTCTCCCTGTCTGTAATTCCCTTCCCCTCTGTCTGCCTTCAGTCTGTAAATGATCTGCTTCCTCTATTTGAAATCTCAGAAATGATTTTTCATTCTAAGATCAGAGAGACTCAGAGGGGCTGTGGAATCACAGACAGGGAGGAGAACATAGACCAGACAATTAAGCCTCTGTGCTCAAAATCTAATTAGCAGATAACTTTGATTAAAGCAGAATCGCAAAAGAATTTACTCATCAAAGGTATCCATTTACTCTGTAATTAAATTAAATTGTGTAACTAAATCTATTTATTTATGCTACAATACAAAATTCTGCTGACAGGTTCTCTTTAAGTTACAATGCAAGTTGAGTTCTTGGTTTACTACAGTGCCAGATACCACCTTCATTTCTTTTAGATTTCGTTTTTTTTTAAACTTTACCTTACCTGTCTACACAGAGACAGTATTAAGGGACAAAACCTAGTAAAAACACAGATGTTTTACAAACTAGTTTTTGAAGTGCAATGGAATAATTTCCCTAAGGCTAGGGTCAGATGACAGTTTAAAGAATCATTCCAAATTTTATCTAGAAAACTCACTTTTTTCTTTGTGCAATCTGTTATTGTATAGTAGCAGATATCACAGATCTGCAAAGGTAAAATTGTTTGAAAAGTAGGACATGATTTGTATATAGTTTTGATTGGTGAACTGAGTAAATATATAAAAAAATGCCATCACATACAGATTTTACACAAACACTTTCTCTATAAGCCCAAAAAGCCACAGATTGTGTCACAGCTATAGCTAACTGATTTAGTCAGGGACTTTAACCTTACTAAACATTCTGCAAAACTTTTAGGCTCTAGACTAAAAAAAAAAATTGCTAGCTCCTTGTACCTGGTATCTGAGTCTAATCATCATCACCTCCACCCCTGGGAGTTAACATCAATTGATGAGGGTTGGAATCCTGCTTGGACCCTACTTTGTCCATGCCAGGATCCAACTCACAAAGATTTTTCACATTGGTGCAGATGCTTTCCTCATTTTTAGTCTGAGAATCTTTGAAGCAGACCTGTAATGCCCATGTGATAGAATGTGTGAACAGCTCTTGAGACCCACCCATGTGTGGTTCCCTACAGTCAGTTTAACTGTTGGCAATTTGTGACGCAGGTGCAAACAAGTGTAATAGGGGTGGCACCTCTGAGGAATGAACTGTGTGTGATGTTAAGGTGCAGGAAGAGGAGGAGAGGTCACTTGATGCTGCGTTTGCCATCCTCTCTACTACTTGCTGTTTATCAGCCTTATTTCAAAGATGAAGTGGTGTGTGACTGCCAAAGAAACCTAGTGGAGTAGGCTCTCCAGTAACAGAATTTGTTCTAATTTCTCTTTGGATAGGATGAGCCAGTGTTTGTTCACTAGATCTTTAACTAACAGAACTTCTCACACATACACCTCTAACACCCCACCTATTTCCCCTTCCATAACAACCTCATGGTGATTTACCACTCATAGTTGGTGTACCCTGTCCCTTTTCAAACAGATGTTTTGCAAACCTATGCACACCTTTTTGGCAATATTGCGAAGGCACTATAATGTAGCACTAACTACAAATGTGGTACACCGCATAATTTGGAGCAGACACGGAAAAGTGCAAGGAAGACCATTTTGCTTGTTCAATAGCAAATTTTCAGCAGGCACTACTAACAATACCTATAAATGTTTGTCACTGCGGAATTTTGAGCACACAATTAAAATTGCCAAGAACAATGTTTTTAGCTAGCTGCTTAGAAAATTTAGAGCAGGCCAGTCTCTGCTAACTAACAATACCTATGAATAGGTTTCATTTCAGAATTTTAAGCAGGCAATTAAAATTGACAAAAACATCTTTTTAGCTAGTTGTCTAGAAAATATACAGCAGGCCAGGTACTGCTAACTAACAATGCCTATAAATGTGTTTCACAAATGAATTTTGAGCAGGCAATTAAAAATGCCAAGAAAAGCTTTTTAGCGAGTTGCCTAGAAAATTTGCAGCAATCCAGGCACTGCTAACTAACAATACCTATAAATGTGTTTCACTGCGGAATATTGAGCAGGCAATTAGAATTTCCAAGAACAACATTTTAGCTAGTTGTCTAGAAAAGTTACAGCAGGCCAGGCACTGATAACGAAAAATATCTATACATATATTTTTCTGTGAAATTTTGAGCAGGCAAATAAAATTTCCAAGAACAACTTTTTAGCCAGTTGACTAAAAAATTACAGCTGCCCAGGCACTGGTAAACTAACAATACCTATAAATGTATTTCACTTTGGAATTGTGAGCAGGCAATTAAAATTGACAATTTTTTTTATCTAGTTGTTTAGAAAATATACAGCAGGTCATGCACTGCTAACTTGCAATACCTATAAATGTGTCTGCATACTTTTGAACAGGCAATTAAAACTGTAAAAAAAAAAACATTTTTAGATACCTCCCTAGCAAATTTTTAGGCCAGGCACTGCTAACTAACAATATCTATAAATTTGTTTGCGGAATTTTGAGTAGGCAATTAAAATTGTCAGGAACCATTTTTTAAATATTTCCCTAGCAACATTTTAGGCAAGGCACTGCTAACTAGCAATACCTATAAATGTGTTTGCATATTTTTGAGCAGGCAGTAATATGTAGCAATATCAATTTGCATGCTTCACTGGCAATTTTTTAGCAAGCACTACAAGTACCAATCCCTATTTCTATCATGAAAGGTGCTGATTTGTGGCACCCCCCCCCTTTCCCTTACATTGCATGTCCCTATTCTCAACTTTTGCTCTTCTATATGTCTCAACTACCTAGCAGTAAACCCCTAGCTAAGCTAACTATCTAGCAGCACCGGTGGGAGCACCCGCAGCAGCACCTTCCCTAACATTTTACATTCACAATATGCCACTGATGCAAGATGTCCACAAATTATATGCACACAGACATATGACTTAGGCAGCCTATCACAGAAGCCCTTTTGTCTGAAGATTGAAAATGTTTGCTGTGCTGTGGTTGGCCGCAGCAGCATCCACAAATAAAGTTAAGAAAAAAAATGGTGCAACACGCCAAAAGGCTTCTCCCGTTTTAGAGTGCCAGTCCTTCACTGATTTTACGCATCCTTAAATCAAAAACCACCACAATCCTATACTAAAGCAGAAAATGCTATTGCAAAAGAATTTTTGAAAATGTGGCTAGTGTTTAGAGTCAGAAAACAAACAAAAACAAACATTATCAACTTTTGGGGAAAGTGCTCAGGGTTGCCAAGCCCCAATGAACAAGCTAGGGCTTGTACCAAATTTGAAATTGGTGAACCTTTACCAAACAGGTTCCCTCATCTCTAGTGGTGAACATTTTGTATTTACAGTCATATGAAAAAGTTTGGGCACCCCTATTAATGTTAACCTTTTTTCTTTATAACAATTTGGGTTTTTGCAACAGCTATTTCAGTTTCATATATCTAATAACTAATAAACTGAGTAATATTTCTGGATTGAAATGAGGTTTATTGTACTAACAGAAAGTGTGCAATCCGCATTTAAACAAAATTTGACCAGTGCATTGGCACCTCAACATAAAAGTGACATTAATATTTTGTAGATCCTCCTTTTGCAAAAATAACAGCCTCTAGTCACTTCCTGTAGCTTTTAATGAGTTCCTGTATCCTAGATGAAGGTATATTTGACCATTTCTGGTTACAAAACAATTCCAGTTCAGTTAAGTTTGATGGTCGCCGAGCATGGACAGCACGCTTCAAATCATCCCACAGATTTTCAATGATATTCAGGTCTGGGGACTGGGATGGCCATTCCAGAACATTGTAATTATTCCTCTACATGAATGCCTGAGTAGATTTGGAGCGCTGTTTTGGATCATTGCCTTTCTGAAATATCCATCCCCTGCGTAACTTCAACTTCGTCACTGATTCTTGCACATTATTGTCAAGAATCTGCTGATACTGAGTTGAATCTATGCGACCCTCAAATTTAATAAGATTCCCGGTGCTGGTATTAGCCACACAGCCCCAAAGCATGATGAAACCTTTACCAAATTTTACTGTGGGTAGCAAGTGCTTTTCTTGGAATGCCATGTTTTTTGCCTCCATGCATAATGCCTTTTTGTATGACCAAACAACTTAATCTTTGTTTCATCAGTCCATAGGACCTTCTTCCAAAATGTAACTGGCTTGTCCAAATGTGCTTTTGCATACCTCAGGCAACTCTATTTGTGGCGTGCTTGCAGAAACGGCTTCTCTCGCATCACTCTCCCTTACAGCTTCTCCTTGTGCAACGTGCGCTGTATTGTTGACTGATGCACATTGACACCATCTGCAGCAAGATGATGCTGCAGGTCTTTGGAGGTGGTCTGTGGATTGTCCTTGACTGTTCTCACCATTCTTCTTCTCTGCCTTTCTGACATTTTTCTTGTCCTGCCACTTCTGGGCTTAACAAGGACTGTACCTGTGTTCTTCCATTTCCTTACTATGTTCCTCACAGGGGAAACTGACAGTTTAAATCTCTGAGACAACTTTTTGTATCCTTCCCCTGAACAACTATGTTAAATAATCTTTGTTTTCAGATCATTTGAGAGTTGTTTTGAGGAGCCCATGGTGCCACTCTTCATAGGAGATTCAAAAAGGAGAACAACTTGCAAGTGGCCACCTTAAATACCTTTTCTCATGATTGGATACACCTGTTTATGAAGTTAAAAGCTCAATGAGGTTACAAAACCAATTTAGTGGTTTAGTAAGTCAGTAAAAAGTAGTTAGGAGAGTTCAAATCAAGAAATTGATAAGGGTGCCCATACTTTTGCACCGGTCAAATAATGTTTAAATGCGGATTGCACATACTTCATTTAAATCCATAAATATTACTGAGTCCATCAGTTATTAGATATATGAAACTCAAATAGCTGTTGCAAAAAGCCAAATTGTTATAAAGAAAGAAGGTTAAAATTAATAGGGGTGCCCAAACTTTTTCATATGACTGTAATCTCATGAAGCCTTCTCTTCATGGTAGATTTATTTACTAAAGCACCTACTTCCTGGAGAGTGTTCTTTACTTTGGTGAATGTTGTAAAGGGGGGGTTTCTTCACCATACATAGGAGTCTACAATCATTTTCCACTGTTGACTTCCATGGACATCCTGCTCTTTTAAATGAATGTTTGGGGTTCACAGCAATAGATTCCAAATACAAATACCACATCTGGAATTAGCTGCAGACTTTTTACTTTCTTAGATTTCAGTCAATCACATCAAAATTGCAGTCCATGGAACCCTAAGCACCTTACAGTGGCACGTGTAGTTGACACTTCATTTGGAGATCCACAGAAGAGGGGCACCTGAGCTATGAAACTACGAAAACAGACAGTTAACTAACTTCTATCTTAGTGAAAATATGATGAAAACCAACTCGTTTTGGGTCAAATAGATCCCAAGGGGCTAATTAAATGTTAATTTATGATAGGTTAGTGAGAGAATATCCCATGCAACCCATTAAGGAGCTCTTAAAGTATTTAGTAACTTACTTTTAGTTCCTTGAAAAAATGTAGCTACATATTTAAGAGCTGTAATTCCTACATGCTTACTACAAGTAGGATAGGAATATACTCAAATTAGAGCTGAGAGTTTGTACTTTAAGCCTTTATTGATCATATAACTGTATCTTGAATATTTTTTTCGTAAACAGCTAAAATGACAAAACTTGTGTCACTGTCCAAATTTTTCTGGATCTGATTATATGTAATAAAATGGAATAAGTTAAATATCAACTTGTTACACAAAAATAAACCTTTGTATAGTACTGTTGGAAAAAAATAAATAAAACAGTTCCCTCTCTAAGAATATGGTGATTCAAAAAACAATTCATTTTTGTAAAATGTTGTTTTTATTGTACAAAATTAGAAAAGCTTAAACAACTATATAAATCTAATTTTGCTAAAATTGTACTTACCCAAACAATAAATTTGACTTACTGTTTTTACAGCATAGTGAAAGGCATACCAAAAATTAAAATAATTATTATTGGTTTTTAGTCATTCTGTGTCTGAAAAATCTAGGTAAAAATCAATTAATAATTATATATACACAAAAAAAGCGACAAAGCCCAGATATAGCTCTGTTGGATAAAATTTAAAAAAGTTGTAGCTTTCAGAATATGGGGGATAAAAAAACTATTTTTTATTAAAAAAATCATTTTAGTGGATAAAAGTAGGAAAGCACGGAAAACAATGTAAATCTGGTATAGTAATATGGTGTCTGCAATTTATGGCAGAAAAAAATTGGCACTCCGAAAACTATGAGCTCTGCCATGTACTAAACAGTTTTTGACCATATATTTTCTATATTGCACATTCAACAAAAAAATTGAATAAATGTGGAATATGTTTTCTACTAATACCCCATGTGAAAATGAAAATTTGGAGGCTAATTTAATATTTTAGTAAAAAAAGGCAATTTTTAATATTTTAATTTCTTAGTTTTTTTTGTTAGAACAGATCACTCATGAATATTTGTGCACTTATCTTTCAATATTAGAGGAGACATTTTTATTTATTGTACATGTAAGCAATCTATAAAATTATCTGTTTTTATCATAAAAACTGCCTTTTATCAGTAATATAGATTGCTAAAGAACAGATCTACAAAAAGTGTCACATGGAAAAATTGTCACTGGAATGTAGAAAGAGATCATGTATCATCTAATCCTGTAGCATTCAGACCATATGGACAATCTGCATTACTGATAAAGTTTAGATTTTATGACCAATATATTTTAATTTTCTGGATTGCTTGTATCTTCAATGCAATATTTTTTTTTCTCTATTATTGAGTGCTGGCTTTTTACAATAATCCTTGTGTAGCACCTGAGGAGGTTAACTCATTTTCTGAATGCAAATACTTTGAGGGTTACAGTTTGGTTTTTAAAATGTTATCACTGCTTGGGTTTTTCTAATGTATAAGTTGAATAGCTCATTAAATAATATGGTTTGTAAATCTTGAAGAAAATTGCTGTCAAATTTTAATCCTACCCACCTAATGAAATAAACAACTTTTGAAAAATGATACTGACATAAAGTGGACATATACAAAATGTGATTTTTAACAACAGTATATTGTTTGACTGTCTTGTTTAAAACATTCAGAGCTTTAAAATTGCTATTTTTTTAAAATTGTCAGCAAATTTAATTCAATAAAAAGAAAAGCAAAAAACATATCAACCTAAATTTAGTGAGATTCACTGATGTATTTTAAAACATTCCACAGAAAGTGAAATACGTCAGATTTGAAAAATGGGACTTGGTCATGAAGGCCACAAATAGCGCTATACAGTGTGTCCACACAAATACTGTCCACCGCTATTAACTTGAGAATGGTAGCAGCTATAGGAATAGAAGTGGTGTCTAGGTATAGTAAAGTAGCCATGCGCTACGCAATGAAACCACCTATTGTGCCACCTGGAGTTAGCATTTTTATCTTGAAAACGGATCAAGATAGAGAAAAAAAGTGAATTACAAAGTTGTAGGGCATCATCAATTCAACACAAATCGACACCTTGCATACAGAAATGCTATGATTAAAATGTGTAAAACTCACAAGGCTGCAGATGTGAAGCAATACCTCATGGAGACCTTCCTACAAGTCATTGGGTATGGTGGCTGCGTGGAGTGGCCTCCACTCTCACCTGACCTGACCCCATTGGACTTCTTTCTGTGAGGTCACATCAAACAGCAGGTGTATGCGACCCCTCAACCAACATTGCAAGACCTACGATGACAGATGCTTATGCAAACCTGTCACCTACCATATTGCACAACGTGCAGCAAGATACAGTATGCTATCCAGAGTCCAGATGTGCATTGCAGCTGATGGTGGCCACTTTGAGCATTAAAGTTAAATGAGCGCCATATGCGTGACCTGCATTCAATGTTTTGGGGGGTTTCATATCATAGCATTTCTGTATGCAAGGTGCCGATTCGTATTGAATTGATGATGCCCTGCTATTTTTTAATTCACTTTGTTTCTCTATCTCGTTCCATTTTCAAGATAAAAATGCTAACTCCGTTGTTTTCCACCAGGTGGCGCAATAAGTGGTTTCATTGCGTAGCGCATGGCTACTTTACTATATCTAGACACCACTTCTATGCCTATAGCTGCCGACGTTCTCAAGTTAATGGCAGTGGAAAGGATATGAGTGGACACACTGTATATTGAGGGTTATCAGTACAATTTTATCCCTTTCTCCATAATAATGTTTATAATTCAATGCAGAGCTTCCCAGAGTGTGAGGTGGGTTTCACCATACGGCACCCATTATTTTTTGTAAGACTCAGCTGGAGGAGAAGTTTTCACAAAGCTGTTTAAATTCTGCACTTTTCTCTCTTTAGCTTTAGCTACCTCTTGTTTAACAAAATAATTTGACTATATTTGGTCTTTTGTATGCACTTTGAAGGGAAAATGATTAAACTGAGTAAAATTTTACATTTTGATCTGGACTTTTACTACGGCCGGTGAGATGAAAACCTCCCAGATTTCTCGCTGGTGAGGGCCTAGTATAAAACATTTCAAATTAAAAAGTCCAAAGTTAATGAAT
The DNA here is from genome assembly GCF_048569485.1 of Anomaloglossus baeobatrachus. Taxonomy (NCBI): domain Eukaryota; kingdom Metazoa; phylum Chordata; class Amphibia; order Anura; family Aromobatidae; genus Anomaloglossus; species Anomaloglossus baeobatrachus. The sequence continues at coordinate 615,441,517 of NC_134354.1, read as the reverse complement.
GCCAGACACAAAGGTTAGATAATGAATAAGATTAAACGATCTCTATATATTAAACTCATAACAAAAAATTGAACATTAACATTATTTACAAAAAATGTACATTCACACCATATTGTGAAATAAAACCTCTACTTCTCTGGGACTTCAAATATGCAGAAATAATTTCTTTAAATATTCAACAATTTATTGATTTAAGACATAAATTGGATTGATTATAATATACAATCAATCTACACAGACTTTATTTTCTTAAGATAAAAGAATAAAACTTGTCTGTCTCATATTGTTTACAAAGGGTCTTCTTCAGTATGTTATAAATAATTTGATGCAATTCATTTAATTGTATTCATTTAGCATAGCATTGACACTTCATTCATATGCTTTGTGTTATCTTACATAGCCCCACCGGACATCTTATCACTGTTCCGGAAGAATATATTTTGCATGAACTAATTAGAGAGTCATTTGCTTGTCCGTGTCATTTTTATTAAGCTGATGGTTGGTAAAGAATATTGTGCAGAAGAAAAAGAAGATGTACCTTGTTACTGTGAATAATCTTTAACTTCTATTATTCAAAAATATCACTAAAGATTAGGGTAAAAGTTCAAGATTATAAATTTAATTTTTCTCATTTTTAGACAAGGTTTTCAACACTATATTTACATTTTCAAAGTAAGAGCAAAACAGACATATTTTATTTTACATGTTTTTTGACTATAGGAAGTGATGAGTAGACAACAAGAAGAGCTGCAATTTGTTATTGCTGGTTATGGACCCCAAAACAAATTGATTCCTGTACAGTTGCACCACACATATTATGCCTACCATCACTTTTCTAAACTGCTCTAAATGGTAGAGACTAGAGATGAGCGATGTTCGAATCGAACCGTTCACCAATTTCAAATTAGAGTTGTTTTGGGTGGTGTTCGAGTTGTTCGACGAACTTGAACGATTTGCTTCACGTTCGACAGTTCGAGCTAACGTTTGATAACGGTTCGATCACCAAAAGCGTGGCTTTTCACGGTAAGGCTATGTGCGCACGTTGCATTTTTGCATGCCTCCTGCGTCCCAAGCACAATATCTCTCTCTTTCCTACTCACCGATCAGCTGCACGGCTGTCACAAAGCTCCGGCAGCTTTTCCTCTTTGAAAATGACTGCCACTCATAATTCAATCTGGTATTCCCTGCTTTCTCCACCCACCGGCGCCCATGAATGGTTTCAGTCAGACACGCCCCCACGCTGAGTGACAGCTGTCTCACTGCAACCATTCACAGCCACCTGCGGGCGGATCTATATCGTGCAGTAAAACAAATAAATAAAAAATTAAAAAAACCCCTGCTGTTCCTCCCAATTTTGATACCAACCAAGATAAAACGACATGGCTGGAGGCTAGTATTGTCAGGATGGGGAGCGCCACATTATGGGGAGCCCACCAACCTAACATTATGCTTAGTATGCTGAGTCTTATAGTTCTGCAGCTGCGGTCTGCTGCCTATCTGTATGGAGGAGAGGAGAAAGCAGCTGGAGAACTACAAGGCTCAGCATCCTCCATCCAGGACTGTATGCTGGTGGGAAAGGCAGGGGGAGCAGAACTACAAGGCTCAACATAATTCATCCAGGACTGTATGCAGAGCAGACAGCAGCTGCAGAACTACAAGGCTCAGCATGCTGCATCCAGGACTGTATGCTAGGGGGAGCAGAACTACAAGCTCAAGGCTCAGCATGCTCCATTCACTAGTGTATGCAGGAGAGCAGACAGCAGCTGCAGAACTATAAGGCTCAGCATACTCCATCCAGGACTGTATGCAGGAGTTTTTTTCCCACCAAAAAAATGACGTGGGCTTCGCTATATTTTTGTATGCTAGCCAGGTACAGCAGGCAGATACGGCTGCCCCCAACCCCCAGCTGCCTATTTGTACACGGCTGGAAACTAAAAATATACGGAAGCCCTTTTTTTTAATTATTTAATGAATTTCATGAATGCCCCTGGAAGAAGCAAGGGCGAAACGGCGTTGGGGTGGAGGGACCCCTTCACCCAGACCCAGGCTCTGTACTGTTATCTCTGGTAAATATTAACCTGTGGTTGTAATGGGAGAGGTGATCTATAGGCATTGATGCACTTTTACTTCTCTAGGCAGCTATTCTGTCTCCGTGTCTGTATAATTTATTTTAATAGCAGCACCAGTGGAATTGTTTTCAGGGCATGTGCAATTTATATTAATGTATGATAGTTGGGTTATTCACAATACATGTTACTTGCACTAAATTAAATTTATTTATTATTTAGTGGTCCCAACTTATTTTTTACATCTATATATTCATACTATATAAATTATTCTATTTATTATTGCACATAAATTGTTTATTCATTCATTTGCCTATATTTTGTAATATCCCCTCCCTTTCTTATATATACTCATATATATATATATATATATATATATATTTACCTGGGTAATATCGTGGTCCCTCACTGGAGAAAAAATTCTCTGTATTTTATGTGATATTTTTATGTGGAATATTTTTAAATAATAAAGTATATACATTTTAGCATGAATCGCTTTTATTGTCTTGAATTTTGAGACAATTTTTGTTGTTGAATCACATGTATGTTTAGTGTTATGCATACACATGAGGTGTTTTTTGGTTGATTAATTTAATAGAAATAAATACACAGACACACTTAGAGACTCCACGATTATTACTCCCTCCCACTCCTCAACGATCCTGGTCTTCTGTCTTCTTTCTCCTTCAAGCTATGCAGCTCTGCTACATCAGACAGCACTGCATGGGAGGAAGAACGCTGCTGCTTCCATGCAGTCTAATCACTCAGTGAGTGAGAAGAGGCTGCAGGTTGTAAGCGGTGATGTCACCCCTGCCACCGTTGCAATAATAATCTGACAGGTGGGTTACTATAGCAACTGTGATCTCCGATCACCTGATTCCCAGCGCCGCTATTCACAGGCTGTGGCATCCAGTCCCTGCATGTGGGCTGACTCTGTAAAGAGCGCCGACATGCTGGAACAGGGAGCCAAGCATGTGCCCAAGCATTTCGCCGGTACACAGAGATGCTCAAACGAGCACCGCGTACCGGAGAGATGCACTGACAGGACATAGCATGACATCTAGCCATGTGACCAGTCTGTAACCAATGAGATAATACACACGTGACTGATCACATGCTATGACGTCACAGAAGGTCCTATCATCAGTGCTGGTTACCGGGAGGGCACAGCGATGGTCAGAAAGAGAAGCGGCAGGAGACAGAGTCTGCAGGACGCATCGTGGGGACCTGAAAATATAATGGCAATGTATAATAACTGTATGTGTATATGTATAATGTGTTTGCATGTTTTTGTGTTTGCCTGCCATTGTTTTCAGTGGGGTTCAAGCATGAAGCCTGAATATGCCTGCATTATAGGCACATTTACGCTCTTTAATTATCATCATGAGTTTTTATTTCTTAGAAAACAATGACTATAGGTTAGATAACATGAATGAATCTTTTAATATCTAAATTTGGCAGATTTCCTTATAGAGAGATTTCCTCTGACCGGCTACAGTACTGCTGGAATTAAACTTAATCAAATCTGATGAATCCCCATTTTTGTTGTGTGACCTCGTGTGGATTACTTAAAACCTGGGTGTTTTGGGGATAATAAGGTGGTGAGAGAGGTTGTGTTTTTTTTGTATTTTATTTCAAATAATGGGTTTTTTTGTGGATAGTTGTGTTTATTTCTTTCACTTACAGATTAGTAATGAGAGATCTAGGGCTTTCTTGCTGCTGTGAGCTGCAATTATCCCATTATTACCCCGATTACCACCACACAAAGGAAATTGAGATGAACCAGATAAGTTGCTGGGACTGTCACATCTAATGGATGCAGCAATCCTGCCCATCTGCAGGCTGCTATTTTTAGACTAGGTGGGCTAATAACCCTGGGTCTCCCCAGGCTGAGAATACCAGTCACCACCTGTCAGGATTAATCATGACTGGGTATCAAAATTGAGGGGGACCACAGGCCTTTTTAAAAACTATTTATTTATACAACTAAAAAAGTCTCATACGATTCATATTATTTTTGATACACAGCAAAGATAAGCGCATGGTTGGGGGCTGCAGCGTGTATCAAGTGCCTTATTTGTGCTTGTATCAACAGATTGGTGGACCCTGTGCCAGTTTTATTTATTTATTTATTTATTTTATATCACTATAGACCCACAGACAGGGTCTGTGATTCCAAGCAATCATAGATGCTGTCTGGGGTGGGGGTCCTGCTGCAGCCAATCAGAGGTGCCAGTTGGTGGGGGAGGCAGCGAATATGGATGAGGAATAATCAACAATCCCAGAAGACTAGAGCATTCACAGCCACAGGAAGACTCGGTAAGCATGTTCTGCTTCATCCGTTTTGCTTCTTTTTTTTTTTACAGTAATTTTCCTGGCCAATTACAGCCATGCCAAAACTTGACATTGCCGGGAGTGGGTTTTCTGCAAACGAAACTTATCGAATATTGCCGACTTTTAAGCAAAATGTTCGGTAAGCCGAGTCTGATTGAACCGGCCAAGGCTTGTATTGAATCTACAATTCCCGAACGTGAACTGAACAGGTATGCTCATCTCTAAATGGGATTTCCCACTTCTGGCTGATTGCCATGGTATGTTTGCTGTTCAAGTATGTCAACCTTCCATGGCATGTACCTGATTCTGTTCAACAACCTTCACCTGACCTAGCTGACTAATATATTTAGGCTTTCTAAAGATTTGACTAAATGCTTTTTAAAATATTATGTAACTTCCTTTGCTATCATCTTTAGTCTGAATATGTCTGAATATTCACGTGCTCTTATTGATCTGTTTTTATGTTGACTTTTTGCTGACATTGCTTTGACCAATCGTAACACCAATCTGTCTGGATCTAAGGAACCAAGATGCATAAACATATTACCAGAAAGTAAATAATATTATAAAATATTAAATATAATGATAATCTCCATATGTTGCTTTATGAGCCTTGGATGTGGTACATACAGGTTTTCTTATTTTTTTATTGATCTTAAATTATTTATATTCTAGCTGTAAGTGTAATGCATGTAGCCATGAATGCTAAAATACCTCAGTTTTGTTAGATATCCTCTATCATATCATATTTTTTTTCACTTGGTTTACAAAAGAACATTTTATGTCCACATAGATTTTTACCATTGATATTATACGTACGGAAACTTCATACAGCTGTACAACACAGTGTAAAGTAATTTGTTATATAGTACGTGTTGTCCAGTCTAGGGACTGATCTGTTAAACTAGGTTGATCAAAGGGTTGTGCAGGTTTTGTCACAATGCTCCAGGGAAATTTTGATCTTTCAGATAAGTGGCAAGTATATCAGCATCTGACTTTTTCTAAAAGATGACAGTTCTAATGCTTGAAAGAGAAAATAGCCTTGAAACCACACAATAGGATATTGGATTGTTGTCTGAAAAGTTGTGACTTTAGTTTTCTTTATTAGGTGATGAAACATTGAACATAAAAATAATTTTCCATCTATCTATCGATCTATCTATCTATCTATCTATCTATCTATCTATCTATCTATCTATCTATCTATCTGTATATAATATAAATGTGTTATACAATTACTCTAGAAACCTTTGGGCAAATGACTCATTCCAGTGTTCTATAATGCTAAAATCAGAGCAAGTCACTTAGCCTTTGGAATGGTAGAAGTCTCAGGGGTAGGTAGGAGTGTTCAAATCAAGAAATTGATAAGGGTGCATATACTTTTGCACCGGTCAAATTTTGTTTAAATGTGGATTGCACATTTTCTGTTAGTACAATAAACCTCATTTCAATCCAGAAATATTACTCAGTCCATCATTTATTAGATATATGAAACTGAAATAGCTGTTGCAAAAACCCAAATTGTTATAAAGAAAAAAGGTTAACATTAATAGGGGTGCCCAAACTTTTTCATATGACTGTAGTAGATAACAAAAAGCTGGGTAAAAATCATCTACAGTTGAAACCAAAAGTAAAAGACACATATGCATGTTTTTCTCACTATCTGACATGAAATGATAGTGAACATCTCCTGCTTTAGATTAATTAGGATTTACATTTGCCAAATGCCAGAATGAGAGAGAGAGAATGTTTTAAGGCATTTTTATTACTTTCTGCAAAGTCAACAGTTTACATACACTAAAGCCTGCTTTACACGTTGCAATATATCTTACAATGTGTCGGCGGGGTCACGTCGTAAGTGACGCACATCCGGCATTGTAAGTTACATTGTAGTGTGTGACAGGTACGTGCGATTGCGATTGAACGGTAAAATGTTCATCGTATGCACGTCGTTCATTCCTCATGGATTGAACGTCAGGTTGTTCATCGTACCCAGGGTAGCGCACATAGCAGTGTGTGACACCCCGGGAACAATGAACAGCTCTTACCAGCATCCTGCGGCTCCCGGCCCACAATGCGGAAGGAAGGAGGTGGGCGGGATGTTTACTTCCCGCTCAGCTCCGCCCCTCCCCTTCTATTGGCCGGCTGCTGCGTGACGTCGATGTGACGCCAGACGTCCCTCCCACTCCAGGAAGTGGACGTTCGCCGCCCACATCGAGGTCGTATGGATGGGTAAGTATGTGTGACGGGGGTTAATCATATGTGTGGCACGTTCAACAAATTGAACGTGCCGCACATACGATGGGGGCGTTGCAAATCGCATACGATATCGTATGTGAAATTGCAACGTGTAAAGCAGGCTTAAGAGTACTATGCTTTTAAAAAAAAATGGGACAGCCCATATGATGATGTCATATCTTTGAAAGCATCTGATAGGTTTATTGGCAATATCTGAGTTAACCAGAGACAAACGTGTGGATGTATTTTAATGCACACCTGAAACACACTGCTTCTTTGTGTAGCATCATGGAAAAGTCAAAAGAAATCAGCCAAGCTCTCAGGAACAGAATTGTGGACTTGCACAAGTCAGGTTCATTATTGGGTGCAATTTTCAGATACATAAAGGTGACTCGTTCATCTGTACAAGCAATTATATGCAAGTAAAAATAAGATGGAAATGTGATGGGTTCTGTATATCAGAGATAAATTTGCTTTGCTCAGATATGTGAATATCAACCCAAGAACAAAAGCAAAAGACCTTGTAAAAATTAGCTGGTAAGATTGTGTCATTATCTACAGTTAAACGAGTACAGTAACAACATGGGCTAAAAGGCCACTCTGCCAGGAAGAAGCCATTACTCTAAAAGAAACATAAAAAGCCAGATTAATGCAAATGCAGCAGTAACAAAGACATTAATTTTTGGAGATGTCGTGTAGTGTGATAAAACTACAATTAAACTGTTTGGTCAAAATTAGAGATGAGCGAATCTGAGGTTCAGTTTTCAAACAGAACACCAAATTTAAAAATCAAGGTTCGGATTCGTGGATCGGATGCTGTACATGCGAACAAAACTCATGCGAACAACGTTGTAATAAGGTATGCTATAGCTGGCTGTATATGAATGGAGACTCAAACTGCCAATTAGTGACTTAATCTGGGTTTCGGGTAAAGCTCAAGCCTGTAGATCTAGGCTTGTTTGCTGCCAGTGAACTGAGCCTCGATGGAATTGCTCATCTCCAGCCATAATGACCATCGGTATGATTGGAAGAAAAAAGGAGAAGCTTTAATGCCTAAGAACACCAACCCAATTGTGAAACATGGGGGTGGAAGCATCATGTTGTGAGGTTGTTTTGCTACAAGAGGGACTGGTGCACTTTACAAAATAAATGACATCATGAGGAAAGAAGATCATGTGGCAATACTGAAGCAATATCTGAAGACATCAGCCAGGAACTTAAAAGTTTGGCAGAAATGGGTTTTCAGAATGAAAAATGACCTAAAACATACTGCCAAACTAGTTACCAAGTGGCTTAAAAATAATAAAGTCAGTCTTTTGGAGTGGCCATCATAAAACCCTAATCTCAATCCTATTGAAAATTTAAGGTCAAAGCTGAAAAGGCAGGTGCAAGCAAGGTGCCTGTTACGGGGGGACTGTATATCCCAATCACCAGTCGGGGTCCACCATGCTCCAGATGACAAAGGAGCTGCTGGCAACCCAAAGGTTAGGCAGAGAATACAGAGCTGGGTGGCTCAGAAATAATAGGAGCCTGATACAAGTTAAGTAACACTTGGAACCCTGTTAGCGTCACAGAGTCCACACACCCAGCCCAGGAGCTCCCTGTTAATGCCACAGGGGCCCTGGGGTATGCTGTCCGTGTGCATAGGGGGCACACCTGTGGACAGCAGGCACAGGAGCAGCAGACCAGTTAACACCACTGGGCAGCACTTGCAGGACTGGAGAGTAGGAGGGAAGTGCAACACCTGACCCTATCGTGCCAAGCCATGGGTGTCTTTACGTGACTGGCACCGGACCTTTATCCCTAGCTACTGCTTCCAATCTAAGAGGCTGATGCCGCAATAGGCTCTACACATGGAGGTGTGCTCACAACAAGCATATGAGAAGACTGAGCCCTCCATGTTGTCTCCAGTCCCTTTTATTACCTAGGGTCTGCCCAAAATCCAGGGTGGACCACAATACACCTCCAGGAGCCCATATCAGAGTGCCACATCAGCAGTGACATCACCAGTGGCCTATCCAGAACTGCCACATCACTGATGACCTCATGGCAGCCACTCCCCAAACACCTCACCAGTCATCGTTTGACAACCAATGGTGAGGTGCCATGTCATAGGGGTGGGTCTCTGTGAGCCAGTCTAGTTTCATTAGATGATAGAAGACAAAATAGTCTTAAATGAGAAACAATGGAACTTATTTGAACTGAAGAATTAAAAATTTGGGGGCTACACTTATTATTTGGTCATGTTAACAGGCGGCCTGAGATACTCTGGTGCAATCCATCTATGGTTCATTTTGCTCATCGTCAAACTGTCTGCACTTTCCGTGGATAGTCATGTACGAGTATCTGTTATTATTGACCTCACTGAGCTGAAAACATGCTCAGACAACACACTCACAGCAAGGCAAGCAATCATTTCCAAAGCTTATAAGTAGAGTTGAGCGCGGTTCGCGGTTCGAGGTTCTCCAGTTCGCGGCTCGAGTGATTTTGGGGGGCTGTTCTAGATTGAACTAGAACTCGAGCTTTTTGCTAAAGCTCGATAGTTCTAGATACGTTCCAGAACGGTTATAGCAGCAAAAAGACAAGCTAATTACTAGCTGGCTTTCCGCTGTAATAGTGTAAGTCACTCTGTGACTCACACTATTATGAAATTTCAGCGTATAGTGTGCGGGAACAGCGCATTCAGATCACTGCTGTTTTTTTTTCTTTTTCCTTGTCTTCCTTCCCTAAGCGCGCGTGTAGTGGGGCGGGCCAGCATGTCAGCCAATCCCAGACACACACACAGCTAAGTGGACTTTTAGCCAGAGAAGCAACGGCATGTGTGATAGGATGTCCATGTCACATGTCCCTGCATTATAAAAACGGACATTTTCCTCCAGCACGCCATTATCTGCCTTCTGCGTCTTGGTGTCAGTCACCGCTGGCATAGCTCCTGTCTCCGATACTGCTGTGTACGTTCTATACACAGCGCTATACAGAATAGGGATAGAAGTTTCTATTAGTCCTTGTAAGGGCTAATACCGGCAGGGTCAGAGCCATAGGTGACAGTCAGGTCCGTGAAAACAGATTTTAACAGCTACACAAGATGACAGCGTCTGTGTAGCTAAGGTCAGGGATTTCCTCGCTGCATTTCCCCATTAGGAGGGATAGAAAGGGAGGCTTCCTTTCCTCTACCCAGACCCACAACCCTGCCACTGTACCCTCCTGCCCTTTGCACAATCAAACTCATTGTTACTAAGCCATTATACTAGCAAACACTGAGTAAACTTAGTGGCATCCTAAAAGTGGCTGTTGGACTTCCATTAGTGTCCCACTGGTGCAAAGCTATTTGCAGCACCACTGCATTACACACTTAAACTCATTGTTACTAAGCCATTATACTATCAAACACTGAGTAAACTTAGTGGCATCCTAAAAGTGGCTGTTAGACTTCCATTAGTGTCCCACTGGTGCAAACCTATGTGCAGCACCTCTGCATTGCACACTCAAACTCATTGTTATTAAGTTATTATACTAGCAAACACTGAGTAAACTTAGTGGCATCCTAAAAGTGGCTGTTGGACTTCCATTAGTTTCCCACTGGTGCAAACCTATGTACAGCACCTCTGCATTGCACACTCAAACTCTTTGTTACTAAGCCATTATACTAGCAAACACTGAGTAAACTTAGTGGCATCCTAAAAGTGGCTGTTGGACTTCAATTAGTGTCCCACTGGTGCAAAGCTTTTTGCAGCACCACTGCATTGCACACTCAAACTCATTGTTACTAAGCCATTATACTAGCAAACACTGAGTAAACTTAGTGGCATCCTAAAAGTGGCTGTTGGACTTCCATTAGTGTCCCACTGGTGTAAAGCTATTTGCAGCACCACTGCATTGCACACTCAAACTCATTGTTACTAAGCCATTATACTAGCAAACACTGAGTAAACTTAGTGGCATCCTAAAAGTGGCTGTTGGACTTCCATTAGGGTCCCACTGGTGCAAAGCTATTTGCAGCACCACTGCATTGCACACTCAAACTCATTGTTACTAAGTCATTAGTACTTAGCCACTGAGTAAACTTAGAGCCATTATACTAGCAAACTATGCTGCCAGTTTAAGGGCCGTAGTTGCATTGTCAGGGATAGTTATTGTTCTTTATTCTGCTGTTAATAAAGATAGACCACCGCTGCAATCTACACCACCTTTCAATTTTTACTACCACATTTTAAGTGCACAATCTTGTCGCAATCAAAATGAGTGGCAAAATGACAGATGCTGGTGGAAAGGGGAAGAGGCGTGTTGGAAAAGGAAAAATAGGGTTTGTCCGTGGGGAAGGTGGCAAAGCTCCATTAACATCTGCTGAAGATAGACCATCTTCCAGCAAAACTAAGATGTCTACTACTTACCGTGGACAATCCGATGTGCTCCCTTTTTTACGGACACGAACAACTGGAACAAAGGTAGATGATGGCGAAAAAAAGAAAATGCTTGAATGGATCTCAAGTGGTCCAACAAGTGCCCTCTCCTCCACCTCAACTACCGCATCCAAAAAACACCAGTCCTCTGAGTTGTCATCCCAATCACACTTGCTTTCTCCCAGCTCTGAAGTCTCCATCCGCCCTGCACAGTATGGTGGAACTGAGATGGCTGAGTCTGCAGAGCTGTTCAGTCACACTATAGCCTGGGAATCAGAGGTCTGCTCCCAAGCTACAGTGAGTACAGACCAGGAAATGGTCTGCAGTGATGCCCAGAACCTTTGTGACTCAGATTCAAGCCGTGATGACCAAGTTTCTGAGCATAATGTTGACCCTTATTCACAAACTGAAACACCTCTTGTAATAGACAATGAGGAACGTACTGATGACGATGAGCCGCTGATACCCGATTGGGATGACAACTTAAATATTCGGTAAAGGCAAGAAGAGGCTTGGTCTGAAGGTGAGGGGAGTGCAAACACAACAATTGATGAGGAAGTTCTAGCTCCCACCTACTGTCAATCCACAGTCAGGCCCTCGGGGAGGTCAACAGAGACGGTGGAGGAGGATGCAACTGACGACGAAGTTACCTTGCGCCTTCCTGGACAGAGTCGAAGTACTGGTAGCACGTCTATAACTGCATCCTCAGCCACCACTGTGCCTCTGAGCACTAGTCGAGGTGGATCAGCAGGTCGCATGCCCTCTAAGCCTTGCCTAGCCTGGTCCTTTTTTGACATAGCAAAAGATCGCCCAAATTATGTGATCTGTAAAATTTGTCGTGATTCTGTTAGTAGAGGGCAAAACCTCAGCAATTTGACAACTTCTTCCATGAATCGTCACATGAATAAATATCATATGTCCCAGTGTGAAGCTCACCATGCTGCAATGCGGCCTAGCGGAGCGAACCATCCATCGCCTGCCCCTTACATTGCATCCGCGCACTCTTCATCTTCTAGGACTGTGGGGACAGCTGTCACACCTGGTTTTCCACGCACAACTTCCACCACTGTAACCGCAACAGGCAGTTTGCTTGGTAGGTCGTCAGTTGGTTTGGAAGGGGAAACAAGTGCGTGTGTACAGCTCTCTCAGACATCGATAGCACCAATGTTGGATGAAGGCAAAATCATGTCTACGCCTGCACTTTCCTCACAAAGCTGCATTTTTCCAGGGACACCCTACTCAACACCGTCTACACACAGCAGCCAGATCTCTGTCCCTCAGATGTGGACAAATAAAAGGCCATTTCCTGTGACTAATGACAAAGCTAAGAGGTTGACTTTATCCCTCTGTAAGCTCTTGGCTACCGAAATGCTGCCTTTCCGCCTGGTGGACACACAGGATTTTAGAGACCTTATGTCTGTCGCTGTGCCCCAGTACCAGATGCCCAGTCGCCACTACTTCTCTAAGAAAGGTGTGCCCGCGCTACACCAGTATGTCGCACACAACATCACCGCTTCCTTGAGAAACTCTGTGTGTGAATGGGTGCATTTCACCCCCGATACTTGGACCAGTAAGCATGAACAGGGACGTTACATGTCGCTGACTGGGCACTGGGTAACTATGGTGATAGATGGTGAAGGGTCTGCTGCACAAGTCTTGCCGTCCTCACAACTTGTGTGTCAATCCTCTGTCTGTCCAAGTTCTGCCACTGCTTCTGCCTCCTCCACCTCATCTGGGTCCTCCACCTCCTCCCCAAGCCTGCCTGGTCAGGCCACCAGCATTCTCACTGCGCAGAAGGAATCACGCACCCCTCATTACTATGCTGGCAGCAGAGCGCAATGGCATGAGGCGGTCTTTAGCTTGACATGTCTTGGAAATAGGAGTCACACAGCGGCTGAGTTGTGGGCAGCTCTGGAGACTGAGTTTAATAAATGGTTGTCTCCACTCAACCTGCAGCCTGGTAAAGCCGTGTGCGACAATGCTGCAAACCTAAGTGCGGCCCTACGCCTGGGCAAGGTGACACACGTGCCTTGTATTGCTCACGTGTTGAACCTTGTTGTACAACAATTTTTAACACCCTATCCCCGCCTAGATGGCCTTCTGAACAGGGCACGAAAACTGTCTGCTCAATTCCGCTGTTCAACCACCGCTGCTGAACAACTTGCATCACTCCAGAAGTCTTTCAGCCTGCCGGTTCATCGCCTGAAATGCGATGTGCCGACAAACTGGAATTCGACTCTCCACATGTTACAGCGACTGTGGCAGCACCGCCGAGCCCTGGTGCAATACGTCATGACGTATAGCCTGGGCCAACGAGATGCAGAGGTGGGGAGATCACCCTGATGGAGTGGTTTTAGATCAAGGACCTATGCACCCTTCTGCACAGTTTCGACATGGCGACAAATATGTTTAGCGCTGACAATGCCATTATCAGCATGACAATTCCAGTCATTTACATGCTGGAGCACATGCTAAACACTATTCGGAGTCAGGGGGTGGGACAACAGGAAGGGGAGGAACTACAGGAGGATTCATATGCGCAAGACACAACAACATCACCAAGGTCCAGACGTTCATCATCACCAATGCGGCAGGCATGGGACCATGGGGGACAGGGATCAACAAGGGCGCATGGTAGCAGGCGAAATGTTGAGGAAGGTGCAGGAGAACATGAAGAAATGGAGGACGAACTGTCCATGGACATGGAAGCCTCAGCGGATGAGGGAGACCTTGGTCAAATTTCAGTTGAAAGAGGTTGGGGGGAGATGTCAGAGGAAGAAAGAACGGTTAGCACCTCTATTCCACAAACACAGTATGGACTTGGTCCGCATGGCTTCGCAAGACACATGAGTGCCTTCTTGCTGCACTACCTCCAACATGACCCTCGTATTGTCAAAATTAGAAGTGATGATGACTACTGGCTTGCCACACTATTAGATCCCCGGTACAAGTCAAAAATTTTGTGACATAATTCCAGCCATAGAAAGGGACGCACGTATGCAGGAGTATCAGCAGAAGCTGTTACTCGATCTTAGCTCGGCTTTTCCACCAAACAACCGTGCAGGTGCAGGGAGTGAATCTCCCAGTTGTAACTTGACAAACATGGGACGGTCTCGTCATCTTCAACCGTCTACCCGTTCCAGTAGCACCGTATCTGGTGCTGGTAACAGCAATTTTATTGAATATTTTCATAATTTTTTTAGACCCTCCTTTGCAAGGCCACCAGAGACAACAAGTCTAACACATAGTCAACGGCTGGAGAGGATGATACAGGAGTATCTCCAAATGAACATCGATGCCATTACTTTGCAAATGGAGCCTTGCTCATTTTGGGCTTCAAATCTTGAAAAATGGCCAGAGCTCTCCACTTACGCCTTGGAGATTTTGTCGTGTCCAGCTGCCAGCGTTGACTCTGAACGTGTCTTCAGTGCTGCTGGGTGTGTGCTGACAGATAAGCGCACGCGTCTGTCCAGTGACAATGTGGACAGACTAACGTTCATCAAGATGAACAAGTCATGGATCCACAAGGAATTTATTACCCCTGTGTCCTCCTGGGGAGAGTAAATGCTTGTGTATTTTGAATGTGCTTGATGCAAATCTAGCTGTGAAGTGTTCAACTAGGGCACAAGTGCTGCCAGTGATGGGGTGTCTGTGTGGCGCAATTTTTGGAAAAAAGGGAGACTCTTCTTGGAGTAACCCTAGCTTTGTTTTTAAAAATAATCCAAGATGCACAGAGCTGGGATCAGGAAAGACTTTGCTACCTACCCTGGTGTCATCCTGGGGACGGTTAAGTATGGCGTATTTTTGAATGTGCTTGATGCAAATCTAGCTGTGAAGTGTACAACTGGGGCACAAGTGCTGCCACTGAAGGGGTGGGTGTGTGTGTGGCCCAATTTTTGGAAAAAAGGGAGACTCCGCTTTGAGTAACCCTTGCTTACATTGTTTTTAAAAATGATCCAAGATGCACAGCGCTGGGATCAGGAAAGACTTTGCTACCTACCCCGGTGTCATCCTGGGGACGGTTAAGTATGGCGTATTTTTGAATGTGCTTGATGCAAATCTAGCTGTGAAGTGTACAACTGGGGCACAAGTGCTGCCACTGAAAGGGTGGGTGTGTGTGTGGCCCAATTTTTGGTAAAAAGGGAGACTCCGCTTGGAGTAACCCTTGCTTACATTGTTTTTAAAAATGATCCAAGATGCACAGCGCTGGGATCAACAAAGACTTTGCTACTTACCCCGGTGTCATCCTGGGGACGGTTAAGTATGGCGTATTTTTGAATGTGCTTGATGCAAATCTAGCTGTGAAGTGTACAACTGGGGCACAAGTGCTGCCACTGAAGGGGTGGGGGTGTGTTTGGCCCAATTTTTGGAAAAAAGGGAGACTCCGCTTGGAGTAACCCTTGCTTACATTGTTTTTAAAAATGATCCAAGATGCACAGCGCTGGGATCAGGAAAGACTTTGCTACCTACCCCGTTGTCATCCTGGGGACGGTTAAGTATGGCGTTTTTTTGAATGTGCTTGATGCAAATCTAGCTGTCAAGTGTACAACTTGGGCACAAGTGCTGTGCCACTGAAGGGGTGGGTGTGTGTGTGGCCCAATTTTTGGAAAAAAGGGAGATTTCGCTTGGAGTCACCTTGCGGTGTTTTACATGATTTTAGAAGGGCGTGCCATGCCTATATCTGTGTCTCCTTCTCTTTTTCCTTGTCCTGCTTTTTTTTTTTTCGCATGAGTATATGTCCTTGTCAGTTTCCCATGTGTTTGTGTTGTGCTGTGAGTTGTTTGTCACCTTTTGGACACCTTTGAGGGTGTTTTCTAGGTGTTTTTATGTGTTTGTGATTGCCTGCCATTGTTTCCTATGCAGTTCGAGTTCGGTTCGTTGAACGAGACGTCCGTTCGGCGAACCGAACTCGAGCCGAACCGCGACCGGTTCGCTCATCTTTACTTATAAGGCGAGGTCTGGCCAAGTGTTGAGATTGGAAACCCAATAGTTAAAGGGAACAATTATCTCTGAAAGCACGCTGATACGGTCACCTACATAATCCCTCACCATCTAACTTAAGTGTTCCCTCCTTGTCATAGTTCCCCTAACTGGTATCTATTTCTGAGTTGATGGTTTGTGGAAAATAGAAACGTTTTGGCACAGAGGTCCCCATCTGTGTTGCTCTTACTATGCGTAGCCCTCTCTTGTAATCCTGTTGCATGGGATGACATGCTACCTCTTTTGTCAGCATGATCTGAGAGTAGTTGTTTCATCAACTGCACCACAACAGCATTCTTGAATGTTTATGTAGTACCATCCTTATTTGCGTCGACAAGTAGCGAAGCGAATTTGTCTTTTTAGCATGGGTCAACAAAGTACATAACCAGAATTTGTTGTCTACCAAAATGTGGTCTAGCCAACAGTCATGAGAAAGGCAGTGGGGCATGAACTGTGCCACGTATCCCAGACTCCGAATTGGAAAACTTTGTGTGTCACTGCTAAGAATACATTCTGTCTCCCTAAACCTCCTCTCCTCCTCAGTCTCTCTCTCTTCCTCCTGCTCCTCCTCAGGCCTTCCATGCTGGACATCCCTGAAGCTTGGGTTGTCAATCCATTGGTTACCAACTTCAAATCATTCCTGCTCTTCATCCTCCTCCTCATCCTCATGATGCTGACCAAATGTGGCCTGAGCTTGTTTGCCGAGATTGTGAGGATTACTAACAACTATTGTGAAGTCTGGATCCACAGACACCTTGGGTGCATTAAAACTTTGGTCAGTCAGACCATCCAGAGAGCATTTCAATAAACAAATCAGTGGAATGGTAATGCTGATAAGAGCATCATCACTGATCACAATTTTGGTACAGTAATCAAAATTCTCTAGGGCTTGAAAAATGTCTGCAATCCACACCCACTCTGCAGTACTTATGTCTGGCAGCTTCGTCTGACGGGTATGTTCCAGTTGGGATTGGGATCCTGCCCTCTGCTGCTCATGGATCCTGGCCAACATATGATAGGTTGAATATCATCTCATAGGGAGGTCACATATTAGTCTGAAATGAGGCAAGTGTAAGCACTGCTGTAGCACTGCCAGGCCAGCAAAACTTGTGGAAATGGGTGCTAATTGTTGATCCTTGGTAAGTAGGTCTGGTATCCCAGGTTATTTTTTGAGAAAGTGCTGAACTACTAAATTTACAATTTGGGCCATACAAGGAACTTGTACAAGCTTTCCAAGCTTTAAAGCTGCCACCAGATTACGAACATTTTCACTTCTTTTCGAAGGTCTGTGTTATGGACAACTGAACGGAACACTGGGCCCCCGAGCGGATGTGGGTGTTGATGATTGAGTTTGGCCAACATCAGGTTGGGAGAAGCAGGCATCAGTGCCCCCTGCTTGCACACCAGTTTGGGAAGCAGGCAACGCAGGGGAAGTGGCAGAGTTTTGAACCTGGAAAACGTGTTTTTCACCTAGAGCTTTTAACCACCTAGTGGTGTGCTTGGCTAACATATGGTTTCTCATGGTGGAGGTGCCCAAGCAGAAAGTATTTCTGCTTCTGCTAAGCTTGGTCTGACAGATTTGACAAATGGCAACCGTTTGGTTCAAAGGACTCTTGGAAAAAACTGCCACACAATCGCAGCTCGGACCATTGGACTCTGAGATAGCACAGGTGGCGCACGGACCCTTGGACTCTGAGATGGCACAGGTGGTGCACGGACCCTTGGACTCTGAGATGGCACAGGTGGTGCACGGACCCTTGGACTCTGAGATGCCACAGGTGGTGGTGTCATGTGCACACTTGATTGACCTAAGGCAGTGGTCGAAACCCTATCTTTTACAGCCTTTTTGCGGACTATGGCTACATGCTCTTCTGCACTGCTGCTCTCGCAATCCATGGCACCCGTCCATGTTGGATCAGTCACCTCATCATCGACCAGGTCGTCTTCAAATTCCAGAAGGTCAACATCTTTGGTAACGGAGGTTTCAGGCTGACCTGAGGGCAACTGTGTCTCATCATCCTCCAACACTTCCACCTGATTGCCCAGCATGTCACGGCCAACAATATGGCTTACTTCTGGCCTTGGGTGCTCAGAGATCTGTTCATCACTGCACACCACGGCCTCACCTGCGTAGGTGGTGTTGCGTGGTGAGAGGCAAAAAAAGTCAAAGGGTCCCGTAAACAGTTCCTCAGAGTAACCTGCTTTGGGGTCATATGTTTCCTTAGAATACTGATGTTGTGAGGAAGGAGGACCAGGCTTAGGATTCGATGGCCAGCCTCTGGGCTACTCAAGTCTGTCTGTGTGGACCCTTGGGATTTGCTACTCGACAAGTAACTGGAGGTTATTTCTGCTAGCCAACTCATTACCTGTTCGCACTGTTCAGGGCGCAAGAGTAGTTTTCCACGTGGACAAGAAAATTGTGACACGAAGGCAGAGGTAGATAAAGCATGAACCTTTTTCTTTGGCTCGATCACACTGCTTGGGCGACCACCACTGTCACTACCACCTCGTCCATGGCCCTTACCGCCTCTTTTTCCCATTTTATTTGTTTGATTATTTGAAGTTGAATACTGTAACATGACCTTTTGTACAGGCAGTGGAACGACACTGATGCCGGGTTCTTAAACTTGTGTTTATAGTTTCCCACAATAGCTGTTTCTGTAAATCTAAAAACCGCAAGGTACCTCTATTGGCCAAAGTACCACTTGGAGGAGTTGACAAAGATGTTGTGAATGTCTTTCAGCCCTACAAGAAAACAGGGTTTGACACCACTTTTATTTTAGTATTGGTTTTTGGCACTCAGATTGTGTTTTAGTAACAGCAGGACACTATGTAGGTTCTGTAAGATATGAAGCCGTCAAAAGTATGCTAGGTTGCTGCTAGTAATGTATTGGCCTTCAGGCAGAAGTAGAGCCACTGACACCGAGTATTAATTAAAATTTTGGAACACTAACACTGTGTGTTAGTTGCAGCAGGCCACTATCTAAGTTCTGTAAGATATGAAGCCACCACTAGGATGCTATATATTATGGTATTTGGCTTCAGGCAGAACTACAGCAATTTTTTTTTTTTTAAACTTACACTATTTTTTTAGCAGTAGGGTACTATGGAGTTTATGTATGCAATGAAGCAAACACAAAGACGCAACTTTGCTGATATGAATTGAGATAATGGCTGACAGGCACTACACTACACCTGAACCCATTGTTTTGTCAATTTTGGGACCTTTTTTTTAGGAAGTTGTAATACCTATTCCTAGTAGAACACACACAAGGGATGTAGCAGTGCCGGGATTGTTGATTATTAGTAACAGATGTCTGGACAGCTTTAAATCTCTCCCTGCCTGTGAAAAAGCTCTCCCTATATTACACACTGCAATAAGAGACCGGATGCAGCACTAATAAGAGGAGGGGTTTTTTTGGCCTGTCTAAAACAAGAACGGCTTTCACCTAACAAAGCAATGCATTAACACTGACCCTATAGCTGGTTCTGCGATTTCTTTAGCTGCTAGCAGATAATGCATACTATCTTCAGCCCTTTCAAGGACTATTTAGGATGTTGCAGCAGGAATGCTATCTCACACAACGCACTGCACTGTCCCTATACCTGGTTCTACGATTTACACAGCTGCTAGCAGCTACTGGACACTGTGTTCAGCCCTTACAAGGACTATTGTTAGTTTGCTGTATAAATGCTCTCCCGCACACAGTACAGTCTATCTACACCGCCAGCTCAGGAATGAATGCGTGCACAAAATGATGGCAGCCTTATATAGCCTTTATTACGCTATGCGGCCAAGCCAATCACAGTAACAACACAACAAAGATGGCTGCGGCGTTACTGTGAGGGCAAGCAACATCAAATGTAGAGTTACGCGCGGTTCGTGGTTCGTGGTTCTCCAGTTCGCGGATCGAGTGATTTTGGTGGGTCTTCTAGATAGAACTAGAACTCGAGCTTTTTGCTAAAACCTCGATAGCTCGAGTTACGTTCGAGAACGGTTCTAGCAGCAAAAAGCCAAGCTAATTACTAGCTGGCTTTTCGCAGTAAAAGTGAAAGTCACTCTGTGACTCACACTATTATGAAATTTCAGCGTATAGTGTGCTGGGACTGCGCGATCAGATCACTGCTGCTGGGATAATGGCGATCGCCATTTTTTTTTTTTCCTTCCTTCCTTCACTAAGCGCGCGTGTAGTGGGGCAGGCCAGCATGTAAGCCAATCACAGACACACACAGCTAAGTGGACTTTTTGCCAGACAAGCAAGGGCATGTGTAATAGGCTGTCCATGTCAAAAGTCCCTGCATTATAAAAACGGGTATCTGCCCATCCGGACGCCATTATCTCTTCTGCGTCTGGGTGTCAGTCACCGTTGGCGCAGCTCCTGTCGCCGATACTGCTGTGTACGCTCTACACACAGCGCTATACAGAATAGGGATAGAAGTTTCTTTCAGCCCTTGTAAGGGCTAATTACAGCAGGCTCAGAGCCATAGGTGACAGTCAGGTCCGTGGAAACAGATTTTAACAGCTACAGATAACAGCGTCTGTGTAGCTAAGCTCAGGGACTTCCTTGCTGCATTTCATCATTAGGAAGGATAGAAAGTGAGGCTTCCTTTCCTCTACACTAACCCACAACCTGGCCACTGTACCCTCCTGCCCTTTTTAGCAAAGCCATTTTAATTGCAGAGTGCTGCCAGTTAGTGCCATCCTAAAAGTGGCTGTTGAACTTCATTAGTGTCCCACTGGTGCCAAGCTATTTGCAGCACCTCTGCATTGCACCCTCAAGCTCATTGTTACTAAGCCATTATAATAGCAAACACTGAGGAAACTTAATGGCATCCAAAAAGTGGCTGTTGGACTTCATTAGTATCCCACTGGTGCCAAACAATTTCAAGCACCTCTGCATTACACCCTCCTGCTCATTTTTAATTAGCTATAATAATAGCAAAAAAAGCTGCAAGTTAGTGGCATCCAAAAAGTGGCTGTTGTACTCCATTAGTGTCCCACTGGTGCCAAGCAATTTCAAGCACCTCTGCATTACACCCTCCTGCTCATTTTTAATTAGCTATAGTAAATAGAGTTGAGCGCGGTTCGCGGTTCGTGGTTCTCCAGTTCGTGGTTCGAGTGATTTTGGGGACTGTTCTAGATCGAACTAGAACTCGAGCTTTTTGCTAAAGCTCGATAGTTCTAGTTACGTTCGAGAACGGTTCTAGCAGCAAAAAGCCAAGCTAATTACTAGCTTGCTTTTTGCTGTAGGATGTCCATGTCACATGTCCCTGCAATATAAAAACGGGTATCTGCCCGTCCGGACGCCATTATCTCTTCTGCGTCTGGGTGTCAGTCACCGCTGGCGTAGCTCCTGTCTCCGATACTGCTGTGTACGCTCTACACACAGCACTATACAAAATAGGGATAGAAGTTTCTATTAGCCCTTGTAAGGGCTAATAACAGCAGGCTCAGAGCCATAGGTGACAGTCAGGTCCATGGAAACAGATTTTAACAGCTACAGATAACAGCGTCTGTGTAGCTAAGGTCAGGGACTTCCTCGCTGCATTTCCCCATTAAAACGGATAGAAAGTGAGGCTTCCTTTCCTGTACACTGACCCACAACCCTGCCACTGTACCCTCCTGCCCTTTGCACACTCAAGCTCATTGTTACTAAGCCATTATACTTATACTACCAAACACTGAGTAAACTTAGTGGCATCCTAAAAGTGGCTGTTGGACTTCCATTATTGTCCCACTGGTGCAAAGCTATTTGCAGCACAACTGCATTGCACACTCAAACTCATTGTTACTAAGCCATTACACTAGCAAACACTGAGTAAACTTAGTGGCATCCTAAAAGTGGCAGTTGGACTTCCATTATTGTCCCACTAGTGCAAATCTATTTGCAGCACCTCTGCATTGCACACTCAAACTCATTGTTACTAAGCCATTATACTAGCAAACACTGAGTAAACTTAGTGGCATCCTAAAAGTGGCTGTTGGACTTCCATTAGTGTCCCACTAGTGCAAATCTATTTGCAGCACCTCTGCATTGCACACTCAAACTCATTGTTACTAAGCCATTATACTAGCAAACTATGTTAGTCTACTACTTACCGTGGACAATCCGATGTGCTCCCTTTTTTACTGACACGAACAACTGGAACAAAGGTAGATGATGGCCAAAAAAAGAAAATGCTTGAATGGATCTCAGGTTGTCCAACAAGTGCCCTCTCCGCCACCTCAACTACCGCATCCAAAAAACACCAGTCCTCTGAGTTGTCATCCCAATCACACTTGCTTTGTCCCAGCTCTGAAGTCTCCATCCGCCCTGCACAGTATGGTGGAACTGAGATGGCTGAGTCTGCAGAGCTGTTCAGTCACACTATAGCCTGGGAATCAGAGATCTGCTCCCAAGCTACAGTGAGTACAGACCAGGAAATGGTCTGCAGTGATGCCCAGAACCTTTGTGACTCTGTTGCAGGCCGTGAGGACCATGTTTCTGAGCATAATGTTGACCCTTATTCACAAACTGTAACACCTGTTGTTATAGACAATGAGGAACATACTGATGACGATGAGACACAGATACCAGATTGGGATGACAACTTAAATATTGGTTCACGTCAGGAAGAGGCTCGGTCTGAGGGTGAGAGGAGTGCAAACAAAACGCTTTATGAGGAAGTTCTAGATCCCACCTACTGTCAACCCACAGTCAGGCACTCGAGGAGGTCAACAGAGGCGGTGGAGGAGGATGCTACAGACAACGAAATTACCTTGCGACTTCTTGGACAGAGGAGTAGTACTGGTAGCACGCCTACAACTGCATCCTCAGCCACCACTCTGCCTCTGAGTACTGGTCGGGGGGGCTCAGCAGGTCGCATGCCTTCAAAGCCTTGCCTAGCCTGGTCCTTTTTTGACATAGCAAAAGATCGCCCAAATTATGTGATCTGTACAATTTGTCGTGATTCTGTCAGTAGAGGGCAAAACTTCAGGAGTTTGACAACTTCTTCCATGAATCGTCACATGAATAAATATCATATGTCCCAGTGGGAAGCTCACCGTGCTGCAATGCGGTCTAGCGGAGCGAACCATCTAACGCCTGCTCTTTCAAGTGCATCCGCGCGCCTTTCATCTTCTAGGACTGTGGGGACAGCTGTCACACCTGGTTTTCCATGCACAACTTCCACCACTGTAACCGCAACAGGCAGTTTGCTTGGTAGGTCGTCATTTGGTCTGGAAAGGGAAACAAGTGTGTGTGTACAGCTCTCTCAGACATCGATAGCATCAATGTTGGATGAAGGCAACATCATGTCTATGCCTGCACTTTCCTCACAAACCTGCATTTTTTCATGGACACCCTACTCACCACCATCTACACACAGCAGCCAGATCTCTGTCCCTCAGATGTGGACAAATAAAAGGCAATTTCCTGCGACCCATGACAAAGCTAAGAGGTTGACTTTATCCCTCTGTAAGCTCTTGGCTACCGAAATGCTGCCTTTCCACCTGGTGGAAACACAGGATTTTAGAGACCTCATGTCTGTCGCTGTGCCCCAGTAACAGATGCCCAGTCGCCACTACTTCTCTAAGAAAGGTGTGCCTGCGCTACACCAGCATGTCGCACACAACATCACCGCTTCCTTGAGAAAATCTGTGTGTGAACGGGTGAATTTCACCACCAATACTTGGACCAGTAAGCATGGACAGGGGCGTTACATGTCGCTGACTGGGCACTGGGTAACTATGGTGATAGATGGTGAAGGGTCTGCTGCACAAGTCTTGCCGTCCCCATGACTTGTGTCAATCCTCTGTCTGTCCAAGTTGCGCCACTGCTTCTTCCTCCTCCACCTCGTCTGGGTCCTCCACCTCCACCCCAAGCCTGCCTGGTCAGGCCACCAGTGTTGTAACTGCGCAGAAGGAATCACGCACCCCTCATTACTATGCTGGCAGCAGAGCGCAATGGCATCAAGCAGTCTTTTGCTTGAAATGTCTTGGAAATAAGAGTCACACAGTGGCTGAGTTGTGGGCAACTCTGGAGACTGAGTTTAATAAATGGTTGTCTCCACTCAACCTGCAGCCTGGTAAAGCCGTGTGCAACAATGCTGCAAACCTGGGTGCGGCCCTTTGCCTGGGCAAGGTGACACACGTGCCTTGCATGGCTCACGTGTTGGACCTTGTTGTCCAGCAAATTTTAACACACTATCCCGGCCTAGATGGCCTTCTGAACAGGGCTCGAAAACTGTCTGCTCACTTCACTGTTCAACCACCGCTGCTGAGCGACTTGCATCTCTCCAGAAGTCTTTCTGCCTGCCGGTTCATCGCCTGAAATGCGATGTGCCAACACACTGGAATTCGACTCTCCACATGTTACAGCGACTGTGGCAGCACCGTCGAGCCCTGGTGCAATACGTCATGACGTATAGCCTGAGCCAACGAGATGCAGAGGTGGGGCAGATCACCCTGATGGAGTGGTCTCAGATCAAGGACCTATGCACCGTTCTGCACAGTTTCGACATGGCGACGAATATGTTTAGCACTGACAATGCCATTTTCAGCATGACAATTCCAGTCATTTACATGCTGAAGCATACGCTAAACACTATTCGGAGTCAGGGGCTGGGACAACAGGAAGGGGAGGAACTACAGGAGGATTCATATGTACAAGACACAACAACATCACCAAGGTCCAGACGTTCATCATCACCAACGCGGCAGGCATGGGACCATGGGGGACAGGGATCAACAAGGGTGCATAGTAGCAGGCGAAATGTTGAGGAAGGTGCAGGAGAACATGAAGAAATGGAGGATGAGCTGTCCATAGACATGGAAGACTTAGCGGATGAGGGAGACCTTGGTCAAATTTCTGTTGAAAGAGGTTGGGGGGAGATGTCAGAGGAAGAAAGAACGGTTAGCACCTCTATGCCACAAACACAGCGTGGACTTGGTCCGCATGGCTGCGCAAGACACATGAGCACCTTCTTGCTGCACTACCTCCAACATGACACTCGTATTGTCAAAATTAGAAGTGATGATGAGTACTGGCTTGCCACACTATTAGATCCCCGGTACAAGTCCAAATTTTGTGACATAATTCCAGCCATAGAAAGGGACGCACATATGCAGGAGTATCAGCAGAAGCTGTTACTCGATCTTAGCTCGACTTTTCCACCAAACAACCGTGGTGCAGGGAGTGAATCTCCCAGTTGTGACTTGACAAACATGGGATGGTCTCGTCCTCTTCAACAGTCTTCCCATACCAGTAGCACCGTATCGGTGCTGGTAACAGCAATTTTATTGAATCTTTTCATAATTTTTTTAGACCATCCTTTGCAAGGCCACCAGAGAGAACAAGTCTGACACATAGTCAATGGCTGAAGAGGATGATACAGGAGCATCTCCAAATGAACATCGATGCCATGACTTTGCAAATGGAGCCTTGCTCATTTTGGGCTTCAAATCTTGAAAAATGGGCAGAGCTCTCCACTTAAGCCTTGGAGATATTGTCTTGTCCAGCTGCCAGCATTGTCTCTGAACGTGTCTTCAGTGCTGCTGGGTGTGTGCTGACAGATAAGCGCACGCATCTGTCCAGTGACAATGTGGACAGACTAACGTTCATCAAAATGAACAAGTCATGGATCCACAAAGAATTTACTACCCCTGTGTCATCCTGAGGAGAGTAAATGCTTGTGGATTTTGAATGCTTGATGTAAATCTACCTGTGAAGTGTACAACTGGGGCACAAGTGTTGCCACTGAAAGGGTGGGTGTGTGTGGGGCCCAATTTTTGGAAAAAAGGGAGACTCCGCTTGGAGTAACCCTGGCTTGCTGTGTTTTTTAAAAGGAGCCAAGATGAACAAGTCATGGTTCAGCAAAGATTTTGCTACCTACCATGGTGTCATCCTGGGGACGGTTAAGTATGGCGTATATTTGAATATGCTTGATGCAAATCTACCTGTATAGTGTACAACTGGGGCACAAGTGCTGCAATTAAAGGGGTGGGTGTGTGTGGGCCCCAATTTTTGGAAAAAAGGAAGACTCCGCTTGGAGTAACCCTTGCTTGCTGTGTTTTTTAAAAGGAGCCAAGATGAACAAGTTTAGCAAACACTTTGCTACCTACCCCGGGGTCATCCTGAGGATGGTTAAGGATGGCGTATTTTTGAATGTGCTTGATGCAAATCTACCTGTGAAGTGTACAACTGGGGCACAAGTGCTGCCACTGAAGGGGTGGGTGTGTGTGGGGCCCAATTTTTGGAAAAAAGGGACACTCCGCTTGGAGTAACCTTTGCATGCTGTGTTTTTTAAAAGGAGCCAAGATGAACAAGTTTAGCAAACACTTTGCTACCTACCCTGGGGTCATCCTGAGGATGGTTAAGGATGGCGTATTTTTGAATGTGCTTGATGCAAATCTACCTGTGAAGTGTACAACTGGGGCACAAGTGCTGCCACTGAAGGGGTGGATGTGTGTGGGGCCCAATTTTTGGAAAAAAGGGATACTGCGCTTGGAGTAACCCTTGCTTACATTGTTTTTAAAAATGATTTAAGATGAACAGAGCTGGGATCAGGAAAGACTTAGCTACCTACCCCGGGGTCATCCTGGGGACGGTTAAGTATGGCGTTTTTTTGAATAAGCTTTATGCAAATCTACCTGTAAAGTGTACAACTGGGGCACAAGTGCTGCCACTGAAGGGGTGGGTGTGTGTGTGGCCTAATTTTTGGAAAAAAGGGAGACTCCGCTTGGAGTAACCCTTATTGCTGTGTTTTTAAAAAGGAGCCAAGCTAAACAAGTCATGGTTCAGCAAAGACTTTGCTACCTACCCCGGGGTCATCCTGGGGACGGTTAAGGATGGCGTATTTTTGAATGTGCTTGATGCAAATCTACCTGTGAAGTGTACAACTGGGGCACAAGTGCTGCCACTGAAGGGGTGGGTGTGTGTGGCCCAATTTTTGGAAAAAAGGGAGACTCCTCTTGGAGTAACCCTTGCTTGCTGTGTTTTTTAAAAGGAGCCAAGATGAACAAGTCATGGTTCAGCAAAGGCTTTGCTACCTACACCGGGGTCATCCTGGGGATGGTTAAGGATGGCGTATTTTTGAATGTGCTTGATGCAAATCTACCTGTGAAGTGTACAACTGGGGCAAAAGTGCTGCCACTGAAGGGGTGGGTGTGTGTGTGGCCCAATTTTTGGAAAAAAGGGACATTCCGCTTGGAGTAACCCTTGCTTGCTGTGTTTTTTAAAAGGAGCCAAGATGAACAAGTTATGGTTTAGCAAACACTTTGCTACCTATCCCGGGGTCACCCTGGGGACGGTAAGTATGGCGTATTTTTGAATATGCTAAATGCAAATTTAGCTGTGAAGTGTACAAATGGGGCACAAGTGCTGCCACTGAAGGGGTGGGTGTGTGTGGGGCCCAATTTTTGGAAAAAAGGGAGACTTCGCTTGGAGTAACCCTTGCTTACATTGTTTACAAAAAAGATCCAAGATGAACAGAGCTGGGATCAGGAAAGACTTAGCTACCTACCCCAGTGTCATCCTGGGGACGATTAAGGATGGCGTTTTTTTGAATGTGCTTTATGCAAATCTACCTGTGAAGTGTACAACTGGGGCACAAGTGCTGCCACTGAAGGGGTGGGTGTGTGTGTGTTGCAAAATTTTTGTAAAAAAGGGAGACTCCGCTTGGCGTAACCCTTGCTTGCTGTGTTTTTTAAAAGGAGCCAAGATGAACAAGTCATGGTTCAGCAAAGACTGTGCTACCTACCCCGGGGTCATCCTTGGGACATTTGAAGATGGCGTATTTTTGAATGTACTTGATGCAAATCTACCTGTGAAGTGTACAACTGGGGCACAAGTGCTGCCACTGAAGGGGTGGGTGTGTGTGTGGCCCAATTTTTGAAAAAAGGGAGACTCCACTTGGAGAAACCCTTGCTTGCTGTGTTTTTTAAAAGGAGCCAAGATGAACAAGTCATGGTTTAGATAACACTTTGCTACCTACCCCAGGGTCATCCTGGGGACGGTTAAGTATGGCGTATTTTTGAATGTGCTTGATGCAAATCTAGCTGTGAAGTGTACAACTGGGGCACAAGTGCCTCCACTGAAGGGGTGGGTGTGTGTGTGGCCCAATTTTTGGAAAAAAGGGAGACTCCGCTTGGAGTAACCCTTGCTTACATTGTTTTTAAAAATGATCCCAGATGCACAGCGCTGGGATCAGGAAAGACTTTGCTACCTACCCCGGTGTCATCCTGGGGACGGTTAAGTATGGCGTATTTTTTAATGTGCTTGAGGAAAAAAAGAGTAGTCATAAATGGTACATTCTCTAAATGGGCTGCAGTCAGCAGTGGGGTGCCGCAGGGATCTGGGCTAGGAATGATTCTTTTTAATCTCTTTATTAATTACCTTGTGGATGGCATTCATAGAAAAGTGTCAGTCTTTGCTGATGTCACCAAACTATGTAGGATATTAAAACTGACCTTGATAGTACAATATTACAAAAAGATCAGTATCAGATGTCAGAATGGGCAGATCCTTGGCAAATGAGATTTAATGTTGATTAATGTAAAGTAATGCACATATAGCTTCGTATACATTAAATGGAAGTAAACTAGGGACTACAGAATAGAAGGACTTGGGTATTCTCATTACAAATAAGCTGAGCAGCAGCACTCAATGTCAAGCAGCAGCTGCTAAAGCAAACAAGAATTTAGGGTGTATAAAAAGAGAGATTAGATCACTGGATCCCAAAGTATTGTTATCCCTCTATAACTATAAGCACTTGTAAGGCCACATCTGGAATATGTGATCCAGTTTTGGGCTCCACATTTTAAGAAGGACATACAGAAGTTAGAATCAGTTCTAGACTACTATAAGGAATGGAGGGCCTCACATATGATGAGAGGTTGAAAAAGCTAGATATGTTTAGCTTAGAAAAAAGATGTCTAAGAGGAGATCTCATTTATATGTATAAATAAATGTTTGGTCAAATAAAGGACTGGCACATGACTTATTTCTTCCAAACACAATACTAAGAACCAGGGGGCATTGACTGCGAGTGGAAAAAAAGCGATTCCGACAGCTAAATAGGAAAGGGTTCTTTACAGTTGGAGTAGTCAGACTGTGGAATGTCCTACCACAAGAGGTAGAAATGGAAGATACTATAACAGCTTTCAAAAAAGGGCTGGATGATTTCCTCAGTACACACAACATTGTTGGTTATAAATGACTTTGTGACCAAATGTAGAACTGGTGGAACAAGGTTGAACTAGATGGACCTATGTCTTTTTTCAACCTTAGTAACTATGTAAAAATAGCAAACACTGCTGAAACTTAGTGGCGTTCAAAAAATGGCTGTTGTACTCCATTAGTGTCCCACTGGTGCCAAGCAATTTCAAGCACCTCTGCATTACACCCTCCTGCTCTTTTTTAATTAGCTATAATAATAACAAAAAAAGCTGCAAGTTAGTGGCATCCAAAAAGTGCCTGTTGTACTCCATTAGTGTACCACTGGTGCCAAGCAATTTACAGCACCTCTGCATTACACCCTCCTGCTCATTTTTAATTAGCTATATTATATAGCAAACACTGCTGAAACTTAGTGGCATTCAAAATGTGGCTGCTGTACTCCATTAGTGTCCGACTGGTGCCAAGCAATTTCATGAACCTATGCATTTCACCCTGCTGCTCATTTTTAAATAGCTATAATAATAGCAAACACTGCTTAAACTTAGTGGCATTCAAAAAGTGGCTGTTGTACTCTATTAGTGTCCCACGGGTGCCAAGCAGTTTCAAGCACCTCTGCATTACACCCTCCTGCTCATTTTTAATTAGCTATAATAATAGCAAACACTGCTGAAACTTAGTGGCATTCAAAATGTGGCTGTTGTACTCCATTAGTGTCCGACTGGTGCCAAGCAATTTCATGAACCTCTGCATTACACCCTCCTGCTCATTTTTAATTAGCTATAATAATAGCAAACACTGCTGAATCTTAGTGGCATTCAAAAAGTGGCTGTTGTACTCCATTAGTGTCCCACTGATGCCAATCAATTTCAAGCACCTCTGCATTACACCCTCCTGCTCATTTTTAATTAGCTATAATAATAGCAAACACTGCTGAAACTTAGTGGCATTCAAAAAGTGCTGTTGTACTCCATTAGTGTCCCACTGGTTCCAAGCAATTTCAAGCACCTCTGCATTACATCCTCCTGCTCATTTTAATTAGGTATAATAATAGCAAAAAAGCTGCAAGTTAGTGGCATCCAAAAAGTGGCTGTTGTACTCCATTAGAGTCCCACTGGTGCCAAGCAATTTCAAGCACCTCTGCATTACACCCTCCTGCTCATTTTTAATTAGATATTATAATAGCAAACACTGCTGAAACTTAGTGGCATTCAAAATGTGGCTGTTGTACTCCATTAGTGTCCGACTGGTGCCAAGCAATTTCATGAACCTCTGCATTACACCCTCCTTCTCACTTTTAAATAGCTATAATAATAGCAAACACTGCTAAACTTAGTGGCATTCAAAAAGTGGCTGTTGTACTCCATTAGTGTCCCACGGGTGCCAAGCAGTTTCATGCACCTCTGCATTACACCCTCCTGCTCATTTTTAATTAGCTATAATAATAGCAAACACTGCTGAAACTTAGTGGCATTCAAAAAGTGGCTGTTGTACTCCATTAGTGTTGCCCACTGGTTCCAAGCAATTTCAAGCACCTCTGCATTACATCCTCCTGCTCATTTTAATTAGCTATAATAATAGCAAACACTGCTGAAACTTAGTGGCATTCAAAAAGTGGCTGTTGTACTCCATTAGTGTCCCACGGGTGCCAAGCAGTTTCAAGCACCTCTGCATTACACCTTCCTGCTCATTTTTAATTAGCTATAATAATAGCAAACACTGCTGAATCTTAGTGGCATTCAAGAAGTGCCTGTTGTACTCCATTAGTGTACCACTGGTGCCAAGCAATTTACAGCACCTCTGCATTACACCCTCCTGCTCATTTTTAATTAGATATTATAATAGCAAACACTGCTGAATCTTAGTGGCATTCAATAAGTGGCTGTTTTACTCCATCTGTCTCCCACTGGTGCCAAGCAATTTCAAACACCTCTGCATTACACCCTCCTGCTCATTTTTAACTAGCTATAATAATAGCAAACACTGCTGAAACTAAGTGGCATTCAAAATGTGGCTGTTGTACTCCATTAGTGTCCGACTGGTGCCAAGCAATTTCATGCACCTCGGCATTACACCCTCCTGCTCATTTTTAATTAGCTATAATAATAGCAAACACTGTGTTACGAACCGGCGCCGCCATAGCCGCAAGTAGCCTGCTGCGGTTCCTGTTGCGCCCAGGCGCCGGCTGCCGTTCTTGGCCGTGCCTTGGGTCGTCCAGTTGGCTGTTCCTTCCACCACGTCTAAGTGTGGAGAGGCGGCTAGTGCTCATGCGTGCGCCAATTTACTCCAGCCAGAGTTTAAGCCCGGTGTTTTGCCTGGTGAGCATGCTCAGCCTGTGTGTGTTATGTCTGAGACTAAGGGGCACTTTGCACACTGCGACATCGCAGGTGCGATGTCGGTGGGGTCAAATTGAAAATGACGCACTTCCGGCATCGCATGCGACATCGCAGTGTGTAAAGGCTGGATGATACGATTAACGAGCGCAAAAGCGTCGTAATCGTATCATCGGTGCAGCGTCGGCGTAATCCATGATTACGCTGACGCGACGGTCCGATGTTGTTCCTCGCTCCTGCGGCTGCACACATCGCTGTGTGTGAAGTCGCAGGAGCGAGGAACGTCTCCTACCGGCCTCACTGCGGCTTACGTAGGATATGCGGAAGGAAGGAGGTGGGCAGGATCGGGCTGCGATGTCGCAGTGTGCAAAGTGCCCCTAAGTCTTTAGTTCAGGCTACTGAGCATGCTCCCACAATTAACCCTAACAGCCTCTTTGCACAGGTACTTGGACTTCATGCTGTGTCTAAGTTCTGGGTTGTGCCTACTGAGCATGCTCAAACTGATAGTCTGCTTTCTAAGCCTGTTGCTCAGGCTACTGAGCATGCTCAGGCACTTGGTGCATCAGAGGCTAGGTCCGGTAAGGACCTTACTGAGCATGTCCGTGAGGTGGCAGGCCCTGATAGGGCAGAGGGTGTCAGGTGTCCTGATGACGTGGCAACTCCGGACTGGCTCGGAGAGACCCGCCCCTATGATCTGGCACCTCACCATTGGTCGTCAGACGATGACTGGTGAAGTGGTTGGGGCGTGGCTGCCATGAGGTCATCAATGACGTGGTGGTTCCGGATAGGTCGCATGTGACGTCACTGATGACATGGCACTCTGCTTTTGGACCTTGGTGGTTCCACCCTGGGTTTGGAGCGAACCCAGGTTATAAAAGGGGCTGGAGACAACATGGAGGTGCGCAGTCTTCATTTAGAGTTCTTGGTGGCATAAGCCTTGTTAGAAGCGGCAGGTAGGGCTAGGCGAACGGTGCCTGTCATGCCAAGATTCGTGGCTCAGCACATGAGGGTCAGGCGCCGTGCTTCCTTGCTACCGTTCCTGTTGTGCTAGAGCAGTCCAGTGGCGATAACTGGGTTGCGGCTGCTACGTCACCTGTTCGGTTGTTCCTCCTACGCACACGGACAGAATACCTGTTGCGCCACCTGTCCGAGAGTGCCCTCTACACACACGGACAGTGTACCTGCTGCGCCACCTGTCCGGTTGTGCCCTCTACGTGCACGGACAGCGCACCCCAGAACCCCTGTGAAGTTAACAGGGTGTTCCTGGATTGGGTGTGTGAACCCTATTATCCTCCTCGGCTTCCCAGTCAAATGCTACTGGTGTGACTACCTGGTCTGACGTGTCCTTTACACACGTGGCCAGTCGAGTGGTGGCCAGAAATGCTAATCGGAGGACCGTTCGGCCTGACGTGTCTTTCACACGTGGCCGACAGGGCGCTGTCACAGCGGTCTTCTTGGTCAACGCTAACTGGTTACCATCCGGCCTGACGTGTTGTTACACACGTGGTCGGAGTAGCGTCCGCTCCACCG
This sequence comes from Anomaloglossus baeobatrachus, assembly GCF_048569485.1. NCBI lineage: Eukaryota > Metazoa > Chordata > Amphibia > Anura > Aromobatidae > Anomaloglossus > Anomaloglossus baeobatrachus. The sequence continues at coordinate 615,408,482 of NC_134354.1, read as the reverse complement.
AAACGCTAACTGGGTTGTCGTCCGGTCTGACGTGTCCCTACACACGAGACCGGTTCCTTGAGTTATCTCAGAGCCATCCAGCTCTATAGTCTCTGCCTAACCCACAGGGTGCCAGCAGCTCCATTACCATCTGGAGCACGGTGGGCCCCGACTGGCGATTGGGATATATACCCCTGGTCCTAATCTGCCGGTCCCCCCGTAACACACTGCTTAAACTTAGTGGCATAGAAAAAGTGGTTGTTGTACTCCATTAGTGTCCCACGGGTGCCAAGCAATTTCAAGCACCTCTGCATTACACCCTTTTGCTCATTTTTAATCAGCTACAATAATAGCAAACACTGCTGAATCTTAGTGGCATTCAAAAAGTGGCTGTTGTACTCCATTAGTGTCCCACTGATGCCAATCAATTTCAAGCACCTCTGCATTACACCCTCCTGCTCATTTTTAATTAGCTATAATATATAGCAAACACTGCTGAAACTTAGTGGCATTCAAAATGTGGCTGTTGTACTCCATTAGTGCCCCACTGGTGCCAAGCAATTTCAAGCACCTCTGCATTACACCCTCCTGCTCAATTTTAATTAGCTATAATAATAACAAACAAAGCTACAAGTTAGTGGCATCCAAAAAGTGGCTGTTGTACTCCATTAGTGTCTCACTGGTGCCAATCAATTTCAAGCACCTCTGCATTACACCCTCCTGCTCATTTTTTAATTAGCTATAATAATAGCAAACACTGCTGAAGCTTAGTGGCATTCAAAAAGTGGCTGTTGTACTCCATTAGTGTCCCACTGGTGCCAAGCAATTTCAAACACCTCTGCATTACACCCTCCTGCTCATTTTTAATTAGCTATAATAATAGCAAACACTGCTGAAACTTAGTGGCATTCAAAAAGTGGCTGTTGTACTCCATTAGTGTCCCACTGGTGCCAAGCAATTTACAGCACCTCTGCATTACACCCTCCTGCTCATTTTTAATTTGTTATAATAATAACAAACACTGCTGAAACTTAGAGGCATTCAAAAAGAGGCTGTTGTACTCCATTATTGTCCCACTGGTGCCAAGCAATTTACAGCACCTCTGCATTACACCCTCCTGCTCATTTTTAATTCTCTATAATAATAGCAAACACTGCTGAAACTTAGAGGCATTCAAAAAGAGGCTGTTGTACTCTATTATTGTCAAACTGGTGCCAAGCAATTTCAAGCACCTCTGCATGACACCCTCCTGCTCATTTTTAGTTAGCTATAATAATAGCAAAAAAAGCTACAAATAAGTGGAATCCAAAAAGTTTTTGTTGTACTCCATTAGTGTCCCACTGGTGCCAAGCAATTTCATGCACCTCTGCATTACACCCTCCTGCTCATTTTTAGTTAGCTATAATAATAGCAAAAAAAGCTACAAGTAAGTGGCATCCAAAAAGTGGCTGTTGTACTCCATTAGTGTCCCACTGGTGCCAAACAATTTCAAGCACCTCTGCATTACACCCTCCTGCTCATTTTTAGTTAGCTATAATAATAGAAAAAAAGCTACAAGTAAGTGGCATCCAAAAAGTGGCTGTTGTACTCCATTAGTGTCCCACTGGTACCAAGCAATTTCATGCACCTCTGCATTACAACCTCCTGCTCATTTTTAATTAGCTATAATAATAGCAAACACTGCTGAAACTTAGTGGCATTCAAAATGTGGCTGTTGTACTCCATTAGTGTCCCACTGGTGCCAAGCAATTTCAAGCACCTCTGCATTACACCCTCCTGCTCATTTTTAATTAGCTATAATAATAGCAAACACTGCTGAAACTTAGTGGCATTCAAAAAGTGGCTGTTGTACTCCATTAGTGTGTCACTGGTGCCAAGCAATTTCAAACACCTCTGCATTACACCCTCCTGCTCATTTTTAATTAGCTATAATAATAGCAAACACTGCTGAATCTTAGTGGCATTCAATAAGTGGCTGTTTTACTCCATCTGTCTCCCACTGGTGCCAAGCAATTTCAAACACCTCTGCATTACACCCTCCTGCTCATTTTTAACTAGCTATAATAATAGCAAACACTGCTGAAACTTAGTGGCATTCAAAAAGTGGCTGTTGTACTCCATTAGTGTCCTACTGGTGCCAAGCAATTTACAGCTCCTCTGCATTACACCCTCCTGCTAATTTTTAATTAGCTATAATAATAGCAAACTCATAGAATTCCTTGCTGCATTTCATCATTAGGATGGATAGAAAGTGTGGCTTCCTTTACTGTCCTGGTACCCACAGAACACGGCCAGTGTACCCACCTGCCCACTTTTGCCACGCTATTTAATTTGCCCAAAGAGCTGACTCTTTTTATGCCATCCTAAAATTGTTTTGAATACTAAGTTATTGTTCCTTTGCTGCCAAGCAAGGGTCAACACATGGGCATTTCAACACTCCTTTCCATTTGTGGAATTCAATAATTAACTGCAGGTAGTCCAGCCAATCCTTGACGAAGGTGCAGGCGTGGATATAATGTTTCCTTCATCCAATGGTGGTTCTCTCGATGTCTGACAGCTCAACAATACCATCTGTTTGCACTTACAAAACAAGTGACTACCTGCCAATCACACTCCCGCTTACGGGTAAGTTCAGTGTGAAAAAGCATGTGTGACTGCTGTCCCCACAGTCACAGAGGATAAAGAGTACGCAGATGCACTTGATGAGGCAGGAGGTGGTTGCACAGCCCCGCTAGGCCGCATTGTAGCACAGTGAAATTCCCACTGCGACTTATGCTTCATATTAAGTCTTGTATTTGGTGGGCTCCCCAGTATGCAGCAAAACCACGCAACATGAAAAGCACTGTATGCAGTTGGGTTCATAAATCATTGTTTCACTTTCCCAAAACAAACAATAAGAACCATGCATAAAACTGAAATAATAGAACAATCTATTCAGTTGCCTACTACTTGCTAAGCCCTCTGCTTAGCAGCAGTAATTGTGTGTTTGTGTGTGTGTGTGTGTGTGTGCGAACACAACTTACTAGTGGCGCTACACAAGAGCTTCCCAGTTATCTACCTAAACATAGACAAAACACATCACCCACCCTGAATACCCTATTTAGCTGAAGCCTCACAGATAAAGCAGATGATAACAGTGTGAATGCAAACCACACAGCTCTGCAACAAAGTCATGGAAATCTTGAAAATCAACAGTCATTGCAAACATGTGTCGCTGTCCCTCTACGATTTAAACTGTACATGACAATTTGACAGTGCAGAGGCAGCAAGTCTGATTGTCTATATAGTCGTCCTACCCAGAACAGATATGTGTTTTGATAATAAAACAAAGTGTTTCGTTCACGCATTACTGTCTGGGCACAGCCTACCGTACCCGGGTACTGTGATGTCCATTTGCCATAAATACAGACTTTACGCTCCTATCATGGTAAACAGTATAGACAGCACCGTAAGAATGTTGGTCTGTGGCACAGGATGCTGCTCACTGACGTTACTGTACTCCTCACCAAACTCCAAAATGACACTTCTCACAATTGAACGAAGTTTTTCCGCGGTTGCTCCTTGCTGTAACACACATATTTATCTTTTCATTCTGTTCATAGACAGCATCTCCAAGTCCACACCCGAAGATCGTTTTGCTATTGCTATAGTGAACAAACAGACAAAAGCAGCTCCAAAAAACCTGCAGCCCCTTGTGTGTAGTCTGCAATAATGCATGCATGAACGGCAAATAAGCATGTTGCATTGACAGTGGCTAAAGCTGAGCATTACATCCTCACGCTATCAATTCATATCCATGTGACATTTCATGGTGGTAGTACTCAAAGTTGAAATTTTTTGCCTTCTACTTAGAGATTGTTACAGATTACATGACTTGTGTGATCCTTTGCTATGTCCAAAAAATTCCCATGCTAGGCAAGGCTTACAGCCCATGCGAATTCCATAGCCAACATGACTTATGCTCATAGGCAGAGTTGTGGCTCAGGATTCAGTTGTTGACTTGCTTCCAGTACTTTGTCTTTGTCCAGGAAGACACAACGTAAACTAGTCATCAGTAGCATCCTCCTCCACCTCCACTGCTGACGTCATGGATTGGCTCACTTTAGTTTGACAGTAAGTGGTGTCTCCAACCTCATCATCACCCTGTGTGTTTTCATTCCCCTCGTCCTGAGTCCTCCGTGACAACCTCTTCCTGCCATGACCGAATTGCAAAGTTGACGTTGCAATCAGGCTTCTGAGTCTCCTCATCATGTTCCCCCTTGTCTCCACCAGAATGATGTACGGTTTGGAAATGAGGGTGTACATTATGATCAGCACCTTCTTCATCGGGGCGTGGATCCAACTCACAAACCTTCTGGCCATCTGTGCAGATCATTTCCCCTGTCTCCTGTAACTCGCGGCCTCAACACGTCAGATTATCTGCTACACCTGCAAGCTTCAAACAGAACCTGAAAACTCATCTGTTAATAAATTACTATAACCATTAAATGACACCACCACGGTGCGGAGCTTCTGCCCAACCTACACCCCACCTACTGTCTACTCCACAAAATACTTTACAATGTAATCCTGCAAGGGCTGAGTCCTCTGCCCTCTGTACCAGTCTGTCTATTGTTACTTGTATATGTATTCTGTATGTAACCCCCTTGTCATGTACAGCACCATGGAATCAATGGTGCTCTATAAATAAATATTAATAATAACAATAATACTACTAATATTAAGAACTTCTTTGTCTGTACTCACTGGAGCTTTAGAGCAGACCTCTGATTCACAGGCTACAGTGTGACTGAACGGCTCTGCAGACTCAACAATCTCTGTTACCCCTTATTCAGCAGTGCTGGTGGAAACTTGAGAACAGTTATGAAGCAAGTGCAATAGGGCTTACACCACTGTGGAATGTAGTATTTGTGATATTGAACTTGAGGTGGAGGAGAGCCCACTTTATTGCGCACTTCACATCCATTGAAGCAGCTGCTCCTCCTCTACTTTTGTTATCGATGGTCGTGTCCGTGAAAAAAATTATCATATCAGATTATCTACGGGAAGAAGTACACCTGTTATTTTAGCTGTTATTTGTTGTTACGAATTGGTGCTGCCGTAAACGCAAGCAACCTGCTGCGGTTCCAGTTGCGCCCAGGTGTCAGCTGCCATTTAGGGCTGTGCCTCGGGTTGTCCAGCTGGCTGCTTTCTCCACCACGTGTAAGTGTGGAGAGGCGGTCAGTGCGCATGCATGTGCTGATTTACCCCAGCCGCAGCCTAACTCGAGTGTTTCGCCTACTGAGTATGCTCAGCCTGACTTCATTTTGGGATACAGCGCATGCTCATTTGGACTGTGCCTGAGTCATTCTGCGACCTGCAGCTCAACACACTTACACAGGGCCCTGGGGCTTGACTCACTCTTGACAGGCAACTAAAGCAACCTGCACCCAACATCAGCCCCAGGTGTCCCCTTACACTGCATTGGCGGTCCCCACTGACCGCAATACCGAGAGTGACGTCACGAAAATACATATAAAGAAGCAACCTAAGTGTGACCAGACTCTTCCTCCACTTGGAGTCCCTGAAGGTAATGCACGAACACAACACCTGTGCGGCTTCACACTTACTGCAAAAAACCTCTTTGCACAGGTACTTGCACTCCGTGCCGGGTCTAAGTCCTGTGTTGTGCCTAGACAGCATGCTGAAGCGGATAGTCTTTTTTTCAGAAACTGTATTTCATGCTACTGAGCATGCTCAGGCACTTACTGCATCAGAGGCTAGGTCCAGTAATGAACTATTTGGTCCTGCCCCTGATGTGGGTGGCCCATATAGACCACAGGGCATCAGGTGTCCTGACAATTTGGCCAGGCCACCCCCAACAGGCTTGCAGAGGCCCGCCCCTATGACTTGTCACCTCATTGTTGTTGGTCATACGATGACTGTTGAGTGTTGAGGTGTTTTGGTCGTGGCAGCCATGAGGTCATCATTCAAGTGGCGGTTCCAAATAGGACGCTAGTTATGCCACTCATGACGTGTCCCTCTGCTTTTGTCTCCAGGAGGTGCATTGTGGTCCATCCTGGTTTGGGGCGGACCCAGATTATTAAAGGGTCTGGAGCCAACAAGAAGGTGCCCAGTCTTCTATTATGCTAAGAAAGAGCATACCTCCATGTGTTGAACACATTGCGGCTTTAGCCCAGAGGTAGGCAAGGATAGGTCATCGATGCAGGCCGCCACCACAGTTGGTAACGCAGAACGTTTAAGAACAGCTCCTGTTTTACCAGTCCTGCTAGTGCAGCCCAGTGGCATAAACAGGCCTGCTGCTGATGCGCCTTCTGCCCACAGGTGTGTCCCCTACGCACACGGACAGCGTACCCAATGGCCCCTGTGTTGTTAACAGGGAGTACCGGGGCTGGGTGGTCGTGTGGACCCTGTGACGCTAACAGGGCTCCCAGTCTCCAGATCCGAGTGGCGTCTAAGTTGGTTCAGGCTACTATTTGTTTCAGAGTCAACCTGCTCTGTATCCTCCACCTAACCTTCCAGTTGCCAACCTCTCCGTTTCCATCTGTGAGCACGGTGGACACCGAATGGCAATTGGGATATCTACCTTTCTCTTTCTTTTCTTCTTAATTTTTTTATATAGCGGTAACAAAGTATATACCACCTTATCCAAATCTGCCAGTCCCACCATAACAGATGTTGTTTCTTCAGCAAATGTTAATGTTGCTTAACCACCAAACCCACGGACACAAACTTTTTTACCCTTTCCAACACACCTGTTCCCCTTTCCACCAGCATCTCTCCTTTTTCAACTCAGTTTGTATATGACCAAAAGTGCAACTCTGCAGGGACACCGTACTCAACGCCATCTCTGCACAGCAGCAAGCCCTCGGTCCCTCAGATGTGGACAAGTAAGACCATTTCCTCCTATCCATGACAAAGCATTGAGATTCACTCTGTGGACCACTGGTGTTTAGTGGAAAAGCAGATGTAAGATTGCGTAACACCTTCTGCTGATACTCCTGTATAGGTGCATCCCTTTCTATGGCAGGAGATATTTCGCAAAATTTTGTGTTCTACCGGGGATCTAACAGTGTGGCAACCCAGTAGTCAGCATGACTTGGAATTTGTACAATCCGAGGGTCATGTTATAGGTAGTGCAGCAAGAAGGCGCTCATGTGTCTTTTGCATCCAGAAGAACCAAGTCCTTGGTGTGTTGGTGGCGGAGAGGTGAGAATCGTGCCTTCTTCCTCTGCCCTCTCCCCCCAACCTCGCACAACCGAAATGTGACCAAGCTCTCACTCATCTAATGAGTCTTCCATGCCCATCACCAGTTCGTCCGCCATTTCTTCCTGAGCTCCTGTACCTTCCTCAACAGTTTTGCTGATACTATGCGCCCTTGATAATCCCTCTCCCCCACCGTACCATGACTGCCGCCAAGGTGCCGCTGACCGTGTGGACCTTGTAGATCTTGTTATCCCTTCCGCATATGACTCCTCCAGTACTTCCTCCCCTTCCTCTTGTACCAACACCTGACTCTGAATAATGCTTACAGTGTGCTCCATCATGTAGATGACCAAAATTGTCACGCTGAGAAGGGCATCGCCAGTGTTAAACATCTTCGTTGACATTTGTAAACAGTGTAGAACGGTGCATAGGTCCTTGATCTGACAACACTCCAGCAGCGTGATCTGCACCACCTCTGGATCAAGTTAGCCCAGGGTATACATCATAGCGTATTTCAGCAGGGCTCTGCGGTGCTGCCACAGATGCTGCAACATGTGCAGATTCCAATTCCTGCATGTCGGAACATCGCATTTCCGGCATTTAACCGCCAGACCTTAAGACTTCAGGAGCGATGAAAGTTGTTGAGCTGCTGGGTGCGAACGATGGATGGAAGTGAGCACATAGCGAGCGTGCCCGCTGTACAAGGCCATGTAGGCCGGGATGTTGTTTTAAAAATTGCTGGAGAATCAGATTAAACACATGAGACATACAAGTCACGTGTGTCACATTGCCCTGACGAAGGCCCGCAGCCATGTTTGCATCATTGCCGCACACAGCTGTTAAGTCACCACCGGAGTCCGCTATGTCTGTTTGTACTCCTGTCGCAGGGTGACAACGTGTTCCTTTTGTGCATAGTGCTGATGATGGGAGAGGAGTCGACGCCAGTGGCGCAGGTGGACGCAGGTTATGCTCACCCACTGGGCTGCGTTACCTTGACATATGCAGCACCAATGGCTGAATACAGGTGGTGGGTATCTGACAGATGAAGTACTATCATTCAGCTACAACCACTGGGAAGACACAACACCCTTTTTTAGGCCACTCCTGTCTGCAGACCACTGCCAGACATAGCTATGAACCTCTGGTTACTGTTACCCCCAGTTCAGTTTTATGATTTTGTGTGCTTGCTACCTGACTACTTTTCCTGCTTGCTGTTTAGGTACCTCGTTGGCCGATTCGCATTTCACCTCTGCTTGTTTTCTGATTAAGTCCTGTCCCTCCCATTCTGTTCCTCTTCCTCAATTAATGTTTTGACCCTGCATGACTACTATTCTCTGGAACTGCAACCTTCCACGGGTATTGATCAACTTGGGCCCTGTGTAATTCCAAATCCCTGTATAGGGGTTAAAGGGTTTCAGGGTTCTGGGGGTCCAGCTTGGTGAGTGGCTTACCTCTAGCCTATCCTTTACAGCCCATCTGAGTGTGTCGACCCAGGCAGGCGTTACACCGTGCCCTCTGTAGAAGGCCATGTAGGCCGGGATAGTGGTTTAATAATTGCTGGACCACCAGGTTCAACACGTGAGCCATACAAGGCATGTGTGTCACATTGCCCTGAAGAAGGGCCGCAGACTGTTTTGCATCATTGTCGCACACGGCATTCCCTGGCTGCTGGTTAGGTGGAGACAACCTTTGATGAAACTCGGTCTCACTCTACAGAGCTAATCGTCCACAACTCCTCAGCGGTGTCTCACATTTCCCCTACATTTCAAAGTAAACATTTCACCGCCTGATGGCCTTCAGCTATGCTGCCAGCATAGTAAAGAGGTGTGTGGGATTCCTTGGGCACAGTTCCAAGGAAGGGTGGCCTGACCACACAGGGTTTGGGCTGAGGTGCAGGAACAACACGAGGTTGATGAGGCAGAAGCAGTGGAGGAACTTGTACATACAGAGGAAGGATTGACACAAAACTTGTGGGGACAGAAGGACTTGTACAGCAGACCCTTCTCCATCTCCCACCATAGTTACCCAGTGCCCAATTAGCAACATGTAACTCCCCTGTCCATGCTTACTGTTCCAAGTATCTGTGGTGAAATGCACCCTGTCACACACAGAGTTTCTCAAGGAATCGGTGATGTTGTGTGCGACCTGCTGTGTTAGCGCGGGCACCCCTTTCTTGAAGAAGGAGTGGCAAATGGCCATCGGCTCTTGGGGCACTGCAATGGGCATAAGGTCTCGAAAATCCTCGGTGACAAAAGGGTGTAAAGGCAACCTCTCTGTAGCCAACAAGTTTGAGATGCTGAATCCTCTTAGACATGTCATGCACTTCGAAAATCATGTAAAAACAGCGAGGGACTCCAACCACAGTCTCCCTCGTTGCCACTAATTGGGACACACACATCCCACTTGACTGGCATCAGTTGACCCCCAAATTCAAGATGAAAAAGATGCTTTGCATGAAGCACTCTCAAAAATACGCGTGCTTTTCGCCTCCCCTGGCTGAGCCAGGGGAAGAAAAGTCCTCTGAGAGCCATGACTTGTTCATTTTGGTTCTTTTTTCAAAAGCGAGGGGACTCCAACCACAGTCTTCCTCGTTGCCACTAATTGGGCCACACACACCCCACTTGACTGGCATCAGTTGACCCCCAATTTCAAGATGAAAAAGATGTTTTGCATGAAGCACTCTCCAAAACACGCGTGCCTTTCGCCTCCCCATGGGAAGAAAAGTCCTCTGAGAGCCATGACTTGTTCACCTTGGTTCTTTTTTCAAAAGCGAGGGGACTCCAACCACAGTCTCCCTCGTTTCCACTAATTGGGCCACACACACCCCATTTGACTGGCATCAGTTGACCCCCAATTTCAAGATGAAAAAGATGCCTTGCATGAAGCACTCTCAAAAATACGCATGCCTTTTGCCTCCCCTGGCTGAGCCAGGGGAAGAGAAGTCCTCTGAGAGCCATGACTTGTTCATTTTGGTTCTTTTTTCAAAAGCGAGGGGACTCCAATCACATTCTTCCTCGTTGCCACTAATTGGGCCACACACACACCACTTGACTGGCATCAGTTGACCCCCAATTTCAAGATGAAAAGATGCTTTGCATGAAGAACTCTCAAAAATACGCGTGCTTTTCGCCTCCCCTGGCTGAGCCAGGGAAAGAAAAGTCCTCTGAGAGCCATGACTTCTTCATCTTGGTTCTTTTTTCAAAAGCGAGGGGACTCCAACCACAGTCTCCCTCATTTACACTAATTGGGCCACACACATCCCACTTGACTGGCATCAGTTGACCCCCAATTTCAAGATGAAAAAGATGCTTTGCATGAAGCACTCTCCAAAATACGCGTGCCTTTCGCTTCCCCTGGCTGAGCCAGGGGAAGAAAAGTCCTCTGAGAGCCATGACTTGTTCATCTTGGTTCTTTTTTCAAAAGCGAGGGGACTCCAATCACAGTCTTTCTCGTTGCCACTAATTGGCCACACACACCCCACTTGACTGGCATCAGTTGACCCCCAATTTCAAGATGAAAAAGATGCTTTGCATGAAGCACTCTCCAAAATACGCGTGCCTTTCGCCTCCCCTGGCTGAGCCAGGGGAAGAAAAGTCCTCTGAGAGCTATGACTTGTTCATCTTGGTTCTTTTTTCAAAAGCGAGGGGACTCCAACCACAGTCTCCCTCATTTCCACTAATTGGGCCACACACATCCCACTTGACTGGCATCAGTTGACCCCCAATTTCAAGATGAAAAAGATGCTTTGCATGAAGCACTCTCCAAAATACGCGTGCCTTTCGCTTCCCCTGGCTGAGCAAGGGGAAGAAAAGTCCTCTGAGAGCCATGACTTGTTCATCTTGGTTCTTTTTTCAAAAGCGAGGGGACTCCAATCACAGTCTTCCTCGTTGCCACTAATTGGGCCACACACATCCCACTTGACTGGCATCAGTTGACCCCCAATTTCAAGATGAAAAAAATGCTTTGCATGAAGCACTCTCAAAAATATGCATGCCTTTTGCCTCCCCTGGCTGAGCCAGGGGAAGAGAAGTCCTCTGAGAGTCATGACTTGTTCATCTTGGTGAACGTTAGTATGTCCACATTGTCAGTGGACAAACGCGTGTGCTTATCTGTCAGCACACCCCCAGCAGCACTGAGGACACGTTCCGAGAGAGCGCTGGCTGCGGGACATGACAAGATCCCCAAGGCGTACGTGGTGAGCTCAGGCAATTTATCCAGATTGGAAGCCTAAAATGAGCAGGGCTCAAGTTGCACAGTAATGGCATCGATATTCCCTTGCATATACTCATATATCTGTGTCTCCTCCTCTTTTTCCTTGTCCAGCTCTTTTGTTTTCGCATGAGTATATGTCCTTGTCACTTTCCCATGTGTTGGTGTTGTGTTGTGAGTTGTTTGTCACCTTTTGGACACATTTGAGGGTGTTTTCTAGGTGTTTTTATGTGTTTGTGATTGCCTCCCATTGTATCCTATGGGGTTTGAGTGGTTCGCCGAACCGAACTAGAACCAGACCTTGGTTCGGCGAACCAAGCTCAAGCCGAACCGCGACCGGTTCGCTCATCTCTAATCAAATGTGTTCATTGGCTGGAAAAAGGTGCCAGGAAGTCTGAAATGAAAATGAAAGTATTGAAGCGAATACCATATTAGCCGTCGGATAGCGAATACCTTGAATACCCCATTATCCATCGGATACCAAATAGTGGCGAATACATTCACTCATCCCTATTTATTATGATTTTATGTCAGATAGTAAGAAAAACAAGCATATGTGTCGTTTTAGATAGTGTATGTAAACATGATTTCAACTATATGTATGAATTAGTGCACAGCTTGTATTTTATACATACTTTTTCTCACAGCTATTTGTTATCTTTATAAATACAGATATTTCAAATACTAGTTTTTCCATATTATTTCAATTATTCAGTGCTCTGAACTTTTGAAAAGTAAAATTTTAATCATTATCTCACTGAAAAAAGAACAGTATCTAAAAGTTTATTCATTGAATTTCATAAAACATTTTTTAAACCAACAAAATGAAGGTATGGTTCATCATATAATTATAACTAAAAAAAATTAAATTTTATTCAAATTAGTTCATGCAGAAATGAATATGCTCCATATCAAAAACAACATCTAATATTTTAAAACTAAATAAGTGAGACAGAACATATGTTGGTATAAGTGCAATATGTAAGTTTTCAGTCACACTGTCTATTTAACTGACAGACCCTAAGATAAAAACAAAATGAGCAAATACCTTGTAGTAAGTAAATAAATAAGCACGAACAGTTCAAGTAAATAATATAGAGTGCATGGAATGAAAAATTGTTTAAATAATGCAACATCAATCTTTTTTCCATTCTTCATGAATTACCTTTTTTAGAATCTGGATGCTCAATGGAGAGTGGTCTCTTCAGAATATTTGTATCAGTTAGGTTCACATCAGTAGACATACTTGGCCATTGAATCATTTCCACCCTGTTCTTCCTCAAAAATACAACAGATGTGTGATTTTGACCATTGTTATATTGGCAAAGTGTATGTTTACCAAGCTCACTGAGTGATGGTAACAACATCTCTTTCAGGATAGTTCAGTAGATCTGTGAATTCATGATACCATCAATGAAATGTAGATCCACATATTTTTTTTAAATGCATGGTGCCTACAGTGAAACATGGTGGTGACACTGTACTTATGTGTGGATGTATGAATACTTCTGATGTCGGTGAGCTACATTTCACTGATGGTATCATGAATTCACAGATGTACTGTTCTAGATATAAAGAGAAATGCTACTGTTACTCTAAGCTCTTGGTAAACCTGCACTTTTGCAACTTGACACTGATCCAAAACACATCTGTTTCATTTATGAAGAAAAAAAGGATGAAGGTGACTCAATGGCAAACTATGTGTCCTGATCTGAACCCAATTAAATACCTATAGAGATTTCTGAAAAAACAAGTTGAACATCATTTCAATTAAGCCAACATCCAGGCTTTCTATAAGAGATTGTACTTGAAAAATGGAAAAATATAGATTTAGCAATGTATTGTCAACTTGTTCCTTCCATGTGTAAAAGACTTTATGCTGTTCCTAAAAATAATGGAGAGCATGAAGAATAATAGATCTAGTATTTTTTTTCTTCAAGGCTATTCCTCTAGCATCAGATAATTTGAGTAAAACTGAAGTTTTTGTAATAAAAAATATACTATTAATCTTACTTTCACATTATGTGTTAAGAAAGTGTGAAACGTTGTCTTGTCAAAATTTGGAAAATTTTCCTTGTATTCAAAGATACTGATTAAAATCTTATTTTTCAAAGAGAGTGTAGTCATTAATGCTGAGCACTGTACAGATATATATATAGTATATTATATACAGTTAGGTCCAGAAATATTTGGACAGTGACACAATTTGCGCGAGTTGGGCTCTGCATGCCACCACATTGGATTTGAAATGAAACCTCTATAACAGAATTCAAGTGCAGATTGTAACATTTAATTTGAAGGTTTGAACAAAAAAATCTGATAGAAATTGTAGGAATTGTACACATTTCTTTACAAACACTCCACATTTTAGGAGGTCAAAAGTAATTGGACAAATAAACCAAACCCAAACAAAATATTTTTATTTTCAATATTTTGTTGCGAATCCTTTGGAGGCAATCACTGCCTTAAGTCTGGAACCCATGGACATCACCAAACGCTGGGTTTCCTCCTTCTTAATGCTTTGCCAGGCCTTTACAGCCGCAGCCTTCAGGTCTTGCTTGTTTGTTGGTCTTTCCGTCTTAAGTCTGGATTTGAGCAAGTGAAATGCATGCTGAATTGGGTTAAGATCTGGTGATTGACTTGGCCATTGCAGAATGTTCCACTTTTTTGCACTCATGAACTCCTGGGTAGCTTTGGCTGTATGCTTGGGGTTATTGTCCATCTGTACTATGAAGCGCCGTCCGATCAACTTTGCGACATTTGGCTGAATCTGGGCTGAAAGTATATCCCGGTACACTTCAGAATTCATCCGGCTACTCTTGTCTGCTGTTATGTCATCAATAAAAACAAGTGACCCAGTGCCATTGAAAGCCATGCATGCCCATGCCATCACGTTGTCTCCAGCATGTTTTACAGAGGATGTGGTGTGCCTTGGATCATGTGCCGTTCCCTTTCTTCTCCAAACTTTTTTCTTCCCATCATTCTGGTACAGGTTGATCTTGGTCTCATCTGTCCATAGAATACTTTTCCAGAACTGAGCTGGCTTCATGAGGTGTGTTTCAGCAAATTTAACTCTGGCCTGTCTATTTTTGGAATTGATGAATGGTTTGCATCTAGATGTGAACCCTTTGTATTTACTTTCATGGAGTCTTCTCTTTACTGTTGACTTAGAGACAGATACACCTACTTCACTGAGAGTGTTCTGGACTTCAGTTGATGTTGTGAACGGGTTCTTCTTCACCAAAGAATGTATGCGGCGATCATCCACCACTGTTGTCATCCGTGGATGCCCAGGCCTTTTTGAGTTCCCAAGCTCACCAGTCAATTCCTTTTTTCTCAGAATTTACCCGACTGTTGATTTTGCTACTCCAAGCATGTCTGCTATATCTCTGATCGATTTTTTCTTTTTTTTCAGCCTCAGGATGTTCTGCTTCACCTCAATTGAGAGTTCCTTAGACCGCATGTTGTCTGGACACAGCAACAGCTTCCAAATGCAAAACCACACACCTATAATCAACCCCAGACCTTTTAACTACTTCATTGATTACAGGTTAACGAGGGAGACGCCTTCAGAGTTAATTGTAGCCCTTAGAGTCCCTTGTCCAATTACTTTTGGTCCCTTGAAAAAGAGGAGGCTATGCATTACAGAGCTATGATTCCTAAACCCTTTCTCCGATTTGGATGTGAAAACTCTCATATTGCAGCTGGGAGTGTGCACTTTCAGCCCATATTATATATATAATTGTATTTCTGAACATGTTTTTGTAAACAGCTAAAATAACAAAACTTGTGTCACTGTCTAAATATTTCTGGACCTAACTATATATACATATAAGAGGGGCTGCTGATAAGTCTTTGGCTTTACCCAGAAAGAAACAAGATAAGATGATGAAACTTTATATTTATTCCATATATTCTCCACTGATGTTAGCATACTTCTTACATAGGTATTCCGAATTCTGTAAGCCTAGCAAAGAGAAGGATTTTGGTTGTACCTCACACCAGGAATCCGTAGCAGCCATGGCATCAGAAATTATGTTAAATTTGGTACCCTTGAGGTGTTTCTTCAGGTTTGGAAATAGATGATAGTCAGAGGGAGCTAGATCTGGTGAATAAGGTGGGTGGACAACCAGCAACTGGAAGCCCAGCTCTTCCAGTTTTGCCGTGGTCGCCTGTGCAGTGCGAGTGGATGTGTTGTCTTGCAGGAACAAGACTCCTTTGGACAGCTTGTCGCGCCTTTTGGCTTTCAGAGCTGCCTTCAATTGGTGAAAAAGTTCAATGTAATACTTTGCATTGATGGTGAAACCCTTTTGATGGTAGTCCACTAGCAGCACGCCCTCCTTATCGCAGAACACAGACTTCATCATCTTAGTGACTGATTTTTGCACCCTGAACTTCTTTGGAGAAGAAGAACAACTGTGCCCCCCCCCCCTCTTTTGACTGCTCCTTGTTTTCAGGGTCAAAAATAAATCCAGGTCTCATCCATAGTGACCAGTTAATCCAAGAAGTTCTTATCAGTTTAAAAACGCTGACAAATGGACCAGGAAGTTTTCACTCGCAAACTTCTCTGATCTGTTGTCAAAAATTTGGAGACCCACTTTGCAGATAGGTTCCTCATGTACAAATGTTCATGGATAATGGCACAAACATGTTCATGGGAAATCTCCATGATGTCTGCTATTACTTTAGCGGAAATTTATCGATTCTCCAGTATGAGGTTGTACACAGCCTTGACGATCTCCGGAACAACAACCACTGTCAGTCGTCCAGGACGTTCCTCATCATTGGTGCTGAAGTGGCCGTTTTCAATTTGGCAACCCAGTTCTTAACTCTGGAATATGAAGGACATTGATCCCCTAATGTCTGTGACATATCACCATGAATATTTTCCTTGCAGAAATAAGAATTTTATCACTCCTCTGCTCTCAGTTGCTCTGAATATCGCAGTAAATACCACCAGTTTGTTTCCCTGAGTGCGTAGAACACAGTTGCAACAAGCAACAAAAACTAAATTTTGAAAAAATATATTAGACACATAAGACTTTCGTCTGATGTAGCATTTGTTATCATAGAAACAAAAAAAAATCACAAAATCAAAGACATAGATAGATATATATTTATTTGCAGGTACATAAGGTGGCCCGATTCTAACGTATCGGGTAGTCTAGAATGTGTATGTAGGTTAGCAGATTGAATAATAAGGTAATGAATGGACTGGATGGGTTAAGTTTAATTTAGGATTCTTATCATTGTTTATTGGTTTTAAAATGACAAACATAAGAAGGAACAGTTTTAGTAGATAAGTCTAATGTTTAATGATGTCCATGGCTTGTAATGAAACAAGGCCTTGAACAGTGTAAAGTTAAGTAAAAATATGCTGATGTTGTGATGTGGCCTAATGCTGGTATGTGCCCCTATTGTGGTGCAGCCAAGAGGTGCATGATCACTCTGGATGAGCTGCAGAGATCTACAGCTGAGGTGGGAGAGTCTGTCCATAGGATGACAATCAGTCATACACTGCACAAATCTGACCTTTATGGAAGAGTGGCAAGGAGAAAGCCATTTCTCAAAGATATCCATAAAAGTGTTGTTCAAAGTTTTCCACAAGCCACCTGGGAGACACCCCAAACATGTGGAAGAAGGTGATCTGGTCAGATGAAATAAAAATCAAACTTTTTGGGAACAATGCCAAATTATATGTTTAGCGTAAAAGCAACACAGCTCATAACCCTGAACACACAGTCCCCACTCTCAAACATGGTGGTGGCAGCATCATGGTTTGGGCCTGCTTTTCTTCATCAGGGAAGATGGTTAAAATTGTTGGGAAGATGGATGGAGCCAAATACAGGACCATTCTTGAAAAAAACTGTTGGAGTCAGCAAAAGACCTGAGACTGGGACGGAGATTTGTCTTTCAACAAGACAATGATCCAAATCATAAAGCAAAATCTACAATGGAATGGTTCACAAATAAATGTATCCAGGTGTTAGAATGGTCAAAGTACAGACCTGAATCCAATCAAGAGTCTGTGGAAAAAGCTGAAAACTGCTGTTCAAAAAAGGCTCTCCATCCAACCTTACTGAGCTTGAGCTATTTGCAAAGCAAGACTGGGCAAGAATTTTAGTCTCTTGATGTGCAAAACTGATAGA
The DNA here is from genome assembly GCF_048569485.1 of Anomaloglossus baeobatrachus. Lineage (NCBI taxonomy): Eukaryota > Metazoa > Chordata > Amphibia > Anura > Aromobatidae > Anomaloglossus > Anomaloglossus baeobatrachus. The sequence continues at coordinate 615,390,939 of NC_134354.1, read as the reverse complement.
CACATACCCCAAGCAACTTGCAGCTGTAATCGCAGCAAAAGGTGGTGCTACAAAGTATTAACTTAAAGGGGATGAATAATATTGCACACCCCACTTTTCAGTTATTTATTTTTTAAAAAAGTTTAAAATAAGCAATAAATTTCGTTCAACTTCACAATTGTGTCCCACTTGTTGATTCTTCACCATAACATTAAAATTTTTATCTTTATGTTTGAAGCCTGAAATGTGGGAAAAGGTTCCAAAATTCAAGGGGGCCGAATACTTTTGCAAGGCACTGTGTTTATATATACACAGTGCTCTGCATAATTGCGTACACCAGAACAGATTCGTTATAAACCCTTTAGTTTCCCTTCCAAATCAACATTTGGGATACTATACTAAAAATTACTCCCACATATGTAGGTTGTTGATTGCAAACAAAAATTGTAAATTTGCAAACTCAGAAAAGTAATTTTCCTAACAACTTTTTTCAGGACGAAGTTGCAAAACTGAATACACCCCAAAACAGTCTATGAAGCAAAGCTAAAAATTAGATTACTAAATTCTAAAAGGACATAATTTAACAAAAAAAAACCCTTTACCATTCCATACTATCAGCAATGGCAACACATGCAAGTGAAATATCTCAGTCAAGACTTAAGAAAAACAATAATTTCTTTATACAGGAAAGGCAAAAGCTCTAAGAAAATAAGCAAAGCTTTACTTAGCCAAAATCTGTAGCAAAAGGGATACAAAAATGTAACAAAAATGGAGCTACAAGCATCTCACACAGACATCCAGGCTGACCAAGGAAATTAACAGCTAAAAAGAAGTATCTTCTCTTGAAAAGGGTTGAGAAAAATCAAATTCATGCAGGATCACTGCAGATTCGCTGTAGAAGGAGAAAGCCAAAATGGCATTAATGTTTCCCGTGACACAATATGGAGATCACTGCATAGGAAAATCAGGCATGGGTGTCATGCATGAAAGAAGCTTCTTCTAAAGCACATGCACAAAAATTGTCTGCCTACAATTTGCCAAGGTTAATAATGAAAAATTTGAAGAATACTTAGACTTTATAATCTAGAATAATGAGACCAAGGTAAGTGTTTGAGGAACTGATGGTTTCAAACCTGTTTCACATTACAGAAATGAGTACAAAGAAAAGTACAAAGTACAGACAGTAAAACATGGTGTTGGCAGTGTTTTTACCTTATGTAAGGCTGCATGAGTGTTAATAACATTGGAGGGCTACATTTCATTGATGGTATCAATAAGTCACTGATTTACAGCTCTATATTGAAAGATAAAGTTTTACCAGTATTCAGTGCCTTTGGTAGACGTGCAGTTTGTCTACATTAAATGATTCAAAAAATATATCTAATACCACTGTAAAACCAAGTGTGTATTGTGATCTGTACCCAATCGAACACTTATAATAATAATTTTAATTAATAATAATTTTATTCATTTATATAGCGCTATTAATTCCATAGCACTTTACATACATTGGCAACACTGTCCCCATTGGGGCTCACAATCTAGAGTCCCTATCTGTATGTCTTTGGAATGTGGGAGGAAACCGGAGTACCCGGAGGAAACCCACGCAAACACGGGGAGAACATACAAACTCCTTGCAGATGGTGTCCTTGGTGGGATTTGAACCCAGGACCCCAGCGCTGCAAGACTGCAGTGCTAGCCACTGAGCCACCATGCTTTATAAAGAGCATTATTCTCCATCCAGCCTCTAGGAACTAAAAGAGGTATTTTTTTTTTAAGAACTAAAAAATGTAGATATTGCAATATGCCACCATCTTTTTATTCAATGCCTTTAAGAGTTGTTTCTGTCTTTAAAAATAATGTCATACTAGGTGTAGTTGGTTTTGATGAGGGGGTGTATACATTCTTGCATCAACTATTTGAGTATATGCTGCAATGATAGTTATGAACTTTCCTTTCATTTATATGTTATGTGGTAAGAAAGAGCACTATAAAACCCAGTCTTGTCAAAATATTGGAAATAGTTTTCTTACCCATTGAAATATTGATTACATTCTGATATTTTTGAAATGTGCAGTTTAATTTATGCTGAACACTCTATATTAAAAATTGTGCGTAAAATATATTTTTATATATATATATATATATATATATATATATACACACACACACAGAGAGAGAGAGATACCGTATATATAAGCGATACTGTATATATATATATAAATAAGTAGTAAGGGGGTCAAATGTCTCGTCAAAAAGAAATCTGACAGGTGCCCCGCCCCTATCAAAGTGTATTAAACACACCCCCTCCCCTCTCCTGACAGGCCCTATATTTTATAGGCTTTTGATTAGGGATTTGATAGTGCAATCCTGATAGTGTAAATGCTTAGGATCCCACTATTTTATTCACTGATTATGAGAAATCTGATTTAGTGTAATTGTTTGGAATCATACCATTTTATTCAGTGTGGTTTTGTTGCAGAAGTCATTCTGCTAGTGTAATTTGATTGGGCATATTATGTATATGGCCAAATTTATTTTATAGGCGTTTGATACAGAATTAATTCTGATAGTGTAATTTGGTTGGGCATATTATGTATATGGCCAATTATACTATTACGCGTCTTATGCTGTAAAGCATTTCTTATAGCACCAATTCTGATAGTGTAATATGGTTTGGCATATTATGTATATGGCCAATTATACTATTACGCGTCTTATGCTGTAAAGCATTTCTTATAGCACCCATGTAGAAAGTTTGTGTTTTATACTGTTTGTATAAAAATGAAAGACAGACACGCTATCAAAATTTAAAAAGTTTATTGCTCAGAATTTAATTACATTCAGTTGCACATCAATTCAGTAGGAATGCAAAAAGTCATATACATTACACTTGTAAAACAGTACAATATAAAATTATAATCACTGGCATAATACACTATTTAATAATATACATATGTTACGTCTCTTACATAATTATTTAGAGCATAACAATTCATCAGTCCAGCTGTTACATTGTGAGCCACATTGATTGCAGTATCGGGAAAGTCCTTTTTTTAGGCATCAAACTTGCTTGTGTCAAACCTAATGGAGAATGTAAAGATTGAATTGGTCGGCGGGGTGTCGATAGAGTCTGAGGTTTAGATATGCCACTAGCTTCATTGATGGGCATTTTTAAGCTGTCTAAAAGCGCTCTAGTAGTGGGATTTCCCACTATGGTAGACGGTATATTTAACTCGGCCATTGCCTGCATAAACGTATTCCATCCCTGGGGTAAATTTCTGTTAGTCAAGGCATGGCTCTGTGTTGTATTACGTATTAAATCCAGCATGTTCGATCCCGGTATTACAGAACATTTGAAAATAAACTCGTTTTTATCATTCCACGATGTAATATTTTTGTTCTGCAGCAGTCTGTTTAGTAAAAATTCTGCATTCTTTTTATATCGCTGGTTTACATGACTTACAATTTCAATGGCTGTTTTGTTTTCATTAGGGTCTGAATTTGACAATTGCTGATGATCAGACTCAGGAGTGTTAATGATCTTTAAAGTTGATAGCTCCATCGCATCGTGTTTAGCATGAACCAAGTATCTCTGTAGTACATCGCTATATTTTTTAATTTTCACATCGTCTGGTATGTCACGACGCTGTAAAATTTCGCTAATTTCATCATCAAGGCGGCGAATAACATTCTGTCGTATGTTGCCGCTAACTGGAGGGTTTAGTTTGATTAGTTCTTGTTTGGGGACTAGATACATTTTCTCTGTATGTTGCATTATTTGCCCGTGAGTAGACTTGTTATTATGGGGATTGCAAAGCCTAAAAGAGGACCTATAAACCCGCCGGTCTGCTTTAGTAGACGTTTCTTTTTCTTTATGGGCTGTGATTTATCACTCAGGGTTCTTATAGCTTTACGCCACTTCTTTAGTATATTTTTTTGCCGCTTTTTCAGAGGAATTCGCCCTTTCAAGATGTTTAATGCAATCTCTGCAATGGCTGTAATTAAATCACGGCTCACATTGCATAAAATAGTTTTTCTGACAGCAGGAGTTGCCTTCACCAGCGTTTTTAAGAGAGCCCAGTTACGACGGATTCTCTCAGACATCTTTACAACACTGCGTACACAGCATAGAATGTCTGATTTAGTGTAAAATTCACTTTTTAGAAGTAATTTTCTTTTGGATATATACAGCTGGCATAGCTGGTGGAAACAACCCCGTCCTTAAACGAAGATCCTCAGGGGTATTGGCTCTCAAGTCTACCAGCAAATACCCATAAGGCTCCCGTGTGGCATCCTCAAAAGCTTCTAAGAAGAAGCGCGTTTTTCTGGGGTACATTTGGCGAGCTAAAGTTACAATTTGTAATTTATCTCGAGGATTATTAAAAAGTACCATGTACTTTGTGTTCAAATTTATCGTGCGACTTTTCTTACCCTGACAAAATATGTTTTGTACCAGGTAGAAAATGCTGAGATTTCTGTGGTGTACATACTTGGTAAATGCTTTTTCTATCTCGCAGTTATCACTAGCACTCTCCATTAGGTCATCAACAATAGTCAAATTTACCTTGTCAGGCGGGAATAAGTCATCATCTACGAATGTATGCGGCAGACCCTCCACAAATCTGATGTTGGGAAAAGAGAGAGAAACTTCATCATACAGTTTTTGCCAGCATGAATAAAACCAAACAATATTATCGGGTTTGTGCGAAAAATGGGTTTCAATATTATGTAATAACTGTTTTACGAAATAACTTTTTCCAGAATTAGATGGCCCTGCTAGAATACAGGAGAATGGGTGCTGCAGTCTCGGGTCCATCATGATCCGCAACTAATAGCCGAATGGAAGGGTGGTAAAATCGTCGCCCATAAGGACAACCCTTGCCCCCTCTGTGACGCCCAATTACACTAGCTCACACTATCAAAACTTAATAAAAAAGATATGGCTAGTCTATAAAAAGATATAAAATGGTAATGAAATGCTAACAAAGAGCAATAATGAAATATAAAAGTTAATAAAATTATATTAAAGTCAATTAAAGAAAAGATATTTTTCAAGGAATATTTATATTAAAACACTATCATTTCTACTGCTGGATTTCTGATAGAGAGAATCAGATCTTATTTACTCAGTCATGATATATTTATATTAAAACACTCTTAATATCATTTATACCGCTGAATTTCTGATAGAACCATTCGGGTCTTGATACGCATCATATCACTTTTATCATGGTGTCTCGGCATTGTGAAAAAATATTACAAAAACAGTATTTCGATCCAAAAAATGTTGGTTCCTTTGGCGGTGCTGAAAGTCTATTCCGTGTAGCACGCAATCAAGGTATTAAAAAGACAGAGGTGCTTAATTGGCTGAATAATCAAGATGCATATACTTTACACAAACCAGCGAGAAAAAAATTCTTAACAAATAAGGTTCTCGTGGCAGATGTTGATATACAGTGGCAAGCTGATCTCGTCAGTATGATTGATTATTCCCGTGAAAATGATGGTATAAGATATATTCTTACAGTTATAGATATCTTATCAAAATTTGCGTGGTGTGTGGCCTTACCAAACAAGAACGGAACAACTGTTGCCAGATTGCTCGAATTAATATTTGAAAATGATCAACGCATACCAAAGAAATTACAGACGGATCGTGGCAAAGAATTTATGAATAATGCCATGAAACGTGTATGTAAAATATATAACATTCATCAATTTTTTACAAACAATATCGTAAAAGCAGCCTTGGTGGAGCGATTTAATCGTACATTAAAAACTCGTATGTGGCGCTATCTCACGTTGCATAACACCTTTAGGTATATTGACATTTTACCTGATCTGGTGTATAGCTATAATCATAGCTATCATACTACAATTCGATGTAGGCCTGTTGATGTGACAAAGCGTAACTCGCTACAAATCTGGAAAAATATTTACGCTTCTAGTGTCCGTGCTAAGCCTATTAAACCTTCTTTAAAAATTGGTGATCATATGAGAGTGTCACGATATAAAGGTATCTTCGCTAAGCGATATGAACAAACGTACACGGATGAAATATTTGTTATTATGGCCATCAACACCAAATTTCAAAAACCCCTCTATAAAATTGCTGATTTAAACGGTGAAGAAATCAGTGGTTCATTTTATAAAGAAGAAATACAAAAAATACCTTTGGATGAGCATCGCATCTACAGAATTGAAAAGGTTTTAAGAAAAAAGCGTATTCGCGGGTCAACGCATTGTCTAGTGAAATGGCTTGGTTACCCGACAACATTTAACAGTTGGATTACAGAAGACCAGCTGACGAACATATAAACCATGGAGGAGGGCTCATTTTATATAACACTACCGTGTAATGCTTCTTCTAAGATGTACCCCGAAAACACGATATCAACTTATACCACTAAATTGGCAAAACCTGTACAGCTTTCTGGGCCCTTTGAAGTTGCGCTCACCGAGATTCAATATCCGCATACATGGTACACGTTTGAGCAGAATGACGGAAATTTCTTTATAGCACGCCGCGGTGATATATTTAAAGAATTTTATTTGAAATCAGGGTTTTATTCAAACTTTACTGATCTCATAAGAGCCATTAATGAGCGTATTGATGTTTTGAAGGTGGCACCCGATGATTTTAAACTTCGATACGATGAGGTAAAGAGAAGTGTTACCATGTCAGATCCAGCGACGATACAATTTGCTCCAGGCCCAAAACTGTCACGTATTTTAGGCCTAAAACCCTTTATTGAGGCCTCTGTAGATAACCCACAGCTGGAGCGGAAGAAGTCGTATGCAGATTTAAAAGACGGATTTTATACATTATATGTGTACACAGATATAATTCAACATCAGCTTGTAGGTGACAGCTACGTGCAACTTCTGAGAACTGTTCAGGTAGCTGGTAAGAGTAGCGAAATTGTCACCATTCAGTACACAAGACCCGATTATGTGCCCCTTTGTAAACAACATTTCGATTCTGTGACAATCTCTATATTATCAGATCAGGGAACCCCTGTTAAATTCAAGTACGGAAAAAGTATTGTTCGATTGCATCTTAGACCGCGGAGGTATTGACACAGAAAAATGGTGTCTCAGAGGTTGTATGGTGACCCCGCCATCTATGCCAGATATTACATAGCGCAATCGGGTCATGGCTTAGAGGGTTTTCGCGGTGATGAGTACATGTATGGTGCCGGTCTTGCCGGAATTTTTAGAGGGCTTTTTAGAAGAGCCGTACCATTATTCAGGAGAGGACTGGAAATAGTAAAGCCTCATGTGAAGACTGCTGTCAAAAACATTGCTAAAGATGCGGTCACATCCCTCTCATCAGCCGTAATGAATCGAATAAACACACCCCCGCAGGAGGGCTCCGGCATAGTTTATATCGCTAAAAAACAACAAAAAAGAAAAAGATGTGTGCGCTATTCACAGCCCCCAATGCTCATGAATAAAAAAACCCACCAAGAGACAAAATCATCAGAAAAGAGTAAGACGCTCTGTGGACGACATCTTCTAATGAACTATAATGGCTTTCGTACATGATGCTTCTGTAGAGTGCGCAAAATCTGAACTGGATATTTTTGTCATTCCCCCTACGCAAACAAGTATTGAGAAATCGCTTTTTGTAGAAGTACAACCTATTGCGGCTCTGTCGGACAATGCCCCCCTGGAATTTTTCATATCGGGGAGCTGTGAATATTATTATGATCTGAACAATACCCTACTGTACATAAATTGCCGTATCGTAAAACAAGATAATACGGCTATCGGCGATGGTGCGCGTGTTGCGTTTATAAATTACCCCCTGACAACTTTGTTTAATCAGGTCGATATCACTCTTGGAGATCGCCTCATCTCGCAGTCGGATAACCTCTACAGCTATAGAGCGTACATTGAAACTCTTTTAAATTACAGCACGCAAACACTATCGACTCAGTTTACCGCTGGATTGTTCTATAAAAACACTGCAGGGCATCATAATGATCGGGCCTTGGATGGTCTAAATGCTGGATTTGTCAAAAGAGCGCATATAACCAGGAACTCTAAGACTGTAGATCTATTAGGGCCAATTTTTGGAGATGTATTTAATCAACCAAAGCTCGTACTGAATGGGCTTGACCTCAAGATCAAGTTGTCGAGGAATAAGGACACTTTTTGTTTGATGTCTGGTGATGCAGAGCCGTATAAAGTGCAGATCTTACAAGCGTCACTCTATGTGAAGAGAGTGCAAGTCTCTCCAGCTGTACGTATAGGTCACAGTCAGGCCCTACTAGCCACAACAGCCAAATACGCTATTGATAGGGCCTGCATGAAAGTATACAGTATTCCAGCCGGCACGCGAATTACAAACCACGAGAACCTCTTCTTGGGACAAATTCCAAAAACTGTTATATTGGGCTTTGTAGATAATGAAGCCTTTAGCGGATCGTACAATAAAAACCCGTTGTGCTTTCACCATTACGATATAAGCCTTGCATCGCTTTACCTGGATGGCCAACCATTTCCCGCCCGCCCTTTCCAACCTAATTTCAATGATGACTTAGCCGTCCGCGAATTTATGTCTTTGGCTCATGTTTCTGGCCGTTTAAAATCTGATCATGCTCTGGCGATAGATCGTGAAGAATTTATGGCCGGGATCACATTGTTTGCATTTGATTTATCACCAGATGAAGAACCTGGTGGTCATTTCTCGCTCGTTAAATCGGGTAACCTACGTGCTGAAGTGCGGTTTGCGGTACCTACCCCGCATACTGTAAATATGATAGTATATGCCCTCAACACAACTATACTTGAAATCAACCATAGAAGAGAAGTACTATTTGATTACATCTAATTATGTATAACTTCCAGCTCACAAACCTGTTGAAGTCTGATTATTATACAGAACGCATATTTGCTGGAGTGTTTCCGTGTGATTTGCTACCGGCATATAGAGTGACCCAGAGACCCGCTGCCTACATCGTGAATACAGACAGTTCCGGACAAAGTGGGCGCCATTGGATATTGATTGTACTTTGCGATGATAAGAAGGCAATATTCTTTGACAGTTACGGATGTTCACCAACAAGTGTTTTATTTCCTGATGAGTTTGTAACCTTCTTAAATAGAAACAGTGAACTATATTGTTTTCAATCCATTCAGATTCAGGACACATTTAGCAAAGTATGCGGACATTACTGTGTTTACGTTTTGTACCATATAGCACGGGGAGTGTCATTCAATAAAATATTACAATGCTTTAGTAGTGATTTAAAATAAAATGACAATATGGTGTCTGATTTTGTCGCGTCTCTTTCACCAGAGCATTCGATCAATTCAGGTTGTCTTTAAAAGCAGCTTTGTATGCCCCTATGCCAAGTAGTCAGAAGTGATAATTGATCGTGTCTTAATAAACCCATTTAATCAACCTATATTAACTTTATCTATAAGCAACTATAGATATTTCTCTGTTTCAAATTGACATCAGATGTATCTCATCTGGCTAGGACCAGCTTTGAAAGCTAGAGTCTCACTGTATTAGTAAGGGTGTGTGAAGTATTTGATCTATGCATTGAAGGGTAGTTGTAAATGATGGTTTTGATCAGATATGAGGTCCTCTTTGATGAGGAGCTAGAGTCTCATTGTATTAGTAAAGGTGTGGGAAGCATTTGATCTCTGCATTGAAGGGTAATTGTAATACTGGTTGTGATCAGATAGGAGGGCCTCTTTGTATCTATATGTACAGGTTTGACACACTCATTGTAATGGTAAGAAACTTGTCGTGTTGATAAGTCTGTGGGAAATATTTGATCTCTACATTGAAGGGTAATTGTAATACTGGTTGTGATCAGATATGAGACCCTCTTTGTATCTATATGTACAGGTTTGACACACTCATTGTAATGGTAAGAAACTTGTCCTGTTGATAAGTCTGTGGGAAGCATTTGATCTCTGCATTGAAGGCTAATTGTAATACTGGTTGTGATCAGATATGAGGGCCTCTTTGTATCTATACATACAGGTTTGAAACACTCATTGTAATGGTAAGAAACTTGTCCTCTTGGTAAGGCTGTAATGTGCAACTGAATGTAATTAAATTCTGAGCAATAAACTTTTTAAATTTTGATTGTGTGTCTGTCTTTCATTTTATACAAACAGTATAAAACACAAACTGCTGCAACAAAACCACACTGAATAAAATGGTATGATTCCAAACAATTACACTAAATCAGATTTCTCATAATCAGTGAATAAAATAGTGGGATCCTAAGCATTTACACTATCAGGATTGCATCAAACCCCTAATCAAAAGCCTATAAAATATAGGGCCTGTCAGGAGAGGGGAGGGGTGTGTTTAATACACTTTGATAGGGGCGGGGCACCTGTCAGATTTCTTTTTGACGAGACATTTGACCCCCTTACTACTCCCATGGACATCACCAAACGCTGGGTTTTCTCCTTCTTAATGCTTTGCCAGGCCTTTACAGCCGCAGACTTCAGGTCTTGCTTGTTTGTGGGTCTTTCCGTCTTAAGTCTGGATTTGAGCAAGTGAAATGCATGCTTAATTGGGTTAAGATCTGGTGATTGACTTGGCCATTGCAGAATGTTCCACTTTTTTGCACTCATGAACTCCTGGGTAGCTTTGGCTGTATGCTTGGGGTCATTGTCCATCTGTACTATGAAGCGCCGTCCGATCAACTTTGCGGCATTTGGCTGAATCTGGGCTGAAAGTATATCCCGGTACACTTCAGAATTCATCCGGCTACTCTTGTCTGCTGTTATGTCATCAATAAACACAAGTGACCCAGTGCCATTGAAAGCCATGCATGCCCATGCCATCACGTTGCCTCCACCATGTTTTACAGAGGATGTGGTGTGCCTTGGATCTTGTGCCGTTCTCTTTCTTCTCCAAACTTTTTTCTTCCCATCATTCTGGTACAGGTTGCTCTTTGTCTCATCTGTCCATAAAATACTTTTCCAGAACTGAGCTGGCTTCATGAGGTGTTTTTCAGCAAATTTAACTCTGGCCTGTCTATTTTTGGAATTGATGAATGGTTTGCATCTAGATGTGAACCCTTTGTATTTACTTTCATGGAGTCTTCTCTTTACTGTTGACTTAGAGACAGATACACCTACTTCACTGAGAGTGTTCTGGACTTCAGTTGATGTTGTGAACGGGTTCTTCTTCACCAAAGAAAGTATGCAGCGATCATCCACCACTGTTGTCATCCGTGGACGCCCAGGCCTTTTTGAGTTCCCAAGCTCACCAGTCAATTCCTTTTTTCTCAGAATGTACCCGACTGTTCATTTTGCTACTCCAAGCATGTCGGCTATCTCTCTGATGGATTTTTTTCTTTTTTTTCAGCCTCAGGATGTTCTGCTTCACCTCAATTGAGAGTTCCTTAGACCGCATGTTGTCTGGTTACAGCAACAGCTTCCAAATGCAAAACCACACACCTATAATCAACCCCAGACCTTTTAACTACTTCATTGATTACAGGTTAACGAGGGAGACGCCTTCAGAGTTAATTGCAGCCCTTAGAGTCCCTTGTCCAATTACTTTTGGTCCCTTGAAAACAGGAGGCTATGCATTACAGAGCTATGATTCCTAAACCCTTTCTCCGATTTGGAGGTGAAAACTCTCATATTGCAGCTGGGAGTGTGCACTTTCAGCCCATAATATATATATAATTGTATTTCTGAACATGTTTTTGTAAACAGCTAAAAAAACAAAACTTGTGTCACTGTCCAAATATTTCTGGACCTAACTGTATATATATATATATATGTATATATGTGTGTATATATATATATATATATATATATATATATATATATATATACATATATATATATACATACAGTTTTTCATTTATTTATTTTTGAGAAAAAGTGAACATACAAAACATGTTATACTTTAGTGAGGAATAGATTACCAGTGGAAAATAGCTTTGGTACATTGACATTGTTTTCCTGTATTTAGTCACATAACATTTTTGAACATAATGTATGATAATTGAAAAATGTCTTAGGTCATTGAGTGTTTTGTATATAATGATTTACATGACATCTGCAATTTATTTAGACTGGATATTGTTTTGGGGGCAATAAATAAACTTCTTCTTCCTTATGTTTTTTGTTCTAGCTTTAGAGGTCAACAAGCTACAAGTGAACTTGAAATGATAAATGAAAATGCTTTATGATTTGCCTGACAGTCAAGAATAATTATACAAAGAACAAAATACTGAAGGGCAGTCTACTGTACATCTTTTCATTCTACGCAAACCTGATCTATAATTAATCTCTTTTTGAGTTTTACAACCTTGTGTTCTGGTATGCCACCAATGCTGGACTGTAGACTGATGCTTTCAGAAAAATGTTATCAATGTATTTCATTTCTTAGCTGTCCCCTTTTTCATTTCCTTTAGAATTAAAAAACATGCACTATTTTATTCACAGCCCAGCATGTTTTCTAGGGAATTATTGTATTGCTTTATTTTGTAACATATACTTTTTAACACTAGAAGTCCCAGAAATTTTGAGCTCCCCCCTGAAGTCCCAAAAGAGAGTCTAATGACCCTTAGTCCAAACTGAATAGAACTAACTAAAAACTAAATAAATTGCTAAACTCAATGGAAAACAACAACCTCCTGTGGTGCGACACTAATGGCCTTAATTACAGAACAAAAAACGGTGATTATAAGATGTTAGCTAAAATCCTTCAGGTCATTCAACCCATCTCTAGGTTTCAAATGTAGAAATGTTAAATGACCCCTCTCTGGGACTTCTAGTGTTAAAAAGAATTATATAACTGTATATAAACTGATGAATGAGCGCTAAAATTCTCGGTTGTTTGGCACTCAAATCAAGCAAATCAGAATGTTTGGGTGCTCATCTGAAGTAACACGTATAATGAATTAAAGAAAATGCTCAAATGCAATGGAAACAGCATGGGGAAGATGCATGGACACATCCTTGACTTCCCAGTCACCGCTGGTAACAATATGTTTATAGCATTATTCTGCTTTTACTGACTGACAAAGAAACATTCTTTCCTGTATAATGACTTGCATATAAGGCAAATTTATAAAAAGACAAAAACTTTTTCCAATCCTTAGTCTATATTAGAGATGAGCGAACTGGTCCCGGTTCGGCTCGAGGCCGGTTCGCCGAACGGGGGTCCTGTTCGAGTTCGGTTCGTCGAACGTTCGACGAACCGAACTCGAACGTATAGGCTATAATGGGAGGCAATCACAAACACATAAAAATGCATGATAAATGTACACAAACAGTTAATAAACATTGCCATAACACTTACCGGTCCTCGCGATCCCTTCTGCACTCTGTCTCCTGCCGCTATTCCATCCGATGATCGCTGAATCCTCCCGGTGACCTGCACTGCCAGCAGAGATGCAGGACCTATCGTGACGTCAAAATAGCCATGTGACCAGTCATGTGGCTATTATCTCATTGGCTACAGACTGGTCACATGACTATGACACGTCATGTAGGACCTGCGAGTGCATCTCTCCGGTACACGGTGCACATATGTGTATCGCCGTGTACCGGCGACATGCTCTAGCACACGGTCGACTCCCCGTTCCGTTAGGGACCGGCTGACACAGCCGGTCATTAACGGAGATCACCGTTGCCATAGCAACGCAGTTAGCGGTGACGTCACCGCTAACCGCGGCTCCGAGAGCACCGTTGCTATGGTAACGCGTCTGTCAGCGTTACCGCTAGCAGCCAGCAGTGATCACTCACGGAGTGAAGGCTGCACGCTGCTGCACGATTGTAGTGAGCATTGTATTGAGGATGGAGGTTCCCCAGCCCCAAGTGATGAGCTGGTGAATCTCATCCTTCCTCACTACAATCGTCACTACTACTACACTAGTGAGGATTGTAGTGAAGATGGAGGTTCCCCAGCCCCAAGTGATGAGCTGGTGAATCTCATCCTCACTACAATCGTCACTACTACTACACTAGAAAGAAAGAAGACAGAAGAGCAGGATCGTGGAGGGCTGACAGGGGGTAATAAAGATGGAGTCTCTAATGTGTCTGTGTATTTATTTCTATTAAAGTATTTTTTCTCTGTGTGGTGTCTTTTTTTAACCATTAATTGGAGATTCTTAATGGCCGGGTCAAACGTGCCTGACATTAAAAATCTCTGGCTTAATACTGGCTGGTAAAACAAAGCCAGTATTAACTCATGATTACCCAACAAGCCACCCGGCTCCAGGGCTGTTGGAAGAGTTGGATACAGCGCCAGATGATGGCGCTTCTATGAGAGCGCCATTTTCTGGGACGGCTGCGGACTGAAATCCGCAGCAGAGGCGCCCACAAACCTCGGGCTAACCTGTGCTGCGGATTCCAATCCCCAGCTGCCTAGTTGTACCCGGCTGGACACAAAAATGGGGCGAAGCCCACGTCATTTGTTTTTTAATTATTTCATGAAATAAGTGAAATAATTAAAAAAAACGGGCTTCCCTATATTTTTGGTTCCCAGCCGGGTACAAATAGGCAACTGGGGGTTGGAGGCAGCCCGTGGCTGCCAGCTGTACCTGGCTAGCATACAAAAATATGGCGAAGCCCACGTCATTTTTTTGGTGGGCAAAAAACTTCTGCATACAGCTGCTGTCTGCTCTTCTCCATACAGACAGACAGCAGCTGCAGAACTACAAGGCTCAGCATACTCCATCCAGGACTGTATGCAGAAGTTTTTTGCCCCCTGAAAAAATTATGTGGGCTTCGCCATATTTTTGTATGCTAGCCAGGTACAGCAGGCAGGTACGGATGCCCCCAACCCCCAGTTGCCTATTTGTACCCGGCTGGGAACCAAAAATAAAGGGAAGCTCTTTTTTTATTATTTCATGAATTTCATGAAATAATTAGAGAACAAATGACGTAGGCTTTGCCCCATTTTTGTGTCCAGCCAGGTACAACTAGGCAGCTGGGGATTGGAATCCGCACCACAGGTTGGCCTGAGCTTTCTGGGCCCCACTGCTGCGAATTGCAGTCTGCAGCCACCTCAGAAAATGGCATTTTCATAGAAGCGCCATCTTCTGGCGCTGTATCCAACTCTTCCAGCACCTGCCTGCTATACCTGGCTAGCATACAAAAATATGGCGAAGCTCACGTCCTTTTTTTGTAGTTTTTTGGCAAAAAAAATAAAAAATGCTTCCCTGGATTTTCCATTGCCAGTGAAGGTAACACCAAGCAGTGGGGGTTAGCAGCCAGTAGCTGCTTGGATTACCCTTAGCTAGCAATACAAAAAATGCAGCGGGAGCCCATATATATTTTTTTTAATTATTTATTTAAATAACTAAAAATAAAATGGGCTTCCCTGTATTTTGATTGCTGGACATCACAGTGCTGTAAAAATAAATCTTTAAAAAAAATGACGTAGCGCTCCGCGGTATTTTTGATTCTCAGCGCAGATAAAGCAGACAGCTATGGGTTGCCACCCCCATCTGCCTGCCGTTACCTCGGTTGGCAATCAAAATACAGGGAAGCCCATTAATTTTTTCTATTTAAAAAATAGTTAAAAAAAAAATGACGTTGGGTCCCCCCATTTTTGATAGCCAGCTAGGGTAAAGCAGACGGCTGTAGCCTGAAAACCACAGCTGGCAGCTTTACCGTGGTTGGGGATCCAATGTGGAGGTCCCCTCAGGCTCTTTTTTATAATTATTTTATAAATATTAATAATTACACAATAAAAGTAGGGTCCCCCCCAAATTGGATCACCAGCCAAGGTAAAGCGGACAGCTGTGGTCTGGTATTCTCAGGGTGGGAAGGTCCATAGTTATTGGGCCTTCACAGCCTAAAAATAGCAGGCCGCAGGCACCCCAGACGTGGCGCATCCACTAGATGCGCCAATCCTGGCGCTTCACCCCAGCTCATCCCGTGCCCTGGTGCAGTGGCAAACGGGGTAATAAATCGGGTTGATACTAGCTGTAAAGTCACCTGAGATCAAGCCCAGCAGTTTGTGATGTCATGGCGTCTATTAGATACCCAACATCATAAACTGTCAGTACTAACAAAAACAAAAAATCGACAAAAGAAATTTATTTGAAAAAACAGTCCCCAAAACATTTCCTCTTTCACCAATTTATTGTAAGAAAAAAAATAAAGGGGTCCCACGACGACTCTGGACCGTCTAGAATATGGGGGGGAGACACTCAGGGAACGTATCCCCCATTTTCTAGGAGTGCGGACCCTTCATGTGAGGAGTGTGGGTGCAATGAATCTGCACTCACTCTCCCCGGGTCCACAGCAGCAGAGTCCATGTCGTAATGGTTGCTACCAAAGCTGCAATGCCCTGCTCATGAGGTAAGGGCATGCCTAATCAGGAGAACTACTGTAGAGGAAACTCTGCTCACTGGTATTTAGGTGCTCAGAGGTAATAATAGATAAAATTAGTGAGTAACCTCGGCACTCTAAATCTCCCAGACTAAGTCAGTAAGTCACAATGGATAGTAATGCAAAATCACTCTTTATTGGTCCATATTAAGAAAAAAAAATTTTTCATAACCATATATGTTTTTGTCCAAAACAAGTTACAAATGACGTTTCGGCCTGAGCCTTCGTCAGATTGGACTTATCTGCATGTAATCATGAAAAATGACAATAATCAGTATCACATAAGAATGAGAGAACAATAACATAAACTCGAACAATGTAGAGGTACAATTGGGATGCAGCAAAAAAAATTGCAACACAGCAAGAAATGAAACATATGATACAAATGTCATAATACAGTACAAGGTCAATATAGTAATGACAAATATGGGGTCAGAGTAGACTTAGACAGCTCTGGTACGAAAGAGATGTCAATCATAAAGTAACATGTGCAGTAGGTGTAGAGCTACAGTATGCATGGCAGAGCTAATGGGTAGACCGACCATAGAAAAAGAACGGAGAAAAAGTGGAGAAAAAGTGGCGCATAAGAGGAGAAAAAGTGGAGAAAAAGTGGAGAAAAAGTGGAGAAAAAAGTGGAGAAAAAGTGGAGAAAAAGTGGAGCATAAGAGGAGAAAAAGTGGAGAAAAAGTGGAGAAAAAGTGGAGCATAAGAGGAGAAAAAGTGGAGAAAAAAGTGGAGAAAAAGTGGAGAAAAAAGTGGAGAAAAAGTGGAGAAAAAGTGGAGAAAAAGTGGAGCATAAGAGGAGAAAAAGTGGAGAAAAAGTGGAGAAAAAGTGGAGCATAAGAGGCGAAAAAGTGGAGAAAAAGTGGAGAAAAAGTGGAGAAAAAGTGGAGCATAAGAGGAGAAAAAGTGGAGAAAAAAGTGGAGAAAAAGTGGAGCATAAGAGGAGAAAAAGTGGAGAAAAAGTGGAGCATAAGAGGAGAAAAAGTGGAGAAAAAAGTGGAGAAAAAGTGGAGAAAAAAGTGGAGAAAAAGTGGAGAAAAAGTGGAGAAAAAGTGGAGAAAAAGTGGAGAAAAAGAGGAGAAAAAGTGGAGAAAAAGTGGAGAAAAAGTGGAGCATAAGAGGAGAAAAAGTGGAGAAAAAGTGGAGAAAAAGTGGAGAAAAAGTGGAGCATAAGAGGAGAAAAAGTGGAGAAAAAGTGGAGAAAAAAATGGAGAAAAAGTGGAGAAAAAGTGGAGAAAAAGTGGACATTAAGAGGAGAAAAAGTGGAGAAAAAGTGGAGCATAAGAGGAGAAAAAGTGGAGAAAAAGTGGAGAAAAAGTGGAGCATAAGAGGAGAAAAAGTGGAGAAAAAAGTGGAGAAAAAGTGGAGAAAAAAGTGGAGAAAAAGTGGAGAAAAAGTGGAGAAAAAGTGGAGCATAAGAGGAGAAAAAGTGGAGAAAAAGTGGAGAAAAAGTGGAGCATAAGAGGAGAAAAAGTGGAGAAAAAGTGGAGAAAAAGTGGAGAAAAAGTGGAGCATAAGAGGAGAAAAAGTGGAGAAAAAAGTGGAGAAAAAGTGGAGAAAAAGTGGAGAAAAAGAGGAGAAAAAGTGGAAAAAAAGTGGAGAAAAAGTGGAGAAAAAGAGGAGAAAAAGTGGAGAAAAAGTGGAGCATAAGAGGAGAAAAAGTGGAGAAAAAGTGGAGAAAAAGTGGAGAAAAAGTGGAGAAAAAGTGGAGCATAAGAGGTGAAAAAATGGAGAAAATATGGAGAAAAAAATGGAGAAAAAGTGGAGAAAAAGTGGAGAAAAAGTGGACATTAAGAGGAGAAAAAGTGGAGAAAAAGTGGAGCATAAGAGGAGAAAAAGTGGAGAAAAAGTGGAGAAAAAGTGGAGCATAAGAGGAGAAAAAGTGGTGAAAAAAGTGGAGAAAAAGTGGAGCATAAGAGGAGAAAAAGTGGAGAAAAAGTGGAGAAAAAGTGGAGAAAAAGTGGAGCATAAGAGGAGAAAAAGTGGAGAAAAAGTGGAGCATAAGAGGAGAAAAAGTGGAGAAAAAGTGGAGTAAGTGGAGCATAAGAGGAGAAAAAGTGGAGAAAAAGTGGAGAAAAAGTGGAGCATAAGAGAAGAAAAAGTGGAGAAAAAAGTGGAGAAAAAGTGGAGAAAAAGTGGAGAAAAAGTGGAGAAAAAGTGGAGATTAAGAGGAGAAAAAGTGGAGAAAAAGTGGAGCATAAGAGGAGAAAAAGTGGAGAAAAAGTGGAGAAAAAGTGGAGCATAAGAGGAGAAAAAGTGGAGAAAAAAGTGGAGAAAAAGTGGAGCATAAGAGGAGAAAAAGTGGAGAAAAAGTGGAGAAAAAGTGGAGCATAAGAGGAGAAAAAGTGGAGAAAAAGTGGAGCATAAGAGGAGAAAAAGTGGAGAAAAAGTGGAGCATAAGAGGAGAAAAAGTGGAGAAAAAGTGGAGAAAAAGTGGAGCATAAGAGGAGAAAAAGTGGAGATTAAGAGGAGAAAAAGTGGAGAAAAAGTGGAGCATAAGAGGAGAAAAAGTGGAGAAAAAGTGGAGAAAAAGTGGAGAAAAAGTGGAGAAAAAGTGGAGCATAAGAGGAGAAAAAGTGGAGAAAAAGTGGAGAAAAAGTGGAGAAAAAGTGGAGAAAAAGTGGAGATTAAGAGGAGAAAAAGTGGAGAAAAAGTGGAGCATAAGAGGAGAAAAAGTGGAGAAAAAAGTGGAGAAAAAGTGGAGAAAAAAATGGAGAAAAAGTGGAGCACCCTTTGGTACCTTTCATGTGGCACTAAGGGGTGCTTAGCTTTGTATTTAGCCAAAAAAATGAAAAAAAAATGACGTAGGGTTCCCCCTAGTTTTGTAGCCAGCTAGGGTAAAGCAGACGGCTGCAGCCTGCAGACCACAGCTGGCAACCTCACCTTGGCTGGTAATCCAAAACTGAGGGCACCCCACGCTGTTATTTTAAATTAAATAAATAATTAAAAAAAAAACACGTAGGGGTCCCCCAAAATTGGATCACCAGCCAAGGTAAAGCAGACAGCTGGGGCCTGATATTCTCAGACTAGGGAGGTCCATGGTTATTGGAATCTCCCCAGCCTAAAAATAGCAGGCCGCAGCCGCCCCAGAAGTGGCGCATCCATTAGATGCGCCAAACCTGGTGCTTCGCCCCAGCTCATCCCGCGCCCTGGTGCGGTGGCAAACGGGGTAATATATGGGGTTAATACCAGATGTGTAATGTCACCTGGCATCAAGCCCTGGGGTTGGTGAGGTCAGGCGTCTATCAGATACCCGACATCACCAACCCAGTCAGTAATAAAAAAAATAGACGACAAACACATTTTTATTTGAAAAAACACTCCCCAAAACATTCCCTCTTTAACCAATTTATTAGATTGAAAAACAAATCCAGGTCTGGTGTAATCCAAGGGGTTGCCATGACGATCCACACTGTCCCAGTCAATGAAGAGCAGGATATTCCCCATTGGCTGGGAGAGCAGTGCAGTGACCTGAGCTAACATCAATGGGTCAGCCCAGGTCACTGCAGGGGGGTGACAAGTGCTGCTGTCAGCGAGGTACATTACCTGCGCTGATCTCCAGCACTGCCGACAGCCCCTGTCACTGAGGTCAATGACCGGCGCCTTCACATCAAGTATCGCGAGAGGTCCGTGACGTCACCGCCAGTGTCAGTCTCGGGTCGGAAGCGATAGGTGATGTGACAAGCGGCGGCCATGGAGGACAGTGACAGCGCTGAGGTCGGGATGGCGGGACTTCATCACCGCAGGTAAGCCGAGCGGGGGGGGGGGTGTGTGTGTGAGAGTGTGTGTGTGTGCGTGTGTGTATATGTATGTATACATGCCGCGGGCAGGAGGGGGCGGAGCGAGCTGAGCGGGAAATGTGGGCTTCCTGCACGTAACTAAGATAAACATCGGGTTACTAACCAAAGCGCTTTGCTTGGATACCCGATGTTTATCTTGGTTACCAGCTTGTGGCAGGCTGCCAGTGATGGCTCCTGCACACTGTAGCTGGGAGGGGGGGGGGGTGTGCGTGAGTGAGAGTGTGTGTGTGTGTGTATATGTATGTATACATGCCGCGGGCAGGAGGGGGCGGAGTGAGCTGAGCGGGAAGTGTGGGCTTCCTGCACGTAACTAAGATAAACATCGGGTTACTAACCAAAGCGCTTTGCTTGGATACCCGATGTTTATCTTGGTTACCAGCTTGTGGCAGGCTGCCAGCGATGGCTCCTGCACACTGCAGCTGTAAAAAGCCCTGCTTTTTGCTGCTAGAACCGTTCTCGAACGTATCTAGAACTATCGAGCTTTTGCAAAAAGCTCAAGTTCTAGTTCGATCTCGAACAGCCCCAAAAATCACTCGAGCTTAGAACTGGAGAACCTCGAACCGCGAACCGCGCTCAACTCTAGTCTATATTCACACGTAGTGTGCTTGCTTTGTTTTTGCACTGTCATTGCTTTCAATGGTTAAAACATGCTGCAAAAACACTGAACCACTGAAAGAAATGACATGCTCTTTTTTAAAAAAAAATGCAGCAGTTTTCCATTTCAGTTAGGGGAGAAAAAGGAATTGTGTGCATAATATTTCTGAAGTTTTTCCCCATTTGTAAGGTACAGGGACTCTTTGACTGCTGAAGCCGATGCACAAAGTGCTAGGCCTATCAAAAATGAAAAGGAAGTATTGCAGTACACCCTGGAATACACATAGAGGGTGGCCTCAGAAAACATTTTTCACCATTTGGAAGTAGTGGGACTCCTAGACTGGTAAAGTGTAAACACTATGTGCAAGGGCTTCCTAAAGTTAGAAGGAAAGCACTCCAATTGTGTGCATAATATATCTGATTTTTTTTTCCCATTTGTAAGGTATTGGGACTCCTAGGCTGCTGAAGCCAATGCACAAAGTGCACGGCCTATCAAAAATGGTAAGGGAGTATTGCAGTACACCATGGAATACACATAGAGGATGGCCTCAGAAAACATTTTTCCCCATTTGGAAGTAGTGGGACTTTCTAGACTGGTAAAGTGTTAACACTATGAGCAAGGGATTCCTAAAGTTAGAAGGAAAGCACTCCAATACACCATGGAACACAAATAGAATAAAACCTCAGAATTAATTTGCAGTTAGACTTCTGTGACTGACAACAAGTATGCCCAGATTCAAAGCCACTAGTCAGGATAAAATTGTCACAACAACTACACATTGATGCAGCTAAAGTGGGTGTTACTTCCTCCTGCACCTGCTCAGGGTGTCAGGCAGCCCTGAGGCTTCAAATAGATTAAAGCAGGGAAACTTCTCAAACCTATCCTGAGCAAAGCACACCACATGTCCTTTGTCCATTTATTCACATAAGAGGTGCATTTGGGCCTTTCTCCTGTTGTACAAATATATCTTAATTTTTTACACAAAATTGAGGCAAATCAGAAGCTGTCAGGCTGCAGTCACGTCTGCCTCTTTGCTTAAGTTGATTCTGTGGGTTTTAAATGCCACTGAGGGCATAATAACTACTAGATGCATCTGCCTGTTAGCTAAAAATGCTGACAAGATTGCAGTGCTTAAGATGAACAAAGCCTAGATTGGTCACGACTTCTCAACTCCAGCAGATGATATCAGCAGAACACAAATCCAATACAATTGTTATTTTTTTATGCTTTCTTTCTCTTCTAACACCATATCAGCAGGGTTATCTTACGGTCTTCATTCCAAACATCCAGAGGGTCATCAGGTAGCTCTTAATCATAATTTTAGTTGAAACAGACTTGAGCCAAATCAAAGTCTAGTAGGCTGCATTCAAATCTCCCTCCATAATTAAAATGCTGACAGCCTGACTGTTCTCAAAACTAATAAAGGTTTGGATTAGCCCAGTCAATTTTTTAAAGGCCTAAATTAATTTTTAAAGTGCCATCAGGTGACTCTCACTGAATTTTGAGAGATTTACAAGAGGCGATTGGGTGGCAAGAGGGAGAAGGTGCACAACTGTTCTCAAGAGCACACACACACACACACAGCAAGTTCCGAGGCCAAGGATTAGGTGTTCCTCAGTCTGTCACTATTTTAAAGTGGAAATTATAAAAGAATGGTCATTTCAAACCTTTGCCATACCAAGATCAACAGAGACCTGTGCATTATCAGCCTGACCACCATCATAATGCTGAGGCACATGACTGGGTGGATCTGGGAAACATAGTAGATATAGTATATCATGACTTCAGCAAAGCATTTGACAAAGTATCTCATTCCATACTTATTGAAAAAATGACCAAGTATGGCAGTAACAAAACAACTGTTTGGTGGATTCATAACTGGAATTTTACACTTCGAAAACAGTTTAAAGGTAGTATATCAATTAGTTACACCCAAGGCTACCTCAATTAGTATATCTAAAAACAATTTTTAATGAAATAGATTAAAACAATTTAGAATTCCACCTGTGAAAAGTGACACACACAAAACATCCCAGGACCATGATACAGCCTCAATAGTATTCACCTATGGAACACAACGGTTGTTCCAATTTTATATCACTCTCATGGGATTCAACAGTTAGAAAGATCTCTAAATGACCCTCCTTCTCTCTTTCCTCTACCTGCCAATGGAGATATAACCAAGGTTACACGCACCCTAACGGTAAAAAGGTGCCCCCATTCCTCGGCGGCTTTCCCTCCTATGATATCCCTATACTCCCTTCTTATCGGGTAGTCTGAGGGGCTATACCATCAAATAGTGAGGGAATATAGAAAATAGTATACACTTATCTGAGATAATTTAGGTCAAAAATTCATTAGCGTTTGTTTCTCCCTTGAGGTGAAGGTGTCCCGGCTTTCATGGTCCTCAACCCAATACTATAAAATCAAAAAGTCTCGACGCGTTTCTCCCCATTACATCCACTGGGGTTCATCAGGAGACGATATTTAATAAGGGGCCCAATCGCCTGTGGAATAAATATATATCAACATAACCCCAAATCCAAACCACATCAATTGTCTATAAGATAATGAAAAAAGCAGCAATTAACATACCAGAGAGTTTTCAGAGGGCTACTTGTTCTGCAGCACGCACCTCTCCATGCAGATGTATCGCATGGACGACCTGCTCTGTAGCTGCTCACAGTTAAATGCCCCCCATGTAAAACTGATTGGTTAGGTGATTAACCCCAGCCACGCCTACATCTCCTTGGAAACCCTGGAGGTTTATCATAATAAGCCAATTACCAGGCCGGGAAATCACGGCCCTTGCCGGATGTAAACAAACCCATGTGACCTATCAAAGTCACATGATCGCATAAGCCAGGTCACCTTATTACCATATGCACGCCCAGCGTGCAAGGTCCGGAAATGACGTGCAGCAAACAAGCCTTCCAGCTGACCAAATCTAAATGGGCGTAAAACATCAAAAGGGCACATGACCGCACAATTTACATAATCCCACATACGGAGCTAGGCTCCGCCCCCTCCGCATCATTCATTCACAAAGGATCCAGGACTAATAGGAGTAAAACGGCACGATCGCCTATATAGCAAACACACTCCCATTACCTCCAGTAAGCACATCCTCACCAGGCTGTAGTTTGCAGACTCCCGGCTATGGAGAAAAGCTCCGTCCCCCTCTCTGCATCATTCACTTTAAAGCAGGGGATCCGAGACTAATAGAGGAAAGTCGGCACGGTCGCCTGGGGAGCAAATACTCTCCCAATAACAATAATGAGCGCACTCTCCCATAGCCACATATGGCATAACCCTTCAGAGAAAAAAGGGGGGGAGGGGGGGTTTTGGCACAGCGCAATACATGGGTTCAAAAGATGGGGTCAATTAAAGATAATAAGGATCTTAAATGAAAAAATATAATCCCATGGAGGTGAAAATAATTTCACCACTCCAAATGTGGCCTATTCCTTTACGGAATTATACTAGCCGGGCGGGTACAAATCAGAATTTATTTTGATGCAGAACCAACAAAGGTCTCCATTCTAGGACAGACACCCCCTACTGGAAACATCCAAACGTTAGCTGTTCATTCAAGCCCTTAGGATTTACTCAATCAAATCGGTATATCCACCTACTCTCCCTTTGTAGGAGGATTTTATTCCAATTGCCCTTTCTGATCGGCTCTGGGACAACTTCAATGATTTTGAAACCGATGGAATTTAGGTCTCCCCCATGGACCTGTCTAATATGTCGTGAGATTGAGGTGTCCCTCTCATTCCGGATGTCTCCCAGGTGTTCCCCTATCCGCTTTCTCAATTCCCTTTTTGTCTTTCCAATGTAGTTCAGGGGGCAAGTGCAACTCGCCACATATATAACCCCCTCAGTACCACAATTGGCAAAATCTCGGATTAGGTACTCCCGGTTCGTGCTGACGGAAACCACCTTTTTGCCAGGACAAATCCACCTACAAAACTTACAGTGTCCACATCTGTAAACTCCATCAATTTTCCTTTCTAACCATGTCCTTTCTTTTTGGGGGGCCTGATAAAAACTATGCACTAGCCTATCTTTCAGGGACTTTCCCTTACGGAAGGTGATCATGGGCCGTACCCCAACAAAGTCTCTCAAGTTTGGGTCCGCTCTCAAAATTCCCCAATGTTTTTCGAGGATAGTATAGATCTCCCGGTTCTGGTTATCAAACGTGCCGATGACCCTGATGATTTTCTCCTTTTCTTCTTTTTGTCTCACCATCAGTAAATCCTCCCTATCTCTCATCACCGCATTGTTGTAAGCTTTTTTTAAGGTGCTAACTGGGTAACCTCTCCTTATGAACCTCTGGCAGAGATCTCCTGCCTGTTTGTGAAAGGCTTCACTTGTAGAGCAATTCCGTTTTAGTCTTAAATACTGGCCTTTTGGTATCCCTTTCTTTAGGGGTTCCGGATGGTGACTTGTCCAATGTAAGAGACTGTTTGTCGCTGTCTCTTTCCTGAACAGCTGTGTTTCTATCTGTCCCTCCGTTCCCCTCATCAGTAGGACATCCAAAAAAGCCAGTTTGTTGATGCCTATATCATATGTGAATGACAGACCAATGTGGTTGATATTGAGGTCTTTAACAAATTCCTGAAAAGAGTCGACCGTCCCGGTCCAAAGGACCAGGACGTCGTCGATATAACGACCCCAGTAGGTGATATATTGGACCCATTTTGAGCAAGGTTCTTGAAACACCATTGTATCTTCCCACCAGCCCAGGTACAGGTTTGCGTAGGATGGGGCACAGGAACACCCCATCGCTGTACCCCTGAGCTGGTGGTAATACTTCCCATTAAAGGTGAAAAAGTTATGGGTCAATATGTAATCCATCAATTTCAAGGTGAACCTGCTGTGTTTTTCATAGTGAGTACCTCTACTGTCTAAAAAATGCTTTAAGGCTTTCAAGCCCAGCTCATGCGGGATAGAGCTATATAGAGCCTCTACATCAATTGATGCGAAAATAGTGTCTTGCTCAATGGTCACCCCATTGATTTTTGTCAAAAGATCACTCGTGTCCCGGAGATACAAAGACAAAGAAACCACAAATGGTCTGAGAATAGAGTCCAAGTATACACCAACGTTCTGTGTAAAGGAGTTGATTCCCGCCACAATGGGTCTCCCTTTTAGGGGAGAAATCCCTTTGTGGACCTTAGGTAATGTATAGAACGTTGGTGTAACCGGAAACTTCTCATGCATAAATTCCAACTCATTATGTGAGATGAGACGATCTCCGAGACCCTCCGACAGGATATCAATCAGTATTTTGCTGAACTCTGCAGTGGGGTCTCTCTCTAGGGTCGCATAGCCGTCACGATCACGTAGATTAGAATGACACATTTTCTGATACATCTCGTGGTTCATGACGACTATATTACCCCCCTTGTCCGAGGGCTTAAACACCAGATCCTTCCTCTTCGCAAGTGTCATTAGAGCATCCATTTCAACCTTTCTTAGATTAGGTGGAAATTTAGATCTCATATCTGATAGCTCCCTTAGATCTTCAGCAACTACCTTTAAAAAAAATATCCACACTATCCAGGTCCCCTCTGGGAGGCTATTTCTCACTCTTCCTTTTAAGAGTAGTGAATGGTCCCAGTCCTGGTTGTCTGAAGCCTTCATTGTCCAATTCAAGGAGATTATCAAAAGTCTCCCTATCTTCTGGGGTGATACCTAAAGAATTATATTTTGATGATTCAGTTGTTTCAAAAATTTTTTTCCATTTTAACTTTCTCCCAAATAGGGCCAAATCCTTGGTCCACATAAATGGATCAAAGCGCTCAGTGGGCACAAATGAGAGACCTTTACTTAAGATGTTCATATCCATAGCTGTTCAGACAATGTCTGTCCAGATAAATTAATGATTAGATTATCTACCTCCTGTCTCTCCGATTCGGGTTGATAAATTGTTCCCGGGGTCTTGAGTCGTACGGTGAGGTCCGCCCCTCTAAAAAAGAGGCTGGACCACCCGAGGCAGAGGGTACAGATGAGGATGCAGAGGCCATAGGAGATACTGCTGGTCCCGTTCCCTGTCATCTATTCCTATTGCGCCTCTCTCTCCTCCCGCGAGAAAAATTCCTCACGTCACTTGGTGCCCCTCTAAACCTTTCTGAATCTGATGATTCCAAATCAGAGGAGGATGGATCAACACGAGGCCCAGTCCCCTCAGTTAGAAATCTATAGGCCGTTTTATCTTTAAATTCCCCAAGATCTTTAACAAAGTTGTTATGTTTCCTTAATTTCAAAGTGTTATGGAATTTTTCCACAGAGCTCTGTAGAAACCTTTCTCTTCTCTCAAACTCAGGGTCGGACCTGTGTTTCAACACCACCTCTCTTTGTTCAGCTAGTTTATTTGAAGTTTTTGTCAAAGTCAACCTCTCTTCCGCAAGCAGTAGTTGCATGAACCGTATAGAGGTAGCTTTCGATTCACTTTCCCATTTCTCAAGTAAGCCTGCACTCCTCGATCTAACTGCTGGAGTCACAGTGATACATAGGCCTTTTGGTACAATCCCCTGTTTGATATAATTTTCAAGGGACTGTACCTCCCACCATGACTTGATATTTTCCCGATAGCAGCTATAAAGTTCGTTAAATAGTTGTTTTAAGTCAAGGGCTCTCCCCGGATAATTGAAATCTGTCCTATCTGAAAACACTTTGTCTGCATCCGATAGCCAGGTATTCGTGTTTAAAGGTTCAGACAAAAAACCCACCATTAATGTTACTCACTTGAATTTTACACTTAGAAAACAGTTTAAAGGTAGTATATCAATTAGTTACACCCAAGGCTAGCTCAATTAGTATATCTAAAAACAATTTTTAATGAAATAGATTAAAACAATTTAGAATTCCACCTGTGAAAAGTGACACACACAAAACATCCCAGGACCATGATACAGCCTCAATAGTATTCACCTATGGAACACAACGGTTGTTCCAATTTTATATCACTCTCATGGGATTCAACAGTTAGAAAGATCTCTAAATGACCCTCCTTCTCTCTTTCCTCTACCTGCCAATGGAGATATAACCAAGGTTACACGCACCCTAACGGTAAAAAGGTGCCCCCATTCCTCGGCGGCTTTCCCTCCTATGATATCCCTATACTCCCTTCTTATCGGGTAGTCTGAGGGGCTATACCATCAAATAGTGAGGGAATATAGAAAATAGTATACACTTATCTGAGATAATTCAGGTCAAAAATTCATTAGCGTTTGTTTCTCCCTTGAGGTGAAGTTGTCCCGGCTTTCATGGTCCTCAACCCAATACTATAAAATCAAAAAGTCTCGACGCGTTTCTCCCCATTACATCCACTGGGGTTCATCAGGAGACAATATTTAATAAGGGGCCCAATCGCCTGTGGAATAAATATATATCAACATAACCCCAAATCCAAACCACATCAATTGTCTATAAGATAATGAAAAAAGCAGCAATTAACATACCAGAGAGTTTTCAGAGGGCTACTTGTTCTGCAGCACGCACCTCTCCACCTCTCCATGCAGATGTATCGCATGGACGACCTGCTCTGTACCTGCTCACAGTTAAATGCCCCCCATGTAAAACTGATTGGTTAGGTGATTAACCCCAGCCACGCCTACATCTCCTTGGAAACCCTGGAGGTTTATCATAATAAGCCAATTACCAGACCGGGAAATCACGGCCCTTGCCGGATGTAAACAAACCCATGTGACCTATCAAAGTCACATGATCGCATAAGCCACGTCACCTTATTACCATATGCACGCCCAGCGTGCAAGGTCCGGAAATGACGTGCAGCAAACAAGCCTTCCAGCTGACCAAATCTAAATGGGCGTAAAACATCAAAAGGGCACATGACCGCACAATTTACATAATCCCACATACGGAGCTAGGCTCTGCCCCCTCCGCATCATTCATTCACAAACAAAGGATCCAGGACTAATAGGAGTAAAACGGCACGATCGCCTATATAGCAAACACACTCCCATTACCTCCAGTAAGCACATCCTCACCAGGCTGTAGTTTGCAGACTCCCGGCTATGGAGAAAAGCTCCGTCCCCCTCTCTGCATCATTCACTTTAAAGCAGGGGATCCGAGACTAATAGAGGAAAGTCGGCACGGTCGCCTGGGGAGCAAATACTCTCCCAATAACAATAATGAGCGCACTCTCCCATAGCCACATAAGGCATAACCCTTCAGAGAAAAAAAAGGGGGGGGTTTCGGCACAGCGCAATACATGGGTTCAAAAAATGGGGTCAATTAAAGATAATAAGGATCTTAAATGAAAAAATATAATCCCATGGAGGTGAAAATAATTTCACCACTCCTAATATGGCCTATTCCTTTACGGAATTATACTAGCCGGGCGGGTACAAATCAGAATTTATTTTGATGCAGAACCAACAATTTTTTTTATCTCCTTGAAAAATTTTGTCAATGGAGTTTCATGAGCAATGGGGGGAAACTTCTCAAACCTATCCTGAGCAAAGCACACCACATGTCCTTTGTCCATTTATTCACATAAGAGGTGCATTTGGGCCTTTCTCCTGTTGTATAAATATATCTTAATTTTTTACACAAAATTGAGGCAAATCAGAAGCTGTCAGGCTGCAGTCACGTCTGCCTCTTTGCTTAAGTTGATTCTGTGGGTTTTAAATGCCACTGAGGGCATAATAACTACTAGATGCATCTGCCTGTTAGCTAAAAATGCTGACAAGATTGCAGTGCTTAAGATGAACAAAGCCTAGATTGGTCACGACTTCTCAACTCCAGCAGATGATATCAGCAGAACACAAATCCAATACAATTGTTATTTTTTTATGCTTTCTTTCTCTTCTAACACCATATCAGCAGGGTTATCTTACGGTCTTCATTCCAAACATCCAGAGGGTCATCAGGTAGCTCTTAATCATAATTTTAGTTGAAACAGACTTGAGCCAAATCAAAGTCTAGTAGGCTGCATTCAAATCTCCCTCCATAATTAAAATGCTGACAGCCTGACTGTTCTCAAAACTAATAAAGGTTTGGATTAGCCCAGTCAATTTTTTAAAGGCCTAAATTAATTTTTAAAGTGCCATCAGGTGACTCTCACTGAAGTTTGAGAGATTTACAAGAGGCGATTGGGTGGCAAGAGGGAGAAGGTGCACAACTGTTCTCAAGAGCACACACACACACACACAGCAAGTTCCGAGGCCAAGGATTAGGTGTTCCTCAGTCTGTCACTATTTTAAAGAAAGTGGAAATTATAAAAGAATGGTCATTTCAAACCTTTGCCATACCAAGATCAACAGAGACCTGTGCATTATCAGCCTGACCCCCATCATAATGCTGAGGCACATGACTGGGTGGATCTGGGAAACATAGTAGATATAGTATATCATGACTTCAGCAAAGCATTTGACAAAGTATCTCATTCCATACTTATTGAAAAAATGACCAAGTATGGCAGTAACAAAACAACTGTTTGGTGGATTCCTAACTGGATTAGTTATCGGATCAAAAGAGTGGTCATATATGGCTGCATAGTTACTTGGAATATCACAAGTAGGGTACTACAAGGCTCTGTCCTTGACCCTGGGCTCTTCAACATCTTTGTCAATGATTTAGATGAAGGAACTGAGAGTAAACTGATTAAATTTGCTGATGACACAAAGCTAGGAAGGACAGTTAATACTGTGCTATAGAAGATAAAGGATTCAGATGGATATAAACAAACTGGAAATGTGGGCACCAGCTAACAGAATGGGGGTTTTTTTAACAGGGAGGACTGAAAACTCCTAAATCTGGGCAACAAAAATGAAAAAAAAACAAACATATGCAGAATAGGAAGAATAGGGCTAAGCAACACCAAATGTGAAAACGACTTTTGTGACCTAATAGATCACAGACAGAACCGGAGTCAACAATGTGATGCAGCAACAATAAAAGGCAAACAAATCATGTGATGTATTAACAGAAGCATACAGTCTAGATCACAATAAGTAATTACTGCCCTCTAATCTTCTTTGTCCAGACCTCATCTGGAATCCAGCTCTGGGCAACACATTTTAAAAAAGACATCAACAAACTGGAGCAAGTTCAGAGAAAAGCGACCAGACAAGGGAAGGTCTGCAAACAGAGTTTGGGAATGTTTAGCATGCAAAAAAGAAGATTGAGAGGAGACCTAATAGCAATGGGAAGAAACTTTAATGAGAGGAGCTACAGATTAGATATTAGAAAAAAACGTTTTGACAGTGAGGGTGATCAATGAGTGCATCAGGATCCCACAAGAGGTGGTGAGTTCTCCTTCAATGGAAGTCTTTCAAAAGAGACTGGCAATACATTGCTATATTGCAGCTACAAAAACTTGATGCTATTTCATTACATCAGAGTTACTGTATATGCATGTCCTATATTACTCTGTATCACTGCATCTACTGAACCCATATTTTTCATATTGATGCTAGACAACACACTCCTACACCAGTAGTATACATATGTGACACCACATTGTCTCTTTGTATTTACAAGTACCTGACTTCACATAGTCTGACAATGTCATGTCATCCTGTGCCTATTAGGTTCTATTACTACTGCTTTATATTATATATTGAATCTTATTGGAAATTATAATGTCATACCGATAATCACACATACTTTACACTATATGTTAACTCTGCAGTTATTAGTGTCTGACACATTCTAACATTATATTGCTCATACTGTACTTGTATGTGTCTAACACCACTTTGCCATTTTGCAATTACTTATTTATGACCCATTACTCACTTGTTTGTCTGATCTCTCTGCTCAATTCAGTAATCTGTGTGCAGGATTTATCCTTCTGGACCTAACTCTTTCTATTAGTACCTGTATATTGTCACAAAGATTTCTATTTTTATTACATGTGGTGCCCTTTTTCTTGTTAACTGCTGGCTGTTGGTGGTCATTATTTTTAATCAATAAAAATTTATGGTTCATGACCTTATAGTTTTTTTTTTAGACTTTGTTCTAAATCTCGGTACCCCTATCGATTTCTCCACAACTCCGCCATATTCCTACAACCCATACACTATTTGTACATACATTTTGTATATACCATATTTTCCAGATTGTAAGACACACTTTTCCCCCCATAAAATGTAAAATGGGTAAAATGGGTGTGCATCTTACAAAATGGATATGGCTTACCGAGGTGGCAGTAGTGTAGTGGGATCATAGGAAACAGGGTCACACGACGCGCTCAGGGGTGTTGAGATGGGCGCCACTAATCTGTGGGAAGGTGCCCTAGCTCATATAGACACAATGGACTTCAATAAAATGGCCGCAAAGTCCTATATGCGCATGTGCCGCCTCCGTGGCTATTTTCTTAATATCCATTTTGTCAACCGCAGGTGATTCCATAGAACCTGCAGTCAGCTCAATGCACCTGCCGCCGAGACACCCTGTTCTGTGAACCCACACAGCTCACCTGAATGCTGATCAATGGTGCCAGCTGCTACACCCCTAAGCCCGCAGTATCACTGACCCTCCCAAGCCGCAAAACCCACAGCATCGCCTACCCTGCCTCCTGTGATTTTCCTGAGCTGCTCCACCACCGTTGCTTCCCTCTGGTAAGCATTAGGATTAGGACTAGAGATGAGCGAACCGGCCGTGGTTCGGCTTGAGTTCGGTTCGTCGAACGGAGGTCTCGTTCGAGTTCAGTTCAGCGAACGTTCGACGAACCGAACTCGAACCGCATAGGAAACAATGGCAGGCAATCACAAGCACAGAAACACCTAGAAAACACCCTCAAAGGTGTCCAAAAGGTGACAAACAACTCACAACACAACACAAACACATGGGAGAGTAACAAGGACATATACTCATGCGAAAACAAAAGAGCTGGACAAGGAAAAAGAGGAGGAGACAAAGATATAGGCATGGCACGCCCTTCTAAAATCTTGTAAAACACCGCAAGGTGACTCCAAGCGGAGTCTCCCTTTTTTCCAAAAATTGGGCCCCACACACACCCACCCCTTCAGTGGCAGCACTTGTGCCCCAGTTGTACACTTCACAGCAAGATTTGCATCAAGCACATTCAAAAATACGCCATACTTAACCGTCCCCAGGATGACACCGGGGTAGGTAGCAAAGTCTTTGCTGAACCATGACTTGTTCATCTTGGCTCCTTTTAAAAATCACAACAAGCAAGGGTTACTCCAAGCGGAGTCTCCCTTTTTTTCCAAAAATTGGGCCACACAGACACCCCATCAGTGGCAGCACTTGTGCCTCAGTTGTACACTTCACAGGTAGATTTGCATCAAGCACATTCAAATATACGCCATACTTAACCATCTCCAGGATGACACCGGGGTAGGTAGCAAAGTTTTTCCTGATCCCAGCTCTGTTCATCTTGGATCATTTTTAAAAACAATGTAAGCAAGGGTTACTCCAAGGGGAGTCTCCCTTTTTATCCAAAAATTGGGTCCCCACACACACACACCCCTTCAGTGGCAGCAATTGTGCCCCAGTTGTACACTTCACAGGTAGATTTGCATTAAGCACATTCAAAAATACGCCATAATTAACCGTCCCCAGGATGACACCGGGGTAGGTAGCAAAGTCTTTGCTGAATCATGACTTGTTCATCTTGACTCCTTTTAAAAAACACAGCAAGCAAGGGTTACTCCAAGCGGAGTCTCCCTTTTTTCCAAAAATTGGGCCACACACACATTCACCCCGTCAGTGGCAGCACTTGTGCCCCAGTTGTACACTTTACAGGTAGATTTGCATCAAGCACATTCAAAATCCACAAGCATTTACTCTCCCCAGGATGACACAGGGGCAGTAAATTTCTTGTGGATCCATGACTTGTTCATTTTGATGATAGTTAGTCTGTCCACATGTCACTGGACAGACGCGTGCGCTTTTCTGTCAGCACACACCCAGCAGCACTGAAGACACGTTCAGAGACAACGCTGGCAGCTGGACATGACAAAATCTCTAAGTAGATTTGCATTAAGCACATTCAAAAATACGCCATAATTAACCGTCCCCAGGATGACACCGGGGTAGGTAGCAAAGTCTTTGCTGAATCATGACTTGTTCATCTTGACTCCTTTTAAAAAACACAGCAAGCAAGGGTTACTCCAAGCGGAGTCTCCCATTTTTCCAAAAATTGGGCCACACACACCCACTCCTTCAGTGGAAGCACTTTTGCCCCAGTTGTACACTTCACAGCTAGATTTGCATCAAGCACATTCAAAAATACGCCATACTTAACGGTCCCCAGCATGACACCGGGGTAGGTAGCAAAGTCTTTCCTGATCCCAGCTCTGTTCATCTTGGATCATTTTTAAAAACAATGTAAGCAAGGGTTACTCCAAGTGGAGTCTCCCTTTTTTTTTCCAAAAATTGGGCCCCACACACACCCACCCCTTCAGTGGCAGCAATTGTGCCCCAGTTGTACACTTCACAGGTAGATTTGCATTAAGCACATTCAAAAATACGCCATAATTAACCGTCCCCAGGATGACACTGGGGTAGGTAGCAAAGTCTTTGCTGAACCATGACTTGTTCATCTTGACTCCTTTTAAAAAACACAGCAAGCAAGGGTTACTCCAAGCGGAGTCTCCCTTTTTTTCCAAAAATTGGGCCACACAGACACCCCATCAATGGCAGCACTTGTGCCTCAGTTGTACATTTCACAGGTAGATTTGCATCAAGCACATTCAAAAATACGCCACACTTAACTGTCCCCAGGATGACACCGGGGTAGGTAGCAAAGTCTTTCCTGATCCCAGCTCTGTTCATCTTGGATCATTTTTAAAAACAATGTAAGCAAGGGTTACTCCAAGTGCAGTCTCTCATTTTTCCAAAAATTGGGCCACACACACACCCACTCCTTCAGTGGCAGCAGTTGTGCCCCAGTTGTACACTTAACAGCTAGATTTGCATCAAGCACATTCAAAAATATGCCATACTTAACCGTCCCCAGCATGACACCGGGGTAGTTAGCAAAGTCTTTCCTGATCCCAGCTCTGTTCATCTTGGATCATTTTTAAAAACAATGTAAGCAAGGGTTACTCCAAGTGGAGTCTCCCTTTTTTTCCAAAAATTGGGCCACACAGACACCCCATCAATGGCAGCACTTGTGCCCTAGTTGCAAACAGGATGCTTTGATTTGCATCAAGCACATTCCAAATCCACAAGTATTTACTCTCCCCAGGATGACACAGGGGTTGTAAATTCCTTGTGGATCCATGACTTGTTCATTTTGATGAATGTTAGTCTGTCCACATTGTCACTGGACAGACGCGTGCGCTTATCTGTCAGCACACACCGAGAAGCACTGAAGACACGTTCAGAGACAACGCTGGCAGCTGGACACGACAAAATCTCCAAGGCATAATTTGAGAGCTCTGGCCATTGTTCAAGATTTGAATCCCAAAATGAGCAAGGCTCCATTTGCAAAGTCATGGCATCGATGTTCATTTGGAGATACTCCTGTATCATCTTCTCCAGCCGTTGACTATTTGTTAGACTTTTTGTCTCTTGTGGCCTTGCAAAGGACAGTCTAAAAAAATTATGAAAAGATTCAATAAAATTGCTGTTACCAGCACCAGATACGGTGCTACTGGTACGGGTAGACTGTTGAAGATGACGAGACCGTCCCATGTTTCTCAAGTTACAACTGGGAGATTCACTCCCTGCTTATGCACGGTTGTTTGGTGGAAAAGCCGAGCTAAGATCGAATAACAGCTTCTGCTGATACTCCTGCATACGTGCGTCCCTTTCCATGGCTGGAATTATGTCACAAAATTTGGACTTGTACCGGGGATCTAACAGTGTGGCAAGCCAGTAGTCATCATCACTTCTAATTTTGACAATACGAGGGTCATGTTGGAGGTAGTGCAGCAAGAAGGCGCTCATGTGTCTTGCGCAGCCATGTGGACCAAGTCCACGCTGTGTTTGTGGCATAAAGGTGCTAACCGTTCTTTCTTCATCTGACATCTCCCCCCAACCTCTTTCAACTGAAATTTGACCAAGGTCTCCCTCATCCGCTGAGTCTGCCATGTCCATGGACAGTTCGTCCTCCATTTCTTCATGTTCTCCTGCACCTTCCTCAACATTTCGCCTGCTACCATGCGCCCTTGTTGATCCCTGTCCCCCATGGTCCCATGCCTGCCGCATTGGTGATGATGAACGTCTGGACCTTGGTGATGTTGTTGTGTCTTGCACATATGAATCCTCCTGTAGTTCCTCCCCTTCCTTTTGTCCCACCCCCTGACTCCGAATAGTGTTTAGCGTGTGCTCCAACATGTAAATGACTGGAATTGTCATGCTGATAATGGCATTGTCAGCGCTAAACATATTCGTCGCCATGTCGAAACTGTGCAGAAGGGTGCATAGGTCCTTGATCTGAGATCACTCCATCATAGTTATCTGCCCCACCTCCGCATCTCGTAAGCCCAGACTATACGTCATGACGTATTGCACCAGGGCTCGGCGGTGCTGCCACAGTCGCTGTAACATGTGGAGAGTCGAATTCCAGCGTGTCGGCACATCGCATTTCAGGCGATGAACCGGCAGGCCGAAAGACTTCTGGAGCGATGCAAGTCGCTCAGCTGCGTCGGTTGAACGGCGGAAGTGAGCAGACAGTTTTCGTGCCCTGGTCAGAAGGCCATCTAGGCCGGGATAGTGTGTTAAAAATTGCTGGACAACAATGTTCAACACGTGAGCCATGCAAGGCACGCGTGTCACCTTGCCCATGCGAAGGGCCGCACCCAGGTTTGCCGCATTGTCGCTCATGGCCTTACCGGGCTGCAGGTTGAGTGGAGACAACCATTTATTAAACTCAGTCTCCAGAGCTGGCCACAACTCAGCCGCTGTGTGACTCCTATTTCCAAGACATGTCAAGCTAAAGACCGCCTGATGCCATTGCGCTCTGCTGCCAGCATAGTAATGAGGGGTGCGTGATTCCTTCTGCGCAGTGAGAACACTGGTGGCCTGACCAGGCAGGCTTTGGGCGGAGGTGGAGGACCCATATGAGGTGGAGGAGGCAGAAGCAGTGGCGGAACTTGGACAGACAGAGGATTGACACACAAGTCGTGGGGACGGCAAGACTTGTGCAACAGACCCTTCACCAACTATCAACATAGTTACCCAGTGCCCAGTCAGCGACATGTAACGTCCCTGTCCATGCTTACTGGTCCAAGTATCGGTGGTGAAATACACCCGTTGACACACAGAGTTTCTCAAGGAAGCGGTGATGTTGTGTGCGACATGCTGGTGTAGCGCAGGCACACCTTTCTTAGAGAAGTAGTGGCGACTGGGCATCTGGTACTGGGGCACAGCGACAGACATAAGGTCTCTAAAATCCTGTGTGTCCTCCAGGCGGAAAGGCAGCATTTCGGTAGCCAAGAGCTTACAGAGGGATAAAGTCAACCTCTTAGCTTTGTTATGGGTCGCAGGAAATGGCCTTTTATTTATCCACATCTGAGGGACAGAGATCTGGCTGCTGTGTGTAGACGGTGTTGAGTAGGGTGTCCCTGGAAAGATGCAGCTTTGTGAGGAAAGTGCAGGCATAGACATGATGTTGCCTTCATCCAACATTGGTGCTATCGATGTCTGAGAGAGCTGTACACACGTACTTGTTTCCCCTTCCAAACCAACTGACAACCTACCAAGCAAACTGCCTGTTGCGGTTACAGTGGTGGAAGTTGTGCGTGGAAAACCAGGTGTGACAGCTGTCCCCACAGTCCTAGAAGATGAAGAGCGTGCGGATGCACTTGAAGGGGCAGGCGGTGGATGGTTCACTCCGCTAGGCCGCATTGCAGCACGGTGAGATTCCCACTTGGACATATGATATTTATTCATGTGACGATTCATGGAAGAAGTTGTCAAACTGCTGAGGTTTT
This sequence comes from Anomaloglossus baeobatrachus, assembly GCF_048569485.1. NCBI lineage: Eukaryota > Metazoa > Chordata > Amphibia > Anura > Aromobatidae > Anomaloglossus > Anomaloglossus baeobatrachus. The sequence goes on along the minus strand of NC_134354.1, from coordinate 615,353,329 downwards.
GCCCTCTACTAACAGAATCATGACAAATTTTACAGATCACATAATTTGGCCGATCTTTTGCTATGTCAAAAAAGGACCAGGCTAGGCAAGGCTTAGAGGGCATGCGACCTGCTGAGCCCCCCCGACTAGTGCTCAGAGGCAGAGTAGTGGCTGAGGATGCAGTTGTAGACGTGCTACCAGTGCTCCGACTATGTCCAAGAAGGCGCAAGGTAACTGCGTCGTCGGTTGCATCCTCCTCCACCGCCTCTGTTGACCTCCTCGAGTGCCTGACTGTGGGTTGACAGTAGGTTGGATCTAGAACTTCCTCATCAATTGTTGTGTTTGCACTCCCCTCACCCTCAGACCGAGCCTCTTCTTGCCTTGACCGAATATTTAAGTTATCATCCCAATCTGGTATCTGCGTCTCATCATCATCAGTATGTTCCTCATTGTCTATAACAACAGGTGTTACAGTTTGTGAAAAAGGGTCAACATTATGCTCAGAAACTTGGTCCTCATGGCCTGAATCAGAGTCACAAAGGTTCTGGGCATCACTGCAGACCATTTCCTGGTCTGTACTCACTGTAGCTTGGGAGCAGACTTCTGATTCCCAGGCTATAGTGGGGCTGAACAGCTCTGCAGACTCAGCCATCTCAGTTCCACCATACTGTGCAGGGCGGATGGAGACTTCAGAGCTGGGAGAAAGTAAGTGTGATTGGGATGACAACTCAGAGGACTGGTGTTTTTTCGGATGCGGTAGTTGAGGTGGCAGAGAGGGCACTTGTTGGACCACTTGAGATCCATTCAAGCATTTTCCTTTTTTGGCCATCATCTACCTTTGTTCCAGTTGTTCGTGTCCGTAAAAAAGGGAGCACATCGGATTGTCCACGGTAAGTAGTAGACATCTTACTTTTGCTGGATGATGGTCTATCTTCAGCAGATGTTAATGGAGCTTTGCCACCTTCCCCACGGACAAACCCTTTTTTTCCTTTTACAACATGCCTCTTCCCCTTTCCACCAGCATCTGTCATTTTGCCACTCATTTTGATTGCGACAAGATTGTGCACTTAAAATGTGGTAGTAAAAATTTAGAGGTTGTGTAGATTTCAGCGGTGGTCTAGCTTTATTAACAGCAGAATAAATAACGATAATTATCCCTGACAATGCAACTACGGCCCTTAAACTGGCAGCATAGTTTGCTAGTATTATGGCTTAGTAACAATGAGTTTGAGTGTGCAATGCAGGCAGACGTGCTGCAAATATCTTTGCACTAGTGGGACAATACAGAAGTCCAACAGCCACGTTTAGGATGCCACTAAGTTTCCTCATTGTTTGCTAGTATAATGGCTTAGTAACAATGAGTTTGAATGTGCAATGCAGGCAGACATGCTGCAAATATCTTTGCACTAGTGGGACAATACAGAAGTCCAACAGCCACTTTTAGGATGCCACTAAGTTTCCTCAGTGTTTGCTTGTTTAATGGCTTAGTAACAATGAGTTTGAGTGTGCAATGCAGGCAGACATGCTGCAAATATCTTTGCACTAGTGGGACAATACAGAAGTTCAACAGCCATGTTTAGGATGCCACTAAGTTTCCTCAGTGTTTCCTAGTATAATGGCTTAGTAACTATGAGTTTGAGTGTGCTATGCAGGCAGACGTGCTGCAAATATCTTTGCACTAGTGGGACAATACAGAAGTCCAACAGCCACTTTTAGGATGCCACTAAGTTTCCTCAGTGTTTGCTAGTATAATGGCTTAGTAACAATGAGTTTGAGTGTGCAATGCAGGCAGACGTGCTGCAAATATCTTTGCACTAGTGGGACAATACAGAAGTCCAACAGCCACTTTTAGGATGCCACTAAGTTTCCTCAGTGTTTGCTAGTATAATGGCTTAGTAACAATGAGTTGGAGTGTGCAATGCAGGCAGACGTGCTGCAAATATCTTTGCACTAGTGGGACAATACAGAAGTCCAACAGCCACGTTTAGGATGCCACTAAGTTTCCTCATTGTTTGCTAGTATAATGGCTTAGTAACAATGAGTTTGAATGTGCAATGCAGGCAGACATGCTGCAAATATCTTTGCACTAGTGGGACAATACAGAAGTCCAACAGCCACGTTTAGGATGCCACTAAGTTTCCTCAGTGTTTGCTTGTTTAATGGCTTAGTAACAATGAGTTTGAGTGTGCAATGCAGGCAGACATGCTGCAAATATCTTTGCACTAGTGGGACAATACAGAAGTTCAACAGCCATGTTTAGGATGCCACTAAGTTTCCTCAGTGTTTCCTAGTATAATGGCTTAGTAACTATGAGTTTGAGTGTGCTATGCAGGCAGACGTGCTGCAAATATCTTTGCACTAGTGGGACAATACAGAAGTCCAACAGCCACTTTTAGGATGCCACTAAGTTTCCTCAGTGTTTGCTAGTATAATGGCTTAGTAACAATGAGTTTGAGTGTGCAATGCAGGCAGACGTGCTGCAAATATCTTTGCACTAGTGGGACAATACAGAAGTCCAACAGCCACTTTTAGGATGCCACTAAGTTTCCTCAGTGTTTGCTAGTATAATGGCTTAGTAACAATGAGTTGGAGTGTGCAATGCAGGCAGACGTGCTGCAAATATCTTTGCACTAGTGGGACAATACAGAAGTCCAACAGCCACGTTTAGGATGCCACTAAGTTTCCTCAGTGTTTGCTAGTATAATGGCTTAGTAACAATGAGTTTGAGTGTGCAATGCAGGCAGACGTTCTGCAAATATCTTTGCACTAGTGGGACAATAATGAAGTCCAACAGCCAGTTTTAGGATGCCACTAAGTTTCCTCAGTGTTTGCTAGTATAATGGCTTAGTAACAATCAGTTTGAGTGTGCAATGCAGGCAGACGTGCTGCAAATATCTTTGCACTAGTGGGACAATACAGAAGTCAAACAGCCACTTTTAGGATGCCACTAAGTTTCCTCAGTGTTTGCTAGTATAATGGCTTAGTAACAATGAGTTTGAGTGTGCAATGCAGGCAGACGTGCTGCAAATATCTTTGCACTATTGGGACAATACAGAAGTCCAACAGCCACTTTTAGGATGCCACTAAGTTTCCTCAGTGTTTGCTAGTATAATGGCTTAGTAACAATGAGTTGGAGTGTGCAATGCAGGCAGACGTGCTGCAAATATCTGTGCACTAGTGTGACAATACAGAAGTCCAACAGCCACGTTTAGGATGCCACTACGTTTCCTCAGTGTTTGCTAGTATAATGGCTTAGTAACAATCAGTTTGAGTGTGCAATGCAGGCAGACATGCTGCAAATATCTTTGCACTAGTGGGACAATAATGAAGTCCAACAGCCACTTTTAGGATGCCACTAAGTTTCCTCAGTGTTTGCTAGTATAATGCCTTAGTAACAATGAGTTTGAGTGTGCAAAGGGCAGGAGGGTACAGTGGCAGGGTTGTGGGTCTGGGTAGAGGAAAGGAAGCCTCCCTTTCTATCCCTCTTAATGGGGAAATGCAGCGAGGAAATCCCTGACCTTAGCTACACAGATGCTGTCATCTTGTGTAGCTGTTAAAATCTCTTTTCACGGCCCTGACTGTCACCTATGGCTCTGACCCTGCCGGTATTAGCCCTTAAAAGGACTAATAGAAACTTCTATCCCTATTCTGTATAGCGCTGTGTATAGAGCATACACAGCAGTATCGGAGACAGGAGCTACGCCAGTGGTGACTGACACCAAGACGCAGAAGGCAAATAATGGCGTGCTGGAGGAATATGTCTGTTTTTATAATGCATGGACATGTGACATGGATATCCTATCACACATGCCGTTGCTTCTCTGGCTAAAAGTCCACTTAGCTGTGTGTGTCTGGGATTGGCTGACATGCTGGACCGCCCCACTACACGTGCGCGCTTAGGGAAGGAAGACAAGGAAAAAAACAAAAAATGGCGATCGCCATTATCCAAACAGCAGTGATCTGAATGCGCTGTTCCCGCACACTATACACTGAAATTTCATAATAGTGTGAGTCACAGAGTGACTTACACTATTACAGCGGAAAGCCAGCTAGTAATTATCTTGTCTTTTTGCTGCTAGAACCGTTCTCGAACGTATCTAGAACTATCGAGCTTTAGCAAAAAGCTCGAGTTCTAGTTCGATCTAGAACAGCCCCCAAAATCACTCGAGCCGTGAACTGGAGAACCTCGAACCGCAAACCGTGCTCAACTCTAATTAGGACACACTAGGATTATAAAACAGACCCTCATTTTAACATAAATCCCTATTTTATTCCTCTAAATTTGGGATGCATCTTATAATCCATTGCCTCTTCTAAAATGAAAAATACGGTACATCCGACTCTCTTTTGTGTTATGCATGGTTGTTTTTTTTTTTATCTAACTTGGTATCTACCATAGCAGCGGCAAAGTCTGTAAGGCTAGACTCTCTGCCTTTATGCCTCTAATACACTAACCTATTCCAGAACCAAACCTTACAATAATTGCAGACCAAAGCCCACTTTACACACTACAATATATCTTACGATGTGTCAGCGGGGTCACGTCGTAAGTGACGCACATCTGGCATCGTAAGGTACATTGTAGTGTGTAACAGCTACGTGCGATTGCGAATGAACGGTAAAACGTTCATCGCACGCACGTCGTTCATTCCTCATAAATTGAACGTCAGGTTGTTCATCGTACCCGAGGTAGCACACATCGCAATGTGTGACACCCCGGGAATGATGAACAGATCTTACCTGCGTCCTGCGGCTCCCGGCCAGCAATGCGGAAGGAAGGAGGTGGGCGGGATGTTTACGTCCCGCTCATCTCCGCCCCTCTGCTTCTATTGGCCGGCTGCCGCGTGACGTCGATGTGACGCCGAACGTCCCTCCCACTCCAGGAAGTGGATGTTCGCCGCCCACATCGAGGTCGTATGAACGGAAATCATAACATGTAAAGCAGGCTTTAGAGCAGTATTATTAGAAAATAAAATCTCTTTGAATTAGCCCTTGAATAGACTCTTGGATTTCCATAGCAGCAACAAGGTCTGTAAGACTTGAATCCCTTCCTATTTGCCTATTTGCCTCTGTTAAACTATCCCTACTCCAGAAGCAAACCTTAGAATAAATGTAGACTAAGAGCATTATTAATATAATATCCAATCTATTTCAATTAGCCCTGAAAAAGACTGTTGATTTAATGTTGCACCAGCAGGTACTGTAATGATATAAGACACTGTCTGGCCCTTCTCCAGAAGAAGGTCTCCCCACACTATTTTGGAGTATAGTGCACTGAACATGGCTTCACCAAGTCTTATATAGACCAGATGATGCTATGGGGTCAGCCAATTGAAGTAATGCCAGTAGCCAATATGGCTACAGCATTGCCATGATTGGTAGGCAATCCATGCATGTTTAGTGGCTGAATAAAAGCTGCTAAACATGCGGGGTGAGGAACTCAATCATGGTGGCCGTGTAGTGGAATACTCAACTGAGTATTGAGATTCTCGAGCAGCCCAATTGTGAATAAAGAATCGAACAGTAAAATAAACCCTTTGGTGTCACTGACAGTTTTGCTCTTTATGACAGACCATGTTTCTTTTTTATTGTTGTGTTCTGGAGCCATAACTTTTTTTTTACTTCCATAATAATGGCTTGTTTTTTGGAGACAAGTAGTTTTTGTTAATGGTATAATTTTGTTGCATATATAAATTATCAACAGACTTTTATTAACACTTTATAGAAGGGGATATTATTAAAACATCAAGGCTGTCATTTTTTTCATATTAAATATGTTATTAATATTTTATTTAAACTTAATGTTCTGTACACAAAGTGTTAAATTTTTACTATGGGTCTTTATTCTGAAGGTCAGCAAGATTATGGCAATGCTATATTTCTATTGTTTTATTTATTTTTATTACTTTTGGACAATAAATACACTTTAAAAAATGCTTTATTAAACATTTTCTGACAGTCGTAATATTTTAAAATTATATGTCAGCATAGGTGTGTGACGACTTGCTTCTCTGTGTGACAAGCCATGGTCTTTATTCGTGCCATTTTTTTGTACGTGTAACTTTTTGATCACTTTTTATTATACTCTTTGTGAGGCAAAATAAACAAAAAACCATCAATTCTATATTTTCTTTTTTTTACCACTACTGTTCATAAGGTAGAATAGACTTCATATCTTTATTTTGTGATTTTATACAATCATGACTATACTCAAAAATATGACATCTCATTAAAGTAAAGTTTATTGAAACATAAAAAATGACACACAATTTCCCATAAACAACAAAAAGGTAAGGAATGAAGACAAAAAGACTAAATCAACTAAACAGTATATTATACAACATGATCAACATAAATTAAATTGTGAATAAGAAAAATAAAAAGAAATCCTCTTACTTTTCTTTCCTATGATGTAACCATAAGCAAATTTGACCACTACACATTAAATAAAAATGTGTGACATAATATGGTGTGAATAGTTAAACAGGAGTACAATATACACTGCAATGCCAACAGCAGTAACCAGATGAAATCCTTATATGAGATTAAAAATGGTGTTCATAACATAATCCTATTACTCAAAAAGTGAATGTAAAGCAGAAAAAAGGATTAAAAACTCATAATGAAATGTAATGCTATGACATCATATATTACCTTATCAAACCATGGATGTACGTTTCGCCTGAGCTTCTTCCAAGGTGTTACTGAGATGTTGTCATATTTTTGTACAATATATATGGCTGTTTTTTGACAACTCGGTTCAATTTTATCTACAGTTCTCATCTGGTCCCTATGTTTTGCCTCAAGATATATGCAGGTTTATAATCATGACAATACCAAATATTTATATAGTACTAGTCCAAAGTTTTAAACAGGTATTAAAAAAATGCTAATAGAGTAAGAATGTTTTAACAAATATAGAAGTGATAGTATTTAATTTTTAGTTAACAAAATATAAAAACAAAAATAAATCTAAATCAAATAAATATTTGATGTGACCACTTGTCAGTAGCCCCTTACTTGTCATTAGCCCCTTACTGCCAATGTGGGGGCTCACCCTGCATATAAAGAGCTGTATGGGGGCTCATACTGTATATAGGGGTCTATTGCAGTCTGGTAATTTGGCGGTGAGTTCAACTAAGTTTACTGAGGGCAGCGGGAAAGCCCCCGAGTGTGAACTCCGATGACCTCAATGCTGGATTGCATGACTTCACCATCAGTAAGGTCACTGAGTTTATTGAGATCACATCTGGCCAGTTCACCTAAGGTCACAGCTGGGGTAACGTGGGAACCACAGCTGTGACCTCAGGTAAAGTAATTGAACTCAATGCCAGATTACCTGGTTAGGCAATTTGTGCACATTGAGTATTTAGTTGCATTCATCAAATCTGCATATTATGGCCAAAGAATGCACCAAAATTGCATCAAAAACACATGAAGTTTTGGTGCGGGATATTTTGCCAGCAGGTGTAGATTTGGTGCAGAAATGTGTGCAACCACAAATTTAGTGTGAAAACATTGCTTAATCCAATTATCCATTATTGAGTTCAATAAGTTCAGGGTAATCAATACAGGGTAATCAATACAGAGGAGGATAATTTTATATTACAGGGAGATTTATGTAAATTGGAGGATTGGGCTGAGAAGTGGCAATTGAAGTTTAATGTAGATAAATGTAAGGTCATGCACTTGGGTAGAGGAAATAACATTTATGATTATGTACTTAATTGTAGAACACTGGGTAAAACAGACACAGAAAAAGACTTGGGTGTATGGGTGGATGGTAAACTTCACTTTAGTGGACAGTGTCAGGCAACTGCTGCCAGGGCTAATAAAATAATGGGATGTATTAAAAGAGGTATAAGTGTTCATGAAAAAAATATAGTTCTACCTCTGTACAAGTCACTAGTGCGACCGCACTTAGAATACTGTGTACAATTCTGGTCACCGATATATAAGAAGGACATAGCTGAACTGGAGAGGGTGCAGAGAAGAGCCACCAAGATTATTAGAGGAATGGGTGGGCTGCAATACCAAGACAGGTTATTAAACTTGGGGTTATTTAGTTTGGAAAAACGAAGGCTTAGGGGGGATCTAATCACAATGTATAAATATATGAGGGGACAGTACAGAGACCTTTCCAAAGATCTTTTTACACCTAGGCCTGCGACTGGAACACGGGGGCATCCGCTACGTCTTGAGGAAAGAAGGTTTAATCATAATCACAGACGAGGATTCTTTACTGAACGAGCAGTGAGACTGTGGAACTCTCTGCCGCATGATGTTGTAATGAGTGATTCACTACTAACATTTAAGCAGAGCCTGGATGCCTTTCTTGAAAAATTTAATATTACCAGTTATGTATATTAGATTTTATGACAGGGTATTGATCCAGGGAACTAGTCTGATTGCCGGATGTGGAGTCAGGAATAGAGTTGAGCGCGGTTCGTGGTTCGTGGTTCTCCAGTTCTAGGCTCGAGTGATTTTGGGGCATGTTCTAGATCGAACTAGAACTCGAGCTTTTTGCAAAAGCTCGATAGTTCTAGAAACGTTCGAGAACGGTTCTAGCAGCCAAAAAACAGCTAAATCTTAGCTTGGTTTCTGCTGTAATAGTGTAAGTCACTCTGTGAATCAAACTATTATCACATTTCAGTGTATAGTGTGCGTGAACAGCGCCTTCAGATCACTGCTGTTTCTATAATGGCGATCGCCATTTTTTTTTTTTTTTTTCTTGTCTTCCTTCCCTAAGCGCGCGCGTCTTGTGGGGCTGGCCAGCATGTCAGCCAATCACAGACACACACACACCTAAGTGGACTTTGAGGCAGAGAAGCAACGGCATGTGTGATAGGATCTGCATGTCACATGTCCCTGCATTATAAAACCGGACATTTTCTTCACGATCGCCATTATCTGCCTTCTGCGTCTTTGGTGTCAGACATCACTGTCGCAGTTCCGTCCTTTGTCCTATCGCCGATACAGCTGTATGCGCTGCATACACAGCGTTAGACAGCTTAGGGAGAGCACATTCTAGCAGTCCTTTTAAGGGCTCGTACCGGCAGGGTCAGAGAGCCATAGGTGACAGGTCCTGCAAACAGCAACAGCGTCTGTGTAGCCCAGGTCAGGGATTTCCTCCCTGCATTTCACCATTAGGAGGGAATAGAAAGGCAGGCTTCCATTCCTCTACCCAGAGCACCACAATCCTGCCACTGTACCCTCTTGTCCTCTGCACACTCCAACTCATTCTAACTAAGCCATTATACTAGCAAACACTCAGTGTACCTAGTGGCATCCTATCTGTGGCTATTGGACTTTGCTATAGTCCCACTAGTGCAAAGACATTTGCAGAGCACATCTGCCTGCATTGCACACTCCAAGTTTTTTAAACTAAGCAATTTTACTAGCAAACACTCAGTGTACCTAGTGGCATCCTATACGTGGCTATTGGACTTTGCTATAGTCCCACTAGTGCAAAGACATTAGCAGAGCACATCTGCCTGCATTGCACACTCCAAGTTTTTTAAACTCAGCCATTATACTAGCAAACACTCAGTGTACCTAGTGGCATCCTATACGTGGCTATTGGACTTTGCTATAGTCCCACTAGGGCCAAGACATTTGCAGAGCGCATCTGCCTGCGTTGCACACTCCAACAAATTATAACGAAGCCATTATACTAGCAAACACTCAGTGTACCTAGTGGCATCCTATACGTGGCTATTGGACTTTGCTATAGTCCCACTAGTGCCAAGACATTTGCAGCACGTCTGCCTGCGTTGCACACTCCAACGAATTATAACTAAGCCATTATACTAGCACACACTCAGTGTACCTAGTGGCATCCTATACGTGGCTATTGGACTTTGCTATAGTCCCACTAGTGCAAAGACATTAGCAGAGCACATCTGCCTGCATTGCACACTCCAAGTTTTTTAAACTCAGCCATTATACTAGCAAACACTCAGTGTACCTAGTGGCATCCTATACGTGGCTATTGGACTTTGCTATAGTCCCACTAGTGCCAAGACATTTGCAGAGCGCATCTGCCTGCGTTGCACACTCCAACTAATTATAACGAAGCCATTATACTAGCAAACACTCAGTGTACCTAGTGGCATCCTATACGTGGCTATTGGACTTTGCTATAGTCCCACTAGTGCCAAGACATTTGCAGAGCGCATCTGCCTGCGTTGCACACTCCAACAAATTATAACGAAGCCATTATACTAGCAAACACTCAGTGTACCTAGTGGCATCCTATACGTGGCTATTGGACTTTGCTATAGTCCCACTAGTGCCAAGACATTTGCAGAGCGCATCTGCCTGCGTTGCACACTCCAACTAATTATAACGAAGCCATTATACTAGCACACACTCAGTGTACCTAGTGGCATCCTATACGTGGCTATTGGACTTTGCTATAGTCCCACTAGTGCCAAGACATTTGCAGAGCACATCTGCCTGCACTGCACACTCCAAGTTTTTTAAACTCAGCCATTATACTAGCAAACAGTCAGTGTACCTAGTGGCATCCTAAACGTGGCTATTGTACTTTTGTCAATTCACAGTATTGGAACGTTATTTGCAGCACGTCTGCCTGCATTGCACACTCTAACTTTTTTAAACTCAGCCATTATACTAGCAAACAGTCAGTGTACCTAGTGGCATCCTATACGTGGCTATTGTACTTTTGTCAATTCACAGTATTGGAACGTTATTTGCAGCACGTCTGCCTGCATTGCACACTCTAACTTTTTTAAACTCAGCCATTATACTAGCAAACAGTCAGTGTACCTAGTGGCATCCTAAACGTGGCTATTGTACTTTTGTCAATTCACAGTATTGGAACGTTATTTGCAGCACGTCTGCCTGCATTGCACACTCTAACTTTTTTAAACTCAGCCATTATACTAGCAAACAGTCAGTGTACCTAGTGGCATCCTAAACGTGGCTATTGTACTTTTGTCAATTCACAGTATTGGAACGTTATTTGCAGCACGTCTGCCTGCATTGCACACTCTAACTTTTTTAAACTCAGCCATTATACTAGCAAACACTCACTGTACCTAGTTGTATCCTAAACGTGGCTATTGTACTTTTGTCAATTCACAGTATTGGAACGTTATTTGCAGCACGTCTGCCTGCATTGCACACTCTAACTTTTTTAAACTCAGCCATTATACTACCAAACAGTCAGTGTACCTAGTGGCATCCTAAACGTGGCTATTGTACTTTTGTCAATTCACAGTATTGGAACGTTATTTGCAGCACGTCTGCCTGCATTGCACACTCTAACTTTTTTAAACTCAGCCATTATACTACCAAACAGTCAGTGTACCTAGTGGCATCCTAAACGTGGCTATTGTACTTTTGTCAATTCACAGTATTGGAACGTTATTTGCAGCACGTCTGCCTGCATTGCACACTCTAACTTTTTTAAACTCAGCCATTATACTAGCAAACAGTCAGTGTACCTAGTGGCATCCTAAACGTGGCTATTGTACTTTTGTCAATTCACAGTATTGGAACGTTATTTGCAGCACGTCTGCCTGCATTGCACACTCTAACTTTTTTAAACTCAGCCATTATACTACCAAACAGTCAGTGTACCTAGTGGCATCCTATACGTGGCTATTTGACTTTGCTATAGTCCCACTAGTGCCAAGACATTTGCAGAGCGCATCTGCCTGCGTTGCACACTCCAACTAATTATAACGAAGCCATTATACTAGCAAACACTCACTGTACCTAGTTGTATCCTAAACGTGGCTATTGTACTTTTGTCAATTCACAGTATTGGAACATTATTTGCAGCACGTCTGCCTGCATTGCACACTCTATCTTTTTTAAACTCATCCATTATACTAGCAAACACACAGTGTACCTAGTGGCATCCTATATGTGGCTATTGGACTTTGCTATAGTCCCACTAGTGCCAAGACATTTGCAGAGCGCATCTGCCTGCGTTGCACACTCCAACAAATTATAACGAAGCCATTATACTAGCACACACTCAGTGTACCTAGTGGCATCCTATACGTGGCTATTGGACTTTGCTGTAGTCCCACTAGTGCAAAGACATTTGCATAGCACGTCTGCCTGCATTGCACACTACAACTTTTTTAAACTAAGCAATTTTACTAGCAAACACTCACTGTACCTAGTTGTATCCTAAACGTGGCTATTGTACTTTTGTCAATTCACACTACTGCAAATCTATGTGCAGCACCTCTGCATGACAACCTCGTGCTCTGTTTTTAATAAGCTATAATGATAGCACAAAATACTGCCATTTTGTGGCATCATAGAACTGGCTGTTGTATTCCATTAGTGCCCCACTGGTGACAAGGTATTTCTAGCACCTCTACATCACACCCTCATGCACATTTTGCTACGCTAATGTTATAGCAAACTCATGGAATTCATTGCTGCATTTCATAATTCGGAGGGATAGAAAGTCAGGCTTCCTTTAGCTTTTCCTTCTGTTCATAGACAGCATCTCCAAGACAAATTTCCCCTCCACGTCTAAGTGTGGAGAGGCAGCTAGTGCGCATGCGTGTGCCGATGTACCCCAGCTGCAGCATAATTACAGTGTTTCGCCTAGTGAGTATGCTCAGCCTGACTGTGCCATTCCTGACGCTAAGTTTTCATTTCGGGATACAGCGCATGCTCCCACACTAAGTGTGAAAAGCCTCTTTGCACAGGTGCTTGCATTCCGTGCCGGGTCTAAGTCCTGTTTTGGGCATAGACACCATGCTAAAGCTGATAGTCTTTTTTCAGAGACTGTATTTCATGCTACTGAGCATGCTCAGGCACTTCCTGCATCAGAGACTAGGTCCGGTAATGAACTCTTTGGCCCTGGCCCTGATGTGGGGGTCCCATATAGACCACAGGGCATCAGGTGTCCTCCCAAATGGCTTGCAGAGGCCCACACCTATGACTTGTCACCGCATTATTGATGCTCAGACGATGACTGGTGAGGTGTTTGGGTCATGGCAGCCATGAGGTCATCATTGAAGTTGCGTTTCCAAATAGGACGCTAGTTATGCCACTCATGACGTGTCACTCTACTTTTGTCTCCAGGAGGTGCATTGTGGTTCACCCTGGTTTGGGGCGGACCCAGGTTATAAAAGGGGCTGGAGCCAACAAGGAGGTGCGCAGTCTTCTATTATGCTCCGAAAGAGCACACCTCCATGTGTTGAACCCATTGCGGCTTTAGGCCAGAGGTAGGCAGGGATCGGGTGGTGGATGCAGGCCACCACCACAGTTGGTAACGCAGAACGGTTAAGACCAGCTCCTGTCCTAACAGTCCTGCTTGTGCAGCCCAGTGGCATTAACAGGCCTGCTGCTGCTGATGCGCCTGCTGTCCACAGGTGTGGCCCCTACGCACACGGTCAGCGTACTCAATGGCCCCTGTGTTGTTAACAGGGAGTTCCTGGGCTGGGTGGGCATGTGGACCCTGTGACGCTAACAGGGCTCACAGTCTCCAGATCCGATAGGCGTCTAACTCGGTTCAGGCTACTATTAGTTTCATAGCCACACAGCTCTGTATCCTCCACCAAACCTTCAAGTTGCCAACCTCTCCTTTTCCAACTGGGAGCACGGTGGACACTGACTGCTGATGGGGATATATACCTTTCTCTTTCTTTTCTTATTAATTTTCGTTATATAGCGGTCACAGATTATATACCACTTTATCCAAATCTGCCAGTCCCACTGTAACAGATGTTGTTTCTTCAGCAAATGTTACAGTTGCTTAACCACCAAATCCACGGACCAAAACTTTTTTCCCCTTTCCAACACACCTGTTCCCCTTTCCAACAGCATCTGTCCTTTTTCAACTCATTTTGGGATATGACCAAAAGTGCAACTGTGCAGGGACACCGTACTCAACGCCATCTCAGCACAGCAGCCATCCCTCGGTCCCTCCGATGTGGACAAGTAAAAGACCATTTCCTCCTATCCATGACAAAGCGTTGAGATTCACTCTGTGCAGCACTGGTGTTTAGTGGACAAGTAGATCTAAGATTGCGTACCACATTCTGCAGATACTCCTGTATACGTGCGTCTATTTCTATGGCAGGAATTAGTTCGCCAAATTTTGTCTTGTACCGGGGATCTAACAGTGTGGCAACCCAGTATTCAGGATTACTTCAAATTCATACAATCCGAGGGTCATGTAGGTAGTGCAGCAAGAAGGCGCTCATGTGTCTTGTGCATCCAGGAGGACCAAGTCCTTGGTGTGTTGGTGGCAGAGAGGTGAGAATCGTGCATCCTTCCTCTGCCCTCTACCCACAACCTCGCACAACCGAAATGTGAGCAAGCTCTCACTCATCTGCTGAGTCTTCCATGCCCATCGCCAGTTCGTCCTCCATTTCTTCATGGGCTCCTGCACTTTCATCAACACTTTTTGCTGATACTATGCGCCCTTGTTAATCCCTCTCCCTCACCATGAATGCCGCATAGGTGCCGCTGACCATCTGGACCTCGTAGATCTTGTTATCCCTTCCGCATATGACTCCTCCTGTACTTCCTCCCCTTCCTCTTGTCCCAACACCTGACTCAGAATAATAATTACAGTGTGCTCCATCATGTAGATGACCAGAATTGTCACGCTGAGAATGACATTGCCAGTGCTAAACATCTTCGTCGACATTTCAAAACTGTGTAGCAGGGTGCATAGGTCCTTGATCTGACACCACTCCAGCAGCGTGATCTGCACCACCTCTGGATCAAGTTATCCCAGGCTATATGTCTTACCGTATTTCAGCAGGGCTCTGCGGTGCTGCCACACACGCTGCAACATGTGCAGATTCCAATTCCTGCGTGTCGAAACATCGCATTTACGGCGTTTAACTGCCAGACCCTAAGACTTCCGGAGTGATGAAAGTTGTTGAGCTGCTGTGTGCGCACGATGGAAGTGAGCACATAGCGAGCGTGCCCACTGCACAAGGCCATGTAGGCCGTGATGGTGTTTTAAAAATTGCTGGCGAATTCGGTTCAACACGTGAGCCCTAAAAGGCACGTGTGTCACATTGCCCTGAGGATGGCCCGCAGCCAGGTTTGCATCATTGCCGCACACGGCTGTTAAGTCACCAACGTAGTCCGCTCCGTCAATTTGTACTCCGGTTGCCAGGTGACAACGTGTTCCTTTCATGAATAGTGCTGATGATGTGAGAGTAGTCGATGCCAGCGGCGCAGGTGGACGCAGGTTATGCTCACCCACTGGGCTGCATTACCTTGACAGATGCAGAATCTCTGGCTGAATGTAGCTGGTGGGTATCTCACAGATGAAATACCATCATTCAGCTACAACCAATGGGAAGACACCACACCCTTTTTTATGCCCATCCTGTCTGCAGACCACTGCCAGACATAGCTATGAACCTCTGGTTAATTTTACCCCCAGTTCAGTTTTATGATTTTGTGTGCTTGTTACCTGACTACTTTTCCTGCTTGCTGTTTATGTACCTTGTTGGCCGATACGCATTTCAACTCTGCTTGTTTTCTGATTCTTTCCTGGCCGTCCCATTCTGTTCCTGTTCCTCAATTAATGTTTTGACCCTGCCTGACTACTATTCTCTGTAATAGCGGTGTGACTCACATTTCCCATACATTTCAAAGTAAAGCTTTGACCGCCTGATGGCATTGAGCTCTGCTGCCAGCATAGTAAGGAGGTGTGTGGTAGTCCTTGTGCGCAGTTGCAAGGAAGGGTGGCCTGACCACACAGGGTTTGCGCCAAGGTAGAGGACCCACACGAGGTTGAAGAGGCAGAAGCAGTGTATTAACTTCTACATACAGAACAAGGATTGAAACAACTCGTGGGGACGGCAAGACTTGTACAGCAGACCCTTCTCCATCTCTCACCATAGTTTGCCAGTGCCCAGTCAGTGACATGTAATGACCCTGTCTATGCTTACTGGTCCAAGTATCTGTGTTGAAATGCACCCTGTCGCACACATATTTTCTCAAGGAAGTGGTGATGTTGTGTGCGACATGCTGGTAAAGCGCGGGCATGCTTTTCTTGGAGAAGCAGTGGTGATTGGGCATGTGGTACTGGGGCACAGCGACAGACATAAGGTCTGTAAAATCCTGTGTGTCGACTACGCGTAAAGGCAGCATTTCGGTAGCCAACAGCTTACAGAGGGATAGAGTCAACCACTTAGCTTTGTCATGGGTCGCAGTAAGTGGCCTTTTATTTGACCACATCTGAGGGAAAGAGATCTGGCTGCTGTCTGTAGACGGTGTTGAGTAGGGTGTCCCTGGAAAAATGCAGGTTTGTGAGAAAAGTGCAGGCGGAGACATGATGTTGCCTTCATCTTGCCTTCAGATCTGTTCATCTTGTATCATTTTTAAAAAACACATTAAGCAAGGGTTACTCCAAGCGGAGTCTACCTTTTTTCCCAACATTGGGCACACAGACACCCCATCAGTGGCAGCACTTGTGCCCTAGTTGCAAACAGGATGTTTTGATTTGCATCAAGCACATTCCAAATCCACAAGCATTTACTCTCCCCAGGATGACACAGGGGTAGTAAATTCCTTCTGGATCTATGACTTGTTCATTTTGATGAACGTCAGTGTGTCCACATTGTCACTGGACAGACGCGTGCGCTTATCTGTCAGCACACACCCAGCAGCACTGAAGAAGACACGTTCAGAGACAACGCTGGCAGCTGCACACGACAAAATCTCCAAGGCGTAACTGGAGAGCTCTGTCAATTTTTCTAGATTTGAAGCCCAAAAGGAGCAAGGCTCCATTTGCAAAGTCATTGCATCGATGTTCATTTGGAGATACTCCTGTATCATCCTCTCCATCCGTTGACTATGTGTCAGACTTGTTGTCTCTGGTGGCCTTGCAAAGGAGGGTCTAAAAAAATTATGAAAATATTCCATAAAATTGCTGTTACCAGCACCAGATACGGTCCTACTGGTACGGGTAGACTGTTGAAGATGACGATGCCGTCCCATGTTTGTCAAGTTACAACTGGGAGAATCACTCCCTTCACCTGCACGGTTGTTTGGTGTAAAAGCCGAGCTAAGATCGAGTAACAGCTTATGCTGATACTCCAGCATACGTGCGTCCCTTTCTATGGGTGGAATTATGTCACAAAATTTGGACTTGTCCCGGGGATCTAATAGTGTGGCAAGCCAGTAGTCATCATCACTTCTAATTTTGACAATCCGAGGGTCATGTTGGAGGTAGTGCAACAAGAAGGCACTCATGTGTCTTGCGCAGCCATGCGGACCAAGTCCACGCTGTGTTTGTGGCATAGAGGTGCTAACCGTTCTTTCTTCCTCTGACATCTCCCCCCAACCTCTTTCAACTGAATTTTGACCAAGGTCTCCCTCATCCGCTGAGTCTTCCATGTCCATGGACAGTTCGTCCTCCATATCTTCATGTCCTCCTGCACCTTCCTCAACATCTCGCCTGCTACCATGCGCCCTTGTTGATCCCTGTCCCCCATGGTCCCATGCCTGCCGCGTTGGTGATGATGAACGTCTGGACCTTGGTGATGTTGTTGTGTCTTGCGCATATGAATCCTCCTGTAGTTCCTCCCCTTCCTGTTGTCCCACCCCCTGACTCCGAATAGTGTTTAGCGTGTGCTCCAGCATGTAAATGACTGTAATCGTCATGCTGATAATGGCATTGTCAGCGCTAAACATATTCGTCGCCATGTCGAAACTGTGCAGAACGGTGCATAGGTCCTTGATCTGAGATCACTCCATCAGGGTGATCTGCCCCACTTCTGCATCTCGTTGGCCCAGGCTATACATCATGACGTATTGCACCAGGGCTCGCCGGTGCTGCCACAGTCGCTGTAACATGTGGAGAGTTGAATTCCAGCGTGTCGCCACATCGCATTTCAGGCGATGAACCGGCAGGCCGAAAGACTTCTGGAGCGATGCAAGTCGCTCAGCTGCGGCGGTTGAACGGCGGAAGTGAGCACTGCAGACAGTTTACGTGCCCTGGTCAGAAGGCCATCTAGGCCGGGATAGTGTGTTAAAAATTGCTGGACAACAAGGTTCAACACGTGAGCCATACAAGGCACGTGTTTCACCTTGCCCAGGCAAAGGGCCGCACCCAGGTTTGCAGCATTGTCGCACACGGCCTTACCAGGCTGCAGGTTGAGTGGAGACAACCATTTATTAAACTCGGACCGCAGAGCTGACCACAACTCCTCAGCTGTGTGACTCTTATTCCCAAGACATGTCAAGCTAAAGACCGCCTGATGCCGTTGCGCTCTGCTGCCAGCATAGTAATGAGGGGTGCGTGATTCCTTCTGCGCAGTGAGAACGCTGGTGGCCTGACCAGGCAGGCTTGGGGCGGAGGTGGAGGACCCAGATGAGGTGGAGGATGCAGAAGCAGTGGCGGAACTTGGACAGACAGAGGATTGACACACAAGTCGTGGGGACGGCAAGACTTGTGCAGCAGACCCTTCACCATCTATCAACATAGTTACCCAGTGCCCAGTCAGCGACATGTAACGTCCCTGTCCATGCTTACTGGTCCAAGTATCGGTGGTGAAATGCACCCGTTCACACACAGAGTTTCTCAAGGAAGCGGTGATGTTGTGTGCGACATGCTGGTGTAGCGCGGGCACACCTTTCTTAGAGAAGTAGTGGCGACTAGGCATCTGGTACTGGGGCACAGCGACAGACATAAGGTCTCTAAAATCCTGTGTGTCAACTAGGCGGCAAGGCAGCATTTCGGTAGCCAACAGCTTACAGAGGGATAGAGTCAACCTCTTAGCTTTGTCATGGGTCGGAGGAAGTGGCCTTTTATTTGACCACATCTGAGGGACAGAGATCTGGCTGCTGTGTGTAGACGGTGTTGAGTAGGGTGTCCCTGGAAAAATGCAGGTTTGTGAGGAAAGTGCAGGCGGAGACATGATGTTGCCTTCATCCAACGTAGGTGCTATCGATGTCTGAGAGAGCTGTACACACTCACTTGTTTCCCCTTCCAAACCAACTGACGACCTACCAAGCAAACTGCCTGTTGCGGTTACAGTGGTGGAAGTTTTGCGTGGAAAAACAGGTGTGACAGCTGTCCCCACAGTCCTAGAAGATGAAGAGCGCGCGGATGCACTGGAAGGGGCGGGCGGTGGATGGCTCGCTCCGCTAGGCCGCATTGCAGCACAGTGAGCTTCCCACCGGGACCTATGATATTTATTCATGTGACGATTCATGGAAGAAGTTGTCAAACTGCTGAGGTTTTGACCTCTACTAAGAGAATCATGACAAATTTTACATATCACATGATTTGGGCGATCTTTTTCTATGTCAAAAAAGGAACAGGCTAGGCAAGGCTTAGAGGCCATGCGACCTGTTGATGCACCCCGAATAATGCTCATAGGCAGAGTGGTGGCTGAGGATGCAGTTGTAGACGTGCTACCAGTGCTCCGACTCTGTCCAGGAAGGCGCAAGGTAATTTCGTCGTCGGTTGCATCCTCCTCCACCGCCTCTGTTGACCTCCTCGAGTGCCTGACTGGGGGTTGACAGTAGGTGGGATCTAGAACTTCATCATCAATTGTTGTGTTTGCACTCCCCTCCCCCTCAGACCGAGCCTCTTCTTGCCCTGACCGAATATTTAAGTTGTCATCCCAATCGGGTATCTGCGTCTCATCTTCATCAGTATGTTCCTCATTGCCTATAACCACAGTTGTTGGAAAGGCAGCATTTTGGTAGCCAACAGTTTGCATTTTATGAAAGTCAACCTCCAAGCCATGTCATGCCCTTCTAAAAGCATGTATAACACAGCGAGGGGACTCCAACCACAGTCTCCCTCGTTTCCACTCACTGGGCCACACACACCCCACTTGACTGGCATCGGTTGAGCTCCCTTTTGAAAAAGAAAAAGATGCTTTGCATGAAGCACTCTCAAAAATACGCGTGCCTTTCCCGTCCCCTGGCTGACCCAGGGGAAGAAAAGTCCTCTGAGAGCCATGACTTGTTCATCTTGGTTCTTTTAGAGACACAGCGAGGGGACTCCAACCACAGTCTCCCTCGTTGCCACTCACTGGGCCACACACACCCCACTTGACTGGCATCGGTTGAGCTCCCTTTTGAAAAAGAAAAAGATGCTTTGCATGAAGCACTCTCAAAAATACGCGTGCCTTTCCCGTCCCCTGGCTGACCCAGGGGAAGAAAAGTCCTCTGAGAGCCATGACTTGTTCATCTTGGTTCTTTTAGAGACACAGCGAGGGGACTCCAACCACAGTCTCCCTCGTTTCCACTCACTGGGCCACACACACCCCACTTGACTGGCATCGGTTGAGCTCCCTTTTGAAAAAGAAAAAGATGCTTTGCATGAAGCACTCTCAAAAATACGCGTGCCTTTCCCGTCCCCTGGCTGACCCAGGGGAAGAAAAGTCCTCTGAGAGCCATGACTTGTTCATCTTGGTTCTTTTAGAGACACAGCGAGGGGACTCCAACCACAGTCTCCCTCGTTGCCACTCACTGGGCCACACACACCCCACTTGACTGGCATCGGTTGAGCTCCCTTTTGAAAAAGAAAAAGATGCTTTGCATGAAGCACTCTCAAAAATACGCGTGCCTTTCCCGTCCCCTGGCTGACCCAGGGGAAGAAAAGTCCTCTGAGAGCCATGACTTGTTCATCTTGGTTCTTTTAAAGACACAGCGAGGGGACTCCAACCACAGTCTCCCTCGTTTCCACTCACTGGGCCACACACACCCCACTTGACTGGCATCGGTTGAGCTCCCTTTTGAAAAAGAAAAAGATGCTTTGCATGAAGCACTCTCAAAAATACGCGTGCCTTTCCCGTCCCCTGGCTGACCCAGGGGAAGAAAAGTCCTCTGAGAGCCATGACTTGTTCATCTTGGTTCTTTTAGAGACACAGCGAGGGGACTCCAACCACAGTCTCCCTCGTTGCCACTCACTGGGCCACACACACCCCACTTGACTGGCATCGGTTGAGCTCCCTTTTGAAAAAGAAAAAGATGCTTTGCATGAAGCACTCTCAAAAATTCGCGTGCCTTTCCCGTCCCCTGGCTGACCCAGGGGAAGAAAAGTCCTCTGAGAGCCATGACTTGTTCATCTTGGTTCTTTTAGAGACACAGCGAGGGGACTCCAACCACAGTCTCCCTCGTTGCCACTCACTGGGCCACACACACCCCACTTGACTGGCATCGGTTGAGCTCCCTTTTGAAAAAGAAAAAGATGCTTTGCATGAAGCACTCTCAAAAATACGCGTGCCTTTCCCGTCCCCTGGCTGACCCAGGGGAAGAAAAGTCCTCTGAGAGCCATGACTTGTTCATCTTGGTTCTTTTAGAGACACAGCGAGGGGACTCCAACCACAGTCTCCCTCGTTTCCACTCACTGGGCCACACACACCCCACTTGACTGGCATCGGTTGAGCTCCCTTTTGAAAAAGAAAAAGATGCTTTGCATGAAGCACTCTCAAAAATACGCGTGCCTTTCCCGTCCCCTGGCTGACCCAGGGGAAGAAAAGTCCTCTGAGAGCCATGACTTGTTCATCTTGGTTCTTTTAGAGACACAGCGAGGGGACTCCAACCACAGTCTCCCTCGTTGCCACTCACTGGGCCACACACACCCCACTTGACTGGCATCGGTTGAGCTCCCTTTTGAAAAAGAAAAAGATGCTTTGCATGAAGCACTCTCAAAAATACGCGTGCCTTTCCCGTCCCCTGGCTGACCCAGGGGAAGAAAAGTCCTCTGAGAGCCATGACTTGTTCATCTTGGTTCTTTTAGAGACACAGCGAGGGGACTCCAACCACAGTCTCCCTCGTTTCCACTCACTGGGCCACACACACCCCACTTGACTGGCATCGGTTGAGCTCCCTTTTGAAAAAGAAAAAGATGCTTTGCATGAAGCACTCTCAAAAATACGCGTGCCTTTCCCGTCCCCTGGCTGACCCAGGGGAAGAAAAGTCCTCTGAGAGCCATGACTTGTTCATCTTGGTTCTTTTAGAGACACAGCGAGGGGACTCCAACCACAGTCTCCCTCGTTTCCACTCACTGGGCCACACACACCCCACTTGACTGGCATCGGTTGAGCTCCCTTTTGAAAAAGAAAAAGATGCTTTGCATGAAGCACTCTCAAAAATACGCGTGCCTTTCCCGTCCCCTGGCTGACCCAGGGGAAGAAAAGTCCTCTGAGAGCCATGACTTGTTCATCTTGGTTCTTTTAGAGACACAGCGAGGGGACTCCAACCACAGTCTCCCTCGTTGCCACTCACTGGGCCACACACACCCCACTTGACTGGCATCGGTTGAGCTCTCTTTTGAAAAAGAAAAAGATGCTTTGCATGAAGCACTCTCAAAAATACGCGTGCCTTTCCCGTCCCCTGGCTGACCCAGGGGAAGAAAAGTCCTCTGAGAGCCATGACTTGTTCATCTTGGTTCTTTTAGAGACACAGCGAGGGGACTCCAACCACAGTCTCCCTCGTTTCCACTCACTGGGCCACACACACCCCACTTGACTGGCATCGGTTGAGCCCCCTTTTGAAAAAGAAAAAGATGCTTTGCATGAAGCACTCTCAAAAATACGCGTGCCTTTCCCGTCCCCTGGCTGACCCAGGGGAAGAAAAGTCCTCTGAGAGCCATGACTTGTTCATCTTGGTTCTTTTAGAGACACAGCGAGGGGACTCCAACCACAGTCTCCCTCGTTTCCACTCACTGGGCCACACACACCCCACTTGACTGGCATCGGTTGAGCTCCCTTTTGAAAAAGAAAAAGATGCTTTGCATGAAGCACTCTCAAAAATACGCGTGCCTTTCCTGTCCCCTGGCTGACCCAGGGGAAGAAAAGTCCTCTGAGAGCCATGACTTGTTCATCTTGGTTCTTTTAGAGACACAGCGAGGGGACTCCAACCACAGTCTCCCTCGTTGCAACTCACTGGGCCACACACACCCCACTTGACTGGCATCGGTTGAGCTCCCTTTTGAAAAAGAAAAAGATGCTTTGCATGAAGCACTCTCAAAAATACGCGTGCCTTTCCCATCCCTTGGCTGACCCAGGGGAAGAAAAGTCCTCTGAGAGCCATGTCCACATTGTCAGTGGACAGACACGTGTGCTTATCTGCCAGCAGACCCACAGCAGCACTGAAGACAGGTTCCGAGAGAACGCTGGCTGCAGGACACGACAAGATCCCCAAGACGTACGTGGCGAGCTCAGGCAATTTATCAAGATTGGAAGCCAAGAATGAGCAGGGCTCAAGTTGCACATTAATGGAATCGATGTTTCCTTGCATATACTCATATATCTGTGTGTCCTCCTCTTTTTCCTTGTCCAGCTCTTTTGTTTTCGCATGAGTATATGTCCTTGTCACTTTCCCATGTGTTGTGAGTTGTTTGTGACCTTTTGGACACCTTTGAGGGTGTTTTCTAGGTGTTTTTCTGTGTTTGTGATTGCCTGCCATTGTTTCCTATGCAGTTCGAGTTCGGTTCGTCGAACGTTCGACGAACCGAACTCGAACGGGAGGTCCGTTCGGCGAACCAACCTCGAGCCGAACCGCGACCGGTTCGCTCATCTCTAGTCAGGAAGGAAATTTTTTCCCCATTGGAACTTGTTTGCCACATTGGGTTTTTTTTTGCCTTCCTCTGGATCAACATGTTAGGCTACGGGTTGAACTAGATGGACTTAGAGTCTCCCTTCAACCTTAAAAACTATGATACTATGATACTATGATAAGTTACCTCAGGTCAGTTCAACTGCAGTCAAAACTGGGGTACTGTGAGAACCACAAGCTGAGACATCAGGTGAAGTCAGTAACATTACCTTTCACAGCTACTGCTTCTTCAGTGTGTCCCTAACTAGAGATGAGTGAACTTCTTTTGTTCACTTTCACACATTTCAAATTTGGTAGGAGCATTTCCCTGTTCAGTTCAAGCTGGAGTGCCTGTATGATGAACTGGGGCATGTCTTTAATGGATTCAGGGGGTGGGAAGAGGCAATATGGTGTGACTTTTTTTTTTTTTTTAAACTTTGTGGATGTTCCTTCAGCCAATCACTCCACAGAAAACATCCACAAGGTTGAGAGACAAAGTCTTGTGTCATTGACTGTTTAAGTCATATGTCCCTCTGTATAAAATGTGGACATAAGGCATTACTATAACTAGCAGTATAACGAATAGCCCGAGTACTGTACTATTCTGTGAATAGCGATTAGTAACGAACACACACACTTATCACCATGCTTAACTCTTAACTCTCAAAGTGGAAAAATATATATACAGTATATATATATATATATATATATACAGTTAGGTCCAGAAATATTTGGACAGTGACACAATTTTCGCGAGTTTGGCTCTGCATGCCACCACATTGCATTTGAAATGAAATCTCTACAACAGAATTCAAGTGCAGATTGTAACGTTTAATTTGAAGGTTTGAACAAAAATATCTGATAGAAATTGGAGGAATTGTACACATTTCTTTACAAACACTCCACATTTTAGGAGGTCAAAAGTAATTGGACAAATAAACCAAACCCAAACAAAATATTTTTATTTTCAATATTTTGTTGCGAATCCTTTGTAGGCAATCACTGCCTTAAGTCTGGAAATCATGGACAACACCAAACGCTGGGTTTCCTCCTTCTTAATGCTTTGCCAGGCCTTTACAGCCGCAGCCTTCAGGTCTTGCTTGTTTGTGGGTCTTTCCGTCTTAAGTCTGGATTTGAACAAGTGAAATGCATGCTCAATTGGGTTAAGATCTGGTGATTGACTTGGCCATTGCAGAATGTTCCACTTTTTTGCACTCATGAACTCCTGGGTAGCTTTGGCTGTATGCTTGGGGTCATTGTCCATCTGTACTATGAAGCGCCGTCCGATCAACTTTGCGGCATTTGGCTGAATCTGGGCTGAAAGTATATCCCGGTACACTTCAGAATTCATCCAGCTACTCTTGTCTGCTGTTATGTCATCAATAAACACAAGTGACCCAGTGCCATTGAAAGCCATGCATGCCCATGTCATCACGTTGCCTCCACCATGTTTTACAGAGGATGTGGTGTGCCTTGGATCATGTGCCGTTCCCTTTCTTCTCCAAACTTTTTTCTTCCCATCATTCTGGTACAGGTTGATCTTTGTCTCATCTGTCCATAGAATACTTTTCCAGAACTGAGCTGGCTTCATGAAGTGTTTTTCAGCAAATTTAACTCTGGCCTGTCTATTTTTGGAATTGATGAATGGTTTGCATCTAGATGTGAACCCTTTGTATTTACTTTCATGGAGTCTTCTCTTTACTGTTGACTTAGAGACAGATACACCTACTTCACTGAGAGTGTTCTGGACTTCAGTTGATGTTGCGAACGGGTTCTTCTTCACCAAAGAAAGTATGCGGCGATCATCCACCACTGTTGTCATCTGTGGACGCCCAGGCCTTTTTGAGTTCCCAAGCTCACCAGTCAATTCCTTTTTTCTCAGAATGTACCCGACTGTTGATTTTGCTACTCCAAGCATGTCTGCTATCGCTCTGATGGATTTTTTCTTTTTTTTCAGCCTCAGGATGTTCTGCTTCACCTCAATTGAGAGTTCCTTAGACCGCATGTTGTCTGGTCACAGCAACAGCTTCCAAATGCAAAACCACACACCTGTAATCAACCCCAGACCTTTTAACTACTTCATTGATTACAGGTTAACGAGGGAGACGCCTTCAGAGTTAATTGCAGCCCTTAGAGTCCCTTGTCCAATTATTTTTGGTCCCTTGAAAAAGAGGAGGCTATGCATTACAGAGCTATGATTCCCAAACCCTTTCTCCGATTTGGATGTGAAAACTCTCATATTGCAGCTGGGAGTGTGCACTTTCAGCCCATATTATATATAATTGTATTTCTGAACATGTTTTTGTAAACAGCTAAAATAACAAAACTTGTGTCACTGTCCAAATATTTCTGGACCTAACTGTATATATATATATATATATATACACAGTGCCTACAAGTAGTATTCAACCCCCTGCAGATTTAGCAGGTTTACACATTCGGAATTAACTTGGCATTGTGACATTTGGACTGTAGATCAGCCTGGAAGTGTGAAATGCACTGCAGCAAAAAATAATGTTATTTCTTTTTTTTTTTTTTTTTTTAAATTGTGAAAAGTTTATTCAGAGGGTCATTTATTGTTCAACCCCTCAAACCACCAGAATTCTGTTTGGTTCCCCTAAAGTATTAAGAAGTATTTCAGGCACAAAGAACAATGAGCTTCACATGTTTGGATTACTTATCTATTTTTCCAGCCTTTTCTGACTAATTAAGACCCTCCCCAAACTTGTGAACAGCACTCATACTTGGTCAACATGGGAAAGACAAAGGAGCATTCCAAGGCCATCACAGACAAGATCGTGGAGGGTGACAAGGCTGGCAAGGGGTACAAAACCCTTTCCAAGGAGTTGGGCCTACCTGTCTCCACTGTTGGGAGCATCATCCGGAAGTGGAAGGCTTATGGAACTACTGTTAGCCTTCCACGGCCTGGACAGCCTTTGAAAGTTTCCACCCGTGGCGAGGCCAAGCTTGTCCGAAGAGTCAAGGCTAACCCAAGGACAACAAGGAAGGAGTTCCGGGAAGATCTCATGGCAGTGAGGACATTGGTTTCAGTCAATACCATAAGTAACGTACTCCACCGCAATGGTCTCCGTTCCAGACGAGCCCGTAAGGTACCTTTACTTTCAAAGCGTCATGTCAAGGCTCGTCTACAGTTTGCTCATGATCACTTGGAGGACTCTGAGACAGACTGGTTCAAAGTTCTCTGGTCTGATGAGACCAAGATCGAGATCTTTGGTGCCAACCACACACGTGACGTTTGGAGACTGGATGGCACTGCATACGACCCCAAGAATACCATCCCTACAGTCAAGCATAGTGTTGGCAGCATCATGCTGTGGGTCTGTTTCTCAGCCAAGGGGCCTGGCCATCTGGTCCCCATCCA
Source organism: Anomaloglossus baeobatrachus (assembly GCF_048569485.1). Lineage (NCBI taxonomy): Eukaryota > Metazoa > Chordata > Amphibia > Anura > Aromobatidae > Anomaloglossus > Anomaloglossus baeobatrachus. The sequence continues at coordinate 615,326,439 of NC_134354.1, read as the reverse complement.
TAGGAAGATGGATAGCACGGCCTACCTGGAGATTTTGGCCAAGAACCTCCGCTCCTCCATCAAGGATCTTAAGATGGGTCGTCATTTCATCTTCCAAGAAGACAATGACCCAAAGCACACAGGCAATAAAACCAAGGCCTGGTTCAAGAGGGAAAAAATCAAGGTGTTGTAGTGGCCTAGTCAGTCTCCTGACCTTAACCCAATTCAAAACTTGTGGAAGGAGCTCAAGATTAAAGCCCACATGAGACACCCAAAGAACCTAGATAACTTGGAGAAGATCTGCATGGAGGAGTGGGCCAAGATAACTCCAAAGACCTGTGCCGGCCTGATTTAGGTCTTATAAAAGACGATTAGTAGCTGTAATTGCAAACAAGGGTTATTCCACAAATTATTAAACCTAGGGGTTGAATAATAATTGACCCACACTTTTATGTTGAAAATGTATTAAAATTTAACTGAGCAACATAACTTGTTGGTTTGTAAGATTTATGCATCTGTTAATAAATCCTTTTCTTGTTTGAAGTTTGCAGGCTCCAACTTATTTGCATCTTATCAAACCTGCTAAATCTGCAGGGGGTTGAATACTACTTGTAGGCACTGTATATATATATATATATATATATATATATATATATATATATATATATATATATATATATATATATATATATATATATATACATATGTATATATATGTATATATATATATATATATATATATATATATATATAAATATATATAAAAAGATTCTCAGTGGTACGCCTCTAAAAGTTATGTATTACACATACATTCACAACATTGGAAAAGTTATAGCAAGGGAGGCATCATTACCATGTTGATATAGTTAATAAGGAGGAGGAGGACACAAAAAAAGAAAAGAAGGACTGTCTAGCCATGTTTGGGTGGAAGTCTCTTCATGGAAATACACTACAATAAAAGTAACATTTCCAATTGACATTAGGCCTGGCTGAGAATTCTGCGCTAATCCACACTTTGGTTATTTTAATAGGAGTAAGCCTGTCAGCATTGTCAGTTGTAAAGCGTATACGCCTATTGGTTACTCACTCAGACAAAATGCTAGAGGCAGGGTAGGCCAGCACTTCCAATGCATTCATGCCATATGTCCAGCTTGGATACCCAATAGTTGTATGGCACAGAGGAATAAGGGAAGATGGAAGATGGAATATGGTGCTATGGTCGGCTATGTAATCCTTCACCACATGCCAAAACGTTTTCGTTCTTGTCAAAATACCCTGCACAGCAGGGCCTGGGTGATGGGAATGTGTAATTAAACTGTCCCAGACCTGTGATAGTGTTTCCCTGCCTTTCTTGTTCCTGCTTTGTGTCTCCCTCCTCTCTACTCCTTGGTTGTCTAAAGAACTATGACTTTTGCCATCGGTGTTGTCAAAGGGATTTTTTTAACCAATTTATCAACTATGGCATTCTTATATTTCACTATTTTAGTAGCTCTCTTGAATGTAGGAATGAGAGATGGAAAGTTCTCCTTGCAGCTTGGGTCGAGAAGGGTGCACATCTAGTAATCTATGTTGCCACAATGTGTAAAACATGAGGGTCCCTACAAAGGTAGCTTGTAGTGATGAGCGAGCATGCTTGTAACTACTCGGTACTCGCACGAGTATCGCTGTACTCGGGCTGCTCGGCGGGGACCGAGTAATCTCGCGATACTCGTGCTGTACTCGTGGTCTTCATTTCTGCATGTTGACGCTCTTTTGAGAGCCAGCCCTCATGCAGGGATTGGCTGGCAGACCACTGCAATGCCACAGCCCTGTTAGTTGTGGAATTGCAGTGATTGGCCGGCCTGCACAGCGTGACCGAGCCTTTATACCGGCCGGCGCGCTGTGCTCTGCTCACAGCTATCCAGACAGTCAGTGCAGGGAGAGTGTCGCTGATTCAGGGAAAGCTTTGCGGCCCTTTATAGCTTTTTCAGTTGCAGGGCTGCAAACAGTGTGACCAAAAGTCCTTCTCAGGACTATTCTAGTTGTATACAGGCAGGCAGGGTATAGCCAGGTCGGAGTACAGTAGCAGAGTCCTTCTCAGGACTATTGTTGCTATATACAGGCAGGGTATAGCCAGGTCTGAATACAGGCTAGTGACCAGAAGAGTCCTTGTCAGGACTATTGTACCAGTATACAGGCAGGCAGGCAGGCAGGGTAGTGGTGACCGTATACCAGCCTTCATCATATCTGGGGCTGGTGTACACAGTGTAAAACAGTCCAGATAGTGTCTGACTTGTCTGTAATTGTCGCTCCCCAAAAAAACCTGTTAGGTTCTTATTGCGTCCGTGCTTGGTTTTTAAAACCGCACGTGTGTGCCTGTTGGTGGCAGCGTACAGGTGCACTTGTGTGCAATTTCCACAAACTTTGATATAACGCACAAGTAGTGAATATACACGTCAGCAGTGCACAGCATTGCAAAATGCGCAAGGGCATTGGCAAGGAACAAGGAAGTGGACGTGATGGTGGTGCAGGCAGAGGCCGAGGTCGTGGGCAAGCTCTAATTTCGCCACAACAAAGGGCCACATCTAGTCGCTCGCACGTCCTGTCCCAAATTCTTGGGAACCGCAGCAGTACACCGCTCTTGAACCAAGACCAGTGTCAACAGGTTGTTAGTTGGATAACAGATAATGCTTCCAGTCAGATTGGCACCACCACAAACACTCTGTCTTCCACACGGTCAAGTGTCAGTAGCCGTGATACTGCACCGCACATTTCTGAACCTGATCCTCCTTCCTACCACCAGGCTGAGTACACGTCCTCCTCGGACATTAATGATCCCACACTTGGACACTCGGAAGAGCTGTTCACGTTTCCATTCACACATTCTGGCCTCTCGCCAGCTCATATTGAAGTGGGTCATGAGGAGATCGTCTGTACAGATGGCCAAATATTTGAGCAGCCACGTTCTCACGAAGTTGGCAACGTGTCTCAACAAGTGGTGGACGATGATGAGACACAATTGTCAGGAAGTCAGGAGGAGGAGCAGGGTGCGGAAGAGGAAGACGACGTGGTGGATGATCCAGTAACTGACCCAACCTGGCAGGAGGATATGCAGAGCGAGGACAGCAGTGCACAGGGGGAGGGAGGCGTAGCATCACAACAGGCAGTAAGAAGCAGGGTGGTGGCCCCAGGCAGAAGTCAGGCAACCGTTCCCCGGAACAACACGACGACACAAGGTGCCTGTACAAATGTTAGGTCTTCCCGAGTCTGGCAGTTTTTTAAGTTGGATCCAGATGATTAAAAAAAGGCCATTTGCAACACCTGCCGTGCCAGCATCAGCAGGGGTACCAAAACTAGCAGCCTGACCACCACCAGCATGATCAGGCACATGTCAGCCAAGCACCCGACTTTGTGGGAAGTACAACAGAGTCGAGGAGCAGTGCTTGCTGATGTCACTGCTACGTCTTCGCTGGTTGTGCATGCGAGCCAATCCCCTGTCCATGCTGCCTGCGAACAAGCCTCCTCCACTCCTGCACCTGCAGTTGCCTACGCAGAAAGAACACCATCATCAAGCACGTCCTTGTCCCAGCGCAGCGTTCAGTTATCCATTCAGCAAACCTTTGAACGCAGGCGCAAATACACTGCCAACACCCCACATGCCACAGTTCTAAATGCTAACATTTCGCGACTGCTTGCGCTGGAAATGTTGCCTTTTAGGCTGGTGGAGACAGAAGCATTCCGTGACCTGATGGCGGCAGCTGTCCCACGTTACTCGGTCCCCAGCCGCCACTATTTCTCCCGGTGTGCCGTCCCCGCGTTGCATAACCACGTGTCACAAAACATCACACGTGCCCTGAACAACGCTGTTTCACCCAAGGTCCACCTAACCACAGACACGTGGACAAGTGCTTGTGGGCAAGGCCGCTACATCTCGTTGACGGCACACTGGGTTAATATTGTGGAAGCTGGGACCCAGTCTGAGCGAGGGACGGAACACGTCCTTCCCACACCAAGGTTTGCAGGCCCTACCTCAGTCAGTGTTTCACCCACACTCTACAGCTCCGGAATGTCATGCTCTTCAGCCTCCTCCTCCTCCTGCACATCCTCATCCACTGCACCCTCCACACCAGTCACAAGCTGGAAGCACTGCAGCACTGCCTCGGCGAAGCGGCAACAGGCTGTGCTGAAGCTAATCTGCATAGGTGACAAACCCCACAATGCAGAAGAGCTGTGGACAGCTCTGAAACAGCAGGCAGATCACTGGCTCACACCTCTGAACCTAAAGCCAGGAAAGGTCGTGTGTGACAATGGCCGGAACCTGGTGGCGGCTTTGAGGCGAGGCCAGCTGACACATGTTCCATGCGTGGCCCATGTGCTCAACCTCGTGGTTCAGCGGTTTCTAAAGTCATACCCAGAGCTGTCTGATCTGCTGGTAAAAGTTCGCCGCCTGTCTGCACATTTTCGAAAGTCACCTACTGCTTCAGCCGGCCTTGCCGGCTTTCAGCACAGTTTGCATCTTCCGGCTCACAGAAAGGTGTGTGATGTCCCCACGCGTTGGAATTCAACTCTGCACATGTTGGTCAGGATATGTGAGCAGAAGAGGGCAGTTGTTGAGTACCTGCATCACCTAAGCCGTCGGGAAATGGGTCAAACTCCACACATAACACCTGAGGAGTGGAGATGGATGTCAGACCTATGTACCATCCTCCAAAACTTTGAGGACTCCACCAAGATGGTGAGTGGTGATGACGCCATTATTAGCGTCACCATACCGCTACTCTGCCTTCTAAAATGGTTTCTGCTGAAAAACAAACATGATGCATTGCAGGCGGAGCGCGATGAGTTGCAGCAAGAAACAGTAGTGGGTGTGGGTGATAACACACAGCCCAGCCTCGTCTCATCACAACGTGCAGTGGAGGACTATGACGAGGAGGAGGATGAAGACATGGAGCAACTCTCCGGCCAAATTGAGGATATGACATGCACACCAGTCATATCCTCGGTTCAGCGTGGCTGGCCAGAGGACAGGGTAGATGAGGAGGAGGAGGAGGAGGAGGACAGCATGTTCAGTCATCTTGTTGGTCAGGCTACTGAAGTCCTGGCTGTTAAGAGTCTGGCGCACATGGCTGACTTTATGGTAAGCTGCCTGTCTCGTGACCCTCGCGTTAAGAACATCTTGGCCGACAATCATTACTGGTTGGTAACACTGTTAGACCCACGCTACAAGGAGAACTTTTTGTCTCTTATTCCCGTGGAGGAGAGGTCAACCAAAATGCAGCAGGTCCGGAAGGCCATAGTCACGGAAGTAGGCAAAGCATTCCCCTCACAAAACGCTAGCGGCATAGGTCAGGAATCAGTGGACAACCGAGGCGTACAGCCGAGAGAGGCACAAGTCCAATCCGCCAGAGGTAGGGGAACAGTCTTTAAGATGTGGGACAGTTTTCTCAGCCCCTCACGTACCACAGCCCCTGAGGTGCGGGGTAGTGCCACAAGAAATCCTAAGTTTGCCCAGATGCTGAAGGAGTACCTTGCAGATCGAACAACTGTACTCCGACATTCCTCTGTGCCTTACAATTATTGGGTATCCAAGCTGGACACGTGCCATGAATTGGCTCTCTACGCCTTGGAAGTCCTGGCCTGCCCTGCTGCTAGCGTTTTGTCAGAGCGTGTTTTTAGTGCCGCAGGTGGAATCATTACAGATAAACGCACCCGCCTGTCAACTGAAAATGCTGACAGGCTGACTCTGATCAAGATGAACAAGGGTTGGATTGGGCCAGACTTCACCACACCACCAGCAAATGAGAGCGAAATTTAAAGTTTGCCATGTACCTCCACTCACCCATGGGTACACACTTCTGGACTTTGGATAATCGCTGGACTGCTCCTCCTTCTCCTCATGCGCCACCATGATGATGACCGTTACAAATTGCAATACTTAGGCCTTTGTTTCAGGTATACCCCCAGTGGTAAATTTTTTCGCCCATTCTTTGCAGAATGGACATTACAACGACAGGAGACCCGCTCCTTTGCAATGGGAACAATGTTTTGAGGCCCTCATGCACGTCTCTACCCAGGGACAACGTGGAGCCTCCCAATTTTTTGCTGCCCTGCCTAAGGGCTATACTATAATACACCCACTTCCTGACAATGGACACTTAATGTTTTGAGGCCCTCATGCACGTCTCTACCCAGGGACAACGTGGAGCCTCCCAATTTTTGGCTGCCCTGCCTAAGGGCTATACTACAATAGACCCACTTCCTTACAATGGGCACTTCAGGTTTACAGGCCATCATGCACGTCTCTATCCAGGGACAACGTGGAGCCTCCCAATTTTTGGCTGTCCTGGCAAAGGGCTATACTAAAATAGACCCACTTCCTTACAATGGGCACTTCAGGTTTACAGGCCATCATGCACGTCTCTATCCAGGGACAATGTGGAGCCTCCCAATTTTTGGCTGCCCTGCCTAAGGGCTATACTACAATAGACCCACTTCCTTACAATGGGCACTTCTGGTTTACAGGACATCATGCACGTCTCTATCCAGGGACAATGTGGAGCCTCCCAATTTTTGGCTGCCCTGCCTAAGGGCTATACTACAATAGACCCACTTCCTTACAATGGGCACTTCAGGTTTACAGGCCCTCATGCACGTCTGTATGCAGGGGCATTGGTGAACCTCACAATTTTGGACTGCCCTGGCAAAGGAAAATACTACAAAGACTCACTTCCTCAAAATGGGCACATTAGACTCAAGAGGCCTTCATGTACGTCTCTTCTCAGGGACATCGGAGTGCCACACAATGTTTTCACGTAAAATCTTTCATGTATTAATCTCAAAAAGTAACATACATCAGCTCTATCTCACTATTGGGTATGTGCCCTTAACATTTCCGCCATGAAAAATCATTTTGGGGTCATTTTGGAAGGTTTTCTGGTGAGTCCGTAAAAATGGCGTTAAACGCGGACAAAATTGTTCACAGCTGTGACTTTTCAGTGATAAATGCTTCAAGGGGTCTTCCCCATGCTGTTGCCATGTCATTTGAGCACTCTTCTGAGACTTTTGTGACATTTTTAGGGTTTCTCCATGCTGCCGGGGGGTCATTTCACAAAAATACTCGGGTCTCCCATAGGATAACATTGGGCTCATTGCTCGGCCCGAGTATACGAGTATCTTGGGAGGCTCGGCCCGAGCTTCGAGCACCCGAGCTTTTTAGTACTCGCTCATCACTAGTAGCTTGACATAAATCTGTCAAATGTGCCAGACTCACAACAGGCAAGACTTCCCTGTCCCAGAGGGATGACTATATATCTCCTCCTCCTCCCTCTCCTCCTTCTCCTCTTCTCCTCTGTAGTAGATTAAACTATTTCCTGTTCCTTCTTCTCAGCCTCACCCTCCTCATTATCATCCAATCCGTGCTGTGAAGATGAGATGAAGCTGAGATGGGTGGTATCACCCTGTGTGATTTCTATCTCCATCTCCATCTGTTCTAGATGGAAAGCTTCATTTTTCATTATGATCAGTGAGCATTTCAGAGGACACAGATTATGATTATGGCGTTATCGCTGCTAACCTTCTTGGTTGATTCCCCAACGTTTTGGAGAACAGCACAGGTGTCAGATATCCATGGCCACTTGTCCATTTTTATGTGTAGAGACTGTACTGAATACCGACGGACATGTTAGAGGTGGTATACAACTATGGCACTCTGCAGCTCACAAAGCTTTGAACACATACAGTATGTAATGTTGAGTTCCAGAGCAGAAGCAAGTGGCAAATAAGTCAGTGAGCTGGTCCTTGCAAGCGCTGCTGCAGCACTGACAGCCCAGCGGCACCTGTATCTGATTTGCATAGATGTGTGAACCGGTGGCACACATTCACAAGTAGCTTTGGCAAATCTGGTAAGTTTTCAGAAAGTGCTGAACCACTTAGTTGAGCACATGAGCCAGACATGGTACTTGTATCAGCTTCCTAAGCATCAGAGCCCCCATTAGGCTACAGCCATTATCACACACAATCATTCCTGGTTAAAGGCTCATGGAGAGAGCCACAGATCTGTCTGGTCTGTTAAACCTTTCAACATCTCTGCGGTAGTATGCTGTTGTGACCTAAAAAATATAAGTTTTAGCAGAGCCTGTTGCTGCCTCACTGTGCCGTGACTAATAGGGAGGACAACTCAGAGATGGAGGATGAGGAGGAGAAGGGGGTATAGAAACTGAATTAGGAGATCAAGGAAACTCTGATGGAACTATGGCCAAAAATTCTAGGTCTCAGTAGCATGTGTGCTGGACCAGGCTCCAACTCATTTCCCCCCCTACACAAGTTTCAACCAATGTGCCATCAGAAAAATGTAGCATCCTTGAACACAAACACTTGAACATGTGTCCATGGTTAAATAGACCTTGCCATAACTGCATTGGTGAGGTCATGGGTAATGTTACGGAACACATGCTTGTGTACTATGGGGGTGGCATGTGACACCCCTAGACTATCAGGTCGTCACAGGGCACTGCACGCTCTTTTCCCTTAGTGCAGTATTCAAACCCCTCATGGTTCTGGGTCCCCATCTTACAGTGCCTCCTTTAACAGCAAATCAAATCCTAGGAACACCCTGCACCACACCCACCAGACACACCAGTGGGCAGCTTGAGGGGAATAGGGTCGCCCAACTAGGGGTCAGGAAGGGAGAGTCAGTAGCGTGTCAGCAAAGTGAAGTGGAGGAAGCAGGGAGCAGTGGCTCCCCAGAGTAGCTGTCTAAGTTGCAAGTGGTGGTCTGGACCTAGAGGAGTCGGACCCCCGGTCGCAGGGGATTGAGGCAAGGTGAATGGACCTATTGAGTGAATGGTCAGCAACCTGGTCCTATCACCGGTCCGGGACAAAGGCACGGCAAGGTACATGGACCCTAGGTCGGGAAGAAGCTTCAGGCAACCCGGCAATTAACCTGTGGAGAGCGGAGCCTTTATGGACTGTTCCCACTTGCTCCAGAATTGGGGCACTAGTGCAACGAGGGGGATAGGGCCTTCCACATACGCAGCCCACTAAAATCCCAAGCGAGAGCCCTGAGAGCAGGCTCCCACACTTAGCCACAGCGGAGAGTGGGGCCCGGCAAGTTCCAGACTACCGGGCGACTTCAGTGAATCTAAACTTTGTACCAGGAGGCAGGTCATGAATCACCAGGTAGCACTGCAGGGGACGGGACCCGGATGAGCTCCCCTTGAAAGGCAGCAGCACCTAGAGACTTGGTTTACCCGGTTGTCAGCATCTGCTTATTTGCTGAGTGAGTACACGAGTGATCTCCCTGTCATGGCACCCAGTAATATCTCCCAGAGCCCCGGGGCCTACTCCTACCTGTGTAGGGTAACAACACCTTTCTGCCCCATTCCATCACCCTGGGTACTCCCAACAACGGCAGCGGCGGTACTCTCAATTACCGCACACCACGGGTGGCGTCACAAACTATCATCTCCCTGTAAGTATCCCCTTTTATGTTAGAGTATGGCCCCAAGCCCCCGGGTCCGGAGACCCTCAAGCCACGAACGGACATTGCCCACGGATCCGAGAGGTTCGATCTGCTGCTTGGGCAGCATAGGCACACTGGGAGAAATATTGACAGCTTAAGACTGTGCAAAGAGAACTTCAGGGTGTCCTGGACTCAAGATTGACCAGCACATAGCTCAGGCTACAAGGGGTCATCCACAAACAATGATTGTGGACCAAGGCGTTCAGTCAACCTAGTTGGGTGTTTGGATGCCATGTGCCTGACCATGCTGGTGGTGGTCAGGCTAGTACTGGTCTGGCCCATACTGTGCTTGGTGCCGCCCAGGTGGCAGATTACAGTTTTCTTTTCTTCTGCACTTTTTGTAAAAAGGCACTAGACTGGGGAACACCTAACCCTGGGCCTGGGATCTTGCTGTCTGTGAGTGCTCTGGGTCACAGTTGTCCACTTTTTTCCTATAGCCCCCCACTGTCCTTTGCTGCTTGCTGTGATGCTTCAGATCCCTACCCCTTTGGGCTGCTGTCCTCACTGTGCATGACATCTTGCTATGCTGGGTCAGTAACTTCTTCATCCATCACTTCGTCTTCCACTTGCGCACTTTGTTCCTCCTTCTGACTTCTAAATTTCTTCTGACTTGCTGTTTTTAATCATTACCCACTGCTTGACATCGTAATTGCTGTTCCCCACTGTTGCCTTCTTCTAATCATGGATGCTAAAATATTTGGGCATGATCTCACATGATCTCCTCATGTGCTTCTTGAAATATGTAGTTAATAAGCCACTTGTTACTTGGTGGGAGGAAAGAAGATCAAAGGGAGTATTATGTTGTCCTGACACTTGACAAGACAGACCGTGTGGAAGACAGGGTGGTGCTGGTAAACAGATTGGAAGCATTATGTGCCATCAAGCACAAAAACTGCTTCCTCTGTTCTGGCTTTAACAGGGTTGTCCCGCACTACCATGAAAAGTGGGACAAGAAGCGAGGTCTAGATGACAAGTATCTTTACTATGCTCCTACAGCAGGACCATTTTGCCTTGGCTCATGGCCATGGCCTCTGTGTGCACCACCATCAGCAGGATATTCACTTCCACGTCTCATAACGCAGACCTTGTCCGTTTTAAAAGTGGTATTCTTAGAGAACAGAATATATTTTTTAGCTAGCATTATCATGCTGAGTAAGCCTACAATCCATGACTACAGGGCCATAATACACGATGCCTACGACAGAATTTCAATAAAAAATCTATTGAAAACTAAAAGCAGTGTTATTAGAGAATAGAATATATGTATTTTTAGCTAACAGTAGCTTGCTGTGTAAGCCTACAATCTATGACTACAGTCCCAAAAAACATGATACCTACCACAGAATTTCAATGACAAGTATCTTTACTGTGCTCCTACAGCAGGACCATTTTGCCTTGGCTCATGGCCACGGCCTCTGTGTGCACCACCATCAGCAGGATATTCACTTCCACGTCTCATAACGCAGACCTTGTCCGTTTTAAAAGTGGTATTCTTAGAGAACAGAATATATTTTTTAGCTAGCATTATCATGCTGAGTAAGCCTACAATCCATGACTACAGGGCCATAATACACGATGCCTACGACAGAATTTCAATAAAAAATCTATTGAAAACTAAAAGCAGTGTTATTAGAGAATAGAATATATATATTTTTAGCTAACAGTAGCTTGCTGTGTAAGCCTACAATCTATGACTACAGTCCCAAAAAACATGATACTTACCACAGAATTTCAATGCAAAATTAATTGAAAAATAAAAGCAGTATTAGAGAATAGAATTGATTTTTAGCTAGTACCAGCAAGCTGTGTAAGGCTAAACTCACTGCCGATAGGCCTTAAATACACAATCTCTTCTCCACGATCTTAATCAACATTATTTTTAGAGAATATAATTGTTTTTTAAGCTAGAAGCAGCACACCATGTAAGGCTTGAATCCCTAATTATAGGCCTGCAATACACGATCCCTACTCTAGAATCTTAAAAGACACTAACTGCCAACTAAGAGTGGTATTAGCTAGCAGGAGCATGGTGTGTAAGGCTAGAATCACTGCCTATAGGCCTCCAATACACTATGCTTACTCCAGAAGCTTGCCCTACACTACATGCAGAAAAGGAATGATATTAGTAGAGAATAGAATGGCTTTCATTTAGCCATAAAAAAGACTGTGTGTTTACTGTTGTATTGTCATGCTATAACACACTGTCCCTTCTCCAGCAGAATCTTTCCCTAGTTCCTACACTATTTATGTATAGAGTGCTGCGAACATGGCATCTCTTGGTCTTATATGGACCCGATAATGCTATGCGGTAGACCAATCACAGTAATATCAGTAGCCAATATACAGTGCCTACAAGTAGTATTCAACCCCCTGCAGATTTAGCAAGTTTACACATTTGGAATTAACTTGGCATTGTGACATTTGGACTGTAGATCAGCCTGGAAGTGTGAAATGCACTGCAGCAAAAAAGAATGTTATTTCTTTTTTTATTTTTTTTTTAAATTGTGAAAAGTTTATTCAGAGGGTCATTTATTATTCAACCCCTCAAACCACAGGAATTCTGTTTGGTTCCCCTAAAGTCATCCGGAAGTGGAAGGCTTATGGAACTACTCTTAGCCTTCCACGGCCTGGACAGCCTTTGAAAGTTTCCACCCGTGCCGAGGCCAGGCTTGTCCGAAGAGTCAAGGCTTACCCAAGGACAACAAGGAAGGAGCTCCGGGAAGATCTCATGGCAGTGGGGACATTGGTTTCAGTCAATACCATAAGTAACGAACTCCACCGCAATGGTCTCCGTTCCAGACGAGCCCGTAAGGTACCTTTACTTTCAAAGCGTCATGTCCAGGCTTGTCTACAGTTTGCTCATGATCACTTGGAGGACTATGAGACAGACTGGTTCAAGGTTCTCTGGTCTGATGAGACCAAGATCGAGATCTTTGGTGCCAACCACACACGTGACGTTTGGAGACTGGATGGCACTGCATACGACCCCAAGAATACCATCCCTACAGTCAAGCATGGTGGTGGCAGCATCATGCTGTGGGGCTGTTTCTCAGCCAAGGGGCCTTGCCATCTGGTCCGCATCCATGGGAAGATGGATAGCACGGCCTACCTGGAGATTTTGGCCAAGAACCTCCGCTCCTCCATCAAGGATCTTAAGATGGGTCGTCATTTCATCTTCCAACAAGACAACGACCCAAAGCACACAGGCAATAAAACCAAGGCCTGGTTCAAGAGGGACAAAATCAAGGTGTTGCAGTGGCCTAGTCAGTCTCCTGACCTTAACCCAATTGAAAACTTGTGGAAGGAGCTCAAGATTGAAGTCCACATGAGACACCCAAAGAACCTAGATAACTTGGAGAAGATCTGCATGGAGGAGTGGGCCAAGATAACTCCAGAGACCTGTGCCGGCCTGATCAGGTCTTATAAAAGACGATTATTAGCTGTAATTGCAAACAAGGGTTATTCCACAAAATATTAAACCTAGGGGTTGAATAATAATTGACCCACACTTTTATGTTGAAAATGTATTAAAATTTAACTGAGCAACATAACTTCTTGGTTTGTAAGATTTATGCATCTGTTAATAAATCCTGCTCTTGTTTGAAGTTTGCAGGCTCTAACTTATTTGCATCTTATCAAACCTGCTAAATCTGCAGGGGGTTGAATACTACTTGTAGGCACTGTAGCTCTGGGATTACCATTATTGGCCAGTAATCCCTGCATGTTTACTGGCTGATAAAAAAGTGGGAAACATGCAGGGCGGGAACTCGACCATGTTGCCCGAGTACCAGAATACTCGATCAAGTATCGAGCATCTTGGGCACAGTAATGCTCAATTGAGTACCGAGCAGTGCCAAGAATGTTTGCTCATCACTAGTTAGTATATTCAATAAAGCATATGATACTCTACTTTTGTAAAACCCCTGTGGATATCTAGAACAGCAGAAACTATGTGCATTTAAAGGTAGGCTATACACCTTTAATTCATGAAAAAGTTGCATTTTTATTTTTTTCCTGGAGGGTCACATTAAATACATTGGATAAAGGTCAAATAGAACTTTTACTATATCTGAAAATCCCACTGATCTAAAAATTGCTTTTAAGAAATAAAGTAGTACATAAAAAAAAGTGTTGTCCATAGAGTGTTTTCATAATCTTTTGTATTGTTTTGTTTTCTTTTTCAGAATAACTTTTTACAAGATGGTCAAACTAACTTAACAACAATGTGATCCTCCATCTGTACTTTGACCTTTATAAATATCAATCTTTTGCAAGATAGAACAAATCCGAATGTATAATTACCAGAAGGCACGTAAATGAATGTAAATTCGCAACATATTTGTTGTGTAAGGAACCATAAAATTTGGTACGCTGCCACACAGCTAGCACTTCTCATTAAGCATGAAATTATTCAGCTGTTGCTTACTAAACATTGACACATACAAAATTATAATTCAAAAAATAGTATCATTAAATTGTTTGGGGTCTTCCATATGAAATAAATACAAACTAAGGTTACATGAAGCTTACAAGTCATACCCCTTTAAAGTACTACAATTCCACTTTTAAAATAAAATAAAAACATATACTCTACATTCTTCCAGGACAAGCGCCGTTTCAAGGCTGTCAGATCATTGTTCCACCGTTTCTACTGAGAAGTGACTGAAAAGACTTCGGCCACATGACGTTTTAAGGTTGTGACTGCAACATAGAGTTGCTCAAAAGGAAAGATGCAGAATACACAGGCATATAGTTTTTTCTGTGAAGGCATCATACTGTGTGCTTTGGATTGCAGAAGTGTCAATCTGTGTGTATGAACTAGCATTTATCATTCAGGGATTCAGGGATGAGTGAACCTGAACTTTAAAGTTTGAGGATCGTACCAAATAGTGGGTTTTTGGGTGTTGGACCAGAGCACAGACTTTTACCTGTACATCCACATCCTGTTTAAGTTTGTCAGCCGAATAAAGCTTGTGGAAAGGTTGTAGAGCAACCAATCAGCAAGCTTTTCTGGTTTGGACCCTTCCGGCCCATAACAGTCATGTCAAGTATTGGCATGGCTGTGATTGGCTGATGCACCACTGAAAAAAATATTTAGATTTTTGATAACAATGGTGGAAAAAGCAATAGATGCAGGTGGAAACCCCCAGCTTTCAGCTTTACCATGGCTGGTTGCCAAAAATTAAGGGGAACCAATGCTGTTTTTTAATTATTTAAAATATATAATTTAAAAAAATTGTGTGGGGTAACCCGTTTTTTGGTTTTTATAACCGGTAAAGGTAAAGCTAACCTATGGGGGCTGGTATTATCAGGGTGGGAAGGGCCATGGTTATTGGCCCCTCCCAGCTTGAGACTAGCAGCACGCAGCTGCCCCAGAATTGGTGCATCCATTAGATATGCCAATTTTGGGACTTTACTCAGCTCTTCCCGATTGTCTTGGCACGGTGGCATTTCGGTTTAAAACATGGGGTTGATGATAGCTGTGATTTATCAAAAATCAATACTGCCATCAATCTTTAAATTAACCCCTTCACGACCGCGGGCAGTAAAATTACGTCCTATTTTAACGTGACTTAACGACCAGGGACGTAATTTTACTGCCTAAAGTTCATTTGATTGCCGTGGCCATAGCAACGGCTTTCAAATGATGTCCCCTGCTGTTTCTTACAGCAGGGGACCTTTGCTTGACCCCAGGGGGGGGTGGCATCGCCACCCCCCATAGGCGATCAATGTGATTGGCTGTTCAAATCTGAGCCGCCAACCACATCGTTCGCACTAATTTCGGCAAAAATAGTGCCCGAATTAGTGCGAGACTGTGAGATCCAGCTATGAGATGCCGTAGCAGCTACAGCAGATCATAGGTGGATCTCAAACATTTCGCCCCCAGCCCCTGCAGCACTGATTGGAGTGATCGTGCTATGACGCGCAATCGCTCCAATCAGTGTGCAGTGGGGCGGTCTGATCTGCGGGTGGCCGCCCTCCCCAGGCCTGTCCTGGTCTGGGGACCCTCCCCCAACATGTCTGCAGCGTGGAGTGGCTGGTACTTTTGGTACCACGCCACCGCTGCTGGCGCCGCAGACGCCGCCTCTGCTGTCACCGCGCCTGCTCCAATGGTAAGTATTGCGCTCCGGCGATGGCCCCTGTGCGCTCCCGTGAAGGCCCCTGCCCGTGCCCCCCCTGATCTGCCCCCCTATGCCCCGATCTTCCCCCCGGCATCCCGATCTGCTCCCCTCGCGATCTGCCTGCCTCCTCTGTCATCTCTATTCTGCTTCCAAGGTTCCTGCCTTCTGCCTTTGCTTCTCCGCCCCCTCTGCTCTCCCTCTGCCCCCCCATCTGCCCCCCCCTCTCCCCATCCCCCCCACACCCCCATCCCCCTCTGCCCCCTCGACGTCCTCTTACCTGCCTTCACGGGTCGTCCGAGGTCTTCACTGGCCCGATCACATCTGCCTCCATCGCTGGGTCCTTCTGCTGATCTGTCCAACGTCCTGACTGCTGCTGGTGTAAAGCTGTCTATCTCACTGCCTTTTTGTTCCTCTGCAGCTCTTCTGGTCAATGATCCTCTTGGTACTGTGGGAATAACTTTTTTTTTTTATTTTTTTCTTGTATCCTGTCCATTTTTACACCTCATCCGTCCGTGCGTCCCGCCAAGCGCTGATCAGGGATGCAGATAACGGATCTGCATCCGTGGTCAGTTTTTGGCGTGACTTTTTTCCGTATCGCATCCGTCCGTGCGTCCCGCCAAGCGCTGATCAGGGATGCACATAACGGATCGGCATCCCTGCTTAATTTTTGGCGTGACTTTTTTCCGTATTTGCGACGCTTTTTGTATCGCGTCCGTCCGTGCGTCCAGCCGAGCGCTGATCAGGGATGCAGATAACAGATCTGCATCCGTGGTCAGTTTTTGGCGTGACTTTTTTCCGTATTCGCGATGCTTTTTGTATCGCATCCGTCCGTGCGTCCCGCCAAGCGCTGATCAGGGATGCACATAACGGATCGGCATCCCTGCTCAATTTTTGACGTGACTTTTTTCCATATTTGCGACGCTTTTTGTATCGCGTTCCTCCGTGCGTCCAGCCGAGCGCTGATCAGGGATGCAGATAACGGATCTGCATCCGTGGTCAGGTTTTGGCGTGACTTTTTTCCGTATTCGCGACGCTTTTTGTATCGCATCCGTCCGTGCGTCCCGCCAAGCGCTGATCAGGGATGCACATAACGGATCGGCATCCCTGCTCAATTTTTGGCGTGACTTTTTTCCGTATTTGCGACGCTTTTTGTATCGCGTTCCTCCGTGCGTCCTGCCGAGCGCTGATCAGGGATGCAGATAACGGATCTGCATCCGTGGTCAGTTTTTGGCGTGACTTTTTTCCGTCTTCGCGACGCTTTTTGTATCGCATCCGTCCGTGCGTCCCGCCAAGCGCTGATCAGGGATGCACATAACGGATCGGCATCCCTGCTCAATTTTTGGCGTGACTTTTTTCCGTATTCGCGACGCTTTTTGCATCGCGTCCGTCCGTGCGTCCCGCCAAGCGCTGATCAGGGATGCACATAACGGATCTGCATCCCTGCTCAATTTTTGGCGTGACCTTTTTTTTTTCTGTATCCCCAACGCTTTGTATCTCATCCGACCGTGCGTCCTGCAGCGGCCGATCAGTGCACCGCGTCTGTTCGTTTGAAAAGTTAAATAGCGTTCCTTCTCTTCTGAGCCCCGCCGTGCGCCCAAACAATTACTTTCCACCACATATGAGGTATCTGCGTACTCAGGAAAAATTGCACAATATGTTTTATGGTACATTTTATCCTGATACCATTGTAAAAAAAAAAAGCTACCTGGTTGATACAAAAATTTTGTGGTTAAAAAAAATAAATAATTTTCACGGTTCAACGTTATCAACTTCTGTGGAGCCCCTGAGGGTACAAGGGGCTCAACAAACATCTAGATAAATTCCTTGAGGGGTCTAGTTCCAAAATGGGGTAATTTGTGGGGGAGATCCACTGTTTAGGCACCATAGGGGGTCTCCAAACGTGACATGGCGTCCGCTAATGATTCCAACCAATTTTGCTGTCAAATGGCGCTCCTTCTCTTCTGAGCCCCGCCATGCGCCAAAACAATTACTTTCCACCACATATGAGGTATCTGCGTACTCAGGAGAAATTGCACAATACGTTTTATGGTGAATTTTTTCCTGATACCCTTGTGAAAAAAAGCTACCTGGTTCAAGTAACAGTTTTGTAATGAAAAAAAAAAAATTGTATTCATGGCTCAACATTATCAACTTCTGTGGTGCCCCTTGGGGCTCGCTAAACATCTAGATAAACTCCTTGAGGGGTCTAGTTTCCAAAATGGGGTCACTTGTGGGGGAGCTCCACTGTTTAGGCACCATAGGGGGTCTCCAAAACGTGACATGGCGTCCGCTAATGATTCCAACCAATTTTGCTGTCAAATGGCGCTCCTTTTTTTCTGAGCCCCGCCATGCGCCCAAACAATTACTTTCCACCACATATGAGGTATCTGCATACTCAGGAAAAAATGCACTATAAATTTTATGGTGAATTTTTTGCTGATACCCCTGTGAAAAAAAAGCTACCTAGTTGAAGCAACAGTTTTGTGGTAAAAAATTTTTTTTTTCTTTTCACAGCTCAACGTTCTAAACTTCTGTGAAGCCCCCAGGTGTTCAAAGTTCTCACCAAACATCTAGAAAAAATATTTGAGGGCTCTAGCTTCCAAAATTGGGTCACTTGTGGGGGAGCTCCATTGTTTAGGCACCTTTGGGGGTCTTCAAACCCGACATGGCGTCCGCTAATGAGTTCAGCAAATTTTGCACTCAAAAATTCAAATGGCGCTCCTTGCCTTCCGAGCACTGCCGTGTGTCCAAACATTTGATTTCCACCACATATGAGGTATCTGTGTACTCAGGAGAAAATGCACAATACATTTTATGGTGCATTTTTTCCTGCTACCCTTGTGGAAAAAAAAGCTACCTAGTTGAAGCAACCGTTTTGTGGTAAAAAACTTTTTTTTTCTTTTCACGGCTCAACGTTATAAACTTCTGTGAAGCCCCCAGGTGTTCAAAGTGCTCACCAAACATCTAGAAAAATTATTTGAGGGTTCTAGTTTCCAAAATGGGGTCACTTGTGGGGGAGCTCCATTGTTTAGGCACCTCAGGGGGTCTTCAAACCCGATATGGCGTCCGCTAATGAGTGCAGCTAATTTTGCGTTCAAAAATTCAAATGGCGCGCCTTCCCTTCCGAGCTCCGCTGTGCGCCCAAACAATTGATTTTTACCACATATGGGGTATCAGCGTACTCAGGAGAAAATGCACAATAAATTTTATGGTGTACTTTCTCTTTTCTCCCTTGTGAAAATGAAAATTTTATGGCTAAAGTAACATTTTTGTGTTAAAAA
This sequence comes from Anomaloglossus baeobatrachus, assembly GCF_048569485.1. Taxonomy (NCBI): domain Eukaryota; kingdom Metazoa; phylum Chordata; class Amphibia; order Anura; family Aromobatidae; genus Anomaloglossus; species Anomaloglossus baeobatrachus. The sequence continues at coordinate 615,307,558 of NC_134354.1, read as the reverse complement.
GTAAAATTTTAATTTTTTCCTTCCACATTGCTTTGGTTCCTGTGAAGCACCTAAAGGGTTAATAAACTTTTTGGATGTGGTTTTGAGCAGAGTGAGGGGTGCAGTTTTTAGAATTGGGTCACTTTTGGGTATTTTCTGTCACCTCGGCCTTTCAAAGTCAATTCAAATGTGATGTGGTCCCTAAAAAAAATTATTTTCTAAATTTTGTTGGAAAAATGAGAAATCGCTGATGACCTTTGACCCCTTCTAACTTCCTAACGAAAAAAAATTTTGTTTCGAAAATTGCGCTGATGTAAAGTAGACAAGTGGGAAAGTTTATTTAGTAACTATTTTGTGTGACATATCTCTCAGATTTATGGCATAAATTTTCAAAGTTTGAAAATTGCGAAATTTTCAAAATTTTTGCAAAATTTCCTAAATTTTCACAAATAAATGCAAAAATTATCGGTTTAAATTTACCACTGACATGAAGTACGATATGTCACGAAAAAACAGTCTCAGAATCGCCAGGATCTGTTGAAGCGTTCCAGAGTTATAACCTGTCAAAGTGACACTGGTCAGAATTGCAAAAAATGGCCCGGTCATTAGGGTGTTTTAGTGGCCGGGGGTGAAGGGGTTAATAATGCGGAGGCAACTATGCTTGAATGTTAAAAGAAATAAACTCAAACACAGAAAATCCTTTTTTTTGAAATAAAATATACACAACCTCTTTCGCCCTTTTATTAACCCCCAAAACACCCTTACAGATCCAACATAATATACACAATGTCCCACAATGCTTTACTACATCTGGAGTCTGCAATGATGGAAAACACATCCAATCAGCCTTAGGGCAGCCGGGGAGCCCAGCTGTGAAAAGTGTTGGTGTCAGTGAGTTCACCGCAGGTCACAGCCGGGTTCCCACTCTACCAAGCATGACCTCTGGCAAACCCACTGTTGAAATTCCGGATTATCGGATTGTGAGATACAGCAGCACAGCAGTCCAGCAATCCGGCAGCCAGGTCACTGATGTTCTTCCTTGGTAGTTCTTCACTGCCCTCAATGAACTCTGTTGAACCATTTGCCGGATTGCAGAACTGCTGTATGACCGTGTCCTGCAATCTAATAGTCTGGAAATCCAGCAGTCAGGTCATTGGAGATCACACTTGACTGGGCTTCCCAATGCCCTCAGTAAACTCATATGCACCAGCTGCTATATTGATGGACTGCACATTTGTGGAACACAGAGGCAAAGCAGTTCAGTGAGCCGTCAGGTCACCAGAGTTTACACTCTGATGCTCCCCGCTGCCCTAAGTGAACTCAGTTGAACCTGCAGCCCAGATTGTCAGACGGCTATGGAAACTATGTCCCGCAATCCACAAGTGAGTTCAACAGAGTTCACTGAGAGCAGCAGGGAGACCCCGAGTGTTAACTCAAGTTGCCTTACTGCCAGATTTCTGGACTGCTGTACTGCCATGTCCTACAATCTGGCAATCTGGAAATCTAGCAGTGTGTTTACCAGCAGTCACAGTTAGTACCGTGGGAACTCAACTGTGACCTTCGGTGAACTCACTGATGTCAACCTTTTTCCCAACCGGGCTTCCCGCTTCCCGCTTCTTCTCAGATTCCATAATAACAGGGTCGGTACCGCAGGACTGGCGCATAGCAAATGTGGTGCCAATATTCAAAAAGGGGACAAAAACTGAGCCGGGAAATAATAGGCCGGTAAGTTTAACCTCTACGGTTGGTAAAATCCTTGAGGGTTTCTTGAGAGATGCTATACTGGAGTATCTCAAGAAAAATAACCTTATGACAGAGTATCAACATGGGTTTATGACTGAGGGATCGATCCTGTCAAACTAATTTGATCAGCTTCTATGAAGAGGTAAGTTCAAGCCTGGACCAGGGAAATGCAGTGGATGTTGTGTATATGGACTTTTCAAAAGCTTTTGATACGGTGCCACACAAAAGGTCGGTACATAAAATGAGAATAATGGGGATAGGGGAAAATATGTGTAACTGGGTTAAAAACTGGCTCAGTGATAGAAAACAAAGGGTGGTTATTAATGGTACGTACTCGGACTGGGTCTCAGTTCATAGTGGGGTACCACAGGGGGTCAGTATTGGGCCCGCTTCTTTTCAACATATTTATAAATGACCTTGTTGGGGGCATGCGGAGTAGAATTTCAATATTTGCAGATGATACTAAACTCTGCAGGGTAATCAATACAGAGGAGAATAATTTTATATTACAGGGAGATTTATGTAAATTGGAGGATTGGGCTGAGAAGTGGCAATTGAAGTTTAATGTAGATAAATGTAAGGTCATGCACTTGGGTAGAGGAAATAACATTTATGATTATGTACTTAATTGTAGAACACTGGGTAAAACAGACACAGAAAAAGACTTGGGTGTATGGGTGGATGATAAACTTCACTTTAGTGGACAGTGTCAGGCAACTGCTGCCAGGGCTAATAAAATAATGGGATGTATTAAAAGAGGTATAAGTGTTCATGAAAAAAATATAGTTCTACCTCTGTACAAGTCACTAGTGCGACCGCACTTAGAATACTGTGTACAATTCTGGTCACCGATATATAAGAAGGACATAGCTGAACTGGAGAGGGTGCAGAGAAGAGCGACCAAGATTATTAGAGGAATGGATGGGCTGCAATACCAAGACAGGTTATTAAACTTGGGGTTATTTAGTTTGGAAAAATGAAGGCTTAGGGGGGATCTAATCACAATGTATAAATATATGAGGGGACAGTACAGAGACCTTTCCAAAGATCTTTTTACACCTAGGCCTGCGACTGGAACACGGGGGCATCCGCTACGTCTTGAGGAAAGAAGGTTTAATCATAATCACAGACGAGGATTCTTTACTGTACGAGCAGTGAGACTATGGAACTCTCTGCCGCATGATGTTGTAATGAGTGATTCACTACTAACATTTAAGCAGAGCCTGGACGCCTTTCTTGAAAAATGTAATATTACCAGTTATGTATATTAGATTTTATGACAGAGTATTGATCCAGGGAACTAGTCTGATTGCCGGATGTGGAGTCAGGAAGGACATTTTTTCCCCATTGGAACTTGTTTGCCACATTGGGGTTTTTTTGCCTACCTCTGGATCAACATGTTAGGCTACGGGTTGAACTAGATGGACTTAAAGTCTCCCTTCAACCTTAAAAACTATGATACTATGATACTATGATACTGTCAGTATGTCCCAAAGGCTGTTGTGATCAGTTGCATTTTCCAACACTGTAGACTTAAGATGTTGCACAGCCGGGATCATCATGGGATGTAGTGTGGATTACGTTGGATCTGTAGGGGTGTTTTAGGAGTTAAAAAAAAAGATAAAAGAGAATGTTTGTGTTTTGTATTTCAAATAAAGGATTTTTTTTCTGTGTTTATTAGAGGTGAGCCACGCCCCTAGAGTTCGAATTCAGTTCGGTTCGTCGAACATTCGGCGAACCAATTCGAACCTTCGACAAACCAATTCAAACCCCATTGAAAACAATGGCAGGCAAACACAAACACATGCAAACACATAGAAAACACCTTCTAAGGTGTCCAAAAGGTGACAAGCAACTCACAAGACACCACAAACACATGGAAAAGTGACAACAACATATACTCATGCGAAAACAAAAGAGCTGGACGAGTAAAAAGAGGAGACGACACAGATATAGGCATGTCATGCCCTTTTAAAATCATGTAAAACACAGCAAGGGGATTCCAAGCAGAGTCTCCCTTTTTTCCAAAAATTGGGCCACAAACACCACTTCAGTGGCATCACTTGTTGCCCAGTTGCAAACTTGACATTTTATTTGCATCAAGCACATTCAAAAATACGCCAGCCTTAACTGTCCCCAGGATGACACCGGGGTAGCAAAGTCCTTGCTGAACCATGACTTGTTCATCTTGGATCATTTTTAAAAACACAGCAAGGGGACTCCAAACAGAGTCTCCCTTTTTTCCAAAAATTGGGCAACAAACACCACTTCAGTGGCATCACTTGTTGCCCAGTTGCAAACTTGACATTTTATTTGCATCAAGCACATTCAAAAATACGCCAGCCTTTACTCTCCTCAGGATGACACCGGGGTAGCAAAGTCCTTGCTGATCCATGACTTGTTCATCTTGATGAACGTTAGTCTGTCCACATTGTCACTGGAAAGACGCATGCGCTTATCTGTCAGCAAACAACCAGCAGCACTGAAGACACGTTCCGAGACAACGCTGGCTGCGGGACACGACAATATCTCCAAGGTGTAAGTGGCGAGCTCAGGCCATTTTTCAATACTGGAATTCCAAATTGAGCAAGGCTCCAGTTGCACAGTCATAGGACCGATGATCATTTGGAGATACTCCTGTATCATCCTCTCCAGCCGTTGACTATGTGTCAGACGTCTTGTCCCTTGTGGCCTTGCAATGGATGGTCTAAAAAAATTATGAAATTATTCCATAAAATTACTTTTACCACCAGATACGGTGTTGCTGGTATGGTTTGACTGATCATGACGAGGCAGTCCCATGCTTGGCAATTTACAACTGGGAGAGTCACTCTTTGCACCACTGGTGTTTGGTGGAAAAGCCAAGCTAAGATTTCAAAACAGCTTCTGCTGATACTCCTGCATACGTGCGACCCTTTCTATGGCTGGAATTATTTTGCCAAATTTGGATTTGTACCGGGGATCTAAGAGTGTGGCAACCCAGTTTTCATCATTACTTCTAATTCGGACAATCCGAGGGTATAGTATATACCACCTTATCCAAATCTGCCAGTCCCACCGTAACAGATGGTGTTTCTTCATCAAATGTTACTTTTGCTTAACCAACAAACCCACGGACAAAAACTTTTTTCCTCTTTCCAACACACCTGTTCCCCTTTCCACCAGCATCTGTCCTTTTTGAATTCATTTGGTATATGACCAAAAGTGCAACTCTGCAGGGACACCGTACTTAATGCCATCTCAGCACAGCAGCCAGCCCTCGGTCCCCCAGATGTGGACAAGTAAAAGACCATTTCCTCCTATCCATGACAAAGCGTTGAGATTCACTCTGTGCAGCACTGGTGTTTACTGGAAAAGCAGATCTAAGAATCCGTACCACCTTCTGCAGATACCCCTGTATACGTACGTCCCTTTCTATGGCAGGAATTATTTCGCCAAATTTTGTCTTGTACCGGGGATCTAACAGTGTGGCAACCGAGTAGTTAGCATTACTTTGAATTCGTACAATCCGAGGGTCATGTTGTAGGTAGTGCAGCAAGAAGGCGCTCATGTGTCTTGCACATCCATGCGGACCAAGTCATTGCTGTGTTTGTGGCGGCAAGGTGATAACCGTGCTTCCTTCCTCTGACATCTCCCCCTAACCTCAAACAGCCGAAATTTGACCAAGGTCTCCCTCATCTGCTGAGTCTTCCATGCCCATCGACAGTTCATCCTCCATTTCTTCCTGGACTCGTGCACCTTCCTCCACAGTTTGGCTGCTACCATGCGCCCTTGTTAATCCCTCTCCCCCACCGTCCCATGCCTGCCTCCTTGGTGATGCTGAACGTCTGGACCTTGTAGATGTTGGTATCCCTTGTGCATATGAATCCTCCTGTACTTCCTCCCCTTCCTCTTGTCCCACCCCCTGACTCCGAATTGTGTTTAGAGTGTGCTCCAGCATGTAAATGACTGGAATTGTCATGCTGATAATGGCATTGACAGCGCTAAACATATTTGTCGCCATGTCGAAACTGTGCAGAAGGGTGCATAGGTCCTTGATCTGAGACCACTCCATCAGGGTGATCTGCCCCACCTCTGCATCTCGTCCAGGCTATACGTCAAAACGTATTGCACCAGGGCTCGGCGGTGCTGCCACAGTTGCTGCAACATGTGGAGAGTCGAATTCCAGGTCACCACATCGCATTTCAGGTGGTGAACTTGCAGGCCGAAAGACTTCTGGAGCTATGCAAGTCGGTAATCTGCATCGGTTGAATGGCGGAAGTGAGCAGAGAGTGACCGTGCCCTGTGCAGAAGCCCATCTAAGCCGGTATAGTGGGTTTAAAATTGCTGGATAACAAGGTTCAACACGTGAGCCATACAAGGCACATGTGTCAACTTGCCCTGGCGAAGGGCCGCACCCAGGTTTGCAGCATTGTTGCACACGGCCTTCCCTGGCTGCAGGTTGGGTCGAGACAACCATTTACTAAACTCGGTCTCCAGAGCTGCCCACAACTCCTCAGCTGTGTAACTCTTATTTCCAAGACATTTTAAGGTAAAGACCACCTGATGCCATCGAGCTCTGCTGCCAGCATAGTAAGGAGGCGTGCGGGATTCCTTGTGTGCAGTTACAATGCGGGTGGCCTGACCAGACAGGCTTTGGGCGGAGGTGGAGGACCCAGACGAGGTTGAGGAGGCAGAAGCAGTGTAACAACTTCGACATACAGAGGATTTACACACAATTCGTGGGGACGGCAAAACTTGTACAGCAGACCCTTCTCCATATCTCACCATAGTTACCCAGTGCCCAGTCAGTGACATGTAACGCCCCTGTCCATGCTTACTGGTTCAAGTATCGGTGGTGAAATGCACCCTGTCACACACAGAGTTTCTCAACGAAGCAGTGATGTTGTATGCGACATGCTAGTGTAGCGCTAGCATGCCTTTCTTGGAGAAGTAGTGGCGACTGGGCATCTGGTACTAGGGCACAGCGGCATACATAAGGTCTCGAAAATCTTCTGTGTCCACCAGGCGGAAAGGAGCATTTCTGTAGCCAACAGCTTGCAGAGGGTGAAAGTCAACCTCTTAGCTTTGTCATGGCTAGAAGGAAATGGTCTTTTAATTGTCCACATCTGAGGGACCGAGATCTGGCTGCTGTGCGGAGACGGCATTTAGTAGGGTGTCCCTGGAAAACTGCTGGTCTGTGAGGAAAGTGCAGGCGGAGACATGATGTTGCCTTCATCCAAAGTTGGTGCTCTCAATGTCTGAGAGAGCTCTACACCAGCACCTGTTTCCCCTTCCAAAATGACTGACAACCTGCCAATCAAACTGCCTGTTGCGGTTAAAGAGATGGAAGGTCTGCGTCGAAAAGCATTTGTGACAGCTGTCCCCACAGTCATAGAGGATTAAGAGCACGTGGAGGAACTTGAAGGGGCAGACGGTGGTTGCACCACTCCGCTAGGCTGCATTGTAGCACAGTGAGCTTCCCACTGGGACTTATGCTTGTTATTCATGTGACAGTTCATAGACGAAGTAGTCAACTAGTGAGTTTTTGGCCTCTACTTACAGATTGGCGACAAATCTTGCAGATCACATGAGTTGGGTGATCCTTTGCGATATCAAAAAAGTACCAGGCTAGGCAACTATTAGAGCTCATGCGACCTGCAGAGCCACCCCGACTTGTGCACACAGGCAGAGTTGTGGCTGAGGATGCAATTGATCATGTGCTTCCAGTACTCCGTCTGTGTCCAGGAAGGCGCAAGCTAACCTCGTTGTCAGTCACATCCTCCTCCACCGCCTCTGCTGACCTCCTTGAGTGCTTGACTGTGGGTTGACAGTAAGTGGGATCTACAACCTCATCATCAACCTGTGTGTTTGCACTCCCCTTGCCCTCAGACCTAACCTCTTCCTGCCCTGACTGAATAGTTAAGTTGTCATTCCAATCAGGTATCTGAGTCTCATCATCATTAGTATGTTCCTCATTGTCTCCACCAAGAGGTGTTACAGTTTGGGAATGAGGGTCTACATTATGCTCAGAAACTTGGTCATCAGGGCCTGAATCTGAGTCACAAAGCTTCCTCTGGGCATCACTGCAGATCATTTCCTGGTCTGTACTCACTGTAGCTTGGGAGCAGACCTCTGATTCCCAGGCTATAGTGTGACTGAACAGCTCTGCAGACTCACCCATCTCTGTTACACCATACTCTGCAGGGCGGGTGGAGACTTGAGAGCTGGTAGAAAGCAAGTGCGATTGGGGTGACAACAAGGACTGTTGTTTTTTGGATGTTGAAGTTGAGGTGGAGGAGAGGCCACTTGTTGGAGCACTTGAGATCCATTCAAGCATGTTCTTTTTTGTGCATCATCTACCTTTGGTAGAGTTGTTCGGTCCCGTAAAAAAGGGATCACATCAGATTGTCCACGGAAAGTAGCAGACATCTTACTTTTGCTGGAAGATGGCCTTTCTTTAGCAGATGTTACTGTAGCTTTACCACCCACCCCATGGACACAAACTTTTTTCCCTTTCCAACACGCCTGTTCCCCTTTCCACCAGCATCTGTCCTTTTGCCACTCATTTTGTTTGTGACCAGATTTGACACTTAAAATGTCGTAGCAAAAATGGAGGGGTGGTGTACAATTCAGGTGGTCTAGCTTTATTGACAGCTGAAGAACCAACACTGACTATCCCTGACAATTAAACTATGGTCCTAAAACTGGCAGCACTTTTTGCAAATTAATATAGCGTAGCAAAAATGGAGATGTGGTGTACAATGCACAGGTGGTATAGCTAAATTGTCAGCAGGGGAACCCTAACATATTATCCCAGACAATAAAAGTATGCCCCTAAAAATGGCAGCACTTTTGGCAATTAAAATTGCGTAGCACAAATGGACAGATGCTGTACAATGCAGAGGTGGTATAGCAAAATTGTCAGCAGAGGAACCCTAACGTAGTATCCCAGACAATGAAAGTATGCCACAAAAAATGGCAGCACTTTTGGCAATTAAAATTGCGTAGCAAAAATGGACAGGAGGTGTACAATGCAGAGATGGTCTAGCTTTATTGGCAGCTGAAGAACCAACACTGACTATCCCTGACAATGAAACTATGGCCCTAAAAGTGTCAGCACTGTTTGCAATTAAAATTGCGTAGCAAAAATGGACAGGTGTATAGAATGCACAGGTGCTGTAGCTTGCTGGTCAACAAAGGAAAACTAAGTTAGTATCCCAGACCTTTTTAGTATGCCACTAAAAGTGTCAGCACTGTTTGCAATTAAAATTGCGTAGCAAAAATGGACAGGTTTGTAGAATGCACAGGTGCTGTAGTTAGCTGGTCAGCAAAGGATTACTAAGTTAGTATCTCGGACAAACTTTAGTATGCCACTAAAAGTGTCAGAACTGTTTGCAATTAAAATTGCGTAGCAAAAATGGACAGGTGTGTAGAATGCACAGGTGCTGTAGCTAGCTGGTCAGCAATGGAAGCCTCACTTGCTATCCCTGCCAATGAAACAATGCCCCAAGGAATTGACTGAGCTGATGTAGCCAGACACTGTGATATAAACCCCTGCACAGCGCAGGCACAGACCTGCCGAGCAACAATAGCTATGAACGGCTGTAATGCAGCCCTGAAAAGGGCTGAAATGAAAAATAATCCCTAATCCCTAAAGCACTGTGTAGATTTCACTGTATGTCTATAGCGCACACAGCAGCGGGAGCGGTGACTGTCACCAAACCGCAGCAGACAGATAATGGCGGCCACGGGGAAAATGGTCGGGTCTTATAAGGCAAGGACATGTGACATGCAGAGCCTATGACACATGCCCTTGCTTGTCTGGCAAAAATCCACTTTGCTGTGTGTGTGTCTGTGATTTGCTGACAGCCTGGTCTTCCCCACTGTATGCGCGGTTAGGAAAAAAAAAAATGGCGATCACCATTCTTTCAGCACTCAGCAGCAGCACTGATCTAAACCCCGTCCCCCCCGCACACTATATGCTGAATTTTGATAATATCATGATTCACAGTGACTCACACTATTACAGTGAAAAGCCAGCTAGTAACTAGCTACGCTTTTTGGTGATAGAACCATTCTCAAACGTAACTCGAACTGCCGAACTTTAAGCAAATCGTTCGAGTTCATTGAACACCCCCCAAAATCACTCGAACATGAAATTAGCGAACAGTTCGACTTGAACATCGCTCAACTCCAGTGTTTATTTATTTAGACTTATAAAGTTAGTAATGGGTATGTCTTATAGATGCCTCTCAATTACTAGCTTAGGGCTTGATGAAATTAACCCCATAAATTACCTCAAATGCCACTACACCAAGACAATCAAGTAGGGCAGGCTAAAACACCAGAATCCATTAGATGCACCAATTCTGGAGCCACTGAGGGCTAGTATTTTCTGTCTCAGAAGAGCCAATATCCATGGCTCTTCACATCCTGATAATACCAGCCCTCAGCGGTCTACTTTACATTGGCTGGTTATAAAAAAACTGTGTTGGTTCCTGTCTATTTTTAATAACCGGCCACGATAAAGCAGACCATCTGGAGTTGCAGCCAATAGTTATATTGACTTATTGTCACTTCCAAAATGGCAAACTGCTCTATAACCAATCACAGATGTTGGCAAAGAGGGTGGGCAGGGAAACACTGATTATTCATAAAGCATAATGAGTGGACCCAGAAAAGGGTCTGACTACAGTGTTTTCTTCCGGGAAATACAGTATGTATATGTCCTCGCTTACCCTCATATACAGTAGCTTCCTTTTGCAGCCCACTAGGCCTTACTATGACCATTTTACAGCACAGAACTTCTCATCCCCATTGATTTGTATGGAGTTCATTGTCTGTGATCAAGTCCTGGCCAAGTTTGGTTCCAGAACTGATTTTTTTTTTCAGTCCGTGCAGATTCGGTGAGTCTGAATATCCATTGTCCACTGATCTCTACTTGTTTAGTTTAGATAAAAAATGTTTCAGAGTATATCTAATTTTTATGTGTAAATACAAGTATGGTCAAAACAAAGAACTGACAGATGATTCCATCCAAAGACCATACCAAGGGCCAGGGGGGACTCACTATGGGTGCAAGGAAGTCGATTATGTCATCTAAATAGGAAAGGTTTCTTTACAGTGAGAGCAGTCAGACTGGGAACTGTCCTACTGCACAAGATGTTAATTGCAGATACTATAATACCTTTTTTTAAAAAAGCCTTGGTGTAATGTGTAGAGAGACCCTGTGAGCATCATAGTATGTATAGGTACATTGAGGGTATCATATTTTGTTTATCGCAGAAAACATAGTGTGGAAAGCACAATAATTTGTGGAGGGTGGACTGTGGGATGATCAAACTGTGTGGGGCAAGCTGAGGAAAAGATACTGTGAGGGAGAGTCCATGGAGCATACTACTGTGTGTGTGGAGGTCATTATGGACATCGTAATATGTATGGAGGTCTATGGCAGGCATTATACAGTGTGTGGGGAATGTGTGTGTAATGCTCGCAGATGCGAACGGGGAGTGACCTCACTGGGTTACAACACACAGAATACCTGAGGGGCGTGACTATGTGTGAGGGACACTAGAGATAATGTAATGTGTGATGAGACTGTAGAGGGCTTCATACTGTGTATGTGTTGTGCTTTGTGGTATCATACTGTGGGGAGACTGTGTGAGCAGTATACTCTCTGGGGCTTTGGGACATCATAGTATTATGGGGATTTTGAGGGAACTACATTGTGTAGAGAAATGTAGTAGGGAGCTGTGGAGACATGATACAGTATATAGGGGCTGTGGGCCATTATACTGTGAGGTGGGGAGCTTTTGGGGATATCATGCTGTGTGTTGGGGGGCTGTGAGTTCATCATACTGTGTGGGCCACTGTTCAGTCATCATATCTTGTGGGTAATGTACTGTGGGAGTCATCATACAGTGTGGGGACTTTGGAAGCATGACAATATTTGTTGGGGGCATCAGGTTGTGTTGACTTCTTACTGTGTCTGAGCATAGTTTGGAAAAATGGACACAGTAGAGTATTATTCTGTGTGTAGATGGAATGTACTGTGGGGGGCATCAAACTGTGTAGACTAATGTGCTTTGTTTTCATAATAATATACATGGGGGCATGGTTCTGTGAGGGCATCATAGTGGGTAGTGACATCATAATGTGTTTGAGTTTTGGGGGCATATTATTGTATTTGGGGCATCAAAGTGCGTGAACAAAAATCTGTGTGGGCACTATTTCATATTTGCAGGGGTAATGGGGTGGCATATACTGTGTGGCTATCATGTTGTGGGGGGCCATGAAAGAGTTATGCTACTTTGTGGCAACACTAAAGAGTTGGGAAACTGATTTAACATAAGATTAAATTTGCCATGTGACACTCTCTCCTATTGTATTGTTGGGAGGTTAATCAGACTCTCAGAGAGCTGTGATCTTGATCTACACAAACATATACAGTACATATTGCACATATGTAAGTTATTTGCACAAACACATATAATTTACATTTTACATACAAACTATGTGCACATTTTAGTGATATACAGTGCCTACAAGTAGTATTCAACCCCCTGCAGATTTAGCAGGTTTGATAACATGCAAATAAGTTAGAGCCTGCAAACTTCAAACAAGAGCAGGATTTATTAACAGATGCATAAATCTTACAAACCAACAAGTTATGTTGCTCAGTTAAATTTTAATAAATTTTCAACATAAAATTGTGGGTCAATTATTATTCAACCCCTAGGTTTAATATTTTGTGGAATAACCCTTGTTTGCAATTACAGCTAATAATCGTCTTTTATAAGACCTGATCAGGCCGGCACAGGTCTCTGGAGTTATCTTGGCCCACTCCTCCATGCAGATCTTCTCCAAGTTATCTAGGTTCTTTGGGTGTCTCATGTGGACTTTAATCTTGAGCTTTTTCCACAAGTTTTCAATCGGGTTAAGGTAAGGAGACTGGCTAGGCCACTGCAACACCTTGACTTTGTCCCTCTTGAACCAGGCCTTGGTTTTCTTGGCTGTGTGCTTTGGGTCGTTGTCTTGTTGGAAGATGAAATGACGACCCATCTTAAGATCCTTGATGGAGAAGCAGAGGTTCTTGGCCAAAATCTCCAGGTAGGCCATGCTATCCATCTTCCCATGGATGCGGACCAGATAGCCAGGCCCCTTGGCTGAGAAACAGCTGAGAAACAGCCCCACAGCATGATGCTGCCACCACCATGCTTGACTGTAGGGATGGTATTCTTGGGGTCGTATGCAGTGCCATCCAGTCTCTAAACGTCACGTGTGTGGTTGGCACCAAAGATCTCGATCTTGGTCTCATCAGACCAGAGAACCTTGAACTAGTCTGTCTCAGAGTCCTCCAAGTGATCATGAGCAAACTGTAGACGAGCCTTGACATGACGCTTTGAAAGTAAAGGTACCTTACAGGCTCGTCTGGAACGGAGACCATTGCGGTGGAGTACGTTACTTATGGTATTGACTGAAACCAATTTTTCTTACTGCCATGAGATCTTCCCGGAGCTCCTTCCTTGTTGTCCTTGGGTTAGCCTTGACTCTTCGGACAAGCCTGGCCTCGGCACGGGTGGAAACTTTGAAAGGCTGTCCAGGCCGTGGAAGGCTAACAGTAGTTCCATAAGCCTTCCACTTCCGGATGATGCTCCAAACAGTGGAGACAGGTAGGCCCAACTCCTTGGAAAGGGTTTTTTACCCCTTGCCAGCCTTGTGACCCTCCACGATCTTGTCTCTGATGGCCTTGGAATGCTCCTTTGTCTTTCCCATGTTGACCATGTATGAGTGCTGTTCACAAGTTTGGGGAGGGTCTTAATTAGTCAGAATAGGCTGGAAAAAGAGATAATTAATCCAAACATGTGAAGCTCATTGTTCTTTGTGCCTGAAATACTTCTTAATACTTTAGGGGAACCAAACAGAATTCTGGTGGTTTGAGGGGTTGAATAATAAATGACCCTCTGAATAAACTTTTCACAATTTAAAAAAAAAAAATAAAAAAAGAAATAGCATTCTTTTTTGCTGCAGTGCATTTCACACTTCCAGGCTGATTTACAGTCCAAATGTCACAATGCCAAGTTAATTCCGAATGTGTAAACCTGCTAAATCTGCAGGGGGTTGAATACTACTTGTAGGCACTGTATATTATATATACTAAACATAGACGTAAATATACATTTTAAATTCTGATTAAATGTACATCTAACAGTTATACAAAATTGTAATGTACTTTTATATACACATTACATGAATTGGACATATCACACACATACAGTATATCTGATGCACATATTATACAGTGTATATTATGCAATCATGTTAAATATGTACTGTATTATGTGCCCATATCGCACATGTACTTGTGTTCATATACAGTATTTTACACGCAAACATTACATTTAGAACATATCACACATACATTACATGCACAAACTACATACAAATATATATTACATGAATTTATGAAACATATTTACATTTTTTCCACATATATGTTATATGTACATAAACCATTTTTTCACAAATTTCTGATTTTTCTTACAACTAAAAGGTATCATTAAAATCGTGCAGACCTTGAAAGTTATATTATATATCAGGTAATTTTTGCAGCATAATGAATGCCAAAACAAACTTATAAAGCAAAGCAAAATTTTTTCTAGCATTTGATTGGATTTTTTTCCATTATTTAGTACAATTGATAAAATGAATGGCATCATTCAAAAATATAACAGTCCACCATTCAACTAAGTCAACAGAAAAAAAATGTGTCTTTACAGAAGAGATGGAAATAAAGTAGTAAAGTGTAAACATTTCTGGTAATCAAGTGGTTAATAGAATACAAAGGTACAATTGAAGCCTTTGCAAAAAGAAGACACAGCCATATCCTGTGCATTAAGCTACTATTCATTTCTAACATCTTTGTAGCTTTAAATTTCTCTGGAGACACTTAAAGAAACAAGGCTCTAATTTTCAGCAAACAATGCTATTGATTCTCTGATAATTTATCTTGAACTGCTAGTGTTCTGATAATACTTAATCCAGTGTGAGAATTATATATCAGTGAGATAAATTATCCAAAGGATTTTAAAACCTGATCTCGCTTTAATCCATGTAATTTTATCAGATAATTTAAACATCTAACTCTGATTACAAGATAATGGTTGTTACTTTCCTTAGATACCTAAAAATAACATTGCAATTCAAACCAGAGGTTTATTGATCAATGCAGAAAGGGTAGAGTGTGAAAAGGAATGCAGTTATTTCACTGCTTTTTAAGATAAAATCACACCCTCTAAAAAAATATTAATGTCATGTCAAAGTATGGCTTTAATGCAAACATTTTATATAAACTGGTTATTAATAGTGATAAGTGAGTATGAAAGGCACTGGTCGTTACTCAATCGCTCATCAAAGTGCTCTGCACACTTGATATATGGCTGAGTATCAGGAGTGCTCTAGCGATATGCTAGAGCCCCCCTCCTACATTTTTAGGCTGTTTTTCAGCCACTAAACATGTGATGAATGCCTGCCAATAACAGGAATGCTGTAGCCATGTTGGCTACTAGTATTATTGTGATTGGCTTGCCGCATAGCAACATCGGGTTTATATAAGACCCAGTGATGCCATGTTCTGTGCTCTATAGCCAGTAATAGTGTAGGGAAAGCTTCTGCTGGAGAAGAGATAGAGTATTACAATGTTTTACAGATGACTTACAGTCATTCCTGGTCCTACATTAAACCAATAGTCATTTTCCGTGCTAATTCAAATAGATTATATTAATAGAGGCATCTAGTCAGGGAATATTACCTTTCTGTACATTGCTTTTGTACAACTAAAAGTCCTTTCAGGGCCAATTTAAAAAGATTCTATGGTGTAATAATATCTCTTTTAGCTATAATTAGTGTAGGGTGAGCTGCAGGAGGAGCAACAGCATATTGAAGGCATCAAGTCTGGAATTATAGCCTTATTCTCCTTGGTGCTGCATGTTAAAAGACCTTTCAAAACTAATTTGAATTTATTCTATTGACTAATAATTAGAGATGAGCAAACCGGCCGTGGTTCGGCTCGAGTTCGGTTCGCCGAACGGAGGTCTCGTTCGAGTTCGGTTCGGCGAACCAAATTCGGCGAACCACTCGAACCGCATAGGAAACAATGGGAGGCAATCAAAAACACATAAAAACACCTAGAAAACACCCTCAAAGGTGTCCAAAAGGTGACAAACAACTCACAACACAACACAAACACATGGGAAAGTGACAAGAACAAATTCTCATGCAAAAACAAAACAGCGCTACAAGGAAAAGAGGATGCGAGACAGATATAGGCATGGCATGCCCTTCTAAAATCATGTAGAACACCGCAAGGTTACTCCAAGCGGAGTCTCCCTTTTTTCCAAAAATTGGGCCACATACACACACCCACCCCTTCAGTGGCAGCACTTGTGCCCCAGTTGTACACTTCATAGGTAAATTTGCATCAAGCACATTCAAAAATACGCCATACTTAACCGTCCCCAGGATGACACCGGGGTAGGTAGCAAAGTCTTTCCTGATCAAAGCTCTGTTCATCTTGGATTATTTTTAAAAACTATGTAAGCAAGAGTTACTCCAAGCGGAGTCTCCCTTTCTTCCAAAAATTGGGCCACACACACCAACCCCTTCAGTGGCAGCACTTGTGCCCCAGTTGAACACTTCACAGGTAGATTTGCATCAAGCACATTCAAAAATACGCCATACTTAACTGTCCCCAGGATGACAACGGGGTAGGTAGCTAAGTCTTTTCTGATCCCAGCTCTGTTCATCTTGGATCATTTTTAAAACAATGTAAGCAAGGGTTACTCCAAGCGGAGTCTCCCTTTTTTCCAAAAATTGGGCCACACACACACCCACCCCTTTAGTGGCAGCACTTGTGCCCCAGTTGTACACTTCACAGGTAGATTTGTATCAAGCACATTCAAAAATACGCCATATTTAATCGTCCCCAGGATGACACCAGGGTAGGTAGCTGAGTCTTTCCTGATCCCAGCTATGTTCATCTTGGATCATTTTTAAAAACAATGTAAGCAAGGGTTACTCCAAGCGGAGTCTCCCTTTTTCCAAAAATTGGGCCACACACACACACCCACCCCTTCAGTGGCAGCACTTGTGCCCCAGTTGTACACTTCACAGGTAAATTTGCATCAAGCACATTCAAAAAAACGCCATACTTAACCGTCCCCAGAATGACACCGGGGTAGGTAGCAAAGTCTTTCCTGATCAAAGCTCTGTTCATCTTGGATTATTTTTAAAAACAATGTAAGCAAGGGTTACTCCAAGCGGAGTCTCCCTTTTTTCCAAAAATTGGGCCACACACACCTACCCCTTCAGTGGCAGCACTTGTGCCCCAGTTGAAAACTTCACAGGTAGATTTGCATCAAGCACATTCAAAAATACGCCATACTTAACTGTCCCCAGGATGACAGCGGGGTAGGTAGCTAAGTCTTTTCTGATCCCAGCTCTGTTCATCTTGGATCATTTTTAAAACAATGTAAGCAAGAGTTACTCCAAGCGGAGTCTCCCTTTTTTCCAAAAATTGGGCCACACACACACCCACCCCTTTAGTGGCAGCACTTGTGCCCCAGTTGTACACTTCACAGGTAGATTTGTATCAAGCACATTCAAAAATACGCCATATTTAATCGTCCCCAGGATGACACCAGGGTAGGTAGCTAAGTCTTTCCTGATCCCAGCTATGTTCATCTTGGATCATTTTTAAAAACAATGTAAGCAAGGGTTACTCCAAGCGGAGTCTCCCTTTTTCCAAAAATTGGGCCACACACACACACCCACCCCTTCAGTGGCAGCACTTGTGCCCCAGTTGTACACTTCACAGGTAAATTTGCATCAAGCACATTCAAAAAAACGCCATACTTAACCGTCCCCAGAATGACACCGGGGTAGGTAGCAAAGTCTTTCCTGATCAAAGCTCTGTTCATCTTGGATTATTTTTAAAAACAATGTAAGCAAGGGTTACTCCAAGCGGAGTCTCCCTTTTTTCCAAAAATTGGGCCACACACACCTACCCCTTCAGTGGCAGCACTTGTGCCCCAGTTGAAAACTTCACAGGTAGATTTGCATCAAGCACATTCAAAAATACGCCATACTTAACTGTCCCCAGGATGACAGCGGGGTAGGTAGCTAAGTCTTTTCTGATCCCAGCTCTGTTCATCTTGGATCATTTTTAAAACAATGTAAGCAAGAGTTACTCCAAGCGGAGTCTCCCTTTTTTCCAAAAATTGGGCCACACACACACACCCACCCCTTCAGTGGCAGCACTTGTGCCCCAGTTGTACACTTCACAGGTAAATTTGCATCAAGCACATTCAAAAATATGCCATACTTAACCGTCCCCAGGATGACACCGGGGTAGGTAGCAAAGGCTTTGCTGAACCATGACTTGTTCATCTTGGCTCCTTTTAAAAAACACAGCAAGCAAGGGTTACTCCAAGCGGAGTCTCCCTTTTTTCCAAAAATTGGGCCACACACACATTCACCCCGTCAGTGGCAGCACTTGTGCCCCAGTTGTACACTTTACAGGTAGATTTGCATCAAGCACATTCAAAATCCACAAGCATTTACTCTCCCCAGGATGACACAGGGGCAGTAAATTTCTTGTGGATCCATGACTTGTTCATTTTGATGATAGTTAGTCTGTCCACATGTCACTGGACAGACGCGTGCGCTTTTCTGTCAGCACACACCCAGCAGCACTGAAGACACGTTCAGAGACAACGCTGGCAGCTGGACATGACAAAATCTCTAAGGCTTAAGTGGAAAGCTCTGGCCATTTTTCAAGATTTGAAGCCCAAAATGAGCAAGGCTCCATTTGCAAAGTCATGGCATCGATGTTCATTTGGAAATAGTCCTGTATCATCCTCTCCAGCCGTTGACTATGTGTCAGACTTGTTGTCTCTGGTGGCTTTGCAAAGGATGGTCTAAAAAAATTCTGAAAAGATTCAATAAAATTCCTGTTACCAGCACCAGATACGGTGCTGCTGGTATGTGAAGACTGTTGAAGATGACGAGACCATCCCATGTTTGTTAAGTTACAACTGGGAGATTCACTCCCTGCACCACGGTTGTTTGGTGGAAAAGCCGAGCTAAGATCGAGTAACAGCTTTTGCTGATACTCCTGCATACGTGCATCCCTTTCTATGGCTGGAATTATGTCACAAAATTTGGACTTGTACCGGGGATCTAATAGTGTGACAAGCCAGTAGTCATCATCACTTCTAATTTTGACAATACGAGGGTCATGTTGAAAGTAGTGCAGCAAGAAGGCGCTCATGTGTCTTGCGCAGCCATGCGGACCAAGTCCACACTGTGTTTGTGGCATGGAGGTGCTAACCGTTCTTTCTTCCTCTTACATCTCCCCCAACCTCTTTCAACTGAAATTTGATCAAGGTCTCCCTCATCCGCTGAGTCTTTTTATGTCCATGGACAGTTCGTCCTCCATTTCTTCATGTTCTCCTGCACTTTCCTCAACATTTCGCCTGCTACCATGCGCCCTTGTTGATCCCTGTCCCCCATGGTCCCATGCCTGCAGCCTTGGTGATGATGAACGTCTGGACCTTGGTGATGTTGTCTCTTGGGCATATGAATCCTCCTGTAGTTCCTCCCCTTCCAGTTGTCCCACCCCCTGACTCCGAATAGTGTTTAGCGTGTGCTCCAGCATGTAAATGACTGGAATTGTCATGCTGATAATGGCATTGTCAGCGCTAAACATATTCGTTGCCATGTCGAAGCTGTGCAGAAGGGTGCATAGGTCCTTGATCTGAGACCACTCCATCAGGGTGATCTGCCCCACCTCTGCATCTCGTTGGCCCAGGCTATATGTCATGACGTATTGCAACAGGGCTCGGCGGTGCTGCCACAGTCGCTGTAACATGTGGAGAGTTGAATTCCAGCGTGTCGGCACATCGCATTTCAGACGATGAACCGGCAGGCCGAAAGACTTCTGGAGCGATGCAAGTTGCTCAGCAGCGGTGGTTGAACGGCGGAAGTGAGCAGACAGTTTTAGTGCTCCGTTCAGAAGGCCATCTAAGCCGGGATAGTGTGTTAAAAATTGCTGGACAACAAGGTTCAACACGTGAGCCATACAAGGCACGTGTGTCACCTTGCCCAGGAGAAGCGCCGCACCCATGTTTGCAGCATTGTCGCACACTGCCTTACCAGGCTGCAGGTTGAGTGGAGACAACCATTTATTAAACTCAGTCCCCAGAGCTGCTCACAACTCAGCCGCTGTGTGACTCTTAGTTCCAAGACATTTAAAGCTAAAGACAGCCTGATGCCGTTGCGCTCTGCTGCCAGCATAGTAATGAGGGGTGCGTGATTCCTTCTGCACAGTTAGAACGCTGGTGGCCCGATCAGGCAGGCTTGGGGCGGAGGTGGAGGACCCAGACGAGGTAGAGGAGGCAGAAGCAGTGGCGGAACTTGGACAAACAGAGGATTGACACACAAGTCGTGGGGACGGCAAGACTTGTGCAGCAGACCCTTTACCATCTATCACCATAGATACCCAGTGCCCAGTCAGCGACATGTAACGTCCCTGTCCATGCTTACTGGTCCAAGTATCAGTGGTAAAATGCACCCGTTCACACACAGAGTTTCTCAAGGAAGCGGTGATGTTGTGTGTGACATGCTGGTGTAGCGCAGGCACACCTTTCTTAGAGAAGTAGTGGCGACTTGGCATCTTTTACTGGGGTACAGCTACAGACATAAGGTCTCTAAAATCCTGTGTGTCCACCAGGCAGAAAGGCAGCATTTCGGTAGCCAAGAGCTTACAGAGGGATAAAGTCAACCTCTTAGCTTTTTCATGGGTTGCAGGAAATGGCCTTTTATTTGTCCACATCTGAGGGACAGAGATCTGGCTGATGTGTGTAGACGGTGGTGAGTAGGGTGTCCCTGGAAAAATGCAGGTTTGTGAGCAAAGTGCAGGCGTAGACATGATGTTACCTTCATCCAACGTTGGTACTATCGATGTCTGAGAGAGCTGTACACACGGACTTCTTTCCCATTCCAAACCAACTGACGACCTACCAAGCAAACTGCCTGTTGCGGTTACAGTGGTGGAAGTTCTGCATGGAAAACCAGGTGTGACAGCTGTCCCCACAGTCCTAGAAGATGAATAGATGCACTTGAAGGGGCAGGCGGTGGATGGTTCACTCCGCTAGACCGCATTGCAGCACGGTGAGCTTCCCACTGGGACATAAGAAATTTATTCATGTGAAGATTCATGGAAGAAGTTGTCAAACTCCTGAGGTTTTGCCCTCTAATAACAGAATCATGACAAATTTTACATATCACATGATTTGGGCGATCTCTTGCTATGTCAAAAAAGGTCCAGGCTAGGCAAGGCTTAGAGGGAATGCGACCTGCTGAGCCCTCCCGACTAGTGCTCAGAGGCAGAGTGGTGGTAAAGAAAGCATTTGTATGCGTACTACCAGTACTACTCCTCTGTCCAAGAAGGCGCAAGGTAACTTCGTCGTCAGTAGCATCCTCCTCCACCGCCTCTGTTGACCTCCTCGAGTGCCTGACTGTGGGTTGACAATAGGTGAGATCTAGAACTTCCTCATCAAGTGTTGTGTTTGCACTCCCCTCACCTTCAGACCGAGCCTCTTCCTGACGTGAACCAATATTTAAGTTGTCTCCCCAATCTGGTATCTGTGTCTCATCGTCATCAGTATGTTCCTCAATGTCTATAACAACAGGTTTTACAGTTTGTGAATAAGGGTCAACATTATGCTCAGAAACTTGGTCCTCACGGCCTGAATCAGAGTCACAAAGGTTCTGGGCATCACTGCAGACCATTTCCTCGTCTGTACTCACTGTAGTTTGGGAGCAGACCTCTGATTCCCAGGCTATAGTGTGACTGAACAGCTCTGCAGACACAGCCATCTTAGTTCCACCATACTGTGCAGGGCAGATGGAGACTTGAGAGCTGGGAGAAAGCAAGTGTGATTGGGATGACAACTCAGAGGACTGGTGTTTTTTGGATGCGGTAGTTGAGGTGGCGGAGAGGGCACTTGTTGGACCACTTGAGATCCGTTCAAACATTTTCTTTTTTTGGCCATCATCAACCTTTGTTCCAGTTGTTCGTGTCCGTAAAAAAGGGAGCACATCGGATTGTCCACGGTAAGTAGTAGACATCTTACTTTTGCTGGAAGATGGTCTATCTTCAGCAGATGTTAATGGAGCTTTGCCACCTTCCCCCGGACAAACCTTTTTTTTTCCTTTTCCAACATGCCTCTTCCCCTTTCCACCAGCATCTGTCATTTTACCACTCAGTTTGATTGCGACAAGATTGTGCACTTAAAATATGGTAGTAAAAATTGAGAGGTGGTGTAGATTGCAGCGGTGGTCTAGCTTTATTAACAAAATAAGTAGATTTGCACTAGTGGAACACTAATGGAAGTCCAACAGCCACTTTTAGGATGCCACTAAGTTTCCTCAGTGTTTTCTAGTAAAATGGCTTAGTAACAATGAGCTTGAATGTGTAATGCAGAGGTGCTGCAAATAGATTTGCACTAGTGGGGCACTAATGGAAGTCCAACAGCCACTTTTAGGATGCCACTAAGTTTACTCAGTGTTTGCTAGTATAATGGCTTAGTAACAATGATCTTGAGTGTGCAATGCAGAGGTGCTGCAAATAGATTTGCACTAGTGGGACACTAGTGGAAGTCCAACAGCCACTTTTAGGATGCCACTAAGTTTTCTCAGTGTTTGCTAGTATAATGGCTTAGTAACAATGAGTTTGAGTGTGCAATGCAGTGGTGCTGCAAATAGCTTTGCACCAGTGGGACAATAATGAAGTCCAACAGCCACTTTTAGGATGCCACTAAGTATCCTCAGTGTTTGCTAGTATAATAGCTTAGTAAAATTGAGTCTGAGTGTGCAATGCAGTGGTGCTGCAAAAAGCTTTGCACTAGTGGGACAATAAGAAGTCCAACAGCCACTTTTAGGATGCCACTAAGTTTCCTCAGTGTTTGCTAGTATAATGGCTTAGTAACAATGAGCTTGAATGTGCAACGCAGAGGTGCTGCAAATAGATTTGCACTAGTGGGACACTAATAGAAGTCCAACAGCCACTTTTAGGATGCCACTAAGTATCCTCAGTGTTTGCTAGTATAATAGCTTAGTAAAATTGAGTCTGAGTGTGCAATGCAGTGGTGCTGCAAAAAGCTTTGCACTAGTGGGACAATAAGAAGTCCAACAGCCACTTTTAGGATGCCACTAAGTTTCCTCAGTGTTTGCTAGTATAATGGCTTAGTAACAATGAGCTTGAATGTGCAACGCAGAGGTGCTGCAAATAGATTTGCACTAGTGGGACACTAATAGAAGTCCAACAGCCACTTTTAGGATGCTACTAAGTTTACTTCGTGTTTGCTAGTATAATGGCTTAGTAACAATGAGCTTGAGTGTGCAATGCAGAGGTGCTGCAAATAGATTTGCGCTAGTGGGACACTAATGGAAGTCCAACAGCCACTTTTAGGATGCCACTAAGTTTACTCAGTGTTTGCTAGTATAATGGCTTAGTAACAATGAGCTTGAGTGTGCAATGCAGAGGTGCTGCAAACAGATTTGCACTAGTGGGACACTAATGGAAGTCCAACAGCCACTTTTAAGATGCCACTAACTTTACTCAGTGTTTTCTAGTATAATGGCTTAGTCACAATGAGATTGAGTGTGCAATGCAGAGGTGCTGCAAATAGATTTGCACTAGTGGGACACTAATGGAAGTCCAACAGCCACTTTAAGGATGCCATTAAGTTTACTCAGTGTTTGCTAGTATAATGGCTTAGTAACAATGAGTTTGAGTGTGCAATGCAGTGGTGCTGCAAATAACTTTGCACCAGTGGGACAATAATGAAGTCCAACACCAACTTTTAGGATGCCACTAAGTATCCTCAGTATTTGCTAGTATAATAGCTTAGTAAAAATGAGTCTGAGTGTGCAATGCAGTGGTGCTGGAAAAAGCTTTGCACCAGTGGGACAATAAGAAGTCCAAAAGCCACTTTTAGGATGCCACTAAGTTTCCTCAGTGTTTGCTAGTATAATGGCTTAGTAACAATGAGCTTGAATGTGCAACGCAGAGGTGCTGCAAATAGATTTGCACTAGTGGGACACTAATAGAAGTCCAACAGCCACTTTTAGGATGCCACTAAGTTTACTCAGTGTTTGCTAGTATAATGGCTTAGTAACAATGAGCTTGAGTGTGCAATGCAGAGGTGCTGCAAATAGATTTGTGCTAGTGGGACACTAATGGAAGTCCAACAGCCACTTTTAGGATGCCACTAAGTTTACTCAGTGTTTGCTAGTATAATGGCTTAGTAACAATGAGCTTGAGTGTGCAATGCAATGGTGCTGCAAACAGATTTGCACTAGTGGGACACTAATGGAAGTCCAACAGCCACTTTGAAGATGCCACTAAGTTTACTCAGTGTTTGCTAGTATAATGGCTTAGTCACAATGAGCTTGAGTGTGCAATGCAGAGGTGCTGCAAATAGATTTGCACTAGTGGGACACTAATGGAAGTCCAACAGCCACTTTAAGGATGCCAATAAGTTTACTCAGTGTTTGCTAGTATAATGGCTTAGTAACAATGAGCTTGAGTGTGCAATGCAGAGGTGCTGCAAATAGATTTACACTAGTGGGACACTAATGGAAGTCCAACAGCCACTTTTAGGATGCCACTAAGTTTACTCAGTGTTTGCTAGTATAATGGCTTAGTAACAATGATCTTGAGTGTGCAATGCAGAGGTGCTGCAAATAGATTTGCACTAGTGGGACACTAATAGAAGTCCAACAGCCACTTTTAGAATGCCACTAAGTTTACTCAGTGTTTGCTAGTATAATGGCTTAGTAACAATGAGTTTGAGTGTGCAATGCAGTGGTGCTGCAAATAGCTTTGCACCAGTGGGACAATAATGAAGTCCAACAGCCACTTTTAGGATGCCACTAAGTATCCTCAGTGTTTGCTAGTATAATAGCTTAGTAAAAATGAGCTTGAATGTGCAATGCAGAGGTGCTGCAAATAGATTTGCACTAGTAGGACACTATTAGAAGTCCAACAGCCACTTTTAGGATGCCACTAAGTTTACTCAGTGTTTGCTAGTATAATGGCTTAGTAACAATGAGCTTGAGTGTGCAATGCAGAGGTGCTGCAAACAGATTTGCACTAGTGGGACACTAATGGAAGTCCAACAGCCACTTTAAGGATGCCACTAAGTTTACTCAGTGTTTGCTAGTATAATGGCTTAGTAACAATGAGCTGGAGTGTGCAAAGGGCAGGAAGGTACAGTGGCAGGGTTGTGGGTCTGTGTAAAGGGATGGAAGCTTCACTTTATATCCCTCCTAATGGGGAAATGCAGCGAGGAAGTCCCTGACCTTAGCTACACAGACACTCATATCTGTGGCTGTGGGAAAGGGCAAGCTGCCTGCTGCAGGAGCACACCAAGTCCAGTCATCATCTTGACCTACTGTAGCTTACTGTTCCAGATTGCAGGAGGATGAGGGACAACAATGTTAATGCCAGAACACTGCGAGCAGGTGGTGGGTTGGATGGCAGATAACGCCTCCAAACTCTTTGCTAGCACCACACTGTCTTCCACTTGCTCCATTCTCACTAGCCGAGAGTCTGGAGTGGACCACATAATTCTCAATATGATTCTTCCTCCTCCCACCATGTCGAGTCCCAGTTGACAAGTGAAACCACACTTGGACACTTTGAACAGCTCTTTACCTTTTCTGTTATGGCTTCTGCTGGCCTCTCGCTGTGCATGTTTCAAGAGGAAATTCTGTGTAGTGATGGCCAAATATTTGAGCAGCCACAGTTAGAAGACAACAGTGGTGGTGATTGGTAAATACTGTCTCAAGAGGTGGATGATGATGAAACACAGTTGTGAACAAGACATGCTAAGTTAACAAGTCAGAAGGAGGACCAGAGTGAGGAAATGGAAGATGAAGTGGCGAATGGTTAAACCACTTACCTAACTTGACAAGTTGGCATTCAAAGGATGGATAGCAATGCAGAGGGGGGGTTCCCCATAGCACTGCAACAGGCAGAAAGAGACACTTGGGTGGCTACAGAGATAAGGTAGTAAACGGTTTACCAGAGCACCCACATGCGGCCATATTCAAGTACAAGGGTTATGTGTTCCCAGTTTAGTGCTTTTATAGAGAGAGTGCAGAAGAGAAGAAAATGATAATTTGCAATTTGTGCCTTGCACAGATCAGCAGGGGCTTGACCACTACTAGTCTGACCAGCACCAGCATGCTCAGGCACATTCCATCCAAGCACCCGACAAAGTAAGCCAGTGGTACATGTTGGTCAATCCCCTGTCCAGGACAGCACATTTGCAAACATTGTCAGCAGCCACATACATTTCCTTGTCTCAGTAAAGCGTTCAGCTTTCCTTAACCTAGGCCTTAGAATGCAAGTAGAAATATGCAGCAATCCACCCACAAGCCCAAATACTAAACGAGCACATATTCAGACTGCTTGCCCTGGAAGTGTTGTCATTTAGACTTGGGTACTCTGAGGCTTTCCACAACTTCAGGACAGTGGCCGTCCCTCGCTATTCTTTACTACCTTCTTTAGTAAAGTAAAGTAGTAGTAAGTAGACAAGTGCTTGTGGACAGGGGTGCTAAACTTTCCTAATTAGAAGACTAGGGAAAGAGCACAAATAGGGTCTTATCAGATTAAAAAAAGCGGTGTATATGAAATAATACTCACCTAGCAAGGTTGTGAAAGTGACAACCCCTATGAAGGCTTAAAAGATGATGGTGGCTGACACAGCCCCACGTGGTTTAATATTTGGTGCTGGAGAGGAGCAGTGGGGTGGTGGGATGTGTATATTTATCAAATCTAACCTAAAACCTGTGTTGAATGATGACATTTTGGGGAACTGCAACAATGTAGAGTCAGTATGGGTAAATGTACATGGGGTGGGGTATAATGGAAAAATGCTAGTTGGAGTTTGCTATAAGCCTCCTAACATACCTGAACAAGTAGAGGGTGAAATGCTGGAACAAAATGAAAAGTCAACAAATACAAATAATAATCGGGTTCTTATTATGGGGGATTTTAACTATCCAGACATTCAGTGGGACATAGAATCTTCTGGTTGTGCTAAAAGCTGTAAGTTCTTATCTACAATTCAAGACAATTACCTCTCTAAGATGGTTGATGAACCGATCAGGGGAGATAATTTGCTAGATCTGGTCCTATCAAATAGACCAGATACAATTTCAGATCTACAGGTCCGGGAGCACTTGGGCACCAGCGATCATAATATGGTAAGCTTCAACGTAATATTCAATAGAACATTTAAAACCGGAAATGCTAAAACCTGGAATTTTAGGAAAGCTGATTTCAACAAATTAAGGGAAGAGCTTAATCATGTAGATTGGGATAATGTTATGGTAATTGGGGATACCGAACATAAATGGAGTAAGTTTAAGGATATACTACTAGAGTCATGTAAAACACTTATACCTTCTAGTAATAAAATGTCCAGGAATAAAAAGAAACCACTATGGATAAATAAGACTATACAAAGTATAATAAAACAAAAACAAAGAGTGTTTAAAATGTTAAAACCTGAGAATACAGAAATACGATACGATACACTTTATTGATCCCGTGGAAAATTATGGTATCACAGCAGCACAACTTAAATCATAACATGAATTACATAATTGACAAGACAGTAGAGTTGACAGAAGAACATTATACATTAGATTAGGACATACACAGCGGGTGAACTGAAAGTAGAAAAAATAAAGCAGACATTTACCTTGATGATTTAACACTAATGTTATTGTTGTACATTCCCATAGCAGTTGGCACAAATGATTTCCTATATTTTTCCTTCTTACACCTCAGAAGGATTAGCCGGTTACTGAAGGTGCTCTTCTGTCTTATGAATAGCTCATATAATGGATGTGCATTATTATTCATAATCGCCATACACTTTTTCAGAGTTCTTCTCTCCACTACCTCCTGAAAAGAGTCCAGATTGCAACCAACAGCAGAGCTTGCCTTCTTGATAAGCTTATTCAGCTTATTAGCATCAGAGACCCGTACACTACTAACCCAGCATATGAGTGCAAAACAGATGGCACTTGCCACAACAGACTGGTAGAACATTTCTAACATTTTGCTGCACACATTAAAAGACCTCAGTTTCCTTAGGAAATACAATCTGCTCATCCCCTTCTTGTAGACCATCTCTGAGTGGCATCTCCAGTCCAGTTTGCTATCCAGGTGGACCACCAAATATTTGTAACTCCCCACCTGCTCTACCTCCTGACCAGAAATAGTGATCGGTAAACATTCCATCTTTCTCCTGCTATAGTTGGCCACCAACTCCTTAGTTTTCTTAACATTTAGTTGTAGATAGTTACCATGGCACCAATCCACAAAATTCGACACCACGCTTCTATACTCCTCATCCCCCTGGTCCCCCCTAATACATCCAACAACCACGGAGTCATCCGAGAATTTTTGAAGGTGACAAAAATCAGATTTATACTGAAAGTCTAATGTATACAGTGTGAATAGGAAGGGCGCTAGCACCATTCTCTGAGGGGCACCTACACTGCTCAATAATCTGCTAGACACAACTGCTCCCATCTGTACAAACTGTGGCCGATCTGGTAGGTAGTCAGTTATCCAATTTCTCATCCCCTCCTCCACCTTCATATCAGTCATCTTTTTGTGTAGTAAAAGTGGCTGCAGGGTGTTAAATGCACTCGAGAAATCGAAGAACATTGCTCGCACAGTAGTTCCGTCATTCTCCAAAAATGAATGTACAGTATGTAACAGAGAAAGAATAGCATCGTCCACCCCCAATCTATGCCGGTAAGGATACTGTAGGGGGTCAATAAAAGCTCTCACCCTTGGACTCAAGTGAGCAAGCACTAATCTTTCCAAGGCCTTCATAGCATGAGATGTTAAGGCTACAGGACGATAGTCATTTAGGGTTGCAGGAGAAGTAGTCTTGGGTACCAGAACCAGACAGGAAGTTTTCCATAACACTGGTACCCTCTGTGTTTGTAGACTTCCATTAAATAGGTGTGTAAAGACCGTACACAGCTGGTCTGCACACTCTTTAAGGACACGTGGACTGAGTCCATCTGGCCCTGCAGCTTTACCAATGTTAAGTGACTTAAACTGCCTCCTCATATCATTTTCGGAGACTCTGAAATTAGTCTGCTCATCCTCCAATATCAATGTTGCAGAATTTGCACCAGAATCACATCCTCTGTCAGTTGGTGTTACACATGTATTGCTAAATCTATTGAAATACTCATTCATCTCATTAGCCTTGTCCAGTTTTCCTCCCCCATGCACAGACCTCAAATTAAGCCCAGTCAGTAATTTCATTCAAGACCAAACCTCCCTGGAATTATTGTGGGACAGTTTATTTTCAAGTTTGATTCTGAAGACTTCCTGGGCCTCCTTTATTTTATACTTCAATTCATGCTGTATCATTTTAATTTCCTCTTTGTCACCTAATTTAAATGCCTTTTTTTTCCTGTTGAGCAAATGCTTCAATTCTTTTGTTATCCATGGCTTGTTATTTGCAAAACACCTAATTTTTTTTAACAGGCACCAACATATCAATGCAGAAGTAAATGTAGTCAGTCACTCTACCAACCACTTCCTTAACATTTGTATACTCGTCCATTGTCCCAAGCAACACATCCCAGTCTGTAAGATGAAAGCAATCCTGTAAAACCTGTTCATTTGTTGGATTCCATTGTCTAATTGTTTTAATTGTAGCAGGCTGTTTACTAACAACAGGTTGGTAGACTGGTGACAAAAGTATAAGATTGTGGTAGGATTTCCCCAAGGGCGGCAGGGCAGACAATGAATAAGCATTCTTGACATTAGCATAAAGTAAATCCAAAATAATTTTGTCACGTGTTGTACATTTAACAAATTGATAGAATTTAGGTAAAGCAGTGGAAATTTTAGCCCGATTAAAATCCCCAGAGATTACAGTAAGTGACTTGGGGTGTTTCACCTGGAGCCGAGCAATGACTCCTGACAGCACTTCTCCTGCAGCCTCATGGTTTGCTGATGGTGGTATGTACAACACTATTGCAATTACGAGGGAGAATTCTCTAAAAATATAGTAAGGTCTGAGGCCAACGGCTAGCAGTTCAATGTTTGGACAACAATGGTGCTCCCTTACTATCACATGCCCATGATTGCCCCATCCGTTGTTTATGTAGAGTATAACTCCTCCACCCATTTTTTCCACTCTTCATAATGTCTCTATCAGCCCGGACCATGTGAAATCCTGGTACTGAAACACTTGAGTCAGGGATCTCTCCATGTAACCAAGTTTCAGTAAAACACATGAAACTGCTTTCCTTGTGCTCCCTCTGGGTCCAAATTAATGCCAGCAGTTCATCAGACTTATTTCCCAGTGATTGAACATTCCCCATGATGATGGACGGGACCACAAGTTTAAACCGTCTTCGCCTTGCTTTAAGTTTTTTGCCCGCTCTGCAACCTCTGAAAGGTCTCCTTACCTCACATGGGACACGTGGTCTACCCACTGCAGGAGAAGACATTAGCCTGTGCAGCTCCAGAAGTCGGCCCCTTGTATAAACAACACGTTTAGGAACTGACTTTGAGACATCAATCAATTTCTTGTCCATGTTTGTCGCACCAAGCCTGTCCGTAATAGATGGAATAAAGTGTTCGCCTCCAGACATAGCTGTACCAATTCCCAGACAGGTAGTGGCCGCCTGACAGTAGGTGCATATAATACCAGATCACAAAGCATACATCCAAGGTAAACATTCCAGAGGATCCAAGGTTCAGAAGGAGAAGGTACTGGAGAAAAATTCCTTAGAAGTTCCAAAACTGAGGTTGAGAAAGAAAAGGTTCACACAAAACAAAAATAATTCCATATTAAAACTATTGCTGCTGCAATGGGCTGCCACTAGCACGGCGCCTAATTGTCTTCATGCAGCAGAGAGCAGACAGACACATCTGCTCTCTTAGGAAGCTAGACAAGGTATGAATAGCATTTCAAAAGTATAAAGATATCAGTAGGAAATGCAAAAAAGAAATCAAGCAAGCAAAATTAGCTACTGAAACAAAAATCGCCAAGGACATTAAAATAAATCCCAAAATGTTTTATAAATATATTAATGCAAAAAGGAAAACAAAAGATAGTATCGTCCCCTTTAAATATCATAAGAAGTTAGTTATAGAGGACAAACAAAAGACTGAGATATTAAGCAGGCACTTCTCATCAGTGCTCACCAAGGAACAGACTGTTCCAGGGATCATTCAGCAAGTGAAAAATCAAAGTTCACCACCCGATATAAATAATTTAACTCAAGAAGAAGTACGCCTGCCTCTGAGTAAATTAAACATTGACAAATTCCCCAGGCCAGATGGCATTCATCCACAAATATTGAGGGAATTGATCTCCGTAATCGACAGACCGCTGTATCTAATCTTTTTAGACTCACTTGAAACAGGGTGGGGGACTCAGGATTGGAGGATTGCTCATGTGATACTGATATTTAAGAAAGGTAAGAGGGTGGATCCAGGCAACTACCGTCCAGTAAGCCTGACATCAGTAGTATGCAAAGTTTTTGAGGGCATTTTAAGGGATGACATGCAAAAATATATTGCAGAAAATAATATAATAACTGACAGACAGCATGGATTCATAAAAGATAAGTTGTGTCTAACCAACCTGTTGGGGTTCTATGAGAAGGTAAGTGCAAATCTGGATATTGGTAATTCAGCTGATGTGATTTATTTGGACTTTGCAAAGGCATTTGATACTGTAACACATAATAGCTTCATACTAAAGCTCCAGAAGCAAGGACTAGGGGAAACTATATGCAACTGGGTAAGGAATTGGCTAAAAGATAGGAAACAAAGAGTAGTCATAAATGGTACGTTCTCTAAATGGGTTATAGTAAGCAGTGGGGTGCCACAGGGATCTGTGCTAAGACTAATTCTTTTTAATCTCTTTATTAATGACCTCGTGGATGGGATTTATAGTAAAGTGTCAGTCTTTGCTGATGACACCAAACTATGTAGGATATTAAAAAATGACCTTGATAGCACAATATTACAAAAGGATCTGGATAAGATGTCAGAATGGGCAGATACTTGGCAAATGAGATTTAATGTTGATAAATGTAAAGTAATGCACCTAGGATGGAGTAATCCTATAGCTGCATGTAAATTAAAAGGAAGTAAACTCGGGACTATAGAACAGGAGAAGGACTTGGGTATTCTCATTACAAATAAGCTGAGCAGCAGTACTCAATGTCAGGCAGCAGCTGCTAAAGCAAACGAATTTTTAGGGTGTATAAAAAGAGAGATTAGATACCGGAATCCCAATGTATTATTTATTACCCCTCTATAAATCACTTGTAAGGCCACATCTAGAATATGGGATCCAGTTTTGGGCTCCACATTTTACAAAGGACATACTGAAGTTAGAATCAGTTCAAAGTCGGCTAACTAGACTACTACAAGGAATGGAAGGCCTCCCATATGATGAGAGGTTGAAAAAGTTAGATTTGTTTAGCTTAGAAAAAAGACGTCTCAGCGGAGATCTCATTTATATGTATAAATACATGTGTGGTCAATACAAAGGACTGGAACATGACTTATTTCTTCCAAAGACAGTACTAAGGACCAGGGGGCATATACTGCGAGTGGAAGAAAAGTGATTCCGGCAGCTAAATAGGAAAGGGTTCTTTACAATTAGAGCAGTCAGACTGTGGAATGCCCTACCACAAGAGGTAGTGATGGCAGACACTATAACAGCTTTTAAAAAATTGGCTGGATGACTTCCTTAGTACACACAACATTGTTGGTTATAAGTGACTTAGGGACAAAATGTAGAATTGGTGGAGGAAGGTTGAACTAGATGGACCTAGGCCTTTTTTCAACCTATGTAACTATGTAACGCTGCACTAACGCCAATGAGAAAGATTGTTGATTAATAATAAATATTTTATTCCATAGCTCAACGCGTTTAAAGGATCCAGTCCCCTTCTTCAGGACTAGAGATGAGCGAACCGGTCCCGGTTCGGCTCGAGGCCGGTTCGCCGAACGGAGGTCCCGTTCGAGTTCGGCTCGTCGAACGTTCGACGAACCGAACTCGAACTGCATAGGAAACAATGGCAGGCAATCACAAACACAGAAAAACACCTAGAAAACACCCTCAAAGGTGTCCAAAAGGTGACAAACAACTCAAACACATGGGAAAGAGACAAGGACATATACTCATGCGAAAACAAAACAGCTGGACAAGGAAAAAGAGGAGGACACACAGATATAGGCATGGCATGCCCTTCTAAAGTCATGTAAAACACCGCAAGGTGACTCCAAGCGGAGTCTCTCTTTTTTCCAAAAATTGGGCCACACTGACACCCACCCCTTCAGTGGCAGCAGTTGTGCCCCAGTTGTACACTTCACAGCTACATTTGCATCAAGCACATTCAAAAATACGCCATTCTTATCCGTCCCCAGGATGACACCGGGGTAGGTAGCAAAGTCTTTCCTGATCCCAGCTCTGTTCATCTTGGCTTCTTTTAAAAACACAGCAAGCAAGGGTTACTCCAAGCGGAGTCTCCCTTTTTTCCAAAAATTGGGCCACACAGACACCCACCCCATCAGTGGCAGCACTTGGGCCCTAGTTGCAAACAGGATGTTTTGATTTGCATCAAGCACATTCAAAAATACGCCATAATTAACCGTCCCCAGCATGACACCGGGGTAGGTAGATAAAGTCTTTGCTGACCCATGACTTGTTCATCTTGGCTTCTTTTAAAAACAATGTAAGCAAGGGTTACTCCAAGCGGAGTCTCCCTTTTTTCCAAAAATTGGGCCCCACACACACCCACCCCTTCAGTGGCAGCAGTTGTGCCCCAGTTGTACACTTCACAGCTACATTTGCATCAAGCACATTCAAAAATACGCCATTCTTATCCGTCCCCAGGATGACACCGGGGTAGGTAGCAAAGTCTTTCCTGATCCCAGCTCTGTTCATCTTGGCTTCTTTTAAAAACACAGCAAGCAAGGGTTACTCCAAGCGGAGTCTCCCTTTTTTCCAAAAATTGGGCCACACAGACACCCACCCCATCAGTGGCAGCACTTGGGCCCTAGTTGCAAACAGGATGTTTTGATTTGCATCAAGCACATTCAAAAATACGCCATAATTAACCGTCCCCAGCATGACACCGGGGTAGGTAGATAAAGTCTTTGCTGACCCATGACTTGTTCATCTTGGCTTCTTTTAAAAACAATGTAAGCAAGGGTTACTCCAAGCGGAGTCTCCCTTTTTTCCAAAAATTGGGCCCCACACACACCCACCCCTTCAGTGGCAGCAGTTGTGCCCCAGTTGTACACTTCACAGCTACATTTGCATCAAGCACATTCAAAAATACGCCATTCTTATCCGTCCCCAGGATGACACCGGGGTAGGTAGCAAAGTCTTTCCTGATCCCAGCTCTGTTCATCTTGGCTTCTTTTAAAAACACAGCAAGCAAGGGTTACTCCAAGCGGAGTCTCCCTTTTTTCCAAAAATTGGGCCACACAGACACCCACCCCATCAGTGGCAGCACTTGGGCCCTAGTTGCAAACAGGATGTTTTGATTTGCATCAAGCACATTCAAAAATACGCCATAATTAACCGTCCCCAGCATGACACCGGGGTAGGTAGATAAAGTCTTTGCTGACCCATGACTTGTTCATCTTGGCTTCTTTTAAAAACAATGTAAGCAAGGGTTACTCCAAGCGGAGTCTCCCTTTTTTCCAAAAATTGGGCCCCACACACACCCACCCCTTCAGTGGCAGCAGTTGTGCCCCAGTTGTACACTTCACAGCTACATTTGCATCAAGCACATTCAAAAATACGCCATTCTTATCCGTCCCCAGGATGACACCGGGGTAGGTAGCAAAGTCTTTCCTGATCCCAGCTCTGTTCATCTTGGCTTCTTTTAAAAACACAGCAAGCAAGGGTTACTCCAAGCGGAGTCTCCCTTTTTTCCAAAAATTGGGCCACACAGACACCCACCCCATCAGTGGCAGCACTTGGGCCCTAGTTGCAAACAGGATGTTTTGATTTGCATCAAGCACATTCAAAAATACGCCATAATTAACCGTCCCCAGCATGACACCGGGGTAGGTAGATAAAGTCTTTGCTGACCCATGACTTGTTCATCTTGGCTTCTTTTAAAAACAATGTAAGCAAGGGTTACTCCAAGCGGAGTCTCCCTTTCTTCCAAAAATTGGGCCCCACACACACCCACCCCTTCAGTGGCAGCAGTTGTGCCCCAGTTGTACACTTCACAGCTACATTTGCATCAAGCACATTCAAAAATACGCCATTCTTATCCGTCCCCAGGATGACACCGGGGTAGGTAGCAAAGTCTTTCCTGATCCCAGCTCTGTTCATCTTGGCTTCTTTTAAAAACACAGCAAGCAAGGGTTACTCCAAGCGGAGTCTCCCTTTTTTCCAAAAATTGGGCCACACAGACACCCACCCCATCAGTGGCAGCACTTGGGCCCTAGTTGCAAACAGGATGTTTTGATTTGCATCAAGCACATTCAAAAATACGCCATAATTAACCGTCCCCAGGATGACACCGGGGTAGGTAGCAAAGTCTTTCCTGATCCCAGCTCTGTTCATCTTGGATCATTTTTAAAAAACACAGCAAGCAAGGGTTACTCCAAGTGGAGTCTCCCTTTTTTCCAAAAATTGGGCCACACAGACACCCCATCAGTGGCAGCACTTGTGCCCTAGTTGCAAACAGGATGTTTTGATTTGCATCAAGCACATTCCAAATCCACAAGCATTTACTCTCCCCAGGATGACACAGGGGTAGTAAATTCCTTGTGGATCCATGACTTGCTCATTTTGATGAACGTCAGTCTGTCCACATTGTCACTGGACAGACGCGTGCGCTTATCTGTCAGCACACACCCAGCAGCACTGAAGACACGTTCAGAGACAACGCTGGCAGCTGGACACGACAAAATCTCAAAGGCGTAACTGGAGAGCTCTGGCCATTTTTCTAGATTTGAAGCCCAAAAGGAGCAAGGCTCCATTTGCAAAGTCATGGCATCGATGTTCATTTGGAGATACTCCTGTATCATCCTCTCCAGCCGTTGACTATGTGTCAGACTTGTTGTCTCTGGTGGCCTTGCAAAAGTGGGTCTAAAAAAATTATGAAAAGATTCCATAAAATTGCTGTTACCAGCACCAGATACGGTCCTACTGGTACGGGTAGACTGTTGAAGATGACTAGACCGTCCCATGTTTGTCAAGTTACAACTGGGAGATTCCCTCCCTGCACCTGCACGGTTGTTTGGTGGAAAAGCCGAGCTAAGATCGAGTAACAGCTTCTGCTGATACTCCTGCATACGTGCGTCCCTTTCTATGGCTGGAATTATGTCACAAAATTTGGACTTGTACCGGGGATCTAATAGTGTGGCAATCCAGTAGTCATCATCACTTCTAATTTTGACAATACGACTGTCATGTTGGAGGTAGTGCAACAAAAAGGCACTCATGTGTCTTGCACAGCCATGCGGACCAAGTCCACGCAGTGTTTGTGGCATAGAGGTGCTACCCGTTCTTTCTTCCTCTGACATCTCCCCCCAACCTCTTTCAACTGAAATTTGACCAAGGTCTCCCTCATCCGCTGAGTCTTCCATGTCCATGGACAGTTCGTCCTCCATTTCTTCATGTTCTCCTGCACCTTGCTCAACATTTCGCCTGCTACTATGCTCCCTTGTCGATCCCTGTCCCCCATGGTCCCATGCCTGCTGCGTTGGTGATGATGAACGTCTGGACCTTTGTGATGTTGTTGTCCCTTGCGCATATGAATCCTCCTGTAGTTCCTCCCCTTCATGTTGTCCCACCCCCTGACTCCGAATAGTGTTTAGCGTGTGCTCCAGCATGTAAATGACTGGAATCGTCATGCTGATAATGGCATTGTCAGAGCTAAACATATTCGTCGCCATGTCGAAACTGTGCAGAAGGGTGCATAGGTCCTTGATCTGAGACCACTCCATCAGGGTGATCTGCCCCACCTCTGCATCTCGTTGGCCCAGGCTATACGTCATGACGTATTGCACCAGGGCTCTGCGGTCCTGCCACAGTCGCTGTAACATGTGGAGAGTTGAATTCCAGCGTGTCGCCACATCGCATTTCAGGCGATGAACCGGCAGGCCGAAAGACTTCTGGAGCGATGCAAGTCGCTCTGCTGCGGCGCTTGAACGGCGGAAGTGAGCAGACAGTTTTCGTGCCCTGTTCAGAAGGCCATCTAGGCCGGGATAGTGTGTTAAAAATTGCTAGACGACAAGGTTCAACACGTGAGCCATACAAGGTACGTGTGTAACCTTGCCCAGGCGAAGGGCCGCACCCAGGTTTGCAGCATTGTCGCACACGGCCTTACCAGGCTGCAGGTTGAGTGGAGACAACCATTTATTAAACTCGGACCGCAGAGCTGACCACAACTCCTCAGCTGTGTGACTCTTATTCCCAAGACATGTCAAGCTAAAGACCGCCTGATGCCGTTGCGCTCTGCTGCCAGCATAGTAATGAGGGGTGCGTGATTCCTTCTGCGCAGTGAGAACGCTGGTGGCCTGACCAGGCAGGCTTTGGGCGGAGGTGGAGGACCCAGATGAGGTGGAGGATGCAGAAGCAGTGGCGGAACTTGGACAGACAGAGGATTGACACACAAGTCGTGGGGACGGCAAGACTTGTGCAGCAGACCCTTCACCATCTATCACCATAGTTACCCAGTGCCCAGTCAGCGACATGTAACGTCCCTGTCCATGCTTACTGGTCCAAGTATCGGTGGTGAAATGCACCCGTTCACACACAGAGAGTTTTTCAAGGAAGCGGTGATGTTGTGTGCGACATGCTGGTGTAGCACGGGCACACCTTTCTTAGAGAAGTAGTGGCGACTAGGCATCTGGTACTGGGGCACAGCGACAGACATAAGGTCTCTAAAATCCTGTGTGTCCACTAGGTGGAAAGGCAGCATTTCGGTAGCCAACAGCTTACAGAGGGATAGAGTCAACCTCTTAGCTTTGTCATGGGTCGCAGGAAGTGGCTTTTTATTTGACCACATCTGAGGGACAGAGATCTGGCTGCTGTGTGTAGACGGTGTTGAGTAGGGTGTCCCTGGAAAAATGCAGATTTGTGAGGAAAGTGCAGGCGGAGACATGATGTTGCCTTCATCCAACGTTGGTGCTATCGATGTCTGAGAGAGCTGTACACACTCACTTGTTTCCCCTTCCAAACCAACTGACGACCTACCAAGCAAACTTCCTGTTGCGGTTACAGTGGTGGAAGTTTTGCGTGGAAAAACAGGTGTGACAGCTGTCCCCACAGTCCTAGAAGATGAAGAGCGCGTGGATGCACTGGAAGGGGCAGGCGGTGGATGGTTCGCTCTGCTAGGCCGCATTGCAGCACAGTGAGCTTCCCACGGGGACCTATGATATTTATTCATGTGACGATTCATGGAAGAAGTTGTCAAACTGCTGAGGTTTTGACCTCTACTAAGAGAACCATGACAAAGTTTACAGATCACATAATTTGGGCGATCTTTTTCTATGTCAAAAAAGGACCAGGCTAGGCAAGGCTTAGAGGCCATGCGACCTGTTGATCCACCCCGAATAATGCTCATAGGCAGAGTGGTGGCTGAGGATGCAGTTGTAGACGTGCTACCAGTGCTCCGACTCTGTCCGGGAAGGCGCAAGGTAACTTCGTCGTCGGTTGCATCCTCCTCCACCGCCTCTGTTGACCTCCTCGAGTGCCTGACTGGGGGTTGACAGTAGGTGGGATCTAGAACTTCATCATCAATTGTTGTGTTTGCACTCCCCTCCCCCTCAGACCGAGCCTCTTCTTGCCCTGACCGAATATTTAAGTTGTCATCCCAATCGGGTATCTGCGTCTCATCTTCATCAGTATGTTCCTCATTGTCTATAACCACAGGTGTTACAGTTTGTGACAAAGGGTCAACATTATGCTCAGAAACTTGGTCCTCACGGCCTGAATCAGACTCACAAAGGTTCTGGGCATCACTGCAGACCATTTCCTGTTCTGTACTCACTGTAGCTTTGGAGCAGACCTCTGATTCCCAGGCTATAGTGTGACTGAACAGCTCTGCAGACTCAGCCATCTCAGTTCCACCCTACTGTGCAGGGCTGATGGAGACTTCAGAGCTGGGAAAAATCAAGTGTGATTGGGATGACAACTCAGAGGACTGGTGTTTTTTGGATGCGGTACTTGAAGTGGCTGAGAGGGCACTTGTTGGACCACTTGAGATCCATTCAAGCATTTTCCTTTTTTGCCCATCATCTACCTTTCTTCCTGTTGTTCGTGTCCGTAAAAAAGGGAGCACATCGGATTGTCCACGGTAAGTAGTAGACATCTTACTTTTGCTGGTAGATGGTCTATCTTCAGCAGATGATAATGGAGCTTTGCCACCTTCCCCACAGACAAAACCTTTTTTGCCTTTTCCACCACGCCTCTTCCCCTTTCCACCAGCATCTGTCATTTTGCCACTCATGTTGATTGCGACAAGATTGTGGACTGAAAATGTGGTAGTAAAAATTGAGAGGTGGTGAAGATTGCAGTGGTGGTCTAGCTTTATTAACAGCAGAATAATAAAGAATAAATATCCCTGACAATGCAACTACGGCCCTTAAACTGGCAGCAAAAATTGCTAGTATAATGGCTTAGTTATAATGAGTTGGAGTGTGCAATGCAGGCAGACGCGCTCTGCAAATGTCTTTGCACTAGTGGGACTATAGCAAAGTCCAATAGCCACGTATAGGATGCCACTAGGTACACTGAGTGTTTGCTAGTATAATGGCTTAGTTATAATGAGTTGGAGTGTGCAATGCAGGCAGACGCGCTCTGCAAATGTCTTTGCACTAGTGGGACTATATCAAAGTCCAATAGCCACAGATAGGATGCCACTAGGTACACTGAGTGTTTGCTAGTATAATGGCTTAGTTATAATGAGTTGGAGTGTGCAATGCAGGCAGACGCGCTCTGCAAATGTCTTTGCACTAGTGGGACTATAGCAAAGTCCAATAGCCACAGATAGGATGCCACTAGGTACACTGAGTGTTTGCTAGTATAATGGCTTAGTTATAATGAGTTGGAGTGTGCAATGCAGGCAGACGCGCTCTGCAAATGTCTTTGCACTAGTGGGACTATAGCAAAGTCCAATAGCCACAGATAGGATGCCACTAGGTACACTGAGTGTTTGCTAGTATAATGGCTTAGTTATAATGAGTTGGAGTGTGCAATGCAGGCAGACGCGCTCTGCAAATGTCTTTGCACTAGTGTGACTATAGCAAAGTCCAATAGCCACGTATAGGATGCCACTAGGTACACTGAGTGTTTGCTAGTATAATGGCTTAGTTATAATGAGTTGGAGTGTGCAATGCAGGCAGACGCGCTCTGCAAATGTCTTTGCACTAGTGGGACTATAGCAAAGTCCAATAGCCACGTATAGGATGCCACTAGGTACACTGAGTGTTTGCTAGTATAATGGCTTAGTTATCATGAGTTGGAGTGTGCAATGCAGGCAGACGCGCTCTGCAAATGTCTTTGCACTAGTAGGACTATAACAAAGTCCAATAGCCACAGATAGGATGCCACTAGGTACACTGAGTGTTTGCTAGTATAATGGCTTAGTTATAATGAGTTGGAGTGTGCAATGCAGGCAGACGCGCTCTGCAAATGTCTTTGTACTAGTGGGACTATAGCAAAGTCCAATAGCCACAGATAGGATGCCACTAGGTACACTGAGTGTTTGCTAGTATAATGGCTTAGTTATAATGAGTTGGAGTGTGCAATGCAGGCAGATGCGCTCTGCAAATGTCTTTGCACTAGTGGGACTATAGCAAAGTCCAATAGCCACGTATAGGATGCCACTAGGTACACTGAGTGTTTGCTAGTATAATGGCTTAGTTATCATGAGTTGGAGTGTGCAATGCAGGCAGACGCGCTCTGCAAATGTCTTTGCACTAGTGGGATTATAGCAAAGTCCAATAGCCACAGATAGGATGCCACTAGGTACACTGAGTGTTTGCTAGTATAATGGCTTAGTTATAATGAGTTGGAGTGTGCAATGCAGGCAGACGCGCTCTGCAAATGTCTTTGCACTAGTGTGACTATAGCAAAGTCCAATAGCCACGTATAGGATGCCACTAGGTACACTGAGTGTTTGCTAGTATAATGGCTTAGTTATAATGAGTTGGAGTGTGCAATGCAGGCAGACGCGCTCTGCAAATGTCTTTGCACTAGTGGGACTATAGCAAAGTCCAATAGCCACAGATAGGATGCCACTAGGTACACTGAGTGTTTGCTAGTATAATGGCTTAGTTATAATGAGTTGGAGTGTGCAATGCAGGCAGATGCGCTCTGCAACTGTCTTTGCACTAGTGGGACTATAGCAAAGTCCAATAGCCACGTTTAGGATGCCACTAGGTACACTGAGTGTTTGCTAGTATAATGGCTTAGTTATCATGAGTTGGAGTGTGCAATGCAGGCAGACGCGCTCTGCAAATGTCTTTGCACTAGTGGGACTATAGCAAAGTCCAATAGCCACAGATAGGATGCCACTAGGTACACTGAGTGTTTGCTAGTATAATGGCTTAGTTATAATGAGTTGGAGTGTGCAATGCAGGCAGACGCGCTCTGCAAATGTCTTTGCACTAGTGGGACTATAGCAAAGTCCAATAGCCACAGATAGGATGCCACTAGGTACACTGAGTGTTTGCTAGTATAATGGCTTAGTTATAATGAGTTGGAGTATGCAGAGGACACGAGGGTACAGTGCCAGGATTTTGGGGCTCTGTGTAGAGGAATGGAAGCCTGCCTTTCTATCCCTCCTAATAGGGAAATGCAGGGAGGAAATCCCTGACCTTGGCTACACAGACGCTGGCGCTGTTTTCAGGACCTGTCACCTTAACTCTGACCCTGCCGGTTTGAGCCCTTAAAAGGACTGCTAGAAAGTGCTATCCCTATGCTGTCCAGCGCTCTGTATGGAGCGCATACAGCTGTATCGGCGATAGGACTCAGGAGGACGGAGCTGCGACAGTGATGTCTGACACCAAAGACGCAGAAGAGATAATGGCGTCCTGGAGGAAAATGTCCGGTTTTATAATGCAGGGACATGTGACATGGACATCCTATCACACATGCCGTTGCTTCTCTGGCTAAAAGTCCACTTAGCTGTGTGTGTGTCTGGGATTGGCTGACATGCTGGCCCGCCCCACAAGACGCGCGCGCTTAGGGAAGGAAGACAAGAAAAAAAAAAAAAAAAATGGCGATCGCCATTATACAAACAGCAGTGATCTGAAGGCGCTGTTCCCGCACAGTATACACTGAAATGTCATAATAGTGTGATTCACAGAGTGACTTACACTATTACAGCAGAAACCAAGCTAGGATTTAGCTGGTTTTTTGCTGCTAGAACCGTTCTCGAACGTTTCTAGAACTATCGAGCTTTTGCAAAAAAGCTCGAGTTCTAGTTCGATCTAGAACATGCCCCAAAATCACTCGAGCCTAGAACTGGAGAACCACGAACCACGAACCGCGCTCAACTCTATTCAGGACCAAGAAAGAATCAACAATAACAATATTGTTAATTCTTGCTTGGTCCTGAAGAAGGGGACTTGATCCCTGAAATGCGTTGACCTATGGAATAAAAGAATTTATTATTTATCAACAATCTTTCTCATTGGTGGTACAGGAAGCATATTAGGTAAGGTGTAATAATAAATAGTTTCATCTACAAAGGG
The DNA here is from genome assembly GCF_048569485.1 of Anomaloglossus baeobatrachus. NCBI lineage: Eukaryota > Metazoa > Chordata > Amphibia > Anura > Aromobatidae > Anomaloglossus > Anomaloglossus baeobatrachus. The sequence continues at coordinate 615,264,978 of NC_134354.1, read as the reverse complement.
TCACTAGTGACATAGCTTTTTGTAGCTTGCTCTAGGATCTATGTTCTCAACTCCACCGCATAATAACAGATGAACAAAAAGACAATTTTTATGTTCTTTTTTTATTATGTATTCCCATGCATTGCTTCCCACCCAAACAAGCAAGCTCAGCAGCTCACCCAACAAGAAACAAACTGCTGCTCCAATGGAACCAGAAAGTGGGAGCAGCAGAGGCAGATGAATCTCCTAGCAGAGGCAAAGCAGGTGAAGGCTCACACATCTAAAAAAGCAGTAAGACGAGCTAAACAAAAAATGACCTCGGGTGATAATGTCAAGGCCATTTTAACTGTATTTGAAAGGGTCGCAGAGTGGAAGAAGGTAACATGGGAGCAGAGGGCTGAGGTTCTGATGCCCTATCAAACTGACGAGTCACAAAAGGCCTTTTATGAGCTAACCTTGTCTGAAGCCAAAAGTGAAAAAAAACAAAATACTGGCAAACTTAGAATTGATTTTAACTGTCAGGGCATGATTATTGTACCACTAAACTTACACTGTGACAAAACTCCAAACTCCCAAATATTTGTTTTCTTGCACCTTGTCCAAAGGTGGTTGCAAACAGATACCTCCTTTTCAGTTCAGATGGTGGAGTGGGTTGTTATGGGCTGATTTATTCACTCCGTTCGGAAGTCTGTTTATTCATGGGTTGTACAGAAAGATTCCCAAAATGCTGTGTCATGGGGTGTGATGAGGTAACATGGAGCAGGGGCACCTACACTGGCCTTAGGACTAGGGAAGCTTCCGATGTCGATGTTCCCAAAGATACGCCTAATGGTGACAATGTTTGGGCTACTTTCCTAACCCTAGCTCCTGAGTAGCCCTGGTCTATATCTCACCCCCTCTCATCCGCCCCTGGGAAGGGTCAGGACAGGAGTGGTTTATCCCACACAAATAGACAACCAGGGAAAAACTCAAAATCACTGTACACACACACACCAACACAAAGCTAAGACAATACATGCTCAGGAGGAAATAAAGAATCAGGGAGGAAATAAACAGTAAATGAAAATATTTCCACAACACACAAAATAGTGCACAGGAGATCACCAGAACAAGATCACCACAGCACAAGAACCGTTACCACAAATGAAGCTATAATAGTCATGGAGCAACATGCTCCCCAATCTTTTAAAGGACAGATATGGCTGTGATATGTGTCCTACAGCAATCTACAAGCTAGCAGAAATTAATGCAAGACTGATCACTTGTAAGAACACAACTGGTTGACACCCGAATCTGAATGTGCAACTCCAAAGCACCAGGGAAATCATAGTGTGACGTGTCAGTCTCTGCAGTGTGAACAGGGTCAGAAATCACCATGACACTCTGTGAGTTTAGAGCTGAACACCATGTGAGATGCTGATTGCCTAGTAAGCAGTATGGAAAAGTACCAGGTGGTCAAGAGTTTCATGCATAAGCCAGGGTTCATAAAATCTCCATAATGGGGTTCCTAAGAAGAAATTAAAAGGAAGGGTACTAGTGCCACAAATGAATCCATCTAAGATCCAAAGGGGCGGATGAGGTATTACTGAAGACTTCAGCTAATTACATAATTTGCTGGAGGTATCATGGCTCAGGGAAGATAACAAGCAATTGTCCCATGACCATCAAGTTGGTGAACTGTAAAGGCCACTTCACACATAACGAGATCATAAACGAGATCGTTACTACGTCACAGTTTCTGTGACACAAGAACGACTTCAATTGCGATCTCGTCACGTTTGACACGTACCAACGATTCACCCCCTGCTGCGAAATCGCTGATCGATGCCGAACAGCTTGGGCCATTTTTGGCTCTTTGGAGTCCTGCTGGGCTGCATGAATCTGTATGTCTGACACCCTACTAACGATTTCGTTGACGACCTAGATGAGATGCACGAAGGCGTGTTGTTGCGTCCCCGTTTCCACGCCCCTTCTGCACCCATTGGTTGGCGCTGAGAACAATAGTGTGTAGTTACGTCACAATTTCCGCGCCCCTCTCTGCACCGATTGGTTAGTAATGAGAACACTATTGCATTCTGATTGGGTATCGCTTCATGCTTTGTTCCCTTTTGAGTCTTCTAGGAGCACACCTGTGACTACACCCAGATTCATTCGTGCTTTGTTCCCGCTTGCTTGGTTTTCGGATCAAAGCCGCATCTGCACTTGGATTAATCCCTCATTTGTTCCCGAGCGTGTCGCTGTGAGGATCGAAACTGCTATTATTAATAGATAACATAGACGGCTGCATTTTCTGGACGCGGTAAGTCATTTTCGAAAAGTCTTTGTTACTTGTTCCATTTTTTTGTTATAGTATTGAAAGTATTTGTGTTTATAGATAGTAATTATTTTTGCGGATAATGAAAGTGGTTGGTTGTTATCTGTATACATATTGCCTTTTGTGCGTCCATCGTCCTTTTATTTGTCCTTATCTAGTATTGCTGGCTATTTTGTCTCTCTGCTACTGCTGCCTTTTTGTTTCTCTGACACAGTTACAGCCGCCATTTTGTTTCTCTGACACAGTTACACCCGCCATTTTGTTTCTCTGACACAGTTACAGCCGCCATTTTGTTTCTCTGACACAGTTACACCCGCCATTTTGTTTCTCTGACACAGTTACAGCCGCCATTTTGTTTCTCTGACACAGTTACAGCCGCCATTTTGTTTCTCTGACACAGTTACAGCCGCCATTTTGTTTCTCTGACACAGTTACAGCCGCCATTTTGTTTCTCTGACACAGTTACAGCCGCCATTTTGTTTCTCTGACACAGTTACAGCCGCCATTTTGTTTCTCTGACACAATTACAGCCGCCATTTTTTTTCTCTGACACAGTTAGAACTGGTGCACTTCTATGGGGGTGGCCATTTTAGTGTCTCTTCTACACCCCCCCAAAAAAATGTGATTGGTTTATAGCAACTTCTCTCATCTTTACATTTTTTTTTTGCAGTGTGGACAACATGAACGACATGCAGCGTGTTGTGCTGGGTGCTGCATTGATGTTTGAGGCCGGTCAGCTACGTGAAGGGGAACAGAGGCGTTCCAAACGAAAGCGCTGCATGTGGACCAGAGAGTGGCTGCAGAAGAGGTACAAATACTCCCACATGCAACTGCTAAGAGAGCTGCAGGAAAATAATCCTCAGGATTTCCACAATTTTCTGCGGATGTCAGAAGAATCATTCAGCCTTTTACTCGAAAGAGTTACGCCAATTATTCAGCGCAAGAATACAGCGATGCGTGCTGCCATCCCGGCAGATGAAAGATTGGCAGTCACGCTGCGTTTCCTGGCCACCGGACGCTCCCTGCAAGACTTACATTTTTCTTCTGCAATTTCAAGGTCCCTGCTCAGCGTTCTTATTCCGGAAACATGTAGAGCAATTTTCCACAGTCTGCGTAACTACATTGAGTTCCCCAAAACTGTGGAGGAATGGCAGAAGATTGCCTCCGATTTTGAGCACCTTTGGCAGTTCCCAAACTGTGGTGGTGCTTTGGACGGGAAACATGTGCGGATCACTCAACCATTGAACAGCGGCTCCTATTTTTATAACTATAAGGGCTATTTCAGCATCATCCTAATGGCCCTTGTGAATGCCAATTACGAATTTATTGCTGTTGATGTTGGCATGAATGGCAGGGTTTCTGACGGTGGGGTTTTAGAGCACACAGGCTTTGGTGAACGTTTGCAAAATGGTGAACTGCACTTGCCCCCCAACTCTGACACTACCGCAAACCTTAACTTTGTATTTGTGGGCGATGAAGCCTTCCCACTTCATCCCAATATCATGAAACCATTCCCCCAGAAAAGTCTAACGGCGGAAAGACAAAGGTTCAATTACAGATTATCAAGGGCATGCAGGGTTGTGGAAAATGCCTTTGGGATAATGGCAAATCGCTTCCGAGTTTTCCACACACCAATTAACCTGAGTCTACCATCAATAGACGCAGTTGTTTTGGCCTGTTGCGCCCTTCACAACTTTCTTCGACGGCGAGATGCTATTACGTACTGTCCAACAGGCTTTGTAGACTCTGTTGACTTAAATGGTGAAGTGGTGCTTGGCGAATGGCATTCTGAAGATCCCGCAATCGCAGGACTTCAACCATTGGCGCCCGGCAGAAATACCGATGATGCGAAGGCCTGTCGAGAAAAGTACTGCCAATATTTTAATGGTCCTGGTGCAATTACGTGGCAGCATTAGATAAACTTGTATTGAGCACATTTATGCTGAGTTTTATTTTCTTGTATTGATTTGTTTAAGAAACTTCCCTTCTTAATTTTAAAATATATGGTTACTTGTATTGTTATGTTCATCACATTTATACTAAAATGTCATTTTTGATGATTACTTTAATAAACAGTTGTTTTTACTTTCCACAAGATTTGTTTGTCATTCATTCATTATTAAGGGCTATTGTGGGGAGCAGTACCACCATTGCTGCCGTTCCATCACCCCCGGAGGCCCCATATAGCAGCGGCGGATTAAGGTGGCGTCACGAATATAAACTACAATCACCCCCACTGAAGCCATATCAGTTGACTCCCGGTAGGGTCACGAGGTGGGGCCCCGCCACCACTTACGACCCCCAGACTAGTCCGGCCCGGCACCGGGTGTCCCATAGTCCTGGGGTGGGCGAGTCATCACCGCTAGCATTGGGCCTCCTGCTCCGGATCGCACATTGAGAGTGAGCGTAGCGAACAACAGCGTGCCAAAATATGTGCCAAACCAGTTGATTTCCACGACATATTACATATCGGTGCACTAAGAAGAAATTGCACAATATATTTTATGGTGAATTTTTTCATGATACCCTAGTAAAAATGCTCAATGGTATGACTAAAATTTGATTTTTGGGTTTAAAAGTAAAATGTTCACTTTTAACTTCAACATTGCTTTTCTTTAGGTAAAACCCTGAAAAGGTTTATTTACTTCCTCAATTTGGCGTCCAGCTGTATGATGAATACATCATTTAGGGCTCTTGTACAATTATGATTTCCATGTGCCAATGCAATAAAAAAAAAAAACACACAATGTTATGAATATGAAGCCGTATATATTTTTATTTGGGTTTTTTAAACGGGGACGTTTGTGCGTCCCCGAAAACGTCATCAAACGACATCTCTTTATCGATTTTTTATAATTGTATGTGTGCTCGCAGTGTGTGCTATCACGACCCTTGACACACCATTTGCGTCATGGCGCGATCTCATTTCTGCAGCAAAGATCATTATGATTTGTTAAAAGTGCGTCGCACTTTCACCTTCAATCATAGCAATTGTAATATTTCACCAATCAACAATCCAGCCATGGCCGAAGATGTAATATCATCGGCCATTGGCTGGAGCATGATCAACAACGCCCACCCCAATCTGATTGGAGCTAGCATTCATGTGACGCTATCCGTCGAATCAGATGTGAAGAGGCGTTACCACGGGTGACGCAACTGCGTTTGCTACGCAGACACACCTGCGACCAATGATAACAATGGCGGCACGCAGGAGAGCGACAGCTTGGGGAGAGGCGGAGGTCCGCTATCTAATAAGGGAAGTGGATGCTCGCGACTACGATTGCCGTGGGTCGCAAGAGCATCCACTTCTCCATAAAAAAGCGGTATTGCGCAGGATCCAACGTGGGCTGAGGAGGAGGTTTAATTTGCATCGCACCTGTGCCCAGATCCGCAAAAAACTAGCGGATCTGCGGTACCGCTCCAGTGCCCTGATCTCTGCCATACAAGCAGAGTTGCAGTCTAACCAAGGTAGGTGCAGATGAGTGTGCCTAGGCAACTTATAATGGTGTTCTTAAATATATATATATATCTATCTATATATAATTATATATATATATATATATATTTTTATATATATATATATATATAAAATTATAAAAATAAATATATATATATATAATTAGAAAAATAAATATATATATATATAATATATATATATAAATAATATATATATATATATATATATATATATATATCTATATATATAATTTTAAAAATAAATATATATATAATACATATTAATTATATATATATAAATATAAAAATAAATATACACATATAATATATAAATAATAAATATATATTTAAATGTATATATTTATTATATATATATATTTTTTTTTTGTTTTTTAATTAAAATTATATATATATAATCTAGCGATCTATGTAATAGATCGATAGATAGATTATATATATATAATATATATATTATATATATATATATATATATATATAAATATATATATATATATAAAATTATAAAAATATATTTATATATATATAATAATAAAAATAAATATAGATACATAATATATATATAAATAATATATATATATATATATATATATATATATATATATATATATATATATATATATATATCTATATATATAATTATAAAAATAAAAATATATATATAATATATATTAATTATATATATATATATATATATTATTATAAAAATAAATATATACATATAATATATAAATAATAAATATATATATTTTTAAATGTATATATATTTATTATTATATATATATATATAATATTATTATTTTTTTTTTATTAAAATTATATATATAATCTATCGATCTATGTAATAGATCGATAGATAGATTATATATATATAATATATATATTATATATATATAATATGTAATAGATCTATATATATATAGATCTATTGCATAGATCGATAGATACACCGACACTTGTGGTACGGGCTAGTTACACTGACACTCGGGACACAGGGAAATTACGCAGACACTAGGCTCTCTACACCAAGATTTCCCATGAACTGACAACCCTCTATCAGCACACAGTTTTCATATGTTCTGATATACCTCTTGTCCTTGGCACCCAGCTTCGCCATGCTTGGCAAAACATCAATCCCTCAGCACCCAGCTTTCCCATATCAGAGAGAGCATGGGAAAGCTGGGTGCTGTGGGTAGTGGGCCTTTTCCCCTCAGCATAAAAAAATTCCATCTCCTGCTTGTATTTTTGTCCCCCCTCATATCTAGTTCTCCAAATACAATATTGGCCCTCCACATAGCCTTCCATATAGTATAAAGGGTTCCACATAACCCTTCATATATTATAATGCATCCCATAGTCCTCCATGAACTGTAATGAATTTCCTAGAGTTCTCCATGTATTTTAATTCACCCCATAGTTCTCCATATATTATACTGCACCACATAGTCCACAATGTGTTCTAATGCACCCCCATAGTCGATGTATAAGGTAGGCTACGTAGTCCGCCATATATTTTAATGTACCCCCCACAGTCCTATATGTATCATAACGCAACCACATTAAACTTTATATTTTCTTAAGAACCCCCAGAGGAGCAAGGGGCCGCAGAGGATGGAGAGCCCCCACAGGTGCATGTGCCCCATGATGATCCCGAGCCCCCGGTGGAGCTACAGCCACCAGAGGAGGAGGAGGAGCACCCACAGGAGCCACCGGCCGGATCGGCCCCCGGTAATTGTTTCATATAACATAAACTCCATATAAAGTGCAAAACAAAAAGCTGTTGAGTACTATAAAGTGTTTTTTGTTTTCATAGATGTTAGTCCAGGTTCGATTAGTCCATCTATATCTGACGAGGGGGATAACCGTAAGTCATGAATCTCCTACTTTGTAATAATAAGCAGAAATAAAAATTATGATTTATAACTTTTACCATTCCCTCCATAGGCATAGCCACTTTGGCTGAACTACTCTCCTCACAAGCGAACATCGTCGCTTCCCAAAGACGACTGATGGCAGCCCAGAGGAGGCTGATGGCCAAAGTGGGGCGGCATGCGGCGATGCTGGCCCGTTATGTGGCTGGCCAAGGGGAGGGCAGCAGCAACTAACGGGGATCTTTTTTTTTTTTCTTTAAAAATTTACATGTTTTGTTTACATGTTGTGTGATAAAAAATTTGAAATTGATATCTGCTGTTTGGTATGTCTCATTGCATAAAGCAAGTTAACAGCTATCACCACTCACAAACTCACCACTCACAAACATCATATTACATGTAGGCATCTGTATAGATGCACCAATCCCATTAATCCAACTTTGGCGGAGCAGGATGTCGAGTCAGGTGACAACTGTGGTGCAGTGGGCACTATATAAAAGGCTGGTCCAGTAGCGAGAAGGTGGGGTTGATGCCAAGGTTACCAAGGAAGAAGACGTGTGTGCAGTAGGTCAGGCTCATGTTGCCTGCAGTGGAATGATTGGGAAAGTGTGCTGTGCCACAGACGAACAGAAAGACTGCATACGATTACCAGTGGAACCTGAAATCTTAATACCATCGTCGGAGAAACCCCAAGACCAAATACCATTGCCTGACGAATCCGATGACCGAATAACATCGCCAGAGGTACACATCGGGTTAATTAACACTCACAAACATTATATTACATACATGGACCCCAACCCCTGACTCCGCTATGCTTCAGACTACTTCACTTCAACTGTCAGTACTTGACTACAGTGGTCCCGCCCCTGACATCTCAGGACCCCTAGGTGGGCACTCCTATCTGCCTGTTCCCACACACTGCTATGTCCTTTGTCACGAGGGGGTGACTAGGCTTTACTGGTTGTTTGGTGTACATGAGTGTGGGGGTTGTGTGGTGGTATGCCAATGAGGGTGGAGTATGGTACAATCTCTGTAACTACCTTGTTTTGCCAGGGCATCACAACCATATGCTGAATTAAGTAAAGCAGGCAGCAAGATTGAACCAACATAAATTTATTATTACAATGAAAATATAACAATCAATTAAAATTACACTCAAATAACAAAACAACAACAATAACAAAATTTAGTTGCCCTCTTCATATTGGGTGGCATATTCTGGCCGGGTGGGAGATAACAGTTGGGTTAAAAATGAATCATTTGAATAAATGGGATAATGTGGGGGGGGGATACTGTGGGGGGGGATACTGTGGGGGGGAGGTCAAGCTGCAAGCTTGGTGGATGCATCCTCTTTGGTGTACTTCGCAGGGGCTGGCGAGGAATCCATGTAGTAGAATGATGGGGCTGGTTCATCTTGCATATAGTGTCAGTGTCATCAAGTTCTCCTCGGCCTGCCTTTCTTAGGACTTCAAGCATTAGTCTCTCTGCTTGCTCCCTCTGTGTGGAATCCAATTTGCTGAGTCTGTCTGATGCAAATGTGGCAAAGCTATCAACTGGAGTGCTTTTTGGCTGTGATAGCAGTTTGTTTGCCAAAGAATAAAATTCAGCGGATGTCACAGGGGTGGTGGCCTTCTTTTTGCGGAAATGTGTTCGCCGCATTTCACCAGAGGGTGCAGGTGCCTCATTATCCTCCACAATAGGCTCGATAGATGTGGTGGGGTTCTCATTCAATTGGGGCCTCACCATATCTGTCTGAGGGTTCTGCGGGAACAGAAAAATAAATGTTAAGTAAAAGTCATACATTAATAGTTATGAAATTTAATTTAAGTGTGACAAAATTGTATTGGAGTGCACTTATCTGAACTGGAAGGGATAACTTTTCAAAACTGCACAATAAATCATGGTAAAAAGAAGTTACTATTTTGTATTCCTCAATGGCATGTACATAAAAAGTTTTAATGCTATGTACCGTGAAGCAAATTAGGTACTTACATCTACAACAGCGGAGGTGTTGTCATCGATCGGGATGTCATCGATTGGGATGTCTGCTTCCAGGTCTTGGTTTGTTTGGTAGGAGCTTTCCATCCTTCGAGGTAGCTCCTGGTCCCTTGTGAATTCAAGGAGATTAAAATACCACAAAGGTGAAACATACACCTGGTCAGTGCCGGCCCCTGACTTTTTGGATTTCTCCACCTTATTAGCTTCTTTCTTGTATACAGTCCTCAAGCCTTGTATTTTCTTTTTTACAAGTTTGGCATCCACCGCCTCGCCTCCACTGTGTTTTTTAAAAAGCTCCACCAGTTGGGCATAGGCGGCTTGTTTTTTTATTCTGTCAGAATATTCTGCGGATTTGATTCTCTACAAGCAGGGCAGTGATTTATACAAATCCAGAAGCTCACGCACAAAGTCTTCTTTGTTATAATAAGCCATCTGAAATAAAGAATGCAAAATTTATATGTGAACATAAAAGAAGTTGCAATAAACCGATCACAATTTTGGGTTATGGTGTGGCAGAGACTAAAATGGCCGCCCCTATGTGTGGCAGAAACACAAAATGGCGGCTGTAGCTGAGAGACAAAAGAGCCAGTGATGCTAGGATAGGACACATTACAAACAGCACTATGGAGAGACCCCTCTTTAAAAGGCATTATACACACACAGATAAAAGCCAGCAACTTTAATTAACTCACATAATAAATATTAACATTTATCTAACAGCAAGAACATTAATCAAAAATAAGCCCCCCCCCCAAAAAAAAAACCTACCTTTTCAAAGAAGTGTATATCTGTCTATCAATGTAGAATCCAAGCGGAATCGCAAATACGATCTCACCGACACTCGAGAGCACTGCAGGGATAACTCCAGGTGCAGCTGCGGCTTCGATCCGAAAAACACACCAACAAAGCGACCGGGTACAATGGACGAAGGAATCAGGGTGGAGACGCAGGTTCTATCTCAAAGCAAAGCGCAAAAGAAGTGACAAAGGGTGACGCGATCCGAAATTTAACCGCTAGATACGCCCCCTGCATGCCCAATCAGAACGCAGTATTGGACACCAATCAGAGCGGAGGGTGTGGAAAAGGCGCCGCCCGCCCAGCCGCCCAATCAGAACGCAGTATTGGCCGCCAATGAAAGCGGAGGGGGGTATGGAAAAGGCGACGCAAATGCACGCCTACGTGACTCACTGCATTTTACTACGCCCCTAATGGGATTGGAATCGTTAACATAGTTGCTGTGTGACAGGGTCCCAACGATTTGAAATATCGTTATACGGGACGCATGCTCGTTCATAAACTCGTTATGTGTGACACCCAACATGCGATTTCAACAACGACTCATAAACGATCCAGAAAGTGTGACGTAGTAGCGATCTCGTTCACGATCTCGTTATGTGTGACTGGACCTTAATAGTAATCGGCGCTGCTCACAATATGCTTATCTGCTTGCAGTGTTGACTTTAACCCCTTCAGCCCCAAGCCTATTTTGACCCTAAAGACCAGGCCATTTTTTGCAATTCTGACCAGTGTCACTTTATGAGGTTATAACTCTGGAACGCTTCACCGGATCCCGGTGATTCTAAGATTGTTTTTTCGTGACATATTGGGCTTCATGTTAGTGGTAAATTTAGGCCGATATTTTTTGCGTTTCTTTGTGAAAAAAACGGAAATTTTGCGAAAATTTTGAAAATTTTGTAATTTTCAAACTTTGAATTTTTATGCTCTAAAACCAACGAGACATATGACACAAAATAATTAATAAATAACATTTACCACATGTCTACTTTACATCAGAACAATTTTGGAAAAAAAAAAAATTTTAAGGAAGTTATAGGGGTTCAAAGTTTATGAGCAATTTCTCATTTTTACAACAAAATTTACAAAGCCACTTTTTTTAGGGACCACATCACATTTAAAGCGATTTTGAAAGGTCTACATGACACAAAACACCCAAAAATGACACCATTCCAAAAACGGCACCCCTCAGGCTACTCAAAACCACATTCAAGAAGGTTATTAACCCTTCAAGTGCTTCACAGTAACTAAAGCAATGTGGAAGGAAAAAATGAACATTTTACTTTTTGCAACAAAAATGTTAATTTAGCCTCAAATATTGCATATTCACAAGGGTAGCAGGATTAAATGAATCCCCAAAATTTGTTGGGCAATTTCTACTGAGCACGCAGATACCTCATATGTGGCGAAAAACCACTGTTTGGGCGCACGGCAGGACTCGGAAGGGAAGGAGCGCCATTTGACTTTTTTGAACAGAAAATTAGCTGGAATCGTTAGCCGAACCATGTTGCGTTTGGAGAGCCCCTAAGGTGCCGAAACAGTGGAGCTCCCCTACATGTGACCCCATTTTCGAAACTAGACCCCTCATGGAATTTATCTAGATGTTTATTGAGCACTTTGAGCCTCTGGGGGCTTCACAAAAGTTAATAGAGTTGAGCCGTGAAAATAAAAAAAAAAATTTTTACCACAAAATTGTTACTTCAACCAGGTAGTTTTTTCTTTCACAAGGGTATCAGGAAAAATTGCACCATAAAATGTATTGTGCAATTTCTTCTGAGTACACAGACACCTCATATATGGTGGAAATAAAATGTTTGGGCGCACAGCAGGGCTCGGAAGGCAAGGAGCGTCATTTGACGTTTCAAACGCAAAATTGTCTGGGATAATTAGCGTATTCCATGTTGCGTTTGGAGACCCCCTGAGGTGCCGAAACAGTGGAGCTCCCCCACATGTGACCCAATTTTGGAAACTAGACCCCATGGCATAGAAAAAAAAAACAGTGGCAGATGGGGGGCGGGGCGGCAGATGAGGCGGCGGCAGATGGGGGGGCAGCGGCATATAAAGGGAGCATCTGTGATTGTGAGATGGCGGCTGGGATAGGGTGGGGGCGGATGGGAGAGGGCGCAGTGGATGCAGGAGCGGCAGAGCATGGGGGAGGGGGGATGGGGGGGATGGGTGGGAAGGGGAGTGGGAGGTGAGATTGGGGATAGTTACCCTACAGGATGGATCTAGGCAGCTGGATCACAGGAGATGAAGGAGGCAGCAGATCGTGGAGGGTGAGAGGTGGGGGAGGGAGCGCAGCGCAGATCACGGAGGAGACAGGTGAGCAGAGCACAGATCACGGGGGTGAGAGGTGAGGGATAGCGGACAGCAGATCACGGGGGTGACAGGTGAGGGAGCACAGATCACGGGGGTGACAGGGGAGGGAGCGCACATCACGGGGGTGACAGGGGAGGGAGCGCACATCACGGGGGTGACAGGGGAGGGAGCGCACATCACGGGGGTGACAGGGGAGGGAGCGCACATCACGGGGGTGACAGGTGAGGGAGCGCACATCACGGGGGTGACAGGGGAGGGAGCACAGATCACGGGGGTGATAGGGGAGGGAGAGCACATCACGGGGGTGACAGGGGAGGGAGGGCACATCACGGGGGTGACAGGGGAGGGAGCGCACATCACGGGGGTGACAGGGGAGGGAGCGCACATCATCGGGGTGACAGGTGAGGGAGCGCACATCACGGGGGTGACAGGGGAGGGAGCACAGATCACGGGGGTGACAGGTGAGGGAGCACAGATCACGGGGGTGACAGGTGAGGGAGCACAGATCACGGGGGTGACAGGGGAGGGAGCGCACATCACGGGGGTGACAGGGGAGGGAGCGCACATCATGGGGGTGACAGGGGAGGGAGCGCACATCACGGGGGTGACAGGGGAGGGAGCGCACATCACGGGGGTGACAGGGGAGGGAGCGCACATCACGGGGGTGACAGGTGAGGGAGCGCACATCACGGGGGTGACAGGGGAGGGAGCACAGATCACGGGGGTGACAGGTGAGGGAGCACAGATCACGGGGGTGACAGGTGAGGGAGCACAGATCACGGGGGTGACAGGGGAGGGAGCGCACATCACGGGGGTGACAGGGGAGGGAGCGCACATCATGGGGGTGACAGGGGAGGGAGCGCACATCACGGGGGTGACAGAGGAGGGAGCGCACATCATGGGGGTGACAGGGGAGGGAGCGCACATCACGGGGGTGACAGGGGAGGGAGCGCACATCACGGGGGTGACAGGGGAGGGAGCGCACATCACGGGGGTGACAGGTGAGGGAGCGCACATCACGGGGGTGACAGGGGAGGGAGCACAGATCACGGGGGTGACAGGTGAGGGAGCACAGATCACGGGGGTGACAGGTGAGGGAGCACAGATCACGGGGGTGACAGGGGAGGGAGCGCACATCACGGGGGTGACAGGGGAGGGAGCGCACATCATGGGGGTGACAGGGGAGGGAGCGCACATCACGGGGGTGACAGGGGAGGGAGCGCACATCATGGGGGTGACAGGGGAGGGAGCGCACATCACGGGGGTGACAGGGGAGGGAGCGCACATCATGGGGGTGACAGGTGAGGGAGCGCACATCACGGGGGTGACAGGGGAGGGAGCACAGATCACGGGGGTGACAGGTGAGGGAGCACAGATCACGGGGGTGACAGGTGAGGGAGCACAGATCACGGGGGTGACAGGGGAGGGAGCGCACATCACGGGGGTGACAGGGGAGGGAGCGCACATCATGGGGGTGACAGGGGAGGGAGCGCACATCACGGGGGTGACAGAGGAGGGAGCGCACATCATGGGGGTGACAGGGGAGGGAGCGCACATCACGGGGGTGACAGGGGAGGGAGCACAGATCACGGGGGTGACAGGGGAGGGAGTGCACATCACGGGGGTGACAGGGGAGGGAGCGCACATCACGGGGGTGACAGGGGAGGGAGCGCACATCACGGGGGTGACAGGGGAGGGAGCACAGATCATGGGGGTGACAGGGGAGGGAGCACACATCACGGGGGTGACAGGGGAGGGAGCACACATCACGGGGGTGACAGGGGAGGGAGCGCACATCACGGGGGTGACAGGGGAAAGAGCGCACATCACGGGGGTGACAGGGGAGGGGGGCGAGTAGCCGATCACGGGGGTGAGAGGTGGGGGGCAGCGGGCAGCACATAACGGAGACGGGGCGGGGCCGGGCAGCACATAACGGAGAGGGGGCGGGGCCGGGCAGCACATAACGGAGGAGGAAGCGGGCAGCCGATCTCAAGTGAAGGGGGCTGGCAGCACATCATGGAGGTGAGGGGACGAGCAGCCGATCACGAGGGAAAGGGGCCGGGCAGCAGATCGGGGGGGACCGGTGGCACTGTGGCAGATGGAGGGTGGCATCGGCAGATCGGGAGGTGTGGGGGTGAGGGTGCAGGCAGCAGATACGGGTGGCAGATCGCGGAGGGCAGCGGCGGATTGGGAGGTGTGGGGGTGCGGGTGCGGGCAGCAGATACGAGGGATGCGGGTGGCAGATCGCGGAGGTCAGCGGCGGATCGGGAGGTGTGGGGGTGAGGGTGCGGGCAGCAGATACGAGGGGTGGGGGTGCGGGTGGCAGATCGTGGAGGGCAGTGGCGGATCGGGAGGTGTGGGGGTGAGGGTGCGGGCAGCAGATACGAGGGGTGGGGGTGTGGATGGAAGATCGCGGAGGGCAGCGGCGGCGGCGGATCGGGATGCCGGTTTCATACAGTGCAATGGCAGCGCAGCAACTTCCAGGTCCCATGCTCCGGTCACATAACAGCATGGGACCGGATCTTGTCGCCCTGCCATTGCACTGTGTACACTCACTGTGCTGGCGTGCTGCAGGGACGACAAGTGAAGCTGATGGGGCGGTCACCAGCAACAGGTCCACTGTGATTGGAGACAGCGGTCACAAGGCTGATCTCTCCAATCAGAGCTACTGGAGCTGGGTGAGGGTGATCCAGTGAGGTCACCCAGCTCCAGCCAATGGCCAGTGCTATAGCTGCACTGGCCAGGGCTGGATTTCAATGTTTCAGTCACTTTAAGTGGCTGGAACATTACAGTGGCTGTGATTGGTTGAGCAGCGTTCGTCAGCCAATCACAGCCTCCGTAGGTCCGGGGTACCCTCCTGAGGTCAGGTACAGGTCCCCTCCTCCCCGAATCTGCGGTTTATGCTAACTTTTCACAGTCACCGGAGGCTCCGGTGCTGCGATTACGCCATGACGGAAAGATCCGTCCTTCGTCGTTAAGGCCCAGGGCACCATGACGGATCTTTCCGTCCATGGTCGTGAAGGGGTTAAACCTAGCAGAAGGCCATAGACATGTACCGTGACAATGAATGGGGTACCATGATGGGACTGTTAGACTAAGGGAGTTTGGTGACCCTGGTAAGGGCCATACTCCCACACCAGCTGATTCCAGGGAAAATGGTGGGTGATCGCTCTATCTTTGCAGATAAAAGCTAAAGCCACAGAAAGAGGAATTTACTCTCCCCCAATAAATTCAAGACTAATTAGCAGCAAATAAGGACAAAAGTGTTTACCTGCCCAGGCCACAGAATCAAATGCACTCACAGGATGCAGCAAAACTCCTCAATAAAGATGGAGGCAACAGGGGCAAAACACTGATGGATCAACCACTCCCACGCTACCAATCCATGGAGGGAGTGATTGCTTAGTGTTAAAAATGCACACAAATAGAGATTTCCGGATCTGGTCCTGGCTGAGGTGGAGGTGTAAAGGGGAAGCTCCTGCCACCCCTGAAGATTCAGACAGAAAAAAGCCCCCCTGCTTCAGAGACCGGAGCGTGAGTGATCCAGCGGGGAAGAGGAGGAAGGGAGCAATGGACAGATACCTTTTGAGGAGTGCCAGTGGCAGCGAGGGACCCGGGAGGAGCGGCGATGCTGAAGATATGAGAAGAGCAGAGGAGGAGCTGAACATGGCGCCGGAGAGTCTGATGGGGGCGGAGCCTGAAGTGCAGGAGAAAGACGTGATGGATCTGTGTGGGAGCATGAGAAGAACGGAGGACGCGGCTGAGCAGACAGATTAAAACGGAGCTGGAGACAGGTGGATGCAGGGGTCAAAAGAGGGTGGATCACAGTGGGAGGATGAGGGGGTCATGGAGGGAGAAACAAGAGAGGAAGAAGATGGATGCATGGAGGAGGGGGAGCATGAAGTAAGGAGGGAGGATTCAGCAAGGCAGCAGAGCAGGGAGAGGAGAGTGAGACAACCCCACCAAAGAAAAAGTATACCACTACACACCCCTGGCAAAGGAAACATAAAACAAGACCCACTGACATCACATTCCTGCAAGACATCAGGGAAGGGAGGCAGAAACTCACTACAGATAAAAAAAACCAAGACAGCAGCGCCATCTACTTGCCAAAACAAGCAACCACAGGAGTTTAATGTGGATTATAAAAGACTGGCAATAGAAGTGGCATCTCACCTGTCTAAAGAAATTAAAGTGGCCATTGAGACAGCTATCCAATCTTCATTAGCCGCCATGCAAAAACAACTGAATGACCACTCCAATAGATTGGCAGAAACAGAACATAGAATATCTAACTCTGAGGAGGTAATTGAGAGCATGCAAGAACAAATAGCAACTTTAGTAAAATCCAATGAATACCTGAAAGATAAGGCAGAAGATCTAGAAAACAGGTCAAGGCGAAACAATCTTCGCATTGTGGGGCTGCCAGAATCGGTATCGATGAGCCAGCTAGACAATATCTGTGAGGTGGAGCTACCACGGGCGCTGGGCATAAAAGCGGACTTTAGAGTAGAAAGAGCCCACAGAGTGGGACCATTAAGGCCGCAGGAGGGGAATAAAGGTGAAGGTCAAAATTCAAGTAATAAACCCCCGCCAAGAGCCAGACAAGTGATAGTCAAGTACCTTAACTACAAGCACAAAGAGGAAATCCTGAAGGCTTTCAGAGACCGAAAACGGCCCTTACAATACCAAGGCAATAGACTGCTGATCTTTGGTGATTATTCTGCTGATGTAGCTAAACGGAGGAAGGAATTCAGCAAAATATGCACATTCCTGTACAACAAAAGAGTAAGATGCCAATTACTCTATCCAGCTATACTAAAGGTCAGGAACTCCAATGGCTCTTTCTCGTATTACAAAGATCACAAGGAAGCGGAAAACGTCCTCATGTCACAACACGACAAAAACCGGTCAGAGGAACAGGAGAAAAGTTCCAATGGAGGAGGATATCACAGAAAAGGTTCCCCTACAGGCCCGGGAGGAGAGGGGGGACAATCAAACAGACAAGCACAAACTGAGATCAGCGGAGCAAGGAGCAGAAGTCCAGTTCAGCAGCCTAGTCCTGGGTCAGGGCCAGGGAACAGCGCTCTGGGAGGCATCGAGACATCTGATGATCCTTGAATCGACTTCTACTGGATATTATTTGCTCCCCTTGTTCAAGGAAAGATGCCACGTAGAGAGGGGCGAGCCATCGTGAAGAGGATAAAGAGAGAACTGATTGATCTTCCCACTCTCGGTGTTAAAGAGTGAAAAATAGAAAAGAAAAAGGGATTTTTTTTTTTTTCCTCTCTATTCTTCCTCTCTGGCTGTCTGGATTGCTTTTTAGATACAAGCACGATGGACCCGATCTGTTTGACAGAAAGGCCTTACAAATTCAGGACTAGCCCAGCTGACGAACTCTCATTAAGGTTTTATAATATATAACATAATGCTTTAATCCTTACATAATATTTAAGGTCGTTGTGTTTTACCAGGGGGATAGAGCACAGAACTTGTTTATCAGGGGGGTGACTAGGGAGCCTAATATTTTGGCCAGGAAAAGGGGAAGTCACTCACATGGCGAGGAAAGCCGAAAGTCCCTTGAAAGAGAAAACATGTTTTATAGTTGCAGATTTTTTACTTTTCATGCGTTATCTAAGGTTTTATTTACAAGATGGGGAAAAGAAATGTCATCCTGGTGGAGTCAGTTGTGAGAGCAATGTGGGTAGCCGTGTTTTTCCTGAAGTAGGGGTCGTGAGGGGTAGCATTGACAAGAGCAGATTACCTAGACAAGCATGGTGCATTTAACAACGTGGAACGTTAAGGGCCTCAGATCACCTACTAAGAGAGCAATGATATTAAGACACTTGAAAAGGCTAAAAACGGATATTGCTCTATTACAAGAAACCCACTTGGGGAGAGAGGATTTTTTCCGTATGAGGAAATACTGGGTAGGTTCAGTGTATGGGGCAGCGGCACAAGGTAGGAAGGCGGGCACACTGATCCTGATAAACAAACAGCTCAATCATGAAGTGGTGGCTCATGAAGAGGACGACCAAGGAAGATGGCAGCATTTAACAATTACTAGTCCAGCGGGAACACTCAACATATATAATGTTTATGGTCCAAACATGCACCAAAGCAAGTTTCATGACACCCTAAAAGCCCTAATTTTAGCTGACAAGGAATCTAACATCATAGTGGCGGGAGACTTCAATACAGTGCCAGACTCAGTGGAGGATAGAAGGAGGGGAGAGGGAGAGTTGGGATCCGGGGACAAAGGTTTAGCTCACAAAGATGTTTCATTAGAAGATGTAGGTCTGAAAGATGTATGGAGATTAACTCACCCGCATGACAGAGAATATACGCACTTCTCTCACCCACACGGCAGTTGGTCACGTATAGATCAGATTTGGATGTCTATGGAACTTGTGAATGGAGCACAAAACTGTATGATTGAGAATATGGTGATCTCTGACCACAGTCCGGTGAGAGTGGACCTCAGAGAGAAATTCAAGAGGGGATCAGACATTATTTGGAGATTCCCGTCATTCCTTCTCAGACAGGACAATTTTCACAAGATAATTAAAGAGTGGTGGGAAGAGTTTTCAGAAGATAACAAGGAACACAGGGTGACCCCAGTACTATTCTGGGAAACAGCGAAAGCGGTCTTGAGAGGGCGTTTGGTGGGATATGCGGCCATGATTAAACGGAAGACGAATGAGAGTTACAACTCCCACAGCGAGACAGTGCGGATAGCATATACTAAATATTTGACGGACAGGTCTAGTACGGAAAAAGATAGGTGGTTGGTGGCTAAAAGAGATTTTGATGAGTGGGCAAAAAAAAGAACAGCTTTTTTGGTCTTACAAGGAAGCTGATCTTCACAAATTTGGCAATAAGGCGGGGAGGATGTTGGCAAACTTAGCAAGGGGTAACAGAAAAATGACAGTAATCTCTAAATTTAAAACAAGGGGTGGGGGGACGACTTCGGATCCCAAGGAAATTAACAGGGTGCTGGGAGACTATTATAGGAAGTTATATGGGTCAGGACATAGCGACATGACTGACGTGTCAGAGTGGCTACGACGAGCCCAATTGCCTAGCTTAACGGAAGAGGAAATAAAAGCCCTAAACGCGGACATTACAGAGGAAGAGGTCTCAAGAACAATAGGGGAACTCAACACTAATAAGGCACCAGGACCTGATGGTTTCAATAGCGAATTTTATAAAGCACTTAAGGATCTGATTTCACCAGATCTAACCTTAGTTTTTAATGCAATCCTGGGAGGAACAGAAATCCCTAGAAACGCCAACATAGCATACATTAAATTGATACCTAAGGGAACTAAAGATCTGGATGACCCCTTGAGCTACAGGCCCATCTCGCTCATCAACCAGGACTTAAAAATAATGTCCAAAATCATGGCTGACAGATTGGCCATGGTCCTACCCGGATTAATTTCAGAACATCAGGTAGGGTTTATTAAAGGGAGAAATGCAGTGACCAACATTAGGAAGACGATATTAGTGGTTGATGCTGTTCGACTGGGACATACTGAGGGAAGGGCAAGGCCTGCTTTAGTCACACTCAACGCTGAGAAAACATTTGATAATGTTAATTGGGGCTGGTTGGACAAGGTGATGGAAGCTGCGGGGCTTATAGGTAAAATGAGACTCTACATCAAAAACCTATATGCTAACTCGGGAGCTAGGATACACACCCCGGGCTTCCTGTCGGACGTGTGCCCTCTGATGAAAGGGACGAGACAGGTATGCCCGTTATCCCCCCTAGTATTTAACCTGGTAATTGAGCCGTTATCAAGGGTGCTGCAGGGTCACAATAGTTTCAAAGGGATAAACATAAGGGGAGCAGAAATGAAGATAGCACTTTTCGCCGACGACGTGATTTTATTTATGGGGGATCCAGGAGTGGACCTGTCCCGGACACTTGACATGATTGAAAAATTCGGATCTTTCTCAGGTTTTAAGTTGAACAAAAAGAAATGCGAACTTCTATTTTTGAAGGGAGGTCAAGGGCCAACTGGGAGAAACTTAAGCGAGGGTCATGTGAATGGGATCCCTATAGCACAATCATCAGTTAAATACCTGGGAGTGTATATAGGGAGGACGGTGGAATCAATTTACAAATTGAACTATGATCCACTGATTAGGAAAATTATAAACCAACTGAGAGGCTGGAAAGGATTACCCCTACCGCTATTGACAAGATGCCATCTCATAAAAATGATGAGCTTTCCCAGGTTGCTGTACCCCTTCCAAACGATTCCGTTACTGATAACACTAAAGGATGTCAATAGACTCAACTCAGCGTATGCAGATTTTATTTGGAGGGGAAGGAAACCTATAATAAAGCTGCGTATGCTGATGAAGTCAGTGGAGGAGGGAGGAATAAACTTCCCAGACGTCAGGGGGTACAACATTGTGTGCATCATGAGACATGTGATTGACTGGCTGAGAGGAACGAGCAGACACTCAGATCATGGCATGGAACACAAGTATGCGGAGCCATGGGACCTGACGTCCATTCTACACTCCCCACTGTCCAAGGTCGAAGGTCACATAAGAAATTCAATTATATTCCGAGACACCATGCTAGCCTGGAGGTTGGTAAGACGGAAATTGGGACTTTTATGGAAGGTATCAAAATATCTAAATCCTTGGGCATCGCCAAACTTCCCCCAGGGGCGGGAGAATAAACTGTTCCTTAGATGGAAAGAGAAGGGCATTAGAAAAATGAAAGATGTTATGAGTGTGGAAGAGAGAAGATGGCTGACAGGACGGGAAGTGCTGGATAAATATGACCTCAACAGTTTCCACATTATTCAATATGAACAATTGAAGCATGGAGTAATGAGGGATCTTGGAGAGATTGGAAGGGAACTGAACAAGAGCATGATTGACGAGTTAATGGAGTGCGATGTAACAAGTGTGAATGTCTCTCAAATATATCGAACATTCAGAGGTTTGTTAATATCCCGGGAAGACAGTCGTACACTTTTAGCGTGGGAGAAGCAACTGAAAGGACGAGAAGTAGTGGGTGACATACTGAAAGGATGGGTGCAGATGCGGAGGCAGGTCACCAATGAGAGCTGGAAAGACACCCAATTTAGGATATTGCACAGGGCGGTGTTGGGTTTCAACATACCGGGTAAAAATGCACGGTGTCCTAAATGCCACAAGGAAAAAACAGACATGCTACATGGTTTGTGGGAATGTAGGGCAATAAAGAGGTTCTGGAATCAAGTCAGAACATTGGTTCAGACAACATGGAAAATTTACTGCAAACCAGAATTAATAGTGTGGATTTTTCACGTCTTTGAGGGTGGAGTTAGAGGGGGACTGAACACTCAAGATAAAAAGACATTTGCAATCATACATGACATAGCCATGATAGCTAAAAGGTGCATCCTAAGACATTGGATAAAGGAGGAGGCCCCATCCACAAGGGAAGTCATTGGTGAACTACATAATCTTCTGAGGTTGGAGAAACTAGAAGCAGAAAGGGACAAAGACAATAAGATTACCAAGTTCTTTGGGAGATGGAAAACCTTTATAGAGTCTCATTTCACACGGGAAGACATAAATAAGTTGGTGACACCTTTCAGGCATTCGGAGTGGTACCTTCTAAATGAAATCCAGGGTAGTTTGGGAAAATTAAGGTTTAACTAGCAGGGACTCGAGGGAAGGGCGAAGGAGAGACGTCACGGCAACAACAAGGCTCAACATTGATATTGGAAATATTACAGGATGACAAAGGGATTCAGGGGTTGTTTTATATGTGTTACGTTTGGATTTTCTAATACTGACTCATTGTATGTCATTGCAAATCGAAAAATGGTTTGGAATACCATGTTGAGGTGTTATCCTTTTCTTTGAAATATTCTGGCAATGAATGTACGGGTTTTTTTGTTTTTTTGCAATCATACTTCTTTTGCTATGGTTTTGTATACAATTTTGTAAAATCAATAAAAATTGTTTGGAGAAAAATGCACACAAATAGACTTGTATGGGGTGCCGTTCACACATGCAGGTGCACAGTGTCTGCCTTATAGCCTATTAAAGATGCCCATACTAATCAATTAGGTGGGCTGCCCAGCACTATGTAAGTGCAACATAAAGGAATGGAGACCCCTGTTTACAAGGCCTACATTGATGGGTCCAGCTGCCTCCTGTAAAAATATATATGCAAAAATGTGTTATAAAATATATATGAGGTATTAGTTTATATTTTGGCCAAAATACACAAGCTTATAACCCAAGAACATCAACATCAAGGGTACTCATGTCTTCTAATTCTAATATTCTAATATAAAAGCTGAAACCACAAAAAAGAGGAAATTACTTTTCCTCAATAAATTCAAAACTAATTTGCAGCAAAAAAGGTTAACAGTATTTACCTGTCCAGGCTACAGAATCAAGTGCGCTCACAGGAAGCAGCAAAACCCCTCAATAAAGATGGAGGCAACAGGTGCAAAATACTGATGGAGCAAACACTCACACACTACCAATCCATGGAGGAGGTTATTGCATAGTGTTAAAAACGCAGACAAATAGACTTGTATGGGGTGCCGTTTACGCATGTAGCTGCACAGTATCTGGCTTACACCCTATTAATGATGCCCATACTATTCGGTAAGGCGGGCTGCCCAGCACTATATAAGTGCACCATACAGAAACGGAGACCCCAATTTACAAGACCTAAATTTATTGGCCTAGCTGCATCCTGTAAAAAATATATGTGCAAAAAATTATATATAAGGTATTAGTTGATATTTCGTTGATTATTCCTCTTTTTGTGGTTTCAGCTTTTATATTAGTATAGGGACTTGCAAGACATGAGGACCCTGGACGTTTGGGTAGCGAGCTTGCATATTTTGGCCAAAATATCAACTAATACCTCATATATTTTAGATTTTTTTTGCACACATCATATTTTTTTCAGGATGCAGCTGGCTTATCAATGTAGGCCTTGTAAACTGCGGTCTTCGTTCCTGTATGTTGCACTTAAATAGTACTCGGCTGTTATGATCTAGTAACCGTGGAAGATAACAAAAAACTCCCATTGGTTAAAAAACACGAAGAAACAGGAGTAGTTGGAACCTCGGCTCACCACAATCACCCTAACTATCAGACCACACTAGAAGTAGCCATGGAGCGTTCCTAAAAACCTAGACACCTCGTCACAGCCTGAGAAACTAGCTAAGCTTCACAGAAAGAATTAAGGAAATTTACCTTGCCTCAGAGAAGTCCCCAAAGGAGTAGATAGCCCCCGACATACAAAGATTATGGTGATGTAGGAAAACATAATACTCAGATAGGAAAAATAGATTTAGCAAAGGCGAGGCCCAACTAACTTGATACAAAGGAAAGGAAAGGAAACTGATTGTTTTCAGTACAAAATCACTGTAGAAAAATACCAATCTCCTACTTTATACTTTATTCTGGGATTTGTGGGGGAAAGTGTGAGTGCCCGGTATCTCAGGTAATAGCAATGGTACCCTTAAGGAAAAATCATCATAGCTGCAGTCAAATGGGTTTTACTTTGACATACTTGTGGGTGATGAAGAGAAGACAGAGTCCCTTGAGGCCAACATCCCAGAGCTGGGGTGTTCAGAGGGAACTTTGGAACCTCCCAACTTAGGACTTAACCCTTAAAACGACATTTGAAAATATTTCTGTGATGCGCCCATAAGGTCTTGGGGAATTACTCATCACCAGGCCAATGTTGGGGGTTTGGGTTGTCACAGTGGCCGGGCACAGCTCCGTGATCCTGCGGTTTCAACCAAAATGATGAGGATGGGGTGATGGTGATGAAGGGAGTAGTTGTCTTTTGTGACGTCACCTATGGTATGCGGATAGGAAGGGAGCTGCCACTGCACAAGGTCTCTCGCTGCTGGGGCGGATGGTAACGCAGCTCGGATGTTGCAGCACTCCACAGGCAGAGCTAGGCCCCAGGGAGGATGTTGAGAGCACTAGTCCACCCCAGTGTGGGAAGCACGGGGCTTGGGAAGAATCAGACGACGCAGCGGTTGCAGTTTAAGGTGTTTACTCACTGAGTTGCTCCAGCCGTTGGACTGCCAGTCTCCGCTGTGATGGGCCTCAGACGATCCCGGATAGTTCTGGGGCTGGTACCGGAGGGATAATTCGTGAATCCTTCCTCCCTGCGCTGTGTTGTGTGAGTCCCTGCGACTTGAAGCTACGCAGGGATCTCAGTCCTTGGGGTGGTTATGTTTTACCATCCCGTATAGCAGGCAACGCGAGTCCATTGATGGGCCGCCCTATGGTCACGGCTCCTGACTCTATATGGTGCTTTGCCCTTGGCACTATTGTGGGCAAGAAGACTTGAAATCCTCTGCCCGGCAGATTCTCCTGGCAAGCCTTAAAGTGCCTACCAGCCTAGGACTCCGCACCCTGAGATGTGCGCCAGTCCTGTGGGAGCTATCAGCTCTCCCCTCAGCAACCGTATTCTCCTGCATCTCACTTGGTTCCCGGTGGTGACTAGACTAACTAAGTGTGTGTGGCTCCTACTCCCCAGATCAGTCGCTCTGCCCACTCAAGCCCCAGAGTTAGTGCATGGGATGTCCCAGAAGATATGCTGGCCATTCTAAATGACCCTACCCTAACCCCATCATGGTGAGAGGGCAATTGGCTTATGCATGGATGTGGTTGTTGTGAACCGTCACCAACCTCCTCCTTACCCGGATGAGAACCGCACCTCTGGTGTGGCGCAGTACCCTGTGGCGATTGAAGCCTCAGGGGCACCACATTCCCTCACAATGAATCCTAGCATGTCTGTGGGCTGGAAAAAGAAAACAATACAATGGCAATTACTGCAAAATTTTGTGATGCTGTAAACATTAACATTTCTTCTCTTTATAGGAGGCATGGTCTATTGAACGTTACAAACACAACTTTGAAATGTCAATAAAAACTTTAGCATTGGCATTTCAATAAAACCTTTGGCAAAGACTTATAAAACTTTTTATCATACATTATAAAAAATGTTTACATCTTCACATAAAACTTGGCATTTGGACATTTGCACATTTGCACTTTTCCTTGGAGTCCTCAGTGCCGAGTCTCTCTGCACTGCTCCCAAGATGTGCAACAAATGCGGCATCCACAATATGGAACTGAGGGACCTGACCCCCCCAACGTAGGCTCTGAGCGTGCAGCAGAGCATTCCCAACCACGCTTCATTGCTTGGGCATGCATGACAGGTTTTGGGTCCTGTGGTCGCATTAATTCTGATAGGGTGTACAACAGGTGCAATTATTTACAAGGAAAGTTCCAGCCACTCATAGTTCAGTGATTCGGTTGTCCATCAAGAAAAACTGAGCAAATTAACTAGAAAGCATCTTTACTTGGGGTATGGGTACTCCGGACTAGTTAGCCTTCCAGAGTCTAGTCCTAGGGTCTGGTTGCATTTATCCACTGCACACCTTGTGCGTATCGTGGTGGATTTCTGGCAAGGTGTTGGAGCAGGTTCCTGTGTCAAGGCACTGCCTACGGGTGATACAGGACATACCAGCCCCGCTCGCCCTGGTGCCGGGTATATATCACCGAGTTCCCAGGGTATAGGTCACATCCTGGCTGTCCTGTGTAAAAGGTGGGAGGTCACATCCCGAGGAGAGACAAAGATCTCCTTTTAGAGTCCCTTCTCCGAGATGAAGCCCCATCCCTTCAGGAGGTCAAATTGGATGACCATCCCTTTTCTCAGTGGTCCCCGGGCTGAGAGACGGGTATTGCAGATCAGCTGTTTGGCGGCCATGTTCCTGGCCTCCCTTGCCTCCCAGTGGACCCGTCGTTGTTCCTCCTCCATTGTCAGCTGGGCAATCATGGCCTGGCAGCCCCCATGCAGCGGTGGATACCGCGCTGTGACACGAGCACCATCCAGTTTCCCCATGTGCAACTGATGAAGGTCTTCTGTGACCGAAAACGTTATTTATGCACATCCACTGATAAATAAAATCACAGCATCAAGAATTTTGGGAGTGCCTTGTGTCTATACTTAGTTTCTTGGCTTTGGAACCTACTAAGTGCACCCCTTTCCATCTACACAAAATTCTCCATTTCAAGGAAGTGCCATTTGTTATATTCACGTGTGTAAGACACGTCAGGCCGAACGGTCCTCCGATTAGCGTTTCTGGCCACCACTCGACTGGCCACGTGTGTAAAGGACACGTCAGACCAGGTAGTCACACCAGTAGCATTTGACTGGGAAGCCGAGGAGGATAATAGGGTTCACACACCCAATCCAGGAACACCCTGTTAACTTCACAGGTGTTCTGGGGTGCGCTGTCCGTGCGCATAGAGGACACAACCGGACAGGTGGCGCAGCAGGTACACTATCCGTGTGCGTAGAGGGCACTTTCGGACAGGTGACGCAACAGGTATTCTGTCCGTGTGCGTAGGAGGCACAACTGAACAGGTGACGCAGCAGCCGCAGCCCAGTTAATGCCACTGGACTGCTCTAGCACAACAGGAACGGTAGCAAGGAAGCACGGCGCCTGACCCTCATGTGCTGAGCCATGAATCTTGGCGTGACAGGCACCGTTCGCCTAGCCATACCTACCGCTTCCAACAAGGCTTATGCCACCAATAACTCTAAATGAAGACTGTGCACCTCCATGTTGTCTCCAGCCCCTTTTTTAAACTGGGTTCGCCCCAAACCCAGGGTGGAACCACCAAGGTCAAATAGCAGAGTGCCATGTCATCAGTGATGTCACATGCAACCTATCCGGAACCGCCACGTCATTGATGACCTCATGACAGCCACGCCCCAACCACTTCACCAGTCATCGTCTGACGACCAATGGTGAGGTGCCAGGTCATAGGGGCGGGCCTCTGCGAGCCAGTCCGGAGTTGCCACGTCATCAGGACACCTGACACCCTCTGCCCTATCAGGGCCTGCCACCTCACGGACATGCTCAATGAGGTCCTTACCGGACCTAGCCTCTGATGCACTAAGTGCCTGAGCATGCTCAGTAGCCTGAGCAACAGGCTCAGAAAGCAGACTATCAGTTTGAGCATGCTCAGTAGGCACATCCCAGAACTTAGACACAGCACGAAGTCCCAGTACCTGTGCAAAGAGGCTATTTGGGTTAATTGTGGGAGCATGCTCAGTAGCCTGAACTGAGAACCTAGTCTCAGACATAACACAATCAGGCTGAGCATGCTCACTAGGCAAAACACCGGGCATAGACTCTGGCTGGGGTAAATCGGCGCACGCATGTGCACTAGCCGCCTCTCCACACTTAGACGTGGTGGAGGGAGCAGTAAACTGGACGACCCGAGGCACGGCCAAGAACGGCAGCCGGCGCCTGAGCGCAACAGGGACCGCAGCAGGCTGCTTGCGGCTATGGCGGCGCCAGTTCGTAACAGTGTGTATTAGTAACATCCCACTGCTACTTCTAGTGTTGTCCAATAGATAGGGGATTGCGGTCAGCTTAGTTTCCAACTACTCTTGTGGTTTTGTTTTTTCCTGATTAAAGGGATTTTTTGTGATCGTCCACGGTTACCAGATCATAACAGTTGTGGATGTTTTATGTGCCTTTTGTCATGATCCAGGCCAGCTTTTCCCTGCTGTGGTTACACCCAGCTCTGGCCTGGTCATGTCAGGGGTTAATTTCCCTTGCCTCGTTCTGGGTTCCAAGATGCTATGTCTTACCTCTCTACCTATGGTTTAGTGCCAGTGATACTTCTGCCTTGCAGCATGTATACTGGCTCTGGTGAGTGTTCCCGATCTGTCCTGCCTCTACTGTGTCCTGACTTATACCCGCCCCCGTTCGTCTGCCTGTCACGATCCCTGACTTTCCACTCCTTTCTTTTGTTTGTGTCTCCCTCTGCATACTTGATCTCCCGGCTTCTGGGTCGGTTCTGTTTTCTGACTTTATTTTTATCCTCCCTTTTCAGTGACTTGAGTTTTCTGGCTAGACCCTGACTATTTGACTACTCTATTGCCCCCTGGTGGTTCGCCTGTTAAATGCCTGCTGTAGGTATTCTACTGTACTTCAGCTGCCTTTCTGTTACAGTGTTACTTGGTCTCTCCTTCACTACTATGCTGCTACCTAAAGGGGAATACGCTGTACTATGTCTTACTAGCCCTTTGTACAGCGTGTCACCTTGATTGGCTGCTGGAACATCCACACAAAGTTAAGAAAAAAAAAGTCCGCTACTCCTCTGACCTCTCCCCACCCCCTCCCTCATCAAACACATCCCTACACTTATCATACAGCACTACTATCCTTGCCACAGTGAAAATAAGGCAGAAGAAAAGCATTAGTGCAACTGCTTACAGTTACAAAACAAAAGCGATCTTTGTCTATTTGTGAGAAAATGGCTCAGGAATCCGAGACCGAGCCCAAAGGAAGCTCATACCGAATTTTAAATTGAAGAACATTTTTTGAACAAGTTCTCTCATCTCTAGTTAGCAGATCATTAAAAACTTTCAGTAGAGCTAAAAGAGCAGAAAACTCAGATTGTAAAGGGCAAGGAAGAGAGTTTTGAGGGAGGTTAAATATTAGGTGAGAGTGAACCAAGCATTCCAAGAGTTGAGTTGAGAGATAAAGAGGAGTTAAGAGGTCTGTAATTAGCTACACAGTTCTTGTCAAGGGATCATTTTTTTGGTGAAGGGGTTATGATTGCATTTTTGAATAAGAAAGGAGATAGAATAGATTCTGACAGATAAAATATAGGTGGCCAATGACAGCCAGGGAGGAGGACAGTAGGAAATGTTAGGGAATAGGGTCATTTAGGTTGTAGGGTAAAATGAAGTGAAGAGCCTGGTAACCTCTACTGTGACTGTTTCAAAGGTTAACAGTGAAGTGAAAGTATGGGAGAAAAGGGGATCCAAGCTTTGAGGGAATTGGGTGAAAATGTGCTAATGGATATGGTTGATTCCTTTCTAGAAAATAAGTGGCCAAATCTCCAGCGCTGAAATTGTTGAATAGTGATGTGATAAGTGTATTGAAGCTTGTTTACCAAAATAAATAGTAGAGTTGCTCTGTTTTGAGCATGAGCTTATAGTGGATGAAGCCTTCTGCTGAAAGTGATTTTCTCCACTGAGGCTCGGCACACTTAGAGCACCATTGGTCCTAAATGTGTTGAACATCTGCCCAATGGAAGCTAAGCAGAAAAAGTGCAAATCCCAAAGGAGCAGACATGTACCCAAATAAAATGAGTAAAAGTAACTGAAGATTTAAAAAAAAAAAAAAAATGGCAAGCACTGTTGGGATCATAGTCAGACCAGCACTTGGGAGTAAATGCTGAAAAAGCCTGATGGCAATTGATGCATTTTTGCATCAGTTTTGCTATCAGTTCTGATCAGTTAAGTTCTATTACACAAAAAAACTGAACCTGTTACAATGAATATACATAAACTCGGCCTAATGTTTTCTGATGTTTTTTTTTAGGAAAATTTTCTCTTTTTTCCTGTTCTGGCTTTGAAATTCAACAAGAAGAGTAGAAAAGAGAAATGTTATTACTGTTTTTCCAATTACATTTATGTAACTTGAAGTTTATGGATATTTTATGTATTTGACTGTGAATAGAATATATAAACTGTTTTTTATCAAGGGTAATAAACTAGATTACTGTGTCAAGTTTACATTTATCTTTGCATACACATGCATACTTTTTGTGTTATTTCTCAGTGCTGATAATAAAGCTTGTCACACGATGCCTGTTGTGGGAGAGAAAAATATTACATTTTCAATATAGAATGATTTCATATTATTCACTGCTTGTATCTGCGAGCCAACATGTTAGACAAAATAATTGGTAACAAGGCTATTATGTTTTATAAAGTACTTAGATCCAGATGACCAAGTCTTTTATGAAAACATGTTATTCCATGCCCTTGAGCATTTCTGACAGCTTATAATGAGAATATATGAAACCACCTTTAATTTAGGTTCCTATAAGTGTGAACTTATATGACATCACCTGTCGTTTTTTGACAGCACTATTTTGTAGCTATTTAGGAGGTTTCTGGTTTCATTCTTGCAATTTACTGAATTTCAGATTTTATCATGTAATTTTAAAGAACATGATTATTTTCACAATACTTCACGTCCTTTCATTGTACAGGTTTGAAACACAATCTCTTTTGTGTCCTCATGTATAAAAAGTTTCCTTTAAAAGCATTAGCCCTGTACATAACTACGTATCACATTTTATTTCCCTAGTGTTGTGGAGCTATAAAAGTAACATTGTAATTGTCCTGAATATACAGTGCCTTGAGAAAGTATTCGGCCCTCTTGAATCTTTCAACCTTTTCCCACATTTCAGGCATGAAACATAAAGATAAAAATTTTAATGTTCTGGTTAAGAAATAACAACAAGTGGGACACAATTGTGAAGTTGAACGAAATTTATTGCTTATTTTAAACTTTTTAAAAAAAATAAATAACTGAAAAGCAATATTATTCGTCCCCTTTAAGTTAATACTGTTTTGCGCCACCTTTTGCTGCGATTACAGCTGCAAGTCACTTGGGGTATGTCTCTATTTAGGTTTGCACATCGAGAGACTGAAATTCTTGCCCATTTTTCCTTTTGCAAATAGCTGGAGCTGACTGAGGTTGGATGGAGAGCATTTGTGAACAGCAGTTTTCAGCTCTTTCCACAGATTCTCGATTGGATTCAGGTCTGGACTTTGACTTGGCCATTCTAACACCTGGATATGTTTATTTGTCAACCATTCCATTGCAGATTTTGCTTTATGTTTTGGATCATTGTCTTGTTGGAATACAAATCTCCGTCCCAGTCTCGGGTCTTTTCCAGACTCCAACAGGTTTTCTTCAAGAATGGTCCAGTATTTGTCTCCATCCATCTTCCCATCAATTTTAACCATCTTCCCTGTCCCTGCTGAAGAAAAGCAGGCCCAAACCATGATGCTGCAATCACCATGTTTGACAGTGGAAATGGTGTGTTCAGGTTGATGAGCGGTGTTGCTTTGACGCCAAACATATCGTTTTGGAAGTGTGCCCAAGTAGTTCGATTTTGGTTTCATCTGACCAGAGCACCTTCTTCCACATGTTTGGTGTGTCTCCCACGTGGATTTTGGCAAACTTTTTATCGATATATTTGAAAAAAGGCTTTCTCCTTGCCACTCTTCTATAAAAGCCAGATTTGTGCAGTATATGACTGATTGTTGTCCTGTGGACAGACTCTCCCACCTCAGCTGTAGATCTCTGCGGTTCACCCAGAGTGATCATGGGCCTCTTGGCTGCATCTCTGATCAGTCTTTTCCTTGTTTAAGATGAAAGTTTCGGTGGACGGTCGGGTTTTGGTAGATTTGCAGTGGTATAATGCTCCTTACATTTCAATATTATCACTTGCACGGTGCTTCTTGGGATGTTTAAATTTTTGGAAATCTTTTTGGAACCAAATCCGGCTTTAAACTTCTCCACAACAGTATCACGGACCTGCCTGTTGTGTTCCTTGGTCTTCATGATGCTATCTGACCTTTAAACAGAACACTGAGACTATCACAGAGCAGGTGCATTAATACAAGACTTGATTACACACAGGTGGCTTATATTTATAATCATCAGTCATTTAGAACAACATTGGATTATTCAGAGATCAATGAACTTCTGGAGTCAGTTTGCTGCACTGAAAGTAAAGGGGCCAAATAATATTGCACGCCCCACTTTTCAGTTATTTATTTTTTAAAAAAGTTTAAAATAAGCAATAAATTTCATTCAACTTCACAATTGTGCAGACTATGTAAAGAAACCACGGAAACAATCCAACACATAATGGCAGGATTCAAAATGCAAGCTGGAACAGTGTACACCAAATGCCACAACCACGTAGTGGGAATTGTATACAGCAATATCTGTACAGCGTATGGGCTAAGTCCCCCTACGTCCAGGTGGGAGACCCCAGGAAAAGTGGTGGAGAATGAAAGGGCTAAAATCCTGTGGGACTTCAAGATCCAGATAGATAAGCAAGTGGTAGCTAACCAAACAGATATCATGATAGTAGACATGGATCAGAAGACAGCAATGATAATAGATGTGGCAGTGCCTAATGACAGTAACATCAGAAAGAAGGACTATGAGAAGCTGGAGAAATACCAGGGATTTAAAGAACAACTGGAGAAGATGTGGAAGGCGAAGGTAACAGTGATTCTAGTGGTGATAGGAGCACTTGGAGCAGTGACCCTCTAAGTTGGAAAAATGGCTGCAACAGATTCCAGGAGCAACATCTGAACTCTCTGTCCAAAAAAGCGCAGTTCTGGGAACAACTAGAACCTGCACTCACTGGTCACTGTTCCCTGCAGCATCATGATGACCTCCTGTCTGCCTGTCCGATGTGTGTGGAGAGCGATGCGCACAGTGATGACAACATCTCTGTGCACACGGCTCCACACAGGTCAGTGGCGCTGCTGCTGGCACAGACAGGAAGATGAGCGATGCTGCGTGAAGTGAGGAAAGGTGAGTTTACATCGGGTGTCCTCCACTTGTGACCGCATATCAGGCTGCGGCTGAAGTGAGCCACGAGATCAGCAGGGGACTTCAGTCAGGTGATGTGCAGTGACAGCTGAAGTCAGCACTGATCCCGCGCGGCTCACTTCACTTGCAGCCTGACCCTCACAGAGAGCGGTCGAGCTTTATAGCCATTCTTTGTGACTGTCAGACGTAGCGGAGCTGGATGCGTCGTGGTACCTCGTGTGGATTACGTCGGTCCTGGAGGGGTGTTTTAGGGGTTAATAAAGTGGTGAAAGAAGGGGTTTTGTGTTTTATTTCAAATAAAGGTTTTTTTGGGTGATTGTGTTTATTTACTTTCACTTACAGCTTAGTGATGAGGGGGTGTCTCATAGACGCCTGCCATCACTAAGCTAGGACATAGTGGCAGCTATGGGCTGCCATTAACTCCTTATTACCCAGATTGCCACTGCATCAGGGCAATCGGGATGACCCGGGATAAGTCCCGGGACTGTCGCATCCAATGGATGTGGAAATTTTGGGCGGCTGCTGGCTGATATTTTTAGGTTTGGGGGGCTCTTAATAACGTGGGTCTCCCCAGCCTGAGAATACCAGCCCTCAGCCTTGAGAATTTATCTTGGCTGGTTATCAAAATTGGGGGGGACCGCACGTCTTTTTTTTTAAAAACTATTTATCTATTTAATTGACTGTACGATATAGACCCGGCCACCAGCGTCTGTGATTGACTGTAGTCAGACAGCTGTCACTCAGCGTGGGGGTGGGTCTTCCTGCAACCAATCACATCCACCAGTGAGCAGGGAAGGAATTAATTTGTTATGAGCCTAATGAGCAGCCAGCTCCGGAAGAAGAAAGAGCTGCCGCGGCAGCTGTGTGACAGCCGACTGGTGATTGGTGAGTATTTAGCACTTGCTCCAACTCCTTTGCGCCCGATTCTAGTCTCCATAGTTTTTATATGGGGAGCAGTATCTGGCTAAATACCAGGCCTTTGAAACGCAGGGACAAAACGCAAAAAGAATTGACCTGCTGCATCTTTGTGGTCACCACAAAGATGCAGCCAACAAAAGCACACTGTGAGGACAGCAAAATTGAAATATCATAGACTTTGCTGGGGAAGGAAATTCATGCAGATTTGAGACAAAAATTGCACCCAAAGAACGCACAAAAGTGCAACGTGCGCAAATAGCATAAACATTTATGTTTTTGTGTTATGGGGACATGTAGACAATAATGGGGATAATATACAAGGCAGGAGGATAATTACCATGATGGGGTACCTTAGTAGAGAATTTGGGGACATTACCCCATAACAGTGTCAGTAGCAGATCCTCGACCCATAATAGTGTGTCATGACCACATTTTTGCTTAAAATTTTATTTTCCTATTTTCTTATTTTCCTTCTCTAAAACCAGAGTGCATCTTATGGTCTGGTAAGTATTATAGTCCGAAAAATAACAATCTTTTATGTGGCACTTTATCAAATGCCTTTTAAAGGTCTGGATAGAAAACATCCACAGCTTTACCCTAGTCCAAGCTGGAAATTAGCTTTTCGTATAAGCTGATCAGATTAGTCTGACATTATTGATCCTTTCTAAACCTATGCATGGGTTGTTGCATGGGATATGAGAATAATCTTAGTGAGATACTCCAGGAAAGCATATTTTAGAAATCTTCAAATATTTTACTCATAGTAGAGGTAAAACTAACACGCCTATAATATCATATTTAACATTTTGTCCCTTTTTTAAATATATTGGCACCATATTTGGTGTGTGCCAGACCTGCGGTACAGACGCTGTTATTATATAATCTTTTAATAGAAATAATTGTCTACTCGTCACAGTAACTAATCTAAGACCAGTGATTTGCCTATTTTATTGTCTCTGAGGTGACGCTGTACTTTCTGCTGGTGTAAGTAGGTGATATTTAATAGAGAATTTATAGTAATCATGATCATGTCACAAAGTTATGCAAAAAAGTTTACAATAAATGGCTTCACACAACCACTAACCATGACTGGAAAAAAAAGATTTTGTGTTATCATTCATATTTGGTGAAAAAAGGCCAAAAAAAGCAAAAAAATCTGCCGGGGTATGTAAACTTTTGAGCACAACTGTATGCCATAAACTTTTCTTGTGTAGATACAACAGAAAAAAAAGGACTTTAGCAGATTTTCCATTCTTTCACACTCTTCCACCACTTCACTCAGTTTATTTTTGAGAGGACCAACACTCCATCTTAATTGCTGCTGGCTTTTTTATATGATCAATCAGCAAATATTCAAAATAGGCCATTTAATCAAGTAAGTATTATAAGCATATATAAGAGAATAACTTTTATTTTCACAGTTATTAAGAACCTATACAAATAGGTATATAGGTAACCAAAAGCATCCCTGGGTTATCGACACTATAGTATAGCTCGGACCAGCACACTATATACCGTATTTTTCGGACTATAAGACGCACCGGACCATTAGACGCACCCTGGTTTTAAAGGAGGAAAATAAAAAAATAAAATTTTAAGCAAAAAATATGTGGTCATGACACACTGCTATGGGGCGAGGATCTGCTGCTGACACTGTAATGGGGGTAATGTCCCCAATTTCTCTGCTAAGGTACCCCATCCTGGTAATGATCCTCCTGCCTTGTATATGTACCCCATTCTGGTATATGCCCTTATCCTGCTATATACTGGCATCCTGCTATATACCCCCATCCTGCTATATACCCCCATCCTGATATATACTGCCATCCATCCTGCGATATACCCCCATCCATCCTTCCTGCTATATACCCTATCCATCCTGCTATATACACCCATCCTGATAAATACCTCCATCCTGCTATATGGCCCCATCCTGCTATATACACCCATCCTGATAAATACCCACATCCTGGTATATGCCCTCATCCTGCTATATACACTCATCCTTATAAATACCCCCATCCTGCTATATACCCCCATCCTGCTATATGGCATGTATCCTGTATGACAAAAAAAAAAGTTTATGCACACCTTTCCTCGCTCCATGCAGCATATCTCCTCACCCTGTCTGTGACGGCAGCAGCGCCGCTGATCTGTGTGAAGCCGTCACCGGTCACTTCCCTGCAGCACCGCTCGTCCTCCTGTCTGCCGGTCATGTGACCTGCGTGACTAGCGGCTCGCACAGCGATGACGTCATCGATGTGGTCACTGCTCTCTACACAGATCAGCTGACCGGCACAGACAGGAGGACATGGCGGTGCTGCAGGAGAACGGTGAGTATGTTGCACAGATTCACTGCCCCCCATGCTGATGATGATGCGCGGGGGGCAGTGAATACAGCCGCACATGATTATTCCAGGCCGTAGTTGCCAGGGATGATCACGGCCGGCTGTTAATTATGCGCGCACCCCTCGCCCATCATCCCACTCATCAATCAGCACTGGCATTTGGGGGAAAAAAGGTGCGTCTTATGGGCCGAAAAATACGGTAATTCTTGTTATATGGTCTACCCAAGGATGCCACAAATATGTAACAAAAACAACAAAAAAAAAAAAAGCATTTGAGTATTTCACACCTTTGTATGGACAGTAGTCCAGCAGGTAAAAAAAATAATCAGAAAAACTCAATATAAACAACCAAAATACCCATCAATGGTCCAAATTATAGGACTCCACAGTATACATTGGCAGTATAAGTGAGCAGTAAGGAACAATCTCATCAGCTAGTTGAAGCTATGGGTGACCCAGTGTCTTCTTCATGTGGGTCTTTCAGTCTTCAAACCGTCATTGACAATAAATGTCCCTAAGAGACAAATCTTAGACTGTCACCCCAAAACTGCCACCCTAACAAGGGCAGACCACATCTAGTCCTAACACAGAACCCCTATATAACTCCTCATGGGATGAGGCTAGGATTGGTACCCTGGTCCACTAAGCTTCACACATCACTGCACATGCGTCTAGGATTTTCTCTGTGACATGTGTCATAACGTGAAACATTACATCACAAGATACAGCGCAAAGTGAAGTCATCATTGTTTTGTTTACATTTCCTCTTACAGATCAGCAAAATGGCTGATAGAGCTAGTTGCAATTCTACTGAATTTGCACAGGGTGAATTCCCCTTTTTTGTAAACTCCAAGTAGAATTGAACACCATTAAAATAATCTCTAGTCCATTAGGCTGTGTGAGGTGTGTGCTACAATTTTCTAACGTATGTACCTTGATTGCAACTGTAGATCACAGAGATGAGCAAATATTTTCATAATTTGCTAGTTTTGAATTTTATTTGGAAAATGGATTCACGGCAAATTTATTAGTGGGAATCAGCTATGCATGTGTGTAAAAGATGTTTTTGGTGTCTGATGTGTTACCTGAGGGAAAGGGTCCATACATCTTTCTTGCTCATGAGGCCTTTTATCTCAGCGTCATCCTTGATCAATTGCACTGTGAAAAGGCCATGCACCCAATATAAACCCAATTGGATTACAGAAACTAGAAATAGGGGAAAACCACTATGACTAAATAGAGATCCAAGAGATGTAACAAATTACAAAGAAAATGTATTTAAGATATTAAATAAAGAAGCTTGTGATGACGCTGTAACAGGGTGAAAATGTACATAAGATAAACTTGCATGTTTGTTAATGTATTGTATAAAATTATGCTATAATTTAAATGGCCACTAGGTGTCACTAGTGGGCAGGCACATTGCTAGACAGTAACGGGTTACATTAGGTTTCCCTGATATCGTAGATTGGAAGAGACGGTTAAAAAGTTCTGTCAGGATCTGAGGGACTGCGCAAGAGAAAGGCAACTGTCATTTTCCCGTGTTTGAATTTATAGGATTGACTGTTTTTTTCCTTTTGTGGACTGCTTACTCGATTTTTTCTTTGGAGCTCCTACTGCCCCTGATGAGGAGAATTCATCTGAGTGAATTTTTCTTCAGCAACTGTTTGGAAAAAATCATCTAAGAGTGAATCCGAAGCAGTCTGAGGGGACGGACGCCATCTTGGGCGAAGACTTCAGTGAGTAACAATTGACCTGAGACCGATCGGTGTATAATAGTCAGTCAGGGACAGACAGATAGGATAAAGGAGAAGGAAGATTATTCTTAGACCGATTATTCACTGAGAAGGAGCTTGTTTCTTGTCTATCCTGAGGCGTTTGCTCTGAAGTTATTAGAGGTTAAGCTGTGTTGTGCTGATAATAAGAGACTAATCTGCCTTTGCTTCATCACACTGTCTGGGGGCAGTGAGGTACACAATATTTAATAGAGGTACATGTACATATATATATTTGCTTGTTGCTGACTGTATATGGGAAGGTGGCTGGGTACCCTGATTGAATTGTAAACATAAGGGAAGGTGGTTGTAAGATTATATCCTTGGAGGGATCACGTGTCATTATCTGTAGTAGTGCACATGGGTAAGCCCCATCAATAGATAAGGGATGGAGCGGTATAGTGGGGGGAAATATAGTCCAGTTCATCCCTACAGACCGACACTTGAAGTCCTCCAAGTTGCATAAACTGTTATTGTTTATTCCGGGCTGTTGTGGCCCATAAGTTGTAAGAGACTGTTTTTTTTATAAAGAAAAAACTGTTATTCATCATCTTTGTGTCCCTGGGTTTTCCATAGTGTCATCGTATCTTAATACTCATAATGACCGGCATTCAGTCGTTACATATTTGGCGTAGTTGGCAGGATACCGTGCTCGCTATGGATAACCTCGATCAGGTGGGAGACGCTTTAACACCCCCTGTAGTAATTCCCCCCCCCTTCCTCCTTGGTGACCAGCAGTGAGCGGCTAATAGGGTGCTCTACAATGGGTGCGCTGCTAAATCCCCTGGCTAAATTCGATGGGTATAACTTACTGTTCAAACACTATTTGCCTGAAGGGCAACAAGAGGTACCCAATCTAAAGACCTAATCAAACAAACTTTATTAAACTATATAATTGGACAAGGATTAAAATTGGCAGGTGGGAGGCCAATTCTGTATTAGGTGAGTCCGCTCTGGATAATTCTTAACGTAATATGGTTACCTCAGGGGGCTGAGGTTCTATAGCCTCAGCCCCCAATGAAGCCAGTCATGGCGAAACATGTCGCGGAGGCTATTAGCTGTTAGGTAGTTTTTAACAGGCAGTGTAGGTGATAGCCAACCATATTACGTTAGGAATTATCCAGAGTAGTGTCGGTCCGCGGCCACACTCATCTAATACAGAATTGGCCTCCCACCTGCCAATTTTAATCCTTGTCCAATTATGTAATTTAATAAAGTTTGTTTGATTAGGTCTTTAGTTAGGGTACCTCTTGTTGCCCTTCGGGCAAATAGTGTTTGTATAGTAACCCCTACGCTGACCGGGTGTGACAATCAGAGGTTAGTGTTTGTAACTTACTGTTCAGTGACTGGGTGGGCCGGCTGAAGAACGCCATTGTCTTGCACAGCATACACCCCAAACTGCAACCCGAGGTCGCTCTGAATGCTCTGGAAGGGGATGCCCGCAAGGTTGTTCTGCTGAAGCCAGAAGGCCAGGAGAAGACAGTGGATGAAATAATTCAGGTCTTGGAAAAGGCTTTTGACCATGTGGCAGCGGCCGGACAACTGCGAGTACAGTGTGTCGCTCATACCCAGAGGAGCGGAGAAAGTCTGATCCAGTATGGCATCGCATTGGAAGAATTGCATCAGGAAATGAAGAAGAAGTCGAATGTAATGGTGGGCGCTGAGGCCGAGGTTGATCGTATTTTACGGGATCAGTTCATTGAGGGGCTCCAAAATGAGATGTTAAGGAGTGAACTACTACTGAAGGCAAGGAGTACCCCTGGTGTTACCTATGCTGAAATACAAGAAGAGGCAGTGGCGTGGACCCTGGAGGTGAAGCCTGCCCTGAAATGGAGTAACATGCAGGTGGTTGACACAAGGGAATTGAGTCGAGACCCTGTCCAGGTACAGCTAGCAGCCTTGCACAAGACTGTGGAGGGTCTGACAGAATAGATGCAACAAATGCGAGCTCAGGGGATGCCTCTGACCTACCCAGCACCAATTTACCCCTGTACTCCCATGCCTGGACAAATGCCGCCTCCTATGTTGGAGATGCAGTCACAAAGTTATACACAACAAGCAACAGCGGCCCGCCCCAGGAAGATTATTCTTCGACCAATTATTCACTGAGAAGGAGCTTTGTTTCTTGCTTATCCTGAGGCATTTGCACTGAGGTTTTTAGAGGTTAAGCTGTGTTGTGTTGATAATAACAGACTATTCTGCCTTTGCTTCATCTCACTGTCTGGGAGCAGTGAGGAACAGAATATTGAATAGAGGTACATGTAGAGCTACAAGTAGAGGTATAAAGGTACATGTACATATATTTACTTGTTTCTGGCTGTATATGGGAAGGTGGCCGGGTACCCTGATTGAATTGTAAACATAAGGGGAGGTGGTTGTAAGATTATATCCTTGGAGGGATCACGTGCCATTATCTGTAGTAGTGCACACGGGTAAGCCCCATCAATAGATAAGGGAGCGCTTTAGTGGGGGGAAATATAGTCCAGTTCATCCCTACTGACCGACACTTGAAGTCCTCCAAGTTGCATAAACTGTTATTGTTTATTCCGGGTTATTGTGGCCCATAAGCTGTAAGAGAACTGTTTTTTTTTATAAAGAAAAAACTGTTATTCATCATCTTTGTGTCCCTGGGTTTTCCATAGTGCCATCGTATCTTAATAATCATAACGACTGGCATTCAGTCGTTACAAGGCATTAAATAAATACAAAGAAAAAAATAAATGATAAAACAGCAAAGAATGAGACACACAGGCTTCAACTACATAAACTTAAAAACCTCAAAACAAATCTGGGTGAAATGATGTAAGAAGATGAGGGAAATACCAATCTATTAAATTACTTCTTCAGTTATAAGCAAAAAAATTCCCTTGACAGATTACATGTTCAGGGATACTATAAATTCTACAATAAGTGTCATCTGCTAAGGAAGCAGGAAGATTGTCACTTCCTCAAAAACACTAAAATCCGCAGGCCCGAATCACATTCACCTCTGGGCATTACAGGAATTAATTTCTCTAATACTCTAATATAGGTGCATAGAAATTTATTTGGTGCTAATAGTAAAAGTTGAGACTAAAACTGAGCCTGGAAATTATAGGTCGGTGAGTTTAACCACTACTGTGGGCAAAATCTTTAAGGTTTTCTGTAAGGTGTTATCCTAGAGTATCTCAGGGAAACTAATATCATGACCCAACATCATCGAGGGTTTATGAGGGATCAATCTTATCAAATTAATACTGTAGGAGAAGGAAAGTTCCAGAATGGACTGCGGTAAAGCTATGAATGTCGTCTACATGGACTTCTCAATGGGGATTGATACAGTGCCACACAAATGGTTAAACCTTAAAATGAACTAAGAGAAATATGTGTAATTGGGTTATCAAGTGGCTCTGTTATAGGAAACAAAGGACGCGTAATAATTGAACATAATCTTATTGGGTCACAGTTAAAAGTGGGGTACCCAGGGATCGGTATTGGGCTTTCTTTTTTTTTAGCAGATTTATTTATGCCCTGATAAGGGACTTACAAAATATAAGTTAAATATTTGCACATAATACTAAATTGAACAAGATAATCATCACAGGAAATAGTTATTTAATATTACAAAAGGATTTATTTAAGTTGAAGGCTTGGTCTAAAAACTGTGATATTGAAATTTAATATGTATAATATGTAATTTTAATATGTAAAGTAATGCAATAAGGCAGTTGAAATAAAATGCATAGTAATGTACTAATTAGTAAAAGTGTCACTGAAAGAGACTTTGGTGTATAGGTGGACAGTAAAGTAAACATTTTGATTAGTGCCAGGCAGTAGAGATGAGCGAACCGGTTGCGGTTCGGCTCGAGCTTGGTTCGTCAAACAGAGGTATAGTTCGAGTTCGGTTCGGCGAACCACTCGAACCCATAAAAAACAATGGGAGGCAATCACAAACACATAAAAACACCTAGAAAACACCCTCAAAGGTGTCCAAAAAGTGACAAACAACTCACAACACAACACAAACACATGGGAAAGTGACAAGAACAAATTCTCATGTGAAAATAAAACAGCGTTACGAGGAAAAAGAGGACGAGACACAGATATAGGCATGGCATGCCCTTCTAAAATGATGTAAAACACCGCAAGGTGACTCCAAGCGGAGTGTCCCTCTTTTCCAAAAATTGGGCCACACAGACACCCCTTCAGTGGCAGCACTTGTGCCCCAGTTGTACACTTCACAGGTAGATTTGCATCAAGCACATTCAA
The DNA here is from genome assembly GCF_048569485.1 of Anomaloglossus baeobatrachus. Taxonomy (NCBI): domain Eukaryota; kingdom Metazoa; phylum Chordata; class Amphibia; order Anura; family Aromobatidae; genus Anomaloglossus; species Anomaloglossus baeobatrachus. Next base: position 615,222,468 of record NC_134354.1, on the reverse strand, counting down.
AAATACACCATCCTTAACCGTCCCCTTGATGACACCGGGGTTGGTAGCTAAGTCTTTGCTGAACCATGACTTGTTCATCTTGGCTCCTTTTTAAAAACACAGCAAGGGATACTCCAAGCGGAGTCTCCCTCTTTTCCAAAAATTGGGCCACACAGACACCCCTTCAGTGGCAGCACTTGTGCCCCAGTTGTACACTTCACAGGTAGATTTGCATCAAGCACATTAAAAAATAAGCCATCCTTAACCGTCCCCTGGATGGCACCAGGGTAGGTAGCAAAGTCTTTGCTGAACCATAACTTGTTCATCTTGGCTCCTTTTTAAAAACACAGCAAGGGTTATTCCTAGCTAATTCTCCCTCTTTTCCAAAAATTGGGCCACACAGACACGCTTTCAGTGGCAGCACTTGTGCCCCAGTTGTACACTTCACAGGTAGATTTGCATCAAGCACATTCAAAAATACGCCATCCTTCACCGTCGCCAGGATGGCACCGGGGTAGGTAGCAAAGTCTTTGCTGATCCCAGATCTGTTCATTTTGGATCATTTTTAGAAACACTGCAAGCAAGGGTTACTCCAAGCGGAGTCTCCCTCTTTTCCAAAAATTGGGCGACACAGACACCCCTTCAGTGGCAGCACTTATGCTCCAGTTGTACACTTCACAGGTAGATTTGCATCAAGCACATTCAAAATACACAAGCATTTACTCTCCCCAGGATGACACTGGGGTTGTAAATTCCTTGTGGATCCATGACTTGTTCATTTTGATGTACGTTAGTCTGTCCACATTGTCACTGGACAGACATGTGCGCTTATCTGTCAGCACACACCCAGCAGCACTGAAGACACGTTCAGAGACAATGCTGGCAGCTGGATACGACAAGATCTCCAAGGCGTAAGTGGAGAGCTCTGGCCATTTTTCAAGATTTGAAGCCCAAAATGAGCAAGGCTCTATTTGCAAACTCATGGCATCGATGTTCATTTGGAGATACTACTGTATCATCCTCTCCAGCCGTTGACTATGTGTCAGACTTGTCTCTGGTGGCCTTGCAAAGAATGGTCTAAAAAAATTCTGAAAATATTCAATAAAATTACTGTTACCAGCACCAGATACGGTGCTGCTGGTACGGGAAGACTGTTGAAGATGACGAGACCATCCCATGTTTGTGAAGTTACAACTGAGAGATTCACTCAGTGCACCACGGTTGTTTGGTGGAAAAGCCGAGCTAAGATCGAGTAACAGCTTTTGCTGATACTCCTGCGTGTGTCCCTTTCTATGGCTGGAATTATGTCACAAAATTTGGACTTGTACCGGGGATCTAATACTGTGGCAAGCCAGTACTCATCATCACTTCTAATTTTGACAATACGAGGGTCATGTTGGAGGTAGTGCAGCAAGAAGGCGCTCATGTGTCTTGCGCAGCCATGCGGACCAACTCCACGCTGTGTTTGTGGCATAGAGGTGGTAACCATTCTTTCTTCCTCTGACATCTCCCCCCAACCTCTTTCAACAGATATTTGACCAAGGTCTCCCTCATCCGCTGAGTCTTCCATGTCCATGGACAGTTCTTCCTCCATTTCTTCATGTTCTCCTGCAGCTTCCTCAACATTTTGCCTGCTACCATGCGCCCTTGTTTTTCCCTGTCCCCCTTGGTCCCATGCCTGCCGCCTTGGTGATGATGAACGTCTTGACCTTGGTGATGTTGTTGTGTCTTGCGCATATGAATCCTCCTGTAGTTCCTCCCTTTCCTGTTCTCCCACTTCCTGACTCCGAATAGTGTTTAGCGTGTGCTCCAGCATGTAAATGACTGGAATTGTCATGCTGTTAATGGCATTGTCAGCGCTAAACATATTCGTCGCCATGTCGAAACTGTGCAGAAGGGTGCATAGGTCCTTGAACTGAGAGCACTCCATCAGGGTGATCTGCCCCACCTTTGCATCTCGTTGGCCTAGGCTATACGTCATGACGTATTGCACCAGGGCTCGGCGGGGCTGCCACAGTCGCTGTAACATTTGGAGAGTCGAATTCCAGCGTGTCGGCACATCGCATTTCAGGCGATGAACCGGCAGGCCGAAAGACTTCTGGAGCGATGCAAGTCGCTTAGCTGCGGTGATTGAATGGCGGTAGTGAGCAGACAGTTTTCGTGCCCTGTTCAGAAGGCCCTCTAGGCCGGGATAGTGTGTTAAAAATTGCTGGACAACAAGGTTCAACACGTGAGCCATACAAGGCACGTGTGTCACCTTGCCCAGGCGAAGGGCCGCACTCAGGTTTGCAGCATTGTTGCACACGGCCTTAGCAGGCTGCAGGTTGAGTGGAGACAATCATTTACCAAACTCAGTCTCCAGAGTTGCCCCCAACTGAGCCACTGTGTGACTCTTATTTCCAAGACATTTCAAGCTAAAGACCGCCTGATGCCGTTGCGCTCTGCTGCCAGCATAGTAATGAGGGGTGCGGGATTCCATCTGCGCAGGTACAACGCTGGTGGCCTGAGCAGGCAGGCTTGGGGCGGAGGTGGAGGAGCCAGATGAGGTTGAGGAGGCAGAAACAGTGGAGGGACTTGGACAGACAGAGGATTGACACACAAGTCGTAGGGATGGCAAGACTTGTGCAGCAGACCCTTCACCATCTATCACCATAGTTACCCAGTGCCCAGTCAGCGACATGTAACGTCCCTGTCCATGCTTACTGGTCCAAGTATCGGTGGTGAAATGCACCCGTTCACACACAGAGTTTCTCATGTTGTGTGCGACATGCTGGTGTAGTGCAGGCACACTTTTCTTAGAGAAGTAGTGGCGACTGGGCATCGGGTGCTGGGGCACAGTGACAGACATAAGGTCTCTAAAATCCTGTGTGTCCACCAGGCGGAAAGGCAGCATTTTGGTAGCCAAGAGCTTACAAAGGGATAAAGTCAACCTCTTAGCTTTGTCATGGGTCGCAGGAAATGGCCTTTTTTTGTCCATATGTTAGGGACAGAGATCTGGCTGCTGTGTGTAGACGGTGGTGAGTAGGGTGTCCCTGGAAAAATGCAGGTTTGTGAGGAAAGTGCAGGCGTAGACATGATGCAGACTTCATCCAACGTTGGTGCTATTGATGTCTGAGAGAGCTGTACACACGCACTTGTTTCCCCTTTCAAACCAACTGACGACCTACCAAACAAACTGCCTGTTGCGGTTACAGTGGTGGAAGTTGTGCGTGGAAAACCAGGTGTGAGAGCTGTCCCCACAGTCCTAGAAGATGAAGAGCGCGCGGATGCACTGGAAGGGACAGGCAGTGGATGGTCCGCTCCGCTACTCCGCATTGCAGCATGGTGAGCTTCCCACTGGGACATATGATATTTATTCATGTGAGAATTCATGGAAGAAGTTGTCAAACTGCTGAGGTTTTTTCCTCTACTAACAGATTCCCGACAAATTTTACAGATCACATGATTTGGGTGATCCTTTTCAAGGTCAAAAAAGGACCAGGCTAGGCAAGGCTTAGAGGCCATGCGAGCTACAGAGCCACCCCGACTTGTGCTCAGAGGCAGAGTGGTGGCTGAGGATGCAGTTGTAGACGTGCTACCATTACTCCTTTTTCTGTCCAGGAAGGTGCAAGGTAAGTTCGTCATCAGTTGCATCCTCCTCCACCGCCTCGAGTGCCTGACTGTGGGTTGACAGTGGGTGGGATCTAGAACTTCCTCATCAAGTGTTGTGTTTGCACTCCCCTTACCCTCAGACCGAGCTTCTTCCTGCCCTGACCGAATATTTAAGTTGTCGTCCCAATCTGGTATCTGCGTCTCATCGTCATCAGTATGTTCCTCATTGTCTCTACCAACAGGTGTTACAGTTTTTGAATAAGGGTCAACATTATGCTCAGAACCTTGGTCATTATGGCCAGAATCTGAGTCACAAAGGTTCTGGGCATCACTGCAGACCATTTCCTGGTCTGTACTCACTGTAGCTTGTGAGCAGACCTCTGATTCCCAGGCTATAGTGTGACTGAACAGCTCTGCAGCCTCAGCCATCTCTGTTCCACCATACTGTGCAGGGCGGGTGGAGACTTGAGAGCTGGGAGAAAGCAAACGTGTTTGGATTGACAAGTCAGAGGACTGGGTTTTTTTAGATGAGGTGGAGGGGAGGACACTTGTTGGAGCACTTGAGATCCATTCAAGCATGTGTTTTTTTGGGCATCATTTACCTTTGTTCTAGTTGTTCTGTTCCGTAAAAAAGGGAGCAAATCTGATTGTCCACGGAAAGTAGTAGACATCTTAGTTTTGCTGGAAGATCGCCTTCCTGGAATATGATCTTCAGCAGATGTTAATGGAGCTTTGCCACCTTCCCCACGGACAGAAACTTATTTTCCTTTTTCCAACACGACTGTTCCCCTTCCCACCAGCATCTGTCATTTTGCCACTCATTTTGATTGCGACAAGATTGTCCACTTAAAATGTGGTAGTAAAATTGAGAGGTGGTTTAGATTGCAGAGATGGTCCAGCTTTATTGGCAGCAAAAAAAGCAACACAGACTATCCCTGACAATGCATTTATGGCCCTTAAACTGGCAGCACAGCTTGGAATTATAATGGCTTAGTAAAAATGAGCTTGAGGGTGCAATGCAGAGGTGCTGGAAATAGCTTGGCACCAGTGGGATACTAATGATGTCCAACAGTTACTTTTAGGATGCCACTAAGTTCCCTTAGTGTTTGCTATTATAATGGCTTAGTAAAAATGAGCTTGAGGGTGCAATGCAGAGGTGCTGGAAATAGCTTGGCACCAGTGGGACACTAGGTGATGTCCAACAGCCACTTTTAGGATGCCACTAAGTTTTCTCACTGTTTGCTATTATAATGGCTTAGTAAAAATGAACTTGAGGGTGCAATGCAAAGGTGCTGGAAATAGCTTGGCACGAGTGGGACACTAATGAAGTTAAACAGCCACTTTTAGGATGCCACTAAGTTTGCTCAGTGTTTGCTATTATAAAGGCTTAGTAAAAATGAGCTTGAGGGTGCAATGCATAGGTGCTGGAAATAGCTTGGCACCAGTGGGACACTAATGAAGTCCAACAGCCACTTTTAGGATGCCACTAAGTTTCCTCAGTGTTTGCTATTATAATGGTTTAGTAAAAATGAGCTTGAGGGTGCAATGCAGAGGTGCTGGAAATAGCTTGGCACCAGTGGAACACTAATGATGTCCAACAGCCACTTTTACAATGCCACTAAGTTTGCTCAGTGTTTGCTATTATAATGGCTTAGTAAAAAACAGCTTGAGGGTGCAATGCAGAGGTGCTGGAAATAGCTTGGCACCAGTGGGACACTAATGATGTCCAACTGTAACTTTTAGGATGCCACTAAGTTTCCCCAGTGTTTGCTATTATGATGGCTTAGTAAAAATGAGCTTGAGGGTGCAATGCAGAGGTGCTGGAAATAGCTTGGCACCAGTGGAACACTAATGATGTCCAACTGCAACTTTTAGGATGCCACTAAGTTTCCCCAGTGTTTGCTATTATGATGGCTTAGTAAAAATGAGCTTGAGGGTGCAATGCAGAGGTGCTGGAAATAGCTTGGCACCAGTGGGACACTAGGTGATGTCCAACAGCCACTTTTAGGATGCCACTAAGTTTTCTCACTGTTTGCTATTATAATGGCTTAGTAAAAATGAACTTGAGGGTGCAATGCAAAGGTGCTGGAAATAGCTTGGCACGAGTGGGATACTAATGAAGTTAAACAGCCACTTTTAGGATGCCACTAAGTTTGCTCAGTGTTTGCTGTTATAAAGGCTTAGTAAAAATGAGCTTGAGGGTGCAATGCATAGGTGCTGGAAATAGCTTGGCACCAGTGGGACACTAATGAAGTCCAACAGCCACTTTTAGGATGCCACTAAGTTTCCTCAGTGTTTGCTATTATAATGGTTTAGTAAAAATGAGCTTGAGGGTGCAATGCAGAGGTGCTGGAAATAGCTTGGCACCAGTGGAACACTAATGATGTCCAACAGCCACTTTTACAATGCCACTAAGTTTGCTCAGTGTTTGCTATTATAATGGCTTAGTAAAAAACAGCTTGAGGGTGCAATGCAGAGGTGCTGGAAATAGCTTGGCACCAGTGGGACACTAATGATGTCCAACTGTAACTTTTAGGATGCCACTAAGTTTCCCCAGTGTTTGATATTATGATGGCTTAGTAAAAATGAGCTTGAGGGTGCAATGCAGAGGTGCTGGAAATAGCTTGGCACCAGTGGGACACTAATGATGTCCAACTGCAACTTTTAGGATGCCACTAAGTTTCCCCAGTGTTTGCTATTATGATGGCTTAGTAAAAATGAGCTTGAGGGTGCAATGCAGAGGTGCTGGAAATAGCTTGGCACCAGTGGGACACTAATGATGTCCAACAGCCACTTTTAGGATGCCACTAAGTTTGCTCAGTGTTTGCTATTATAATGGCTTAGTAAAAATGAGCTTGAGGGTGCAATGCAGAGGTGCTGAAAATAGCTTGGCACCAGTGGGACACTATTGAGATCCAACAGCCACTTTTAGGTTGCCACTAAGTTTGCTCAGTGTTTGCTATTATAATGGCTTAGTAAAAATGAGCTGGAGGGTGCAATGCAGAGGTGCTGGAAATAGCTTGGCACCAGTGGGACCCAAATGATGTCCAACAGCCACTTTTAGGATGCCACTAAGCTTGCTCAGTGTTTGCAATTATAGTGGACTAGTAAAACTGAGCTTGAGGTTGCAAAGCAGAGGTTCTGGATATAGTTTGAAAACAGTGGGACACTAATTAAGTCCAACAGCAACTTTTAGGATGCCACTAAGTTTGCTCAGTGTTTGCTATTATAATGGCTTAGTAAAAATGAGCTTGAGGGTGGAATGCAGAGGTGCTGGAATTAGCTTGACACCAGTGGGACACTAATGAAGTCCAAAAGCCACTTTTAGGATGCCACTAAGTTTGCTCAGTGTTTGCGATTATAATGGCTTAGTAATATTGAGCTTGAGGGTGCAATGCAGAGGTGCTGGAAATAGCTTGGCACCAGTGGGACACTAATGATGTCCAACAGCCACTTTTAGGTTGCCACTAAGTTTACTCAGTGTTTGCTATTATAATGACTTAGTAAAATGAGCTTGAGGGTGCAATGCAGATGTGCTGGAAATAGCTTGGCACCAGTGGGACACTAATGGTGTCCAACAGCCACTTTTAGGATGCCACTGTTTGCTCAGTGTTTGCTATTATAATGGCTTAGTAAAAATTAGCTTGAGGGTGCAATGCATAGGTGCTGGAAATAGCTTGGCACCAGTGGGACACTAATGAAGTATAACAGCCACTTTTAGGATGCCACTAACTGGCAGAACTCTGCAATTAAAAGGGCTTAGTAAAAATGAGCTTGAGGGTGCAATGCAGAGGTGCTGGAAATAGCTTGGCACCAGTGGGATACTAATGAAGTCCAACAGCCACTTTTAGGATGCCACTAACTGGCAGCACTCTGCAATTTAAATGGCTTTGCTAAAAAGGGCAGGAGGGTACAGTGGCCGGGTTGTGGTCACTGTAGAGGAAAGGAAGCCTCACTTTCTATTCCTCCTAATGGTGAAATGTAGCAAGGAAGTCCCTGAGCTTAGCTACATAGACGCTGTTATCTGTAGCTGTTAAAAACTGTTTCCATGAACCTGACTGTCACCTATGGATCTGAGCCAGCGGTAATTAGCCCTTACAAGGGCTGAAAGAAACTTCCATCCCTAATCTGTAGAACGCTGTGTGTATAGCGTACACAGCAGGATCGGCGGCAGGAGCTTCGTCAGCGGTGACTGACACCCAGACGCAGAAGGCAAATAAAGCCGTGCTGGAACAAAATGTCCATTTTTATAATGCAAGAACATGTGACATGGACAGCCTATGACACCTGCCCTTGCTTCTCTGGCAAAAAGTCCACTTAGCTGTGTGTGTCTGAGATTGGCTAACATTCTGGCCCGCCCCACTACACGCGCGCTTAGGGAAGGAAAAAAAAAATGATGATCGCCATTATTTCAGCAGCAGTGATCTGAACGTGCAGTCCCCGAACACTATACGCTGAAATTTCATAATAGTGTGAATAACAGAGTGACTTACACTATTACAGCGAAAAGCCACCTAGTAATTAGCTTGGCGTTTGGCTGATAGAACTGTTATCGAACGTAACTCGAGCTAACGAACTTTTAGCAAAAAGATCGAGTTCTAGTTCGATCTAGAACACCCTCCAAAATCACTTGAACCGCGAACTGGAGAACCACGAACCTCGAACTGCGCTCAACTCTACCAAGCAGTTACACTGGCAAGCAAAAAGGTAACAATGTTTTAAACTTTTGACTTTTAGGCTTCATATCTCACCATGCACTACAGCTTTGAGAGTGAAGCTACCTTACCTTTTTTTTTGGGTTACCTTTCCAGATTTTTATAATTAGTGTCTCACGGTGCTTATATGTACTGTATGTCTGTGATTTCACTATTGCAACACATATGAGTCACCTCCATTGTTGTTTTTCTGTTGCCAGAACTATTAGATCATGTGATGAGCCAATTTGTTGACGCCAATACTTTGCTTGGAGGTCCACTGCTTGGACAGATAGACTTAATTTCAAATTCCTTCAGCTATCATGGCACTCGCATGATACAGTTTTAAATTTTCGATGGTGAGAGATTATCATTGATGAGCTGGATGATGATGTTTCTTTTTTCTTGGGAAATCTTCTTCATGGCTGCTCCATGATTTTAATCAGTGAGGTTTTGCTTTGTAATCAACCTAATAAGACATGGAGCTATTAGGGAATGTGAGAACAGATTGTAATTTGTAGTATACAGGAAGAAGAAAATTAAATACCAGGAGCAAAACAGTAACAATGCAGTGATATGACATAGAATCTGCATAACTAGTCATGTGTGAAATAGTTGGAAGTCAAAATTATGTAATTTCTCACTCAAAGCTTTGGTGAATGGTGAGATATGGAGTCTGAAATTCAAAAGCGCAAAACATTATTACCCTTTTGCTTATGACTATGTCCAAAACAAATAAAATCATGGAATGCATTAGACGAGGCCTAAATGCTCATGAAAAGAACATAGTTTTGCCTCTATACAAGTTACAAGTTACTAGAGCAACCACTCTTAGAATGCTTTCTGCAATTCTGGCCTCCATTGTATATGACCAGGGGGCATACACTGCGAATGGAAGAAAAGCGATTCCAGCAGCTAAATAGGAAAGGGTTCTTTACAGTTAGAGCAGTCAGACTGTGGAATGCCCTACCACAAGAGGTAGTAATGGCAGATACTATAACAGCTTTTTAAAAAAGGGCTGGATGATTTCCTCAGTACACACAACATTGTTGGTTATAAGTGACTTAAGGACAAAATGTAGAATTGGTGGAGAAAGGTTGACCTAGATGGACTTAGATCTTTTTTCAACCTATGTAACTATGTAAAAAAGAAGAAGAGCATAGCAGAATAAGAGAGGGTGCAGAGAATAGTGACAAGGTTAATAAGGTAAATGGTGTACTTTAATTCTAAGAAAGGTTATCAAACTTGTGGTTATTAGGTTTGAACAAACTAATTATTAGGGGACATATTTTATACTGATATTATGATACTGCTAACTTCATTGATTCTCATTTTCTACATATTTTTTACATTCTAGTTACCATTCTATATTTATGAAATAGCTGCTGAATCAGCATTACATATGATGAATGACAGTCACATTATCTTTCAACTGAAATTCAAATTTTGACATATGATTTGAAAGAATTGCTATGAACAGTTTGAGGTGTTTGAGGTTTTATACACCTTCATGCTCTTGTGTTAGAATATGTGTTCACACAGTCTAAAATAGCATTAAATGTCAAAGATATCAAAGTAATGTGTCTGGGAATGTTCATTCAAATCATAAAAATGTATTTTCATGCTATTAGAACTATAAAATAAAAAGGCTCCAAAATGAAGATTTTTTTATTATGTATACAAATATGTCTTAAGCTTAAAATATTTTAAACATACAGAAGTAAATAATTTTGACGTACACAGTCCTTAATTAGTGGATGGGCGAACTCGAACTGTAAAGTTCGGGGTCCGTACCAAACACAGAGTGTTCATGCACATGATCCCGAACATGAGCTTTCCTGCGAAGCTCGTCTTACAGTTCGGGTCCAGTTCGAGTCCAGGGGCTGTAAAAAAAGCACAATTTTGAAAAACCTTATGATTATACTTACAGCTCCCACGACGCATCCTGCAGACCCGCTCAGCCGCTGTCTACCGGCCACTTCTGCTTCTGGGTCTGATCATTAACTTTCAGGGGTATTCACTGCACTGTTGTCACTCAGCAGTCTTCGGCTGCTTTCGGCTGTGTTCGCAGTAACGTCAGGGTTCACCGAAGCTCATGGACTCAATTGAACATTGACTGTCACTGTGCGAGTCTAGCATCGGTATCACCCGGCACGTCGCACACTCTCCTGACAGGGGTTGGTCGGCTGCATGTATTTCCATGCAGTTGAGGTGCTCCTGTCAGAAGAGTGTGCACCGTGTGGGGTGATGCAATGTGAGACTTGCACGATTCATACGAAAATGGAATCATACCCTCAAATTCGGCCTTCTTCTTGCTCTGTGTAGAGCGATGAAGCATAGCTGACATGGCTCTCCCTGCTTCTCGCTCTGTATATACGCTTGTCTGTACAGAGCGATGAAGCAGAGCTGACATTGTTCTACCTATGGACTACATCGGACTAAGGATTTTTTTTATAATAAAGATGGAGTCTATAATTTTTTTTTTATTTTAAGGGTATTATCCCCTTTATTACCCAGTGTGCCACCACCATCAGGGCTGCTGGAGGAGTCTGGTAAAGCGCCTGGAAATGGCTCTAAGAAACAATGCTCCATTTACAGGGCGGCTGTGGTTTTTAGCATGGGAGGCCCAGAATTCTTGGGCCTTACCACGCTGAGAATCCTAGCCCCCACCTGACTGGTAGTCAAAATACAGTGGGAGCCCACGCATTTTTTTAAATTATTTTTTTAAATAATTAAAAAAAAAATAAAATGAATAGGCTTCCTATATTTTGATTGCCAGCCATGGTAAAGCCAGACAGATGGGGGTGGCAGCCCATAGCCATCCGCTCTATCTGTGCTGAGAATCAAAAATACTGCGGAGCGCTACGTAATTTTTTAAAATTATTTATTTATAATTTACACTACTATATGTGTGAGGGTCCCAACAGTCAATCACAGACGCTGTCACAGAAAATGGGCGTCTGTGATTGGCTGTTGGAGTAACATTGAATCTGCACATACAGTACATTCTAGATGCTAGATTGTATGGGCTTTATTCAGGTTTCTCCAGCATCCAATCACAGACGCCCACTCTGTGACAGCATCTGTGATTGTCTGTTATTTTAACAGTAAAATAAAACAACACAGAGAAAATATTTTATTAGAAGTGAAACAAAAGGCATTAAGGATTCCATCTTTATTACCCAAAAAAAACCCCTCCGACGTAGTCCAAAGGTGGGGAAGCATCTTCAGCTCTGCTACATCTGTGTGAGAAGACAAACACAGATCTGCTCACACAGACTCAGCTGAGAGCTGTCAGAGACTATATGCATACTGTAGCTGAGGCTGGTCAACTTTGCCCCCGGGTAACCACCACTGACTACAGGACCTTCCATGACATCATAGCCATGTGACAAATCTGTAACCCATGATGTAATACAACATTCACACCAGACTGGTCGCATGGCTATGACATCATGGAAGGTGCTGTAGTCAGTGGTGGTTACCCAGGGAAAAAAAGGAAACCAAAGCCGCAGCTAATAACAACAAGGGTACCACTTTGCTAACAACCATAAGAAAAAATGCCCATAAAAAAGCCTTGAATTCAACATTTAAAAGGTATAGAATTTACCAATAAAGAACACTCTCTCTAATAGTGAGAGGGTAAAAAATAAGTGTAGTACCAAAGTTTTAAAGGGCGGGGGAAAACTGATCCTAATGTGCCCCTTCTGTGCCCTTACCTATCAATGAAGAGTATGACGTCCTAGGGTTGTGGCGCCCCCATTCACCGACCGGAGACCCTAAGAACTCCCTGATATACCCTACACTACATAAATATGTGCACCAAAAGTGAAAACAAAAATATTAAAAACAAGACTCCTGATAACAAAAATTGCCATAGATAATATAGCAGTCACTTATCTGGCATTGAGGTCCAGCAGTCAAGGTCCTCATGATTAAACGTTGTCATAACGCATTTTCCCTTGTTTAGTCCACAAGGTTCATCAGGGGACAGCTTAAAGCAAGATCCAGGACAAAAGATGTTAAGTCCCGGTAGCAACAGAGTCTAGGTGCTATGAGGAGAATCCCCTGATTACTGGTTATCCGGGGGCACAGCAATGATCGTACCCGGAAGCAGAAGCAGCCGGTAGACAGAGTCTGCAGGATGCATTGCGAGATCTGTAAGTATAATGAGTCATGACAATGTTTATTATTAACTATATTCCTTATTTTACAGCACCCCGACTCATCACATAACTGTAAAGTCCAAGTTCGGGGTTGAGCCACAATGGTTCCACAGACTAGCATAACTGTTCAATATGGCCACCATCATGCACTGTGATCATGTTCATCCTGTGCAGAACATGCTCGATGCTTGCATGTAACATGTCTGGTGAGATGCTGCATAATTCTAAGATGATGCGATCTTTGAGGTCAGCCAGGGTGTCAACATTTCCCCGATAAACACACTCTTTCAAGTGTCCACACAACCAGAAATCACAAGAATTGAGATCCACGAATGCGGTGGCCATGCATTAGGGAAGGAGTGGCTCAAAATCCTGTCATCAGGAAGATGTGCACACAGAATGTTCTTCACACGATTTGTGATGTGAGGAGGTGCTCCATCCTGCATAAAGGTGGTCATCTGAAGACACTGCCGCTCTTGAGGCCACTTTACACACAGAGATAAATCTGCGGCAGATCTGTGGTTGAAGTGAAATTGTGGACAATCAGTGCCGGTTTTGTAGCTGTGTACAAATGGAACAATATGTCCATGATTTCACTGCAACCATAGATCTGCCAAAGATTTATCTCTGCGTGTAAAGTGGCCTTTAGAGTTGCGGAATGACCACGGTTTCCAGCATTGTCTGGTATCTCGCTGCTCTCATGGAACAGATAGCAACCTCAGTTGGCCTCATTTATTTGTAAAAGAATGGTCCAAGGATGAATGATGAGGTGAAGCCACACCAATCAGTTACCTTTGACGAATGCAGTGGTACCCTCTTGACCGCATGCTGATTTTTGGTAGCACATATGCTACAGTTTTGTGTGTTCACCGTTCCATTCTGGTAAAAATATGCTTTGTCACACCACAGAACATTCCATAGCCAATTGCCATCCACTTCCACTCTTGCCAGAAACATGAATGCAAATGTTATGCGGGTATCATTGTCATGAGGAAGAAGTTGTTGATGATGGCTAATTTTGTACAGGTATCCCCACAAGACCTTTCGGAGAACTTTCCACACTGTGGTGTACAGGAGCCGCAATTGCCTGTAAACACTGCGTGCACTGCAGTTCCCGGCAGGGTTGTTCATCCAATGTTCCACAAAGGTAGTGGCAACCTCTCTGCTTACTGGTCATTGCCCGCACCCTGGCTGAAAACGCAGAAACACTGTTGCCTCAAAACATTTCATCATCTGTCTCAGCGCAGCTGCAGCATTTGTTGCATTCTCATTAAACAACTTCACTAACAGAGCACGATTCAGAAAAGAGACAGGATTCTTGCAGACTGAGTTGTAAGGCGCTCAATGTACAGTGACACTTTTTTACCTGGTGGGGAGTTTTGGTATAAAAAAATTTTAGGATGCCTTCCGTTTCCCCTTGCCTTGAATAGCATATATACCAATTTTCAGACAATGCACATGGCTCCAAACACCCAGGTTATTTTAAGACCACCTTGTATGTTTGAGGCAGCATGGTGGCTCAGTGATAAACATTGGAGATGAATGACTTGATCAATGGATCAAATTCCAGTCAATTTACGGAAATTTGCACTTTCACACAAATTTGTACACTTTCAGATAAGATTTAGATTCACAAAAAATAAAAACTTGTTTGGCCCCGTTTCCTTACCTGCTGAACCTCCTGTAGAATGTAAGCTCTGATCGTCAATAGGGTACTTTCTCTGTCACCTGTTGAGCATAAGCACTTATGGTCAACAAGGTCCTCTCTCTCTCCTTTCTCCATGTGTATTTTTCAAGAAATTACAAGCATTTCAGTGTTGAGATTCACAAAGATTAATTCATTGCACATCCAATTTTGGGCAAAAATTTTGCAAAATCGGCAAATTTAAATTTAAAAAGATCCACGCATCTGTAGTTCACACTGTTAACTTGAGGCTCACATACTGTTAAGGACAACATATGCAAGGAGTTTGAATGTTCTCCTTATGTTTGCGTAGTTGATAATTAATATTAGCTCCCAGACTCCAAAGACATACTGGTAAGGAATCTATATATATAATTGCCTTATTCTGTCTGTCTGTCTGTCTGTCTTGCTCCAAAATTCTGTCCTTACCATGACAAGCGTCTCATTGGCCGCTCGCCTTGGCTCCGCCCCCCGCACGGATTGGCTGCTCGCCCAGGCTCTGCCCCCCCACGGATTGGCCTCTCGCCCCGGCCCCCTGCACGCATTGGCAACTCGGCCACGCTCTGCCCCCTCACGCATTGCACGCTCGCTCTGGCCCCGCCCTCACACGCATTTTTTGAACCGACACGGAGCCCCAACTCCCAGGTGAGTGCTGTACCCCCGGGAGCCCAAATCAGTATACGCCGGCAACCCAGCCGACACATACCCTCGCATTGCTGGGGTTGCTGGCGTACGCTGGTGTGGGCTCCCGTGCGAGCGGGGGGCGGGGTACGCTGCTAACCATGGTACACATCCAGTAATATTGTGAGGCATGGTTACCAGCGTACACCGGCTCCAAGGTCACACACGCACACACATAAGAACAGACACACACACACACACATCAGATCACACTCACTCTCACACACACCTCACACACACATCAGATCGCATCCACACACTCACAACTTCCAGTGATATCACTTGCTTCTCGGCGGCGATACTGTGCGTGCAGTGACCTTCCAGGACCTGCCAGAAGATCACATGGCCAGAAGCATGTGGTATCTCCGGATGTTGTGAGTGTGAGCGCGTATGTGCAATATCGTCAATGTGTGTGTGCGTGTATGCGATCGGGTGTGTGCGTGTATGCGATCGGGTGTGTGCGTGTATGCGATCGGGTGTGTGCATGTCGGCAGAGGACCACTGCGTGCAGCACAGCTGCTGGGACCGCACACAGGAGGGCACAGGCAGAAGTGTGGTGTGAGTGTATGCGATCACATGTGTGCGTGTATACTGCCTGATGTGTGACTGTGGAGCACGATGGGGGTTGCACAGCATGGGGGATGGAGCACGATGGGAAGTGCGCAGCATGGGGGATGGAGCATGATGGGGAGTGCGCAGCATGCGGGATGGAGCACGATGGGGGGTGTGAAGCATGGGGGATGGAGCACGATGGGGGGTGCGCAGCATGGGGGATGGAGCACGATGGGGGGTGCGCAGCATGGGGGATGGAGCACGATGGGGAGTGCGCAGCATGGGGGATGGAGCACGTTTGGGAGTGCGCAGCATGGGGGATGGAGCACATTTGGGAGTGCGCAGCATGGGGGATAGAGCACGATGGGGAATGCGCAGCATGGGGGATGGAGCACGATGGGGGGTGCGCAGAATGGGGGATGGAGCACGATGGGGGGTGCGCAGCATGGGGGATGGAGCACGATGGGGGGTGCACACCTCCCCCCAAAACACACACACACCACCACACACGCACTGCACAACACACCACACACACTGGGAACCACAAACACCGCCCTACACAGACACCCACACACACAGACAACGCCGCACATACAACACCCAACACACAAACACCGCGGCACAAACAAATATACGCACATACCGCACAACACACACATTGCACAAAACATACCTCCCACCAAAACACACACATGCACTCCACACCCACACAAACCACGCAACACACACACAACGCTACAGACACACAGCGCTCCACAAACAACGCAACACACACAACGCAACACACAAACAACACCGCTCTCACCCCCTGCCACACCCAGACAACACCCAGAACATGTACAGCGCCCTACACAAACACTTGGTAACTACACACAACAACATCTATATATGTATATAACAAAAATCATACATTAACTACACAATACGTAAATTCTAGAATTTCCGATGCGTAGAATCGGGCCACCTTCTAGTTTAGATTATAAGTGTCAATATAGGTACATACAGTAGAATAACCATTTTGCCACGTAGCCTGTATGTAAATTGAAGTTGCTAAATTCCGTGATTACAACTACATTATCAAATAATTGGCAGGTTAAAAAAAACTGCTATATAAAATGTTTAACACCTTCACCTCCAAGTCTGTTTTCATCTGTTTTAATCAACTAATTTTTCCAACAAAATTTACAAAACAATATTTTTAGAGACCACATCACATTTTAGGCAACTTTGAGAGGACTATGCGTTAGACAATAGTGAAACATGATATTATTTTAGAAACTGCAGCACTTCAAATGCTCAAAACCGTATTAAAGAAGTTTATTAACTCTTTAGGTATTTCACAGAAATTAAAGCAATGTGAAAGGAAAAAAAATAACATTTTACTTTTCCCACAAAAATATTGTTTTAGCCGCAAATTTTGCACTTCTACTATGGTAACAGGAGAAAATGGAATTTACAGTTTCTGGTGCAATTTTTCCTAAGTACATTGATACCCCATATGTGGCCATTGACTTCCTAGACAATTAACATAAGAAATATTAGATAAGTTACAGGTGTAGGCCTCTTGCTCTGGGAATCGTGCCATTTCAGAAAAGATAAAACTTGGAGACCCATCTTGGAGTCTCCACATTTCCAAAAAAATGAAGGCAGACAGCAGGACAGGGGCATCAATTGGCGCACAGTACCCATAGTGTCTTAGCACTGCAGTCAGGTATGGGCCATGCACCACAAAGGGTCTGGCCCACCATATACAGTTTTCAAATCAAGTGGTCAATGAGTGTCAATAGTAGACCTGTTGCTCTGAGAACCCTGCCATTACAGACAAGATAGAACTTGGAGACCCATCTTGGAGTTTCTACATTTTCAAAAATTATAGGCAGACAGCAGGACAGTGGCATGAATTGGCCCAAAGTACCTACAGTGTCTTAGCCCTGCAGTCAGGTATGGACTATACACCACAGAGGGTGTGGCACAGCATTTACTGCTTTCAAATCAAAATGTGGATAAGTGACAGGAGCAGGCCTCTTGTTTTGACTAACTTCCCATTACAGAGAAAATCCAACTTGGAGACCCATCTTTGAGTCTCCACATTTCAAAAAAATATGGGTAGATAGTAGAACAGTGGCATCAATGGCCTTATAGTACCCATAGCGTCTTTGTATTGCAGTGAGCCATACAGGGTGTGGCACAGCATTTACATTTTTCAAATCAAGAGGTAGGTGGATGACTGACAGTTGTAGGCATCTTTGTTTGAGACCCCTGCCACTATAGTCAAACAAACAACAAGGAGACAAAAGTATCCATTTTAATAAAAATTAGCCTTGCCATGGAAGCAAAAGGAGGAGGTATAGAAGGAATGGTAGGTGCTTCATACATAAGTAAAAGCCAAGTTGTAAAATTAACAGCAGTGCACACACTGCTTGATCATTGCATCACGAAGGCACTTTGTAGTAACATCAGCAGCAGTAGCAAGATAAGACACGGCAGCAAAGGTGTCACAGCCTGCAATAATGCAAAATAAATGCAGCACACTGAAAAGTACAACATTGCATAATCTGCACAGTCTGCAATTGAGGTGGATAAGTCATTGGCGATCTTGATGAAAGTTAGGTGGTCTACACTTTTAGGGGACAGCATGATGTGCTTTTCTGTCAGGACAGCATCAGCAGCGCTGAAGACATGTTCTCCATGGCGTGACTGGCAAGCTCAGGACACTCTTCCCTTTTTGAAGCCCAAAATGCAAAAGGGTCTGACCCTCCTCTGATAGCACCAATATTGAGCTTGAGATACTCCTGCACTATGTTCTCCAGTAGTTCACAATGTGTCAGACGTGTACTCTGTTCAGCAGGTGCATGGGACGGTGCAGAAAATGTGTTCCACAAGTTGCAGAAATAACTTCTGCCACTCAAACTGTTGCTGTTGCTAATGTTTCTGTGATGATGACTCAACATTCCTGGTGTTTGACATGAAAAACTGGGATGCACACTGGGTGCCTCACTGCTTTCTTTGGGAAAAACACTCTTAAGATTGTGTACAAGCTTGTTTCCATACTCCAGCATGGACGTGTCCTTTTGCAGCGGGTAAGCCTCTGGCCAAATTTAGTCTTGTATCAAGCATCTAAGAAAGTGACAACTCTAATCCTAACAACTCTGGAATCATGTTCCAGATAGTGCAGCAAGAAGGTGCTCGTGTGTCTGATACTTCCATGAGGTCCAAGTCTATGGTGTGTTTGTAAAAGGGTAACACTTAAGTTTACTTCCTTCATCCCCTCCTATGAAGGAATCAATATCTTTTCATCTCCTGACTGTTGCATGCCTATTACCTCTTACTCCTTGTCCTCCTCCATTTCTTTTTGGGCTTTTATACTCCCACTTACAGTTTGTCTGGTAGCATGAGCCTACTTCAATCTCTGTACTTCACCATCCCTTGCCATGCACCTATGCAATGACAGTCCAGACCTAAGTGATATTAGTATCTCTTCCACATCCTCCTCTGCTTCCTCCTCTTTCTCTGGGACCACCACCTCCTCCCGTAGAATATTCAAAGTCTTCTCCAGCATGTTGATGGCCGGAATAACGATGCTGATGATGACATCATCAGTGCTAACCATCTTAGTAGCCATTTTGAAACTCTGTATAACGGTGCAGACATCCTTCATCTCTGTTCATTCTGCAACTGTGATTTGCTGCCCAACCGTATCGCATTGTCCCATTGTATACCTCATGGGATACTGCACCACGGCTCATCACTGCTGCCACAATCAATATAACATGTGCAGAGTTATGGAAGGAGTGGAAGAAGTGATAGATACAGAGGTCTGTCCCATAAGCTTTGGAGATTCGAAGACTTGTGGAGCAGCCCCTTGCCTGCCTATCCCCACAGCCATTAGAGTCACCCAGTGCTCAGTGAGGGAGATGCAATGCCCATGGCCATGCTTGATCGTCCAGGTGGCAGTGGTGAAATGCAACCTGTCAGACACAAAGTTTTTAAAGGAATAGGTGATGTTGTCTGCGACATGTTTGTGTAGTGCAGTCACACTTTATTAGAGAAGTATTGGTGACTGGGCAACTGATTCTGGGGGACTGCCACAGCCATCAGGTTTCGGAAACCATCTGTGTCCACCCGGTGGAAAAGCAGCATTTTCGTAGCCAACAGTTCAGATATGGTGAAGTTCAAGATCTTAGCTTTGGCATGTGTAGGAGGAAATTATCTTTTTGTGACTAAAACTGTGGGACCGAGGGCTGGCTGCTGTGCCAGCCCTCGGTCCGACAGAGTGGAGTAGGGAGTACAAACTAGTGGACTGTGAGGAAGGTGTAGGCGGAGATTTTATGGTGCATTGAAAAATGTGTCTTATGCTCGGTGTCTAAGAGGGGTCAAAAACACCAGGAATGTCCACTTCTGTAGCAACTGATGGGCTCACACTCATTCTGACTGTAGTGGGTAACAAGAGGAGGTTCTGCGGTTGGAGACCTGTGTGAGAACACTTTCGACAGTGAAGGAGGAGGAAGAAGCAGCAGACATGGTTGATGGGGCAGTCAGTGGTTGGTGAAGCCTGTTGAACCATATTCTAGCACAGTAAGATTAG
Source organism: Anomaloglossus baeobatrachus (assembly GCF_048569485.1). Taxonomy (NCBI): domain Eukaryota; kingdom Metazoa; phylum Chordata; class Amphibia; order Anura; family Aromobatidae; genus Anomaloglossus; species Anomaloglossus baeobatrachus. Next base: position 615,202,536 of record NC_134354.1, on the reverse strand, counting down.
CAAGACAAAACAATCACTGATCTCGGGGAGACCAGCCAGAGAAAACACTGCCGGCCGCCAGCAAAGGCGCTCAACACAATGAAATCCTAGGTGCCTTGCCCCTTGAGAAGTATGCAATCAAAAAAAGTCCGTGGAGCCTCTGTTATGAGTCTCGACACAGAGAATAGCCAGATATCCTTCTGGGAAGGACCTAGCTAAGGAGTGGCTCTTTTTAGGAGACACCATAACCACCATATTAAGTGGCCCTTTTAGTCAATATCCAACTCTTTGACGAGTTTAAAGATATGACAAGGGAAATACCAAGGCCAGGTATCCATCCACAGACAGCTGTTTCGGGGTATTGCCCCTCATTAGTTTGGAGTACGATTCTGGCTAGGTGGGAGCAATGCCTAGTAGACCAGCTGTCTGTGGATGGATACCTGGTGTCACGGCCCCACCAGATTCCGCTCCTGCGACTTCTGCTCCGATCGCCAGATGATGCCATGTTCCCACCATGGATAGTGCTGGTGATGGGAGAGGAGTCGGTGCCCGTGGCTCTGCGGAGCACAGGCTCCGCTCATCCACTAGGCTGGGTTTCCCTGGAACCTGCAGTACCACTGGCTGACTGTAGGTGGCGTATCTTTCAGCTGATGTTGCCAACATTCACCTGCAGCCAATGGGAAGACACCACACCCTTCTTATTTCCCCTCCTGTCACATGACTACTGCCAGAGATAGTTCTGTACTCCTGGCTCATGTGCTGCTTGTATTGTGATTCCTGTGCGCTGACCTTTGCTTGTTGTTAACTACCCTCCTGCCTGTCGTTTTTGTACCCTGCTGCCAGTTCCGGATTTGACCACTGCTTTGTCTCCTCACTACACCTTTTCCTGATGATTCTGTTCCTGTTTTGCATCTCCTGGTTTTTGACCCTGCCTGATGACCACGGACTACAGCCTGCCACAGGTAGTGAACTCTGCGGCTCGGTGTAATTCCACATTCCTGTATAGGGGTTAAAGGGTTGCAGAAGTCTTGGGGTCCTGCTTTGTGAGCAGCCTTACTCTAGACTCCCCTTACAGCCAGTCTGAGTCTGTGGCTACACTCAGGCATTACACCTGGCCTTGGTATTTCCCTTGTCATAGCTTTAAACTCGTCAAAGAGTTGGAAAGAAATGGAAATTGACTAAAAGGGCCACTTAATATGGTGGGTATGGTGTCTCCTAAAAAGAGCCACTCCTTGGCTAGGTCCTTCCAGGATATCTGGCTATTCTCTGTGTCGAGACTCCTAACAGAGGCTCCATGGACCTTATTTGATTTGCAGCACACTAAGATTGTCAGAGTAACATATGCTGGCAGACCATGTGCCGGTTAATGCATGTGGTAGTCAAATTATTGCAATTTTTGCATCTGCTGAGTCATTGTTTACAAACTTGGGAGATAATGAATGTTAGTCAGAGCCAGAGTTATGGCTGAGGATGCAATGCTTGTTATGTTTGCATCACTATGTGTTTGTGCGGGGGTCGGCAACATAACCTCCTTGTCTTCCTTCTCCACCACCTTCTCTGCTGAGCTACTTAGCTGCATGCCTCTGAGTTCACACAAAGTGGGATTTCCAACCTCATTCTCATCCTCTCCATTGTCCCGTTCATCTCCCTGACAGTCACCCTCCTCTTCTTCCTGTCCTGACATAACAGTATAGTACGTGTGCACCTCAAGTATCTGAGTCTCATCATCATCAGCTGCACCCCCGGGGCTTAACATTTTTTACAAGGGTGTGGATTCTGTTCAGACCCTACTTTATCTGACCGCAGATCCAACTGACAAAAATTTTAGGCATTGGTGCAGATGCTTTCCTCCTCTTGAGTCTTTGAATCTTTGGAGCAGACCTCTGATGCCCATAGAATGTGAGGAAAACTCTACAGACTTGCTGATCTGTGGTTCCCCACAGTTAGTTGGGTAGTTGGAGAGTTGTGACGTGGGAGGACACAAAGGTAATTTGGGTGCCACCTCTGAGGATTTACTGTGTGTGAAGTTGAGGTGGAGGAAGAGGAGAAGAGGCCACTTGATGCATTGATTGCCATGCACTGTAGCACATCATCTTTCTGGCCCTCATCTACAAGTTGTACAAGTATGAGACTGCCAAAGAAAGGGAGTAGAGTAGCCCATCCAGTACCAGAAGTTGTCAGTTGTCTTTGACTAGGACAAGCATGTATTTGTTCAGTAGAATTTTCAGAAAATTCAGCACCTACCCCATGCACATCTTGGGATTTCCCACTCATGTTGATATACCCTTTCCCTCTTTTAAGCTTTCCTCTCATCTCTCCCCACCACCTCTCCACATCAAATACATCCCCTTGCTCATCATACAACACCACTAAGTAGCCAAAGTAATACTAAATTATTAGAAAAGCCATGAACAGTTATGTAAAAAAAATTATCATTGCCGACTTTTGGGGAAAGTATATACAAAAGACTGACCTGCACATCCAACAAGTGTGAATAGGTGACAGCTGAAAACACATTATAACTACAAAAATACATACAGCTCCAGTCTAAAATGCTAACATTGAATAAGGGAACTCTGGCATTACATTACTGCTATAGAAATATTTGAAAAAAGAGACATTTAGCTTATGTATTGGCCAATGCATGTGAACCCGGTAATCCAGACAAGGTAATCTCTTATAGACCGTTGCCCTAACTTGAAAAGCCTTGATATGGGTTGAAAACCTACATGTCTGGGCAAAAAGAATCCTGCTATCAGAGAGGGTTAACACACCCTGGTTATAAGGCGGAGTGCTCAGTCAGAAAGAAATGCAGTGCAAATAATTCAAAAAGACTGACCAGCACATCCAATAGGTGTGAACATGTGCCAGCTGAAAACACATTGTAACTGCAAAAATACATACAGCTGCACTCTAAATGCTAACATTCCCTTATTCAATGTTGGCAATTTGGAGTGCAGCTGTACATATTTTTGTGAAAAGTGTTTGGATTACCGAGCCTGAGTTGAAACGGCCAATGCTTGCACTGAATTTGAGATTGGCAAACCTTTATCGAACAAGTTCGCTCATCTCTATTAATAAGATGGCTTTATTCTTTGAGTCACTGAGATTTCAGTGATACCAGATTTTTAATGTGTTATTATGTTTGACTTCTATCACAGACTAAAAAAAGCCGTATTAAAAATAAAAGTTTTTGCTTTGCCATATTTTCAGAGCAATAATTTTTCTATTTTTCTGCTGATATAGTAATGTGAGGGATTGTTTTTTTGAGGGATGAGTTGACTTTTTATTGATACCTATTTCAGGCACATGACATTTTTTTTTTATTAGTTTTTACACTGTTCACCTTGTGGTAAAAGTGACAATGGAGCTTTTTTTCTGCGGGTCACTACAAATACAGACATTTAAATTTTTGTTTATGTTTTGCCTCTTTTACACAATAAAATACATTTTATAGAAAAAAATAATTGGGATTACTTTACTATATTCTTAGAGCTGTAGCTGCTTTATTTATCACTGAAGGAGTTGTATGGCACCTTATTTTTGTGGTAAAAGCTGATATTGTTAGTGATTCCATTTTAGTTTATAAGCAACTTTTTTTATTGCTTTCTATATCAATTTTTGTTTCGGTATCATGAAAAAGTATAATTTCGTCAGATGTTTTACCTTTTTACTGTGCTAAATGAAAGGGTTAAATAATATGATCGTTTCATAGATCAGGTTGTTTTGGACAATACTAAATGTGTATAGTTTTTTGTTTATATTTGTATATAATATATACGCATTTATTGGTATACATTTTTTTTTCCTTATTTTGTCACTTTATAAAATATTTTTGGATTTTTTAAAATTTTCTCTTTTACTTTTTTATTTAGTTCCTATAAAGGACCGTAACTTTTACTTGTCTGATCACTGGTATAATGCATTGCAATACATTACACTTGTCAATGTTAACTTGACAGAATGCTTTTTAGACCTTGCTTCTGGCATGGTCTAACAGGCCACCATAACTGGGTTATCATGCACATGCGATTACATCGCGAGGCTGATGATTGGGTGGAAGAGCCCCCTTTCTCTCCAAACCTTCTAAATGCTGCAATTTGCAATTTTCATGGTATTTAGAGGGGTTAAACAGCCAGGGACATTGTGGGCATTGCAGCTGGCTGTGATTGCTTAAACTTGGCTATAACTTAGGCTAGGTTCACACACTGCGTTTTTTTGACGCTGCGTTTTTGTGTGTTTTTTGCAGCAAAAAACGCACAAAAACGCACCCACGTAAAAAAAAATGCGGCAAAAAACGCACGCGTTTTGCCGCGATTTGGTGCGTTTTTTTGCTGCGTTTTGCTGCGTTTTTGCTCACTGCGTCTTTATGCATTTTTTTATCAGTGCACAATGCCATTAAAGATTGTTGAAAAAAAAAAAGGTCTGATGTCATTTCCTTCTTCAATATGTTCTTCATTCTCCACTAGTAAATGCAATAGAGCAGAAATCTGCAGAACTACAAGGCTCAGCATTCTCCATACAGGACTGTATGCTGGAGGGAGAGGCAGAGGGAGCAGAACTACAAGGCTCAGCATACTCCATCCAATAGTGTATGCAGGAGAGCAGACGGCAGCTGCAGAACTACAAGGCTCAGCATGCTCCATCCAGGACTGAATGCAGGAGTTTTTTGCCCCCAAAAAAATGACGTGGGCTTCGCCATATTTTTGTATGCTAGCCGGGTACAGCAGGCAGGTACAGGCTGCCCCCAACCCCAGCTGCCTATTTGTACACGGCTGGGAACCAAAAATATAGAGAAGCCCTTTTTTTTTTAATTATTTCATGAATTTCATTAAATAATTAAAAAAAAAAAATGACGTGGGCTTCGCCCAATTTTTGAGTCCAGCCGGGTACAACTAGGCAGCTGGGGATTGGAATCCACAGTGCAGGGTGCCCATGCTTTCTGGGCACCCCCGCTGTGAATTGCAGTCCCGCAGCCACCCCAGAAAATGGCGCTTTCATAGAAGCGCCATCTTCTGGCGCTGTATCCAACTCTTCCAGCTGCTCTGATGCCGGGTGGCTCGCTGGGTAATAATGGGGTTAGGGCTAGCTGTATATTATCAGCTGGCCCTAAGCCCGAAATTCATGGTGTCACGCCAATATTAGACATGGCCACCATGAATTTCTAGTAAAGATAAAAAAAAACCACAACACACAGAAAAATATTTTTTATTAGAAATAAAACACAACACAATTAGTGACTCCATCTTTATTGAAATAAAGAACCCCCCTCCGCAGTAATCCTGGGTCAAGGGTCCCGCGCCATCCAATCCGGATCCAATATCATCTGATGGATTTGCTGGAAGGCAAAGCGATCAGATGATGTGTCAGGTTCTAGGGGCTGAAGCACATCACACATCAGCTGATTGTATAAAAGCCGTTTATACAATCAGCAGATGCATCGGTGCAAAAAAAAACAAAACTCACTTATCTGCTGATTACCGGCAGCTCCTGGAGCGATTGGAGGAGTCTGATCCCGTCCGATCGCTGCAGCAGCTGCCGGTAATCAGGGATGAAGTCTCCTGACGCATCTGCTGATAGATTAAACCGGCCGGGCGCCCGCGTCACTGCGATACTTATGATCAGCTGATGCGTCAGGTGACTGCATCAGGTGATCCATCGCCAGGTCCTGCATCCATCGGAGGTGTCCCAGCCGTCTGCACACAGCCGGAGCGGGGGTGGCGATACCGTGAGAGGAGATGGGAGCGGGCATGGCACCGGGAGTCTGCAGACAGGTGAGTATGAATTTTTTTTTTTTCTACTGTTCACTTTTGTTTTCGCAGCCGCTTCCACCTCCCGCCCGAACATGGCGCCGCACGGCAGCATACATGCACAGGATTGGAGGTGGAAGCGGCGGTGACGGTACCGGGAGGATTCACGCTTCTGTGTTTACTGACAGAAGGAATCCTCTTCCTGTACATGTCACTTTACTACCCACCTCCTGCGTTTATAGCTGCGTTTTTGGTCTTAGAAACGCACCAAAACGCAGCTATTTGCGTTTCTCATTGCGTCTTTTAACATCCCATTGCACTCAATGGATGAAAAGCGCAGTGAAAAACGCGGGAATAATTGACATGCTGCGTTTTTGTGGCACCACAAAAACGCAGCTGAAAAAAAACGCTGTGTGCAGACAGCAAAAATGAAAACTCATAGACTTTGCTGGGGAAGCAAAATCATGCAGTTTTCTGAGCAAAAACGCACCCGAAAACTGCGCAAAAACGCCGCGAAAAACGCACTGTGTGAACTTACCCTTAAGCTGAGCTCTTGAGCGGTGTTTGTAATGGCATAGCCTATATGCCTGCATAATCATCATGACATGACTGTATATAACTTTGCAAGAACCTCTTCCTGATTATACATACAATTACATCAAAAGTTGAGAATTAGTTAAAGCTATCATTATTTGACTGTTATTAGATTCTCAGTATACTCAACATAAGGAATTTATTTTGACACTAGCCTACTTACCATCAATTCCACTATACAAGCAATTTAGAAGAGAACAGATTCTTAATTTGAGATGCAATAGAACTTTATATTTTATGTTGAATTTGTGTATAAAGCCATGCAATAAACTTTGGTCTTCCCCCATAAAAGAAGATTAATATAAAGATGTGCAAATTCCAAGACAAACTTAAGATTACCTTATTTTATCTCAGTAGAACATAGAATTGTAATATGCCAATATTCATGAGACCTAAGACCTAAATATCTCAAAATCACACAGAGAATATTTAGCTGGCAAATTTAAGAAAGCAGCAGTCAATGTCTCTAATGCTAAGTCAACTGCACAAACAAGCAATATAAAATATTAAATTATTTGTGGGGCTCACCTTTAAAGGGTATAAATGTCCTGCTGACTAGCTAGATGAAAGCTATGGATAGAAAGCGCAATTGGGTCTTAACCAATAAACATAAAAGGAGGAAAGGAATAGTGCTCACCTTGTGGGGTTGTGTGTCATACACCAGTATCAAAGCACGTAATCAGCTGCTAAAGAGTCCATGCACTCAAAAGTCGGTATAGATCAGGAACTGAAAGATGGAACGGTATATTTTCCTGATGAAGAAGTGAGTACACACTTTAAAACGTGTAGAATAAAACCACCTCTAATTCAGTATTTTTGGATTTGTGTCATTCCTACAGCAGCGCAGAAATAGTTTCACATTTTTCCAGTTCCTGAGCTATACCTGCTAACAAGTTATACAGAGGCCTACTGAGCTGCAGTATAACTTTGACTTTGGACTTTAGTTGGTGTTGCAAAATTCCTCAAAAACTGTGGAACTTCATATAGTTATTTTGTATCTTAGTCCATGAAGTATTGTGCAAATTTCACAAATATTTATTACTAGCTGTAGTACCCGGGCATTGCCCGGCATAGTAACTGTCTATTTGTCTCTCTCCCAGTATGTCTGTATGTGTCTGTCTGGCTATCTCTTTCTGTCTGTGTGTCTGTCTCTGTGTCTGTCTGTGTGTCAGGCTCTATCCATGTCTGTCTGTTTGTGTCTATCTGTCTGTCTGTCTCTGTATCAGTCTCTCTGTCTGTCTGTCTGTCTATCCCTGTGTCTGTCTGTCTCTTTTCCCCTCTGTCTTTTTCCCCCTCTGTCTATCTCTTTCCCTGTCTGCCTTCCTCTGTCTGTCTCTTTGACTGTCTCTCTCTTTCCCTGTTTGCCTTTCTCTGTCTGTGTCTATGTCTGTTTGTCTCTCTGTCTCTCCACCGACATCTTATTACCTCACACATAAGCTTCTTATACTAACAATTTATTTTGTTCCTATAGCAACCACTCACAGCTGCTAATAATAAGCTGTAGCTCCTATCTCCATTGACTTTAATGGATACCGGTGTTTTGGAGAGTAACTGTAAAGCACGGGGTTACATTTTCCTGACAAAACATAGTCTACGACGTTCCCTGAGTCACATGGAGCATCTGTGCAAAATTTTGAGATTGTAAATGCGACGGTGCAGATTGCTTTAGCAGACATACACACATACATACATACACACATACATAAATACATACACTCAGCTTTATATATTAGATGTGAACTTCAACCGTTCTATAAAGCTTCCAACTCTAGTTTTACTGCTCTAAAAATGCATATTGCAAGAATGCAAGAAAATGCCATGGCAGATGACATGACCAGTGGTACCATAAATTCACCCTTGAATATTACCTGCTTAACCCAGCAGGAAGTACGCTGCCGCCTCGAAATCACTAAGGTTGACAAATCTCCGGGCCCGGATGGCATACACCCCAGAGTACTACAGGAATTGAGTTCTGTGATAGATAGACCATTATTTTTAATCTTCTCAGATTCCTTAATAACAGGGTCGGTACCGCAGGACTGGCGCATAGCAAATGTGGTGCCAATATTCAAAAAGGGGACAAAAACTGAGCCGGGAAATTATAGGCCGGTAAGTTTAACCTCTACGGTTGGTAAAATCCTTGAGGGTTTCTTGAGAGATGCTTTACTGGAGTATCTCAAGAAAAATAACCTTATGACAGAGTATCAACATGGGTTTATGAGGGATCGATCCTGTCAAACTAATTTGATTGGCTTCTATGAAGAGGTAAGTTCAAGTCTGGACCAGGGAAATGCAGTGGATGTTGTGTATATGGACTTTTCAAAAGCTTTTGATACGGTGCCACACAAAAGGTTGGTACATAAAATGAGAATAATGGGGATAGGGGAAAATATGTGTAACTGGGTTAAAAACTGGCTCAGTGATAGGAAACAAAGGGTGGTTATTAATGGTACGTACTCGGACTGGGTCTCAGTTCATAGTGGGGTACCACAGGGGTCAGTATTGGGCCCGCTTCTTTTCAACATATTTATAAATGACCTTGTTGGGGGCATGCAGAGTAGAATTTCAATATTTGCAGATGATACTAAACTCGGCAGGGTAATCAATACAGAGGAGGATAATTTTATATTACAGGGAGATTTATGTAAATTGGAGGATTGGGCTGAGAAGTGGCAATTGAAGTTTAATGTAGATAAATGTAAGGTCATGCACTTGGGTAGAGGAAATAACATTTATGATTATGTACTTAATTGTAGAACACTGGGTAAAACAGACACAGAAAAAGACTTGGGTGTATGGGTGGATGGTAAACTTCACTTTAGTGGACAGTGTCAGGCAGCTGCTGCCAGGGCTAATAAAATAATGGGATGTATTAAAAGAGGTATAAGTGTTCATGAAAAAAATATAGTTCTACCTCTGTACAAGTCACTAGTGCGACCGCACTTAGAATACTGTGTACAATTCTGGTCACCGATATATAAGAAGGACATAGCTGAACTGGAGAGGGTGCAGAGAAGAGCGACCAAGATTATTAGAGGAATGGGTGGGCTGCAATACCAAGACAGGTTATTAAACTTGGGGTTATTTAGTTTGGAAAAACGAAGGCTTAGGGGGGATCTAATCAAAATGTATAAATATATGAGGGGACAGTACAGAGACCTTTCCAAAGATCTTTTTACACCTAGGCCTGCGACTGGAACACGGGGGCATCCGCTACGTCTTGAGGAAAGAAGGTTTAATCATAATCACAGACGAGGATTCTTTACTGTACGAGCAGTGAGACTATGGAACTCTCTGCCGCATGATGTTGTAATGAGTGATTCACTACTAACATTTAAGCAGAGCCTGGATGCCTTTCTTGAAAAATTTAATATTACCAGTTATGTATATTAGATTTTATGACAGGGTATTGATCCAGGGAACTAGTCTGATTGCCGGATGTGGAGTCAGGAAGGACATTTTTTCCCTATTGGAACTTGTTTGCCACATTGGGTTTTTTTTTTGCCTTCCTCTGGATCAACATGTTAGGCTACGGGTTGAACTAGATGGACTTAGAGTCTCCCTTCAACCTTAAAAACTATGATACTATGATACTATGATATTATTATTATTATTATTATTATTATTATTACTACTATTATTACTAATAGTTTGTGCATTATTTCAAGTAACAAAGCCCACACATAGGCTTTTGAAAATACAGAGTATTGTAGCTTACATAAATTTGAAGAAATATTCATTTTTTTATTGCTCTTTCTTCTCAGTGTTTCACGCTGTATTCCTCATACATTGGTGTTTAATTTATAATTGAAATTAATTTCTGAAATAAATATTATAAATACTACAAAGTTGGCAGTACACTTTGCGAGCAAATAACCCTTACACATATAATTAGATCCATTTGTCTCGAAAAATGTGCAACTATTTTATTACACTGTATTTTGGTTATTCACTAAAATAGTAATACACCATTAAAATGTCTAGAGCAAAATATTACACTTGTAAAATACAACTAGCATGATTGCAGGTTAGCCCTAGACTACAGCGCATAGAACTTATCATTTCTTTAGGAATCTGCATCTTTATATTATTCTTAAGGCAAAGTGAAATAAATTATTGGAATATTCCAATTTCTTCCATTCAAATTGAATGTTATTTATTGCATTGCAATTTAAGCTGAAATATAAGTAAGCTATTTTGAGGCATGTTAGCACTATGGAAACCATTAACAAAACAGCCGACTTCTGCAACGTTCTAAATAATTAATGGTTTATTTAAAATGCTTTTATATAATTAACTTAATTCCCACTAGATTTGATGTCAAATTTATTAGGCCAGTTATTTAAACTTTCAAATCACAAAACTAATTTAAAAACGCTTAAGTGGACTAGTGTAGCAATGTGATCACTCTGCGAGCAATGTTATGTGTGAGAGATATGTACTAATTAGTACTTTTTTTACGATGTTCATAAAAGGCAAGGCTTATTATCTTGCTGCTCTTCTAAGGCCTATGTTAAAATACACTACTGGGGTTCATGTATTAAGCTGAATGCTAAAAGTTATTGAAGGGTAAAGTTGTAAAGAAAAGTTTTAGTGCTTTGAATAATCTAAACGAGATAATGCAATTAAATAGAAACAACTGTATCTGGTTAGTTTACTTTTGCTCTCTTTTGAGTCTTTTTTTTCCTTGCAGAAGAAAGAGATAAAACTAAGACATTTGTTTTATGTTGTTCTCTTGCTTTGTATGTACTCGACAACACAGAAACTTTTATGCCATTGTATAGAGGTTAAATAAAATGACTATGAACTTTTTGAGAACTACTAGTAAAAATAGCTGCAGTAAAAGTATGGTGTTATATTTTATTTATTTTTCTTTTTGCAAATGTCATTCCTACTTACTTAGTTGAAAATTAATGAAATTTACCAGACCATAAAGAATTCCTTAGATGAAATGGCTGGTTTCCAGGCAGTGTTACTGTTCTGCTGATTACAATGCATTCTGACATTTATGACAGTTTTATAATTCTTGTATTCTGTACTTTGCTGCGCTCTGAAGTGTCTCTACTCTGCTGATGGCTTTCTCTTGGGAGATGGTACTAAAGCTTTGTGGGCACAAAGGACAATAAACCATTTTAATGGGAAGCTAGCTATGTACATTCATTGTTTGCTAATTTGGAAAGTATACAAACTCAGAGAGATGAAGTAAATCAAAGAAAGATACAAAATATTTAAATATATGAAAAATTGACTAATAAAACTAATTTTAAATCCGCTTTCTAAAATATTACTAATAGCTATAAATCGAATTTTACATTATTCGTTAGCAACAAAAGTGTATAACAAAACAGGGAGGTAACATTACTGCCTAAATATTCAGTTTCCATATTATATATATATGAAACCCAGTAGGACAGACCGTAACTCAGCACTGATGGGGTTGAACTAAAAAAATAAAAATACAAAGCATTTTATAGAGCAACAAAGTAAACAAAAGAGCAAAAAAAGTTTAAGGAACTTTGTCACCACCACTAGCTTGATATAGATCTATATATATCACCGCTTAACTTTTTGAGAATTTTAAGCAATACAAAATGAATACATTATTGCAAAATGTTTATAAATCCGTTGACAGTCACATCAGTCACTGGATAACCATGTAAAGACAAATATAGCATGCATATTTCTTCGCATTGTGAAATTTATATTTTTAAACTGTTTAGTACTAACAGCTAAGGGTTCCTTTATATTAGTGCATGTGTGATATGAATGTTGATCTGCATCTTGTTTTCTGCTCAGTGGTCATTTAAATGCCTGTTTAGACATGCAGATTATACTTCCGATGGGCATATAGGCTGCCACTGTTCCTGGCAACACAGTTCCTGTTTACAGAGAATGATGTGCTGTAAAGTTTGCTGAATTTTGAACCTGCTTAAGGCTTTGTGCGCACGTTACGCTTTTTCTTGCGTTAACGCTGCGTTTTGAAATGCAGCGTTTCAGTGCCAAGTAGCATGCATTCTGCTTCCCCAGCAAAGTCTATGAGAAGTCAAAAATTCAATGCGCATGCTATATTTATAAATGCAGCATTTTGAATGCCAAAAATCGCTGCGGAAAAAAAAGCAGCATGTCACTTCTTTTGTGTGTGGTTGCTGCGTTCTCCACCCATTGAAATCAATGATGTGGGTCAAAACGCAACCAAAATGCACTTGGACTGCATTTTTGTTGCATTTCGCATGCTTTTTTGACAAGCAAAATGCAGGTCTTCAGTCTCTCTCTGTCGATGTCGGTCAATCTCCCTCTGTCTGTCGGTCGGTCTCTTTCTCTGTCAGTTGGTCGCTCTGTCTGTCTCTCTCTCTTTCTGGACATCGGTTTCTCTCTCTGTCTGTCCCTCTCTCTGTCCGTTGGTCGAACTCTAGCTCTCTCTCATACTCACCGATCACCAGCGTGGCGCTGCACGGCTGTCACAAGCTCCGGCGGCTTTTCCTCTTTTGAAAATGCCGGCCGTTAACATTATTCAATCTCGTATTCCCTGCTTGCGCTGCACACCGGCGGCTATGATTGGTTGCAGTCAAACACTCCCCCACCCTGAGTGACAGCTGTCTCACTGCAACCAATCACAGCCACCGGTGGGCGGGTCTATATCGTGCAGTAAAAAAATAAATAAATAATTAAAAAAAAACGACATGCGGTCCCCCCACAATTTTCATACCAGCCAGGGAAAAGCCACACGACTGAAGGCTGGTATTCTCAGGATGGGAAGCTCCCCGTTAGTAACTCACAAATACCCATCCAGGTCTGGCGTAATCCACACAACATCCCACAATGCTCTCAGCTCTGCTACATGAAGCTGACAGAAGTGGTCACAGACTCATTCATCAGGTTATCAGTAGCTTGTTTACCCTTCAAAACTATCAGGAACTGTTAATTCATAAAAAGATTCAGAGTTCATATCCACCAAATTGTTATTTGGACTTTACCCCTTAGCACAATATGACATACATATATGTAAGTGCTGGTATCAACGTGTGTAAAGGGGGCTCATGAGTTGAGCTCTATTTGCATGTAGTAGATGCTGGCTCTTTTACATAGCTGCTATCTGTCTCCAATGGCTACTGTTAACAATTAAGATGTCGCTGTCCAATTCTGACAAAGACATAGAAATGAAGGGGTTATTAATGCATGTAAAACCCCAGCTCCTTTCACCTCTCCACTTGGTGATTTTGGACCTGCAATTCTTTGTCATGGCATCCAAATACTTGCTGAAGGCCATCATTTTTGCCATCCTTGAGCTTCTATGAAATAATTTTCACCATGTACTGCAATATAGTAGTACTGCAGTATATAGTTACATATACACAATAAAAATAAACTAAATAAACATATGTGATGCCCCTGGACTATCAGGTTCTCACAGGGTACTGCACAAACTGCCCTTCCATGCAGTATTTCAAGTCCCTCATGGTTCTGGGTCCGTATCTTATGGTGTTGCCCCCAACAACAAATCAAATCCTAGATACATACTGCACCACACCCACCAGGCAGACCAGTGGACGGCTTGAGTAGAATAGAGTCGCCAACCTGGGGTCAGGGAAGGGAGGTGAGTAGTGTAGTCAGTCTGTCAGTGAGTGGAGAGTTGGGAAGTAGCCCTCGAGCTGTGAGGAGCTCAGAGGAGGATGGGAGAGGAGGCTCTCAAGAAAAGCTTTCTAAGTTGCAGATGGTGTTCTGGACCTAGAGGAATTGGACCCCCAGTAACAGGGGATTGCTGCTAGGTGCCTGCACCTGTCGAGGAGGACGGTCAGCAGCCTGGCACAGTCACCGGTCTGGGACCGAAGGCAGGGCAGGGTACACGGACCCTAACTCGGGGAGAAGCTTCAGGCAACCCGACAATTCACTTAAAGAGAACGAAGCCTTTATGATCTGTTCCCACCCGCTCCAGAATCGGGGCACTAGCACAACAAGGGGGATAGGGCCTTTCAACCAAACGGTCCAGAAAATTCCAAGCGTGAGCTCTGAGAGCAGGCTCCCACACTTAGCCACAGTAGAGAGCGGGGACCGGCAAGTTTCAGATTACTGGGCCACCACATTGAAATTAAACTTAGTGCCAGGAGGCAGGTCACGTTTCACCAGGCAACACCATAGGGGACGGGACCCGCACGTGCTCTCTTCAAGCGGCAGCAATACTCGAGATTTGGTTTACCCAGTTGTCAGCGTTTTCTTAATGACTGAGTGAGTACCTGAGTGATACCTGCATCCCACGGCATCCCACCGAGTCCCGGGGCCTACCTCTACCCGTGGAGGGCCACGACACCTTGCTGCCCCACTCCATCACCCCGAATATTCCCAATGGCAACGGCGGTACTTCCAATTACCGTACACCATGGGTGGCATCACAAACTATCTCTCCCCTGTAAATACACCTCTTCTTCAATCGAGTGTGGCCCCTAGCCCCCGGGTCCGGAGACCCTCGAGCCACGAATAATCACCCCTTGATCCGAGTGGTTCGGACCACTGCAGGGGCGGCACACATATATGCTATCAGTGTCCTTAAAAGTTCGGCCCATAAAAAATTTAAATTATTTGACACATACTGTAAATGGTGTAAGCAATAGAAAGAGAAAAAAAAAACTTTTTTCAGTCTCAACACCACAGTAAAAAATATATTATAAAAACTAATCAAAATGTATGATATACCCAAACTTTCCAAAAAATTAATACCATAAAATAAACCCTCCAAAACAATGGTGTAATTACATTTTTTCAGTATTTCATCCCACTTAAAAAATGTTTATTGTGTTTCAGTTCATTGCATGGAACAATGGTAATGCCATTAAAAAATACCACTCTTCCCATTAAAAACAAGTCCTCATATGGCTACGTTGAAGGAAAAATTACAAAAATGTGGCTCTGGGAAGAAGACGATGGAAAAATGCAAATATTAATACAAAATTTGTTGCAGAAGCAAGGGGTTAAAGATAAACCTTTCATTCGGGTTTTTAGACCCTAAACTACATTATGTATATTATTAACCTGAAATATTGATTATGTCCATGTCTTTGTATAATACATCTGTTTCCCCCTTTTATTGAAATCCATCAGTGAATGTTTAAGCAAATAAGCTTTCAACTGCAGGAGGCTTGGCCTGTACATCGAGCTCTGTGGACTCTTTCTTCCAACACTGTCTACCTATCAATGGCTGACAGGTCACTCTTCTCTCTGACCTGCTTCACTACCTTTCACACAGGCATCATCTTTCTCAGGAGCAGTGCATGAGTACTAAGGTCCTGATGACACTGCAAGAGTCGGGTTATCAATCTGCGCATGTGCGGCAACCGCAATTGACAGCAGGCTGCTGACATAATTTCTTTTCTGTGGGCGTACCTAAAAACTAATGTAGAATTCTTGATTATGGCTTATTATCTGGGAAGTGAGGGAAATAGTTTTTAGAAAATTCAACACATGTTTTAATTTTGCCATACTTGTTTACTACTCTATTTTAGAAATGTTACCCCCATTTGATTGGTAACCAGATTGGGGTGATATGGAGGAGATGTCATCAGAGGTGAAATTTGGTGAACTCAACATTAGAAGTTACGACCTTGAGCAACTATCTGTCACTATATGAGTGAACATAGCCAGGTATACCTAAGCTGCAATGCCCTGCACATGAGGTGAGCAAAATGGCTATATCAGGAGAACTAGGTTACATTTCTAATTGGATGTTCCAATATTATTAATATTACACTTACTACATATTAGGATAGGATCATGGAGATGTAAATAACCCTTTAACTGATGAGTAAAGCCGCAAACCGCTGAGTGAAGAGCACCTGTAAAAATCCAGTTCATACACTATGGGGCTGCCCCTGCTGTTTACTATTCTCTTAAATGTGCTTTACACCAGAGCCATTTGGGAGGTTTTTTTGGGGTGTCTGGTGTGTAATTGCTGCACTGACCAAAAAAATGTGCTAATCAAAATAAGCCATTGTTTCCATGCTTAAAAATACCAACATCTACAGTTTTGTTGAATATGAGGTTATTTTCCACCTTTGATTTTGTCTGAACCCTCTTCCTATTTGAACAGTCTCAGTATCAGCATCTTCATCATCTACTGCTTGTTGTACTTACAGTAATCCTCTTGATCACAGACATGTGCTTTAATCTGCAGTGCAGAGGTTGAATTGTTCAACCCACATATTGCTATGAACATTTTGGGTTGACGACAAATGTGTAATAAACACTGGAAGTAAAGAAATTTGAAGTGCTAGTTTGTTTCTTTATACATCGTGTTAACACAGACTTGTATGTTGTTGGAGACAAATGGTAGCCACACATTTCACAGAGCTTATAGTCTTCAGAATGTGAGGTGTATCTAGTAAAATGGTTTTCAATATTAATTTTTTTTCATTTTTTTTAAATTCCAATGTTTTAAGAATATATTTTAATATTATTGTTTACACTGCATAATAATAAAGTTTGGGAATGCAGTTTGTACACAAAAAAAAATAAACTTTTGATGCTTAGTTTGGACTGATATGATTAAACATTGCCCCTGACTTAAAGGGAACCTGTCAGGTCCAATATGCACCCAGAACTACGAGCAGTTCTGGGTTCATATTGCTAATCCCTGCCTAATCATCCCTGTATACTCTAGCATAGATAAAAGAAATACTTTTTCTAAAGATCCCTTTATCGTAATGAGTGAGGGCACTAGTCCCCTGGGTGTTAGTTCCCTTGCCAATCATCTCCATTAGCGTGTTAGTTCGCCCCTGTGGTCGTGATAACATGCTAATGAATGCGCAGCATCAGAGGATGAACTCACTCACCTCTCCGCTGCCATCGCCACCCAATGCTGGATTTTGGCTCAGTGCGCATGACCCCGGAGTTTCGTTCATGAGCACTATGAAGCCGTGAGTACTTGTTCCGGCTTAAAACTGAAGGAATGCGTATGACCAAAAGTCCGGTATCATGCATACTGTGCCGAAATCCAGTGTTGTGTGGCAATGGCGGCAGAGAGGTGAGTGAAATCATCCTCTGGTGCTGCGTATTCATTAGCATGTTAGTACGCCAACAGCGGCGTGCTAACATGCTAATGGAGCTGACTAGCAAGGGAAGCCCAAGTCCTTGGAACTAGTCCCTGCTCTCATTAGCATACGAAAAAAGATCTTTATAAATACTTTTTCTAAATATCTCTTTATCTATGGTAGTGTATACTGGGGCGGTTAGTCAGGGATTAGCAATATGCACCCAGAACTGCTCGTGGTTCTGCGTACATATTGGACCTGATAGGTTCGCTTTAAGCTCTTTTGTATGCTGTGGTGATAAACCTTTCGGGATAAAATTTGCAAATTGGACACAATGGTTGATAGCTTTAATGTTTTATTGAGGCATCAAATTATGAGAAGTAATGTAGAAGGGGAGTAAAGGTACAAAGTAAGGTAATGGAATATGATTGGCAAGGCTTTTAAGGCACAATTATAACTGTGGACAGTGGAAATTAAGCTAATACCACAACATCATGCATTTCAGAGAAATGTAATGGCAGAAGTAAAGTCTTTGAGATTGAAATTCAATACTCATTTAGTCGAAGAAGTTAATTTTAGAGTGTTGGTAGACAGTACAAAACTATTGGGGTGCTTAATGGTGAGGAATGAAATGATGTAGGTAGTAAGGCTCTGTGGAAAAATGTATAAGGAAAATTAAAATATCTAAGCTCTGTTTAATAAAGAATTATATTGCGTATCACCTGGCTGTAGAGAAAAGACAGACATTTTTAGGCAAGACATGATCAAGTATCTGCTGTTTTTTTATTTATCTACAGATTTGAGGCTCTAAGAAATTACTGAAAAAAAGGAAACTTTCAATCAGAGCAAGACTAAAA
Organism: Anomaloglossus baeobatrachus; assembly: GCF_048569485.1. Lineage (NCBI taxonomy): Eukaryota > Metazoa > Chordata > Amphibia > Anura > Aromobatidae > Anomaloglossus > Anomaloglossus baeobatrachus. The sequence continues at coordinate 615,184,338 of NC_134354.1, read as the reverse complement.
ATTTAAAAATCAAAAGCTAGGATTTAGTAATAACGTTGTTAGTAGAGTTGATCAAACCCGCCAAAATCCAGGATCGGTGGATCACTGCCGGATTAAAAAAAAAGTCTGGATCCGCTCTGAATTCCAGTGCCCATAAAAGTCTATGGGGACCAGAATCTGGAGAAATAAAAACATTTGTGGATGGGATTAGGGGGGGTAGAAACACGTGCTGTGTACTCACCCGCGTCTGTGTCATAGCAGCAAACTCCATCCGGGTCACGCTTTTCCCTTCTGGAGCCGACAATTAAATATTCATTGTTTTGCTCACCCACCGACACATGAAATTGGTTGCAGTTAGACACGCCCCCACCCTGAGTGGCAGCGTGTCAGCTAACTGCAACCAATCACAGGCGGCAGGACGGCCGTTAGGTGGGGAAAGCAGTGCAAGTGTCTGCGGGTCAGTATTGTGAACGTGCATGTGTTTCAGAAATACATGCGTGCTCCTGTCAGAAGTGTGTGCGGCTTTGCTGGTGATGCGATGTCAGACTCATGCGAGTCTGCCATGACAGCACCCGGCACGGCCTGCCGCTCTCTGAACATGAGCGTGCATGTACCTAGAAACACATTCAGACTCCTGTCAGAAGTGAGTGGCTGTGCTGCAATGTCAGACTCACAGGAGTCTCTCACAAGTGACTCCGGCCATAAAGAAACCACATGCAGTTTTTTTTTTATTAATTAAATAAATCATTTTAAAAAAAACAACGTGCGATCCCCCCTAATTTTGATACTCAGTCAAGATAAAGCTTGCTGGGGGCTGGTATTCTCAGCCCGCAGCTGCCCAGTATTGCCGCATCTATTAGATGTGACGATCCTGGTGCAATACTGGCTCATCCCGTTGGCAGTGGAGCAGTGCCAATCGGGGTAATAAGGAGTTAATAGCAGCGCACAGCTGCTACTAAACCCTAGGTTAGTAATGGCACAGGCATCTATGAGATACCTAGTAAATAAACACAGTCACAGAGAAAAATCCTTTATTTGAAATAAAGTACAAAACACACACCCTCCTTCACCTCTTACTAACCCCCAACACCCTGCAGGTCCAGCGTAATCCACACGAGGTCCCACGCCATTTCCGCTCTGCTACATAACACAGCCAGCGGCCATAGAGCACGACCACTGGAAATGCAGACAATGACTGAGCCGCGATAACTGGATGGCAGGCAGATACTGTCACAGGATGGGGAAGTGTCTGCCTGAACCAATCACAGACAAGAGGATGGCCGGTGGGTGGGGAAAACATAGAAAGCTGTGTGTATACGATGCACAGTACAGGAAGTGAATGCGCGACCCGGAAGCAGTGTGCCTCCATGACACCGAATCTCGGTAAGTATGAAACGCTGTTTTATTTCTGTTTTTCTTTATTTTTCAATTATTTTCCCCAGTGCCAGATCCGGATTGTGCACCCGGAATCCCGGATCCAGGTCCTGCACCCGGGCATCATTAAAATCGTGCGAATCTGGATGTTTACAGTCCGGATCCGCTCAGCTCTAATTGTTAGGGTGTAAGTGAATCAGAACTTAAATGATGTTTTCACATCAAATGCTGCTACAGGTTCAATGATAGTGCAGCAGTGAACACAGTCACTGTAGGTTTACTCAGAACATCATGGGTCTGCACAGCATAGCAGTGTATAGACACAATATTTGTTTGTTTTTCATGAAAATTGAGGTTTCCAGTAAGCACAAAGCATCGATATTGCAGAATGCATTCTCTTAAGAGAGATTACCAACAGCAAACACAATCATGATGCTTTGGAGGTTGAACCATTTGCACTGCACACTTTGTAGTACCTTTCACTATGGCTAATCCCTAATAGCTCTATGCAGGAGCAACCTGCATTCTCACAAATAATTCATTCTCACAGATGGAGGACACAAAACTGTAGGTTTTGTGTCTTGCAGTATGGCATTTCATGTTTCAATGAGGTCATCATAACATGTAATCACAATTATTATAATGTTTCAGGTCAAGGACCCAGTGGCTATCACAAGACAGCTTTCCACACTATCTCAGGCTACAACAACACTAGGTATAGAGGCCACAGACATCTTAAATGTCTCAAGCAGGTTAGTGTTCTCAATTATATCAGGTCAATTCAGGGCATTACACACTATACCTACAAGGGGAGTAATGATCAGGAAGGTGACCTGCTGAAGCCAGCGCCTATTTCACCTGAAATGAATTCCAATGCAGAGACCCACTGGCTCTTTGCACTGCAATACACAATGCATACAAAACAGAGGCCTGAAGCAGATGTCGACTTGCCCATGACGGGAGGCACATGGAAGTGACATCATGTGGTGCCTGTGCTGGAACGCCAAAGTATACTGTCAACTTCTGCCCCTGCTGTAGAGGAGGACTCTCCATTTTTTTTTTGGCGCTGGGGAAGACACGTAGAATAGCTTTTTTTTTTTTTAAAAAAAAAAAAAAAAATGTGTTAGACATGAACAAAAATTATTTTTACTGGAAGGGGTGCAGAAAGAGTGACATTTTACTAAGAAAGGGCCCACAATGTGGAGCATTATAACAGGAAGGTCCTAGGATGGTGAAAACTATTATTAAATGAAGAGGACCAGAATTATACCGAAAAAGGGTCCCAGGATGGGGACATTGTACCAAAATTGTAGACCTAATATCCGGAAGAGTCCCCGGATTGGGGACATTATACCATAATGGGGAATATTGTTATACTATTGAGATCAGGATGGAGAACATTATTACTGGAAGTGCCATTGATGAAGGACATTATTAATGGAAGGGGAAAGATGGGAACATTATTACTATAAGGGACCCGGGATGGAGAACTTTATTACATGATGAGGGACATTATCATAGGAAGGGGTTCAGGATATGTGATATTATTACATGAAATAGGACAACGTATCAGGAAAAGGCCCAAATGGGGGGCATTATTACTGGAAAGGTCCTGGATAGAGTTGAGCGCGGTTCGCGGTTCGAGGTTCTCCAGTTCGCGGCTCGAGTGATTTTGGGGGCTGTTCTAGATCGAAATAGAACTCGAGCTTTTTGCTAAAGCTCGATAGTTCTAGATACGTTTGAGAACGGTTCTAGCAGCAAAAAGACAACCTAATTACTAGCTGGCTTTCCGCTGTAATAGTGTAAGTCACTCTGTGACTCACACTATTATGAAATTTCAGCGTATAGTGTGCGGGAACAGCGCATTCAGATTACTGCTGTTTGGATAATGGCGATCGCCTTTTTTTTTTTTTTCCCTTGTCTTCCTTCCCTAAGCGCAAGCGTGTAGTGGGGCGGGCCAGCATGTCAGCCAATCCCAGACACACACACAGCTAAGTGGACTTTTAGCCAGAGAAGCAACGGCATGTGTGATAGGATGTCCATGTCACATGTCCATGCATTATAAAAATGGACATTTTCCTCCAGCACGCCATTATCTGCCTTCTGTGTCTTGGTGTCAGTCACCGCTGGTGTAGCTCCTGTCTCCGATACTGCTGTGTACGCTCTATACACAGCGCTATACAGAATAGGGATAAAAGTTTCTATTAGTCCTTATAAGGGCTAATACCGGCAGGGTTAGAGCCATAGGTGACAGTCAGGTCCGTGAAAACAGATTTTAACAGCTACACAAGATGACAGCGTCTGTGTAGATAAGGTCAGGGATTTCCTCGATGCATTTCCCCATTAGGAGGGATAGAAAGGGAGGCTTCCTTTCCGCTACCCAGACACACAACCCTGCCACTGTACCCTCCTGCCCTTTGCACACTCAAACTCATTGTTACTAAGCCATTATACTAGCAAACACTGAGGAAACTTAGTGGCATCCTAAAAGTGGCTGTTGGACTTCCATTAGTGTCCCACTGGTGCAAATCTATGTGCAACACCTCTGCATTACACACTCAAACTCATTGTTACTAAGCCATTATACTAGAAAACACTGAGTAAACTTAGTGGCATCCTAAAAGTGGCTGTTGGACTTCCATTAGTGTCCCACTGGTGCAAAGCTATTTGCAGCACCACTGCATTGCACACTCAAACTCATTGTTACTAAGCCATTATACTAGCAAACACTGAGTAAACTTAGTGGCATCCTAAAAGTGGCTGTTGGACTTCCATTAGTGTCCCACTGGTGCAAACCTATGTGCAGCACCTCTGCATTGCACACTCAAACTCATTGTTACTAAGCCATTATACTAGCAAACACTGAGTAAACGTAGTGGCATCCTAAAAGTGGATGTTGGACTTCCATTAGTCTCCCACTGGTGCAATCCTATGTGCAGCACCTCTGCATTGCACGCTCAAACTCATTGTTACTAAGCCATTATACTAGCAAACACTGAGGAAACTTAGTGGCATCCTAAAAGTGGCTGTTGGACTTCCATTAGTGTCCCACTGGTGCAAACCTATGTGCAGCACCTCTGCATTGCACACTCAAACTCATTGTTACTAAGATATTATACTAGCAAACACTGAGGAAACTTAGTAGCGTCCTAAAAGTGGCTGTTGGACTTCCATTAGTGTCCCACTGGTGCAAACCTATGTGCAGCACCTCTACATTGCACATTTAAACTCATTGTTACTAAGCCATTATACTAGCAAACACTGAGGAAACTTAGTGGCATCCTAAAAGTGGCTGTTGGACTTCCATTAGTGTCCCACTGGTGCAAACCTATGTGCAGCACCTCTGCATTGCACACTCAAACTCATTGTTACTAAGGCATTTTACTAGCAAACACTGAGTAAACTTAGTGGCATCCTAAAAGTGGCTGTTGAACTTCATTATTGCCCCACTAGTGCAAAGATACTTGTAGCACCTCTGCATTGCACACTCAAACTCATTGTTACTAAGCTATTTACTAGCAAACACTGAGGAAACTTAGTGGCATCCTAAAAGTGTCTGTTGGACTTCCATTAGTGTCCCACTGGTGCAAACCTATGTGCAGCACCTCTGCATTGCACACTCAAACTCATTGTTACTAAGCCTTTATACTAGCAAACACTGAGGAAACTTAGTGGCATCCTAAAAGTGGCTGTTGGACTTCCATTAGTGTCCCACTGGTGCAAACCTATGTGCAGCACCTCTGCATTGCACACTCAAACTCATCGTTACTAAGCCATTATACTAGCAAACACTGAGGAAACTTAGTGGCATCCTAAAAGTGGCTGTTGGACTTCCATTAGTGTCCCACTGGTGCAAACCTATGTGCAGCACCTCTGCAGTGCACACTCAAACTCATTGTTACTAAAGCATTATACTAGCAAACACTGAGGAAACTTAGTGACATCCTAAAAGTGGCTGTTGGACTTCCATTAGTGTCCCACTGCTGCAAACCTATGTGCAGCACCTCTGCATTGCACACTCAAACTCATTGTTACTAAGGCATTATAATAGCAAACACTGAGTAAACTTAGTGGCATCCTAAAAGTGGCTGTTGGACTTCCATTAGTGTCCCACTGGTGCAAACCTATGTGCAGGACCTCTGCATTGCACACTCAAACTCATTGTTACTAAGCCATTATACTAGCAAACACTGAGGAAACTTAGTGGCATCCTAAAAGTGGCTGTTGGACTTCATTATTGTCCCACTAGTGCAAAGATATTTGCAGCACCTCTGCATTGCACACTCAAACTCATTGTTACTAAGGCATTATACTAGCAAACACTGATTAAACTTAGTGGCATCCTAAAAGTGGCTGTTGGACTTCATTATTGTCCCACTAGTGCAAAGATATTTGCAGCACCACTGCATTGCACACTCAAACTCATTGTTACTAAGCCATTATACTAGCAAACTATGCTGCCAGTTTAAGAGCCGTACTTGCATTGTCAGGGATAGTTATTGTTGTTTATTCTGCTGTTAATAAAGATAGACCACCGCTGCAATCTACACCACCTCTCAATTTTTACTACCACATTTTAAGTGCACAATCTTGTCGCAATCAAAATGAGTGGCAAAATGACAGATGCTGGTGGAAAGGGGAAGAGGCGTGTTGGAAAAGGAAAAAAAGGGTTTGTCCGTGGGGAAGGTGGCAAAGCTCCATTAACATCTGCTGAAGATAGACTATCTTCCAGCAAAAGTAAGATGTCTATTACTTACCGTGGACAATCCGATGTGCTCCCTTTTTTACGGACACGAACAACTGGAACAAAGGTAGATGATGGCCAAAAAAGGAAAATGCTTGAATGGATCTCAAGTGGTCCAACAAGTGCTCTCTCCGCCACCTCAACTACCGCATCCAAAAAACACCAGTCCTCTGAGTTGTCATCCCAATCAAATTTGCTTTCTCCCAGCTCTGAAGTCTCCATCCGCCCGGCACAGTATGGTGGAACTGAGATGGCTGAGTCTGCTGAGCTGTTCAGTCACACTATAGCCTGGGAATCAGACATTTGCTCCCAAGCTACAGTGAGTACAGACCAGAAAATGGTCTGCAGTGATGCCCAGAACCTTTGTGACTCAGATTCAGGCCGTGAGGACCAAGATTTTGAGCATAATGTTGACCCTTTTTCACAAACTGTAACACCTGTTGTTATAGACAATGAGGAACATACTGATGACGATGAGACGCAGATACCAGATTGGGATGACAACTTAAATATTCGGTCAGGGCAAGAACAGGCTCGGTCTGAGGGTGAGGGGAGTGCAAACACAACAATTGATGAGGAAGTTCTAGATCCCACCTACTGTCAACCCACAGTCAGGCCCTCGAGGAGGTCAACAGAGACGGTGGAGGAGGATGCAACTGACGACGAAGTTACCTTGCGCCTTCCCGGACAGAGTCCTAGCACTGGTAGCACGTCTACAACTGCATCCTCAGCCACCACTGTGCCTCTGAGCACTAGTCGGGGTGGATCAGCAGGTCGCATGCCCTCTAAGCCTTGCCTAGCCTGGTCCTTTATTGACATAGCAAAAGATCGCCCAAATTATGTGATCTGTAAAATTTGTCATGATTCTGTTAGTAGAGGGCAAAACCCCAGCAGTTTGACAACTTCTTCCATGAATCGTCACATGAATAAATATCATATGTCCCAGTGGGAAGCTCACCGTGCTGCAATGCAGCCTAGCGGAGCGAACCATCCACCGCCTGCCCCTTCCAGTGCATTTGCGCGCTCTTCATCTTCTAGGACTGTATGGACAGCTGTAACACCTGGTTTTCCACGCACAACTTCCACCACTGTAACCGCAACAGGCAGTTTGCTTGGTAGGTCGTCAGTTGGTTTTAAAGGGGAAACAAGTGCGTGTGTACAGCTCTCTCAGACATCGATAGCACCAACGTTGGATGAAGGCAACATCATGTCTACGCCTGCACTTTCCTCACAAACCTGCATTTTTCCAGGGACATGCTACTCAACACCATCTACACACAGCAGCCAGATCTGTCCCTCAGATGTGGACAAATAAAAGGCCATTTCCTGCGACCCATGACAAAGCTAAGAGGTTGACTTTATCCCTCTGTAAGCTCTTGGCTACCAAAATGCTGCCTTTCCGCCTGGTGGACACACAGGATTTTAGAGACCTTATGTCTGTCGCTGTGCCCCAGTACCAGATGCCCAGTCGCCACTACTTCTCTAAGAAAGGTGTGCCCATGCTACACCAGCATGTTGCACACAACATCACCGCTTCCTTGAGAAACTCTGTGTGTGAACGGGTGCATTTCACCACCGATACTTGGACAAGTAAGCATGGACAGGGACGTTACATGTCGCTGACTGGGCACTGGGTAACTATAGTGATAGATGGTGAAGGGTCTGCTGCACAAGTCTTGCCGCCCCCACGACTTGTGTGTCAATCCTCTGTCTGTCCAAGTTTCGCCACTGCTTCTGCCTCCTCCACCTCATCTGGGTCCTCCACCTCCGCCCAAAGCCTGCCTGGACAGGCCACCAGCGTTCTCACTGCGCAGAAGGAATCACGCACCCCTCATTACTATGCTGGCAGCAGAGCGCAACGGCATCAGGCGGTCTTTAGCTTGACATGTCTTGGAAATAGGAGTCACACAGCGGCTGAGTTGTGGGCAGCTCTGGAAACTGAGTTTAATAAATGGTTGTCTCCACTCAACCTGCAGCCTGGTAAGGCCGTGTGCGACAATGCTGCAAACCAGGGTGCGGCCCTTCGCCTGGGCAAGGTGACACACGTGCCTTGTATGGCTCACGTGTTGAACATTGTTGTCCAGCAATTTTTAACACACTATCCCGGCCTAGATGGCCTTCTGACCAGGGCACGAAAACTGTCTGCTCACTTCCGACGTTCAACCGCCGCAGCTGAGCGAATTGCATCGCTCCAGAAGTCTTTCAGCCTGCCGGTTCATCGCCTGAAATGCGATGTGGCGACACGCTGGAATTCGACTCTCCACATGTTACAGCGACTGGGGCAGCACCGCCGAGCCCTGGTGCAATACGTCATGACGTATAGCCTGGGCCAAGGAGATGCAGAGGTGGGGCAGATCACCCTGATGGAGTGGTCTCAGATCAAGGACCTATGCACCCTTCTGCACAGTTTCGACATGGCGACGAATATGTTTAGCGCTGACAATGCCATTATTAGCATGACAATTCCAGTCATTTACATGCTGGAGCACTCGCTAAACACTATTCGGAGTCAGGGGGTGGGACAACAGGAAGGGGAGGAACTACAGGAGGATTCATATGCGCAAGACACAACAACATCACCAAGGTCCAGACGTTCATCATCACCAACGCGGCAGGCATGGGACCATGGGGGACAGGGATTAACTAGGGCGCATGGTAGCAGGCGCAATGTTGAGGAAGGTGCAGGAGAACATGAAGAAATGGAGGACGAACTGTCCATGGACATGGAAGACTCAGCGGATGAGGGAGACCTTGGTCAAATTTCAGTTGAAAGAGGTTAGGGGGAGATGTCAGAGGAAGAAAGAACGGTTAGCACCTCTATGACACAAACACAGCGTGGAATTGGTCCGCATGGCTGCGCAAGACACATGAGTGCCTTCTTGCTGCACTACCTCCAACATGACCCTTGTATTGTTAAAATTAGAAGTGATGATGACTACTGGCTTGCCACACTATTAGATCCCCGGTACAAGTCCAAATTTTGTGACATAATTCCAGCCATAGAAAGGGACGCACGTATGCAGGAGTATCAGCAGAAGCTGTTACTCGATCTTAGCTCGGCTTTTCCACCAAACAACCGTGCAGGTGCAGGGAGTGAATCTCCCAGTTGTAACTTGACAAACATGGGACGATCTCTTCATCTTCAACAGTCTACCCGTACCAATAGCACCGTATCTGTTGCTGGTAACAGCAATTTTATTGAATCTTTTCATAATTTTTTTTTAGACCCTCCTTTGCAAGGCCACCAGAGACAACAAGTCTGACACATAGTCAACGGCTGGAGAGGATGATACATTAGTATCTCCAAATGAACATCGATGCCATGACTTTGCAAATGGAGCCTTCCTCATTTTGGGCTTCAAATCTTGAAAAATGGCCAGAGCTCTCCACTTACGCCTTGGAGATTTTGTCGTGTCCAGCTGCCAGCATTCTCTCAACAGGTCTTCAGTGCTGCTCGGTGTGTGCTGACAGATAAGCGCACGCGTCTTTCCACTGACAATGTGGACAGACTAACGTTCATCAAAATGAACAAGTCATGGATCCACAAGGAATTTACTACCCCTGTGTCCTCCTGGGGAGAGTAAATGCTTGTGGATTTGGAATGTGCTTGATGCAAATCAAAACATCCTGTTTGCAACTAGGGCACAAGTGCTGCCACTGAAGGGGTGAGTGTCTGTGTGGCCCAATTTTTGGAAAAAAGGGAGACTCCGCTTGGAGTAACCCTTGCTTACATTGTTTTTTAAAAATGATCCAAGATGCACAGAGCTGGAATCAGGAAAGACTTTGCTACCTACCCCAGGGTCATCCTATCCTAAGTATGGTGTATTTTTGAATGTGCTTGATGCAAATCTAGCTGTGAAGTGTACAACTGGGGCACAAGTGCTGTCACTGAAGGGGTGGGTGTGTGTGGGGCCCAATTTTTAAAATAAAGGGAGACTCCGCTTGGAGTAACCCTTGCTTGCTGTGTTTTTTAAAAGGAGCCAAGTTGAACAAGTCATGGTTCAGCAAAGACTTTGCTACCTACTCTGGTGTCATCCTAGGGACGGTTAAGTATGGCATATTTTTGAATGTGCTTGATATAAATCTAGCTGTGAAGTGTACAACTGGGGCACAAGTGCTACCACTGAATGGGTGGGTGTGTGTGGGGCCCAATTTTTTGAAAAAAAAGGAAGACTCCGCTTGGAGTAACCCTTGCTTACATTGTTTTTAAAAATGATCCAAGATGAACATTGCTGGGATCAGGAAAGACTTTGCTACCTACTCTGGTGTCATCCTGGGGACGGTTAAGTATGGCATATTTTTGAATGTGCTTTATATAAATCTAGCTGTGAAGTGTACAACTGGAGCACAAGTGCTGCCACTGAATGGGTGGGTGTGTGTGGGGCCCAATTTTTGAAAAAAAAAGGGAGACTCCGCTTGGAGTAACCCTTGCTTACATTGTTTTTAAAAATGATCCAAGATGAACATTGCTGGGATCAGGAAAGACTTTGCTACCTACCCCGGTGTCATCCTGCGGACGGTTAAGTATGGCGTATTTTTGAATGTGCTTGATGCAAATCTAGCTGTGAAGTGTACAACTGGAGCACAAGTGCTGCCACTGAAGGGGTGGGTGTGTGTGTGGCCCAATTTTTGGAAAAAAGGGAGACTCCGCTTGGAGTAACCCTTCCTTACATTGTTTTTAAAAATGATCCAAGATGCACAGAGCTGGGTTCAGGAAAGACTTTGCTACCTACCCCGGGGTCATCCTGGGGACGGTTAAGTATAGTGTATTTTTGAATGTGCTTGATGCAAATCTAGCTGTGAAGTGTACAACTGGGGCACAAGTGCTGCCACTGAAGGGGTGGGTGTGTGTGTGTGGCCCAATTTTTGGAAAAAAGGGAGACTCCGTGTTTTACATGATTTTAGAAGGGCGTGCCATGCCTATATCTGTGTCTCCTCCTCTTTTTCCTTGTCCAGCTCTTTTGTTTTTGCATGAGTATATGTCCTTGTCACTTTCCCATGTGTTTGTGTTGTGTTGTGAGTTGTTTGTCACCTTTTGGACACCTTTGAGGGTGTTTTCTAGGTGTTTTTATGTGTTTGCGATTGCCTGCCATTGTTTCCTATGCGGTTCGAGTTCGGTTCGTCGAACGTTCGCCGAACCGAACTCGAACGAGACGCCCGTTCGGCGAACAGAACTCGAGCCGAACCGCGACCGGTTCGCTCATCTCTCGTCATGGATGGGGGAAATTATTACTGGAAGGCTATTATGGGGGAGATTACTACATGATGGAGGTATTATACCAGGAAGGGGCCAAGGATGGGGGTAATATTACTGGAAATGCTCAGTAGGCGGGAATTATTACCTTAAGTGCCCAGGCTGGGAGATTATTACAGGAAGGATCCAGGATGGGAGGATATTATTTCTAAGGAGGCTAATATGGCTGTCTTTATAGAATCTAGAACTCTACAAGGGGCCATACATTTGACCAACATGCAGGTATAGGACCATGTCCGAAGTTTGAAACAGAGTCCATAGGACTTTAGTGAATGCCACTGGTACTTTCCAATGGCAATCTATTTCTAGGTGTTCCCCCACTTTTGAAATCAGCAAAATGACAAGTAGTCCAATGAGAGCAGGAGAAAGGTCTGCAACCACTGGCTATTTTCAGAACATGTCTACCAGTCATGTGCTGACTAACTGTGCTTTTTCTGCTTTTGTCCAGTCACATATTTTATCTAGCTACATCCACTGCTTCTCACCATAAGACTTCGTAACTCCCTTATGTTATACTATTGACTCACCTTAATTGGTGTGGTTAGTTTATATCACTAGTCTAACTTAATTTAGTTTATAAATACTGTCTGTTTTCTGTAAGGCACTTTGGCAATGCTTCTCAGTTTCACACTGCAACCGTTTGAAATTTAGAATTAGCATGAATATGCCAGATCAGAACAAAATTCCATAGGCAACATGCCAGCAGATTATGACATTAGGAATCATATGATTATTGATTATACGTATAAGAAAATATTTCTGTGTATGAATGTATTCTTCAATATACATGTGTGAATGCTCACAGTTTTATAGTTTTCCCTCTATATTGGTAACTTGACTGGTTATTTTTCTTTTACGTTATGTGGCCACAAGTAAACAAATTAAAATATTCCCTAAACTGTTTCCTTTGCAAATACATGTATAACTAAAAGCCTTAATTAAAACAAATCTGTAATTTCCTACCCGAAGTGACAAACCGTTAAAAATGGTAAATGACCAACATATTGTGTAAATGTTGTTCCCTAATTTAGAATCATTACCTTCCTGGAACATTGGCATTGTGTCATTTGTTATAATTTCTTGTAGTGGGTGTTTAAGCTATTTTTATGATTTCTCAATTTAGGCAGGTGGAAATCAATGGGATAATATTTATATTTACTCTTTCTGCGCTGCAGATTTTCATGGCAATGATAAATTGTATTGAAATTGTAAGTGTGACATTTGTTGAAGCAAGTTTTAATAATTTCAATCTTTAGTAATTGTGTAGAGGTTATTTTCGTTCATATTTCCTTTACAGAAAATTTGCATTTACTCTCAGCTAAATGAAAATTTAAAAATCAAGTATGTGTTTTGTGCTAGTAAGCTACCATAGTTATGCCTCCCACTGTTAGTTTCAGAAGATAAATTATACACTAGAACAAATTATACCAGATTTATCTATTATGGAAAATACTTTATTGTATTCAAGTAAACAAACAGTATGAATAAGGGTACAAAGAATGTAAGTAACTTCCGTTCCCCCCCCCGTAAGAGCTGTATATATAGTTGATACAGCATTAGGCTGAAGAGAAGTTGAAGACCTATTAAAGCAAAAAAAAACAAAACAAAATACAATAAATTTAATGCATAACACGTTGCAGTATAACATTCCAAAAAGAAATGAAAGAAATACACAGCATAATTAATAATTTCTGAATATATTTAATCTTACTCCACTTTAATTTATGAGGGGGGGGGCAAGATTCTAATATTTTAAACATACATCTGATTTTTAAAAAAAAATGCATATGCAATAAGCAACTTAATCTAGAGTTAAATTAGATAATATTCTACAAATAGAATTAGTTTAGCAAAAATACCAAGAAAAATAGACCTCATCATGGTTCATTTATACAGTACCTGTAGCCCGATATTATCATAGAAACAAACCAAAAGAAAAAGGGCCATTACAGTATAAATAAATAATATGCCATATAAGATTTTTAAACTGCTTTTCATTTGAAAAAGTGCACATTAGTTACAGCCAGAAAATGGCAGGTGAATTTAAAATAACAAATACATGTAATTGTACCAGATGAACTAGGTATGAGGAGGAACAGAGTCCCATATGAGGGAAGGGGAGTCCTAGAAGTGTACGGTATAGGGTTAAATAAAATAATAAGGATAACAATCCTAATAAAAAAGGACCCTAGATCACCCTGAAAAAAAACACTAAAAAAGACCAAGGTCTTCTTAAGCAGCACTTGTGAAACACATGTCTGGACCTTTCCCATCCCAGGACTGGCATACCCTTTTTTTCTCTGACAGTAGGTAAGGTCTACAGGTGCCACTTCACCACCAACTTCTTTCTATTCTTGATATATTAAACTTTTGTATATATATACTTTTCAGAATAGATGGTTGGTATATAAACAAGTGGCCCTGCGTGTTTGACCTCCTCTGTCTTTTTTAGTGGGTTTTTTGGGGGTTATTAGGGTCTTTTTTTTATTAGGATTGTTATCCCTATTATTGTATTGAACCCTATACTTCTAGGACATGCCTTCCCTTATTTGGGACTTTTTTCCTCCTCATACCTCGTTTATCTGATACAATTACATGTATTTGTTATTTTAAATTCACCTCACATTTTCTGGCTGTAACTAATGTGCACTTTTTGAAATAAAAAGCAGCTTAAAGAGTCTTATATGGCACATTATTTACTTATACTGTAATGGCCCCCCTTTTTCTTTTGTTTTGTTTCTAAAATAGAATTAGTTTGTAGCATTACTCACTAGCAAGTCTGAGAGAGCTTCATGTGTTATTGATCTTCCTAGTGACAAGTGCTAGTCAGCTTGGCACTCAGAAGTTGGATAGCCAGCATGTGAGCCAGCATTCATAGGAGATCATGACTTTTGCTATACAGAGCAGTGATGATGCTTAGGGCACAAAACTAAGTCATTATACAGCCCAAGATCCCTAAAAATGAAAATATTTTGGGTCTTGGAAAATGGCAAACAAAGCAAAACTATTTTTTTGACAAAATATCTGAATTTTTTTCATCACTATTTAAACAAAAAATTATACTTGTTTGGTATCTACTTACAGTTCCTTGTGAAATTATTCACTCCTTTGCTTTGTTACCTAAATATTTTTGTAATCCGATTTGTGTGTGATGCATCAACAATAAACAGTCTAAAGGGCCCGTTAAACGCTACAATATATCTAACGATATGTCGTCGGGGTCACGTCGTTAGTGACGCACATCCGATATAGTTTGACATATCGTAGCGTGTGACAGCTACGAGCGACTGTGAACAAGCAAAAATACTCACCTTATCGTTTCTCGTTGACACGTCACTCATTTTCAAAAAATCGATCTTCCTATTCCGCGCCAGTTGTTCATTGTTCCCGAGGCAGCACACATTGCTCCGTGTGACACCCCGGGAACGATGAACTGCAGCTTACCTGCGGCCGCCGGCAATGCAGAAAGAAGGAGGTGGGCGGGATGGTACTTCCCGCTCATCTCCGCCCACTCCGCTTCTATTGGGTGGCCTGCTGTGTGATGTTGCTGTGACGCTGAACGTCCCTCCCCCTTCAGGAAGAGGACGTTCGCCGCCCACAGCGAGGTCATTTGTGAGGTAAATACGTGTGACGGGGGTTACCGACTTTGTGCGACACGGGTAACAAATTGCCTGTAACGCACAAACGATGGGGGCGGGTGCGATCGCACATGCGAATGCGTGATAAATCGACGCGTGTAACGGGGCCTTAAGTTGGGGAAATAAAATGAGAAAAATATAAGAAAAGATTAAAATTTATGGGATAAAATAAATAATAACTGTCTTGTGGACATGTATCTGCCTGTTTTGCTTTGAAGTCCCAAAAAATTTCTGGTGTAAGCAATTACCTACATAAGTGACATGCTTATTAATAGGAAATCCACCTGTTTGCAATCTGTCACCTGGTCTATCAGTATACACACACCTTTTCTGAAAGTCCACAGCGGCTGCAACACAATTAAGCAAGGGACATCACTAACCAAATTATAAAATGAAGACCTAGGAGATCGCCAAACAAGTCAGAGAAAAATTACAAGTTAAGGTTGGGTTGTAAAAAAAATATTCTAATGTCTCATAATCCCCTGGAGAACCATCAAATCCATTATCAACACATGCAAAGAACATGGTATCAGAACAAACCTGCCAAGACAGGGCTTTAAACCAAAATGATCAGCCTGGGCACAGAGGACATTAATCATAGAGGCAGCATAAAGATCAAAGGTAACCCTGAAGGAGCTGAAGAGTTCCCAAGCAGAAACTTCAGCAGCTTTCCATATGACCAAAATAAGCCGCACACTACATAGAGATGGCCTTTATGGCAGAATGACCACAAAAAATGCATTTACTTACAGCCAAAAATTGGAAAACTCATTTTTATTTTGCCAACAAACATGGAGGAGACTTCACAAATGTATTGAAGAAGGTGCTGTGGTCAGATAAGACAAAAATTGAACTTTATGGCCACCAAGGTAAACACTATTTCTCGATCCAAACCAACACAGTTCTTTACCCCACATCACCATCACCACAATGAAACATGGTGGTGCCAGTACCATGCTGTGGGGAAGTTTTTTGGCAGCATGAACTGTCAAAATAGTCAAAGTTGAGGCGAAAATGGATGGTGAAAAATACAGAAAATTCTTGAGCAAAACCTGTTTCAGTCTTTCTGTGATTTCAGACTGGGATGGAGATTTAGTTTACAACAATACAATGGCCCAAAGCATACTTCTAAAGCAACACTCAAGTAGTTTAAGGGGTGAACATGTAAATGTATTGGAGTGGCCTAGTCAAAGCCCACATCAA
The DNA here is from genome assembly GCF_048569485.1 of Anomaloglossus baeobatrachus. Taxonomy (NCBI): domain Eukaryota; kingdom Metazoa; phylum Chordata; class Amphibia; order Anura; family Aromobatidae; genus Anomaloglossus; species Anomaloglossus baeobatrachus. The sequence continues at coordinate 615,168,146 of NC_134354.1, read as the reverse complement.
CCAATTGAGACTCTGTGGTTAGACTTGAAGACAGATGTTCATCTGAAGAAACTATCTAAGTTGATGGAGCTGGGGCAGTTTTCCCTTGAGGAATGGGCAAATTTTTCAGTGCCAAGATGTAGAAAGCTCAAAGAAACTTATCAAAAGCATCTTGCAGCTGTATTTGCCAGACAGGAGGGTCTAAAAAGTAATGACTTTAGGCGATGAATAGTTATGCCCACTGAATGTTTGTTATTTTGTCCAATTTTTTTGCTCCACAATAAAATGAAAAACAAATGTTCACAGTTATAGACATGTTCTTTACATGTACTGATGTAAATGCTAAAAAAACAATGAAATTCCAGTTTGTGAGTAGAGATAAGCGAGCCTCTGAAGGCTCGAGTTCGATTCGGTTTGACGAACCGTTCGACCCACTTTGAAAACAATGGGAGGTAAACACAAACACATAAAAACACATTATACATGTACACATACAGTTAATAAACATTGCCATAACACTTACAATTCCACTCGACGCGTCCTGCACTCTGTCTCCCGCCGCTTTTCCTTCCGATAATCGCTGCGTCCTCCCGGTAGCCAGCACTGATGATAGGACCTTCCGTGACGTCAAAAAAAGCATGTGACCAGTCACATATCTATTATCTCATCGGCTACAGACTGGTCACATGAGTATGACGCGTCATGTAGGACCTGTCATTCCATCTCTCTGTTACACGGTGCACGTTTGTGTATCGCCGTGTACCGGCGACATGCTCTAGCACACGGTCGACTCCCCGCTCTGCTTCCCCGTTCCCTTATGGTACCGTCACACTAAGCAACGCTCCAGCGATCGCACCAGCATCCTAACCTGGCAGGGATCGCTGGAGCGTTGCTACACGGGTTGCAGGTGAGCTGTCACACAGGCAGATCTCAATAGCAACCAGTGACCAGCCCCCAGCCAGCAGCACGCGTGGAAGCGATGCTGCGCTTGGTAACTAGGGTAAATATCGGGTAACCAACCCGATATTTACCTTGGTTACCAGCGCACACCGCTTAGCGCTGGCTCCCTGCACTCCTAGCCACAGTACACATCGGGTTAATTTAACCCGATGTGTAGTCTGGCTATGTGTCTGGCTAGACATCATTGCTAGGTCCTGTCAGTGCATCTCAGCGGTAAGCAGTGCTCGTTTGAGCATGTCCCTGTACCGGCGAGATGCTCTGGCACATGAACGGCTTCACCGTCCATGCATGTGGGCGCTCTTTACAGAGTCAGCCCACATGCAGGGACTAGCTGTCACAGCCGGTAAATAGCGGCACCAGGAATCAAGTGATCGGAGCACTGTTGCTATGGTAACCCGCCTGTCAGCGGTGACGTCACCGCTTACAGCCGTCAGCCTCTGGTCTCTCTTACTGAGGGAATAGACTGCACGGGAGCAGCAGTGTTCTTCCTCCCATGCTGTGCTGTCTGATGTAGCAGAGCTGCATGGGTTGAAGGAGAAAGAAGACAGAAGAGCAGGATCGTGGAGGGCTGACAGGGAGTAATAAACATGGAATCTCTAATGTGTCTGTGTATTTATTTCTATTAAAGTATTTTTTCTCTGTGTGGTGTCTTTTTTTAACCCTTTATTGGAAATTCTTAATGGCCGGGTCAAACTTTCCTGACATTAAGAATCTCTGACTTAATACTAGCTAGTAAAACAAAGCTAGTATTAACTCATTATTACCCAGCAAGCCACCCGGCTACAGGGCTGCTGGAAGAGTTGGATACAGCGCCAGATGATTGCACTTCTATGAAAGCGCCATTTTCTGGGGTGACTGCGGACTGCAATTCGCAGCAGAGGGGCCCTGAAAGCACGGGCTAACCTGTGCTGCGGATTCCAATCCCCTGCTGCCTAGTTGTACCCGGCTTGACATTATTTCATGAAATAATTAAAAAGGGCTTCCCTATATTTTTAGTTTCCAGCCGAGTACAAATAGGCAGCTGGGAGTTGGGGGCAGCGCGTACCTGCCTGCTGTACCTGGCTAGCATACAAAAATATGGCAAAGCATACGTCATGTTTTTTTTTAGTTTTTTGGCAAAAAAAAAAAATGCTTCCCTGGATTTTCCATTGCCAGTGAAGGTAACACCAAGCAGTGGGGGTTAGCAGCCAGTAGCTGCTTGGATTACCCTTAGCTAGCAATACAAAAAATGCAGCGGGAGCCCATACATTTTTTTTTAATTATTTATTTAAATAACTAAAAAAAATGGGCTTCCCTGTATTTTGATTGCCTGACATCACAGTACTGTAAAAATAAATCATTAAAAAAAACGTAGCGCGGTATTTTTGATTCTCAGCGCAGATAAAGCAGAAAGCTACGGGTTGCCACCCCCATCTGCCTGGCGTTACCTTGGCTGGCAATCAAAATACAGGGAAGCCCATTAATTTTTTTTATTTAAAAATATAGTTTAAAAAAATAAATGATGTGGAGTCCCCCCATTTTTGATAGCCAGCTAGGGTAAAGTAGATGGCTGTAGCCTGAAAACCACAGCTGACAGCTTTACCGTGGTTGGTGATCCAATGTGGAGGTCACCCCAGGCTCTTTTTTATAATTATTTTATAAATAATAATAATTCCAAAAAAAAAGTAGGATCCCCCCCAAATTGGATCACCAGCCAAGGTAAAGCAGACAGCTGCGGTCTGGTATTCTCAGGGTGGGAAGGTCCATAGTTTTTGGCCCTTCACAGCCTAAAAATAGCAGGCCAAAGGTGCCCCAGACGTGGCGCATCCACTAGATACGCCAATCCTGGCACTTCACCCCAGCTCATCCCGTGCCCTGGTGCAGTGGCAAATGGGCTAATAAATGGGGTTAATACTAGCTGTAAGGTCACCTGACATCAAGCCCAGCAGTTTGTGATGTCATGGCGTCTATCAGATTCCCGACATCACAAACTGTCAGTACTAACAAAAAAATAGACAACAAAAAAAAAGTATTTGAAAAAACTCTCTCCAAAACATTTCCTCTTTGACCAATTTATTGTAAGGAAAAAAAAATAAGGGGGTCCCACGACGACTCTGGTCCGTCTAGAATATGGAGGGACACACTCAGAGAACGTATCCTCCATTTTCTAGGAGTGCAGACCCTCCATGTGAGGAGTGTGGGTGCAATGAATCTGCACTCACTCTCCCCGGGTCCACAGCAGCAGAGTCCATGTCGTAACTGTTGCTACCAAAGCTGCCATGCCCTTCTTATGAGGAAAGGGCATGCCTAATCAGGAGAACTATTCTACATTTCCAAACATTGGTATTTGCTGATATTATTACTATTCCACCTACTATATATTGGGGATAGGATCTTGGAGATGGAAAACCCCTTTAAGTCCAGTTATCCTGCTGAATGAATACTAAACAACATAGTTCGCTATTTACACATGTTATTTTGCGGCGTATGACAGACTCTCATGTTTGGTATTCATTTAGCAGGGCAACAGAAATAGCAAATACCTCCATTTGGAAATTTAGTATAGCTCTCCTAATTAACTATGTTCCTTACCTCATTAGCAGGGCATTGCAGTAGCTAAAGCCTGCTTTAGACGTTACAATTTGTTGTACAATCGCGTTTGCGATGTGACACGGCCAGATCGCATATGTGATCTAATAAGATCGCACGTAGGTCATTCATTTGCTGTCACACGTGCGTTAGTAGTCTGTTAAATTGATCAATTTTGTGTGTGATATTTCAGATCAAGTGTTCTGTGACGTATGCATTGTGCACCCTTTTTTTTTTTTTTATTTATTGACTTGCCAAGCGTGTGTAATGCGTAGGGGATCCATTTTTACTATGTCATCTGCCATTCAGCTCTGCTACATGGCCGCTGACAGCAGACACAGACAGCCATGTAGCAGAGATAAATGGCAGATGACAGCAGACACAGACAGAGCCGCACGATCAGAATGAAGTCGGATGAACTTCACCCGACTTCATTGTCATACCGCGGGTCTGTCTGTGTCGCCTACTGATTAGCGGTCACCCGTGAAGGACTCACGGGTGACTGCTAATCTCCTGAGTGACTGAATTGAGCAGCCCTCTCTCATACTCACCGATCCCCGGCGCGGCGCTGCACGGCGTTCACACTGCTCCGGCGGCTTTTACTATTTTGAAAAAGCCGGCCGCTTATTATTTAATCTCGTATTCCCTGCTTTCCCCGCCCATCGGCGCCTATGATTGGTTGCAGTCAGACACGCCCCCACGCTGAGTGACAGGTGTCTCACTGCACCCAATCACAGCAGCCGGTGGACGTGTCTATATTGTGCAGTGAAATAAATAATTAAATAATTATAAAACTGGCATGCGGTCCCCCCCAATTTTAAAACCAGCCAGATAAAGCCATACGGCTGAAGGCTGGTATTTTCAGCATGGGGAGCTCCACGTTATGGGGATCCCCCCAGCCTAACAATATCAGTCAGCAGCCGCCCAGAATTGCCACATACAATAGATGCGACAGTTCTGGGACTGTACCCAGCTCTTCCCGATTTGCCCTGGTGCGGTGGCAATCGGGGTAATAAAGAGTTAATGGCAGCCCATAGCAGCCACTACATCCTAGATTAATCATTGCAGGCGTCTCCCCGAGTTACCTTCCATTATTAATCTGTAAGTTACAGAAAATAAACACACACAGCCGAAAAATCCTTTATTTGAAATAAAAAAACACTAACAAATTCCCTCGTTCACCAATTTAATAAGCCCGAAATAGCCCTCCATGTCCAGCGTAATCCAGGATAATCCAGCGTCGCTTCCAGCTCTGCTGCATGGAGGTGACCGGAGCAGCAGAAGACACCGCCGCTCCTGTCACATCCACGCAGCAACTGAGGTGAGTAGCGCGATCAGCTGAACTGTCACTGAGGTTAATCACGGCCACCGCTGGATCCAGCAGTGGCCACGGGTAACCTCAGTGACAGCTCAGCTGATCGCGCGGCTGTCTTCAGTTGCCTCGTGGAGGTGATTTATGTCGCTATTTAGACATATTTTCTTGTGGCGTAAAACAGACTGTCATGTTTGGTAGTCGTTCAGCAGGGCAACTATAAAAGCAAATACCTCCATTTGGAAATGTAGTATAGCTCTTCTGATCAACTGTTCCTTACCTCATGAGCAGGGCATTGCAGTAGCTTACAGATGCATGGTTACCGCCACTCACTGTGACTGAAGACAGGAAGATGAGCTGACAGCCACTCTGTGCATGCGGCAGCATCTATTGTGAAGGAGGGGGCCGCGGCTGCACAGGTAACATGGGACAACGGGGAACACCGGTGGGGTTATAGGGGGTGACCTGGCAAGGCCTGGGGAGGAGTTTTTTGTCACATGTGTCATGGCACACGCGACAGAAATCAGAGAAGAAGGGTTAATGCGACTGGCACGCTGCTGTGCGTGTGGCCATCTTGGATTTCCGGGAGAGGGTTGGGGGGGCACTTTGGTGACACCAGGGAACTAGAGGGGACCGGGGAGGAGATTTATCTCCCATCTGAGATGTTTGTTCATGCCAGATGGGAGACAAATAATTTTTTACCGACACTGTCATTTACTGTAACGTGATTAGAGATAAGCAAACCGGTCGCGGTTCGGCTCGAGCTCGGTCCGCCAAACCGAGGTCTGGTTCGAGTTCGGTTCGGCGAACCGGTTCGGCGAACCACTCGAACCCATAGGAAACAATGGGAGGCAATCACAAACACATAAAAACACATTATAAATGTACACATACAGTTAAAAAACATTGCCATAACACTTACCTGTCCCCGGGATGCGTCCTGCACTCTGTCTCCTGCCGCTATTCCTCCCGATAATTGCAGCGTCCTCCTGTTAACTAGCAGTTATGCAGGACCTACGTGACGTCATTAAAATAGCATGTGACCAGTCATATGTCTGTTGTCTCATTGGCTACAGACTGGTCACATGATTATGACGCGTCATGTAGGACCTGTCATTGCATCTCTCTGTTACATGGTGCACGTTTGTGTATCGCCGTGTACCGGCGACATGCTCTAGCACACGGTCGACTCCCCGCTCTGCTTCCCCGTTCCCTTATGGTACCGTCACACTAAGCGATGCTCCAGCGATCCCACCAGCAACCTAACCTGGCAGGGATCGCTGGAGCGTCGCTGCACGGGTTGCAGGTGAGCTGTCACACAGGAAGATCTCACCAGCAACCAGTGACCAGCCCCCAGCCAGCAGCACGCGTGGAAGCGATGCTGCACTTGGTAACTAAGGTAAATATCGGGTAACCAACCCGATATTTACCTTGGTTACCAGCGCACACCGCTTAGCGCTGGCTCCCTGCACTCCTAGCCACAGTAAACATCGGGTTAATTTAACCCGATGTGTAGTCTGGCTATAAGTGCAGAGAGCAGGGAGCTGGCACTGGCAGCGTGAGAGCGGCGGACGCTGGTAACTACGGTAAACATCGGGTAACCAAGGAAAGGGCTTCTTGGTTACCCGATGTTTACCGTAGTTACCAGCGTCCGCAGAAGCCGGCTCCTGACCGGCTGACACAGCCGGTCAATTGTGGAGATCACTGTTGCCATAACAATGCGCTTGGTAGCGGTGACGGGGACGTCCCGCTACCAGCATGCAGCGGCACCGGAATCACGTGATCGGAGCAGCGTTGCAATGGCAACCCGTGCCACCGCTTACAGCCGGGAGCCTGTGGTTACTCTCACAGAGTGATTTCTGCACGGAGCACAGCGTCTTACCCCATGCAGTGCTGTCTGATGGAGCAGACAGAGCTGCATGTGTTGAAGGGGAAAGAAGACAGAAGATCATGGATTGTGGAGGGTTGACAGGGGGTAATAAACATGGAGTCTTTAAGTGTGTCTGTGTATTTATTTATATTAAAGTATTTTTTTTCTGTGTGGTGGTTTTTTTTTAACCCTTTATTGGAGATTCTTAATGGCCGGGTCAAACGTGCCTGACATTAAGAATCTCTGACTTAATACTAGCTAATAAAACAAAGCCAGTAATAACTCATGATTACCCAACAAGCCACCCGGCTTCAGGGCTGTTGGAAGAGTTGGATACAGCACCAGATGATGGCGCTTCTATGAGAGCGCCATTTTCTGGGGTGGCTGCGGACTGCAATTTGCAGCAGAGTGGCCCAGAAACCTCGGGCTAACCTGTGCTGTGGATTCCAATCCCCCAGCTGCTTAGTTGTACCCGGCTGGACAAAAAAATGGGGCGAAGCCCACGTCGTTTTTTTTTTTTTTTAATTATTTCATAAAATTCATGAATTTAGTAAAAAAAGGGCTTCCCTATATTTGTAGTTCCCAGACGGGTACAAATAGGTAGCTGGGGGTTGGGGGCAGTCGTACCTGCCTGCTGTACCTGGCTAGCATACAAAAATATGGCGAAGCGCACGTCATTATTTTTGCACTTTTTTTGCAAAAAAAATAAAAAATGCTTCCGTGGATTTTCCATTGCCAGTGAAGGTAACACCAAGCAGTGGGGGTCAGCAGCCAGTAGCTGCTTGGATTACCCTTAGCTAGCAATACAAAAAATGCAGCGGGAGCCCATATATAATTTTTTTAATTATTTATTTAAATAACTAAAAACAAAAAGGGCTTCCCCGTATTTTGATTGCCTGACATGACAGTGCTGTAAAAATAAATTTTTTAAAAAAATGACTTAGCGCTCCGCGGTATTTTTGATTCTTAGTGCAGAAAAAGCAGAAAGCTATGGGTTGCCATCCCCATCTGCCTGGCGTTACCTTGGCTGGCAATCAAAATACAGGGAAGCCCGTTAATTTTTTCTATTTAAAAAATAGTTAAAAAAAATGGCGTTTGGTCCCCCCATTTTTGATAGCCAGCTAGGGTAAAGCAGAGGGCTGTTGCCTGAAAGCCACAGCTGGCAGCTTTATCGTGGTTGGGGATCCAATGTGGAGGTCACACCAGGCTCTTTTTTTATAATTATTTTATAAATATTAATAATTACAAAAAAAAAGTAGGGTCCCCCCAAATTAGATCACCAGCCAAGGTAAAGCGGACAGCTGTGGTCTGGTATTCTCAGGGTGGGAAGGTCCATAGTTATTGGGCCTTCACAGCCTAAAAATAGCAGGCCGCAGGCACCCCAGACGTGGCGCATCCACTAGATGCGCCAATTCTTTCGCTTGACCCCAGCTCATCCCGTGCCCTGGTGCAGTGGCAAACGGGGTAATAAATGGTGTTGATACTAGCTGTAAAGTCACCTGACATCAAGCCCAGCAGTTTGTGATGTCATGGCGCCTATCAGATACCCGACATCATAAACTGTCAGTACTAACAAAAAAATCAACAAAAAAAATGTATTTGAAAAAACAATCCCCAAAACATTTCCTCTTTCAACAATTTATTGTAAGAAAAAAAATAAGGGGGTCCCACGACGACTCTGGACAGTCTAGAATATGGGGGGAGACATTAAGGGAATGTATCCCCCATTTTCTAGGAGTGCAGACCCTCCATGTGAGGAGTGTGGGTGCAATGAATCTGCACTCACTCTCTCCACAGCAGCAGAGTACATGTCGTAACGGTTGCTACCAAAGCTGCAATGCCCTGCTCATGAGGTAAGGGCATGCCTAATCAGGAGAACTATTCTACATTTCCAAATGTTGGTATTTGCTGATATTATTGCTATTCTACCTACTATATATTGGGGATAGGATCTTGGAGATGGAATACCCCTTTAAGTCCAGTTATCCAGCTGAATGAATACTAAACAACAGATCTCGCTATTTAGATGTGTTTTCTTGTGGCGTATAACGGACTCTCATGTTTGGTATTTGTTCAGCAGAGCAACTATAAAATCAAATACCTCCATTTGGAAATGTAGTATAGCTCTCCTGATCAACTATGTTCCTTACCTCATGAGCAGGGCATTGCAGTAATAATAATTTATTCATTTATATAGCGCTATTAATTCCATAGTGCTTTGCATACATTGGGAACACTGTCCCCATTGGGGCTCACAATCTAAATTCCCTATCTGTATGTCTTTGGAGTGTAAGAGGAAACCAGAGTACGCGGAGGAAACCCACGCAAACACGGGCAGAACATACAAACTCCTTGCAGATGGTGTCCTTGGTGGGAATTGAACCCAGGACCTCAGCACTGCAAGACTGCAGTGCTAACCACTGAGCCACCGTGCCGCCCATTTAGCTTACAGATGCATAAACACCACTCACTGTGTCTGAACACAGGAAGCTGAGCTGACAGCCGCTCTCTGCATGCGGCAGCATCTATTGTGAAGGAGAGGGCCGTGGGGGATCAACGCTGCACAGGTACCCTGGGACACCGGGGAACACCGGTGGTGTTATAGGGGGTGACCTGGCAGGGCCTGGGGAGGAGTTTTCTGTCGCATGTCTCATGGCACATGTGACAGAAATCAGAGGAGTAGGCTGAATGCGGCCGGCGCGCTGCTGTGCGCGCGGCCATCTTGGATTTCCGGGAGGGGGTCAGGGGGGGGCACTTTGGCGACACCGGGGGACCGGAGGGGACCGGGGAGGAGATTTATCATGTTTGTTCATGCCAGATGGGAGATACATTTTTTTTTACCATTGCTGTCATTTACTGTAATGTGATCATCGGTATACGGTGTATACCGGTGATCACGTTAGCGGGGACCGGAAAAACCGGCCTAAATCATGATCTCCAGGGTCTCAGCTACCCCCTGAAACCCCGGAGATTTTCTGACGCTGGGGGGCGCTATTCACTTATTTCTGCCTGCTGTTTATAAACGGCAGATCAGAATAAGGCTACATTCACATGACCGATCCGTTTTTGCGGTCCGCAAAAAACGGATTGGTTTTTTTTTTGGAAGCATCCATGTGGCATCCATTTCTGTTCCATATACGGTCCATATGTCATCCGTGAGCCTTCCGTTTGTTTGTGTACTGTAAGAAAACTGAACGAGGGAAAATACATAAATTTACCCAGGATCTGTGATGCCCTGGACCACCAGGGGTCACAGGTAACAACACACAACACCACACACACACCCACCCCAGTGAGGCACCAGCAGCCAACAAGTACTGACCGCCTCCCTCAGGTCTAGCAAGGCACACCAGGTGGGCGGAGCCAGGCGGATAGGCACGCCCTCTGAGGAGTCTGCTGGCCTGAGGCAGGGAAAGGACAAGTGAGTCGAGTGAGGAGAGGAGTCAAATTGGCGAGCTGAGAGTCAGGGGCCTAGGACGGAGCCTAGGACCCTTTGGAACGGTCAGGCAGGCAGACGGTGGTGGCTGTCTGCAGGAGTCCGGTCAGGGACTGAACTGCGGAGCCGTAGGGATCGAGAAAAGGGTGGTGACCCTTCGGACCCGAATCGGGGAGCTAACAAGTCAACCGGAACACAAGGCAGGGTACTCAAACCCCATTTTAGCCCAGAAGCAACCGGGCTCAGACAAATCTAATGATTGCGGTTTGGACCTCAGGGGTTCATTCCCACTCAAAGTCCCGATAGACGGCAACAGCCCACCGATTCAAGATAAGAGCCACCACTAAGGGCCAGAGATCCAAAGGGCCAGCGCCTGCGGGCAAAAGGGCTCCTCCGGTACCCAAAAGCCAGGGAGCGGACTACCGTTGCTGAAGCACAGGAGTCACTATAGCAAATTTAAAGGTGCAGGATAAAGGCGACATCACCAATCTCACTGGGGAAACACGCAGCTGGCTGCGGGCACCGATCTACACCGAACTTGGTTTACTATTGACTCTGTGTGGTTTAATCGTGAGTACACCAGTGCCATTAGGCACCGTGCTGCAATCGAGCCCCTGTGTCCTGCAACCCCCCGCTCCTGCCACCTGGCCCCGGGACCAACAAACCCCCTACCCACGGAGGGGTCAACACCTAGCTGCGACCCACCACCGATCTTGGACGAGCCCCCGCACCCTCAAAGGTGGTGCCCATCACCTCACCACGACCCGTGGGTGGCGTCACGAACTGTTACCGGTCACCGCGGCTCCAGCCGTGAAACCGGTCCACCCCAAACCAAACAACCAACCCCCCCTTTCCAGAGCGACGTGGCCCCCGGTCTGGAGGCGCTCGAGCCACCTACAACCCGAGCCCGGATCCGAGCGGCTCGGCGGAGAGCAGCCGAGCCCCCAGGGCAGTACAGATCCATAGCTTCAACCTACATGAGGCGGTCACATGTTCACTCCAGTGCCATTTTCTACTGCTTTTCACAGCGTAGAGCGCTCTGGTTATTTTCCTTTGCTTGTACACTTCATATCAGTCTTTTCTGTCATTATAATGGCAGAAAGACACATAGTGTCCCACTCTCCTGCATTTTGTAATTTTGCACCCTTTGGTGCCTTTCATGTGGCACTAAGGGGTGCTTAGCCTTGTGTTTAGCCAAAAAAATGAAAAAAAATGACGTGGGGTTCCCCCTATTTTTGTAGCCAGCTAGGGTAAAGCAGATGGCTACAGCCTGCAGACCACAGCTGGCAGCTTCACCTTGGCTGGTAATCCAAAACTGAGGGCACCTCACGCTGTTATTTTAAATTAAATAAATAATTTAAAAAAAAAAACATGTGGGGGTCCCCCCAAAATTGGACCACCAGCCAAGGTAAAGCAGACAGCTGGAGTCTGATATTCTCAGACTAGGGAGGTCCATGGTTATTGGACTCTCCCCAGCCTAAAAATAGCAAGGCCGCAGCCGCCCCAGAAGTGGCACATCCATTAGATGCGCCAATCCTGGTGCTTCGCCCCAGCTCATCCCGTGCCCTGGAGTGGTGGCAAACGGGGTAATATATGGGGTTAATACCAGATGTGTAATGTCACGTGGCATCAAACCCTGGGGTTGGTGAGGTCAGGCGTCTATCAGATACCCGACATCACCAACCCAGTCAGTAATAAAAAAAAATAGACGACAAACACATTTTTATTTGAAAAAAACACTGCCCAACACATTGACTCTTTCACCAATTTATTAGAAAGAAAAACAAATCCAGGTCTGCTGTAATCCAAGGGGTTCCCATGACAATTCACACTGTCCCAGTCAGTGAAGAGCAGGATGTTCCCCATTGGCTGGGAGAGCAATGCAGTGACCTGAGCTAACATCAATTGGTCAGCCCAGGTCAAAGCAGGGGATGACAAGTGCTGCTGTCAGTGAGGTACATTACCTGCGCTGATCTCCTGCACTGCTGACAGCATCTGTCACCGACTTCAATGACCTTCACAGCCAAGTATCGCGAGCGGCCCGTGACGTCACCGCTAGTCACAGTCTCGGGTCGGAAGCGAGAGAAGGTGATGTGACAAGCAGCGGCCATGGAGGACAGTGACAGCGCTGAGGTCGGGATGGCGGGACTTCATCACCGCAGGTAAGCCGAGCGGGGCCATGTATGCGGAGTGCGAGGTGGGCGGAGCCTAGTGGGGTAATGTGTGCAGAGTGCCAGGTGGGCAGAGCCTAACGGGGTAATGTGTGCAAAGTGCCAGGTGGGCGAAGCCTAGCGGGGTATTGTGTGTAGAGTGCCAGGTGGGCGTAGCCTAGCGGGGCCATGTGTGCAGAGTGCCAGGTGGGCGTAGCCTAGCGGGGCCATGTGTGCAGAGTGCCAGGTGGGCTGAGCCTAGCGGGGCCAGGTGGGCGGAGCCTAGCAGGACCATGTGTGCAGAGTGCCAGGTGGGCGGAGCCTAGCGGGACCATGTGTGTAGAGTGCCAGGTGGGCGGAACCTAGCGGGACAATGTGTGCAGAGTCCCAGGTGGGCGGAGCATAGCGGGACCATGTGTGCAGAGTGACAGGTGGGCGGAGCCTAGCGGGGCCATGTGTTGTTGAGGACGTCAGTGTCGTGGACTGCATGGCTAGGGACAGGTGAGTGTGTGTGTGAGTGTGTGTGTGTGTGTGTGAGTGTGTGTGTGTACATGCCGCGTGCAGGTGGGGGCGGAGCGAGCTGAGCGGGAAAGTGGCTGCTCCCTGCACACGTAACTAGGATAAATATCGGGTTACTAACCAAAGCGCTTTGCTTGGATACCCGATGTTTATCTTGGTTACCAGCTTCTGGCAGGCTGCCAGCGATGGCTCCCTGCACATTGTAGCTGTAAAAAGCCCTGCTTTTGCTGCTAGAACTGTTCTCGAACGTAACTCGAACTGCCGAGCTTTTAGCAAAAAGCTCGAGTTCTAGTTCGATCTAGAACATCCCCCAAAATCACTCGAACCGCGAACTGGAGAACTGCGAACTGGAGAACCGCGAACCGCAAACCACGCTCAACTCTAAACGTGATCATCAGTATACGGTGTATACCGGTGATCATGTGAGCGGGGACCGGAAAAACCAGCCTGAATCATGATCTCCAGGGTCTCAGCTACACCCTGAAACCCCGGAGATTTTCTGACGCTGAGGGGCGCTATTCACTTATTTCTGCCTTCTGTTTATAAATGGCAGATCAGAATAAGGCTACATTAACACGACCAATCCATTTTTGCGGTCCGCAAAAAACGGTCCATTTTTTTTCACGGGTGCATCCGTGTGGCATCCGTTCCGTAGACGGTCCGTATGTCATCCATTTGTCATCCGTGTGCCTTCTGTTTTTTTGCATACTGCAAAAAAACTGAAGGAGGGAAAATACATACATTTATTCAGGATCCATAGCTTCAACCTACATGAGGTGGTCACATGTTCACTCCAGGGCCATTTTCTACTGCTTTTCACAGCGTAGAGCGCTCTGGTGATTTTCCTTTGCTTGTACACTTCATATCAGTCTTTTCTGTCAATATAATGGCAGAAAGACACATAATGTCCCACTCTCCTGCATTTTGTAATTTTGCACCCTTTGGTGCCTTTCATGTGGCACTAAGGGGTGCTTAGCCTTGTATTTAGCAAAAAAAATTTAAAAAAAAAATGACGTGGGGTTCCCCCTATTTTTGATAGCCAGCTAGGGTAAAGCAGATGGCTGCAGCCTGCAGACCACAGCTGGCAGCTTCACCTTGGCTGGTAATCCAAAACTGAGAGCACCCCACGCTGTTATTTTAAATTAAATAAATAATTTAAAAAAAAAACACGTGGGGGTCCCCCCAAAATTGGATCACCAGCCAAGGTAAAGCGGACAGCTGGGGTCTGATATTCTCAGACTAGGGAGGTCCATGGTTATTGGACTCTCCCTAGCCTAAAAATAGCAAGGCCGCAGCCGCCCCAGAAGTGGCGCATCCATTAGATGCGGCAATCCTGGTGTTTCGCTCCAGCTCATCCCGTGCCCTGGTGCGGGGGCAAACGGGGTAATATGCGGGGTTAATACCAGAGGTGTAATGAAACCTGGCATCAAGCCCTGAGGTTCGTGATGTCAGGCGTCTATCAGATACCCGACATCACCAACCCAGTCAGTAATAAAAAAAAATAGACGACAAACACATTTTTATTTGAAAAAAACACTCCCCAAAACATTCCCTCTTTCACCAATTCATTAGAAAGAAAAACAAATCCAGGTCTGGTGTAATCCAAGGGGTTCCCATGACGATCCATACCATAGTCAATGTCCCAGTCAATGAAGAACAGAATGTTCCATGTTCGCTGAGAGAGCAATGCAGTGACCTGAGCTAACATCAGTAGGTCAGCCCAGGTCACTGCAGGGCATGACAAATGTTGCTGTCAGGAGGATAGCGAGGTACATTACCTGCGGTGATCACTGCACTCCTGATAGCAGAGCTGTCACTGCAGGACATGACAAGTGCTGCTGTCAAGAGGATAGGGAGGTACATTACCTGCAGTGATCGCTGCACTCCTGATAGCAGAGCTGTCACTGCAGGACATGACAAGTGCTGATGTCAGGAGGTTAGCGAGGTACATTACCTGCGGTGATCATTGCACTCCTGATAGCAGAGCTGTCACTGAGTTCCATGACCGCCGCCTTTACAACCAAGCATCACGAGTGCCTGTGACATCACCGCTAGTGACAGTCTCGGGCCAGCAGCGAGAGGAGATGTGAGAAGAGGCGGCCATGGAGGACAGTGGCAGCACTGATGCCGGGAGGGCAGGATTTCATCACCGCAGGTAAGAAACTTTACTAATCTCCTGACGGCAGCGCTTGTCATCCCCGCGGCTGCTGTCACTGCAGTGTGGGCAGCTGCGGACACGTACAGTGCAGGCAGCTGAAGACACTGCTGAGCGGGCAGCTGCGAACACCATAAAGTGCGGGCAGCTGCAGACACTGCTGAGCGGGCAGCCGCGGGGCTGGAGCTGGAGTGGGACACAGACTGCAGCGCATCCGATGGAAGTCACACAGAAGTGCTTCTGTGTGGCTTTCGGGGATTTTTGTACACGTAGCCAGGGTAAACATCGGGTTACTAAGCAAAGCGCTTTGCTTGGATACCCGATATTTACCCTGGTTACCAGATTACTGCAGGCTGCCAGCCATGGCTCCCTGCACACCTAGCTGTAAAATGCCACTCTTTTGGTGAAAAAAGGCTCGAGTTTGTCGAACGACTCAAACACCCCCCAAAGTCACTCGAACATGAAATTGACGAACCTCGAACATAGCTCATCTCTATTCATGAGGTAACAAAATTAAAAAAAAAATGCCAAGGTGGTAAATACTTAGTGAACATTGTAGATAAAATTAAAATATTGTGGAATTGGACTTTTATTGCAATTTCACCAACCTTGATTTTTATTCCCCTATTTTACAATACATTATGTGACCAAATAAATTGTGCCATTGAAATGTACAACTGGTCCCACAAAAATCAATCCCTCATATGGCTATAATAATCAAAAAATAAAAATGGAGGGAGGAAAATACTAAAATGAAAAATGGAAAATCACCCAGGGGTGAAGGGGTTAATCCACCAAATGATTTTTTTTAAAATATCTGTCATTTTATTCACTGAAAATTTTTATGGCCTTTACAAAGACGGACATTTCTCACACAGTATCAAAGTTGACTAAAGATACACTTTTAGAAAATCCTTTTAGCAATGTCAACTTGTAAAGATCATAAAAATTAGCAATAAATATACTAGAACATATTTCTAAAGCTAAAACCAAAAAAATGAGCCGGAGCGTGAGTTGGTATACTGCACATTATAAGTGCATGTTCACACTGGCCTTAAGACAAAGAAAACCCGAAAGAATATTGACATATACCCTACTGTAACTAATAAATAAAAGCATAATGCATATAAATAAGCATAGGGTACTTAGTAAACACAATTTTGATCATAAAAGCCATTCTCTGCCCTTATTCAGATTGATGTTTATTGACAAATGGTGAGGATTTAATATTAGAGAGTTTAGGTACTGTCCCGATTGGGTACACCTTGTTGTGGTGGGATGGCTTTACGCTTTTTTGATCAAAATTGTGTTTACTAAGTACCCTATGTTTACTTATATGCACTATGCTTTTATTTATTAGTTACAGTAGGGTATATGTTAATATTTTTCTTATTTTGTTTTTTTTTTGTCTTATGCCAGTGTGAACATGCACTTATAATGTGCAGTATACCAACTCACGCTCTGGCTCATTTTTTTGTTTTTTTTTAGTGTTTTGTACATCACAGCTGTGGAGAACATGGAGGGAGCACATTCACCCTCTTCCTCCCGCCTGTCTCTGCGTACATTGCACTGTGGTCAGATGACACACGAGTGCAGTGCAATGTTTTGCACGCTCCCTTAGACTTGTATTGGGGGTGCATGAGCCTAGACTCACCGACAAACGCAGCATGCTGTGATTCATTCCGCATGCCGCTATGGCATGAAACATCAATCACAGATGGACAATGCCCCATAGTTTGGTACTAGAGTGAGAGCAGTCCGATGTTTTATCAGATTGCAAGGAAAAAGGTGATCCTGCTAAGCTGTGGCAAGGTCCGGCATGCAGAGATAACACTCTGGTAGTGCAGGGATCCAATAGAAGAAAAAAGACAATCCAGCTTCCGGAATAATATAAAATCTTGTGCAAGCTTTATTTTAAACGACATAATTTTTTTTTATCATTACAAGGACAAAATAGGGAGCCCATGTGCGGCAACGCGTTTCGAACGCTACCAGCGTTCTTTGTCAAAGAATTTTGCTTGACAAAGATCGCAGGTAGCATTCGAAATGTGTTGCCGCACATGGGCTCCCTATTTTGTCCTTGTAAGTATAAATATTTTTTACGCCCTTTAAAATAAAGCTTGCTCAAGATTTTATATTATTCCAGAAGCTGGATTGTCTTTTTTATTCTATTTTATCAGATTGCACTCGTCCTTGGAAAATGCAAGTGGAATCACACACAATTCCAAATGCAGCTGCATGAAATCCCAGTCTAAAGGCAACTTTACACACTGCGATATCGGTCCCGATATCGCTAGTGTGGGTACCCGCCCCCATCTGTTGCGCGACACGAGCAAATCGCTGCCCGTGCCGCACAACATCGCCCAGAGTCGTCACACATACTTACCTGTCCGGCGACGTCGCTGTGATGGGCGAACCGCCTCCTTTCTAAGGGGGCGGTCCGTGTGGCGTCACAGCAACGTCACTGAAGCGTCACTGAACTGCCGCCCAATAGCAGCGGAGGGGCGGAGATGAGCGGGACGTAACATGCCGCCCACCTCCTTCCTTCCTCATAGCGGCTGGGAGGCAGGTAAGGGGAGCTTCCTCGTTCCTGCGACGTCACACGGAGCGATGTGTGCTGCCGCAGGAACGAGGAACAACTTCATTACTGCTGCAGTAACGATTTTTAAGAATGGACTCCCATGTCGCCGATTAGCGATTTTGTACGTTTTTGCAACGATGCAAAATCGCTTATCGGTGTCACACGCAACGACATCGCTAATGCGGCTGGATGTGCATCACAATTTCCGTGACCCCAACGACTCCGCATTAGTGATGTCGCAGCGTGTAAAGCCCCCTTAAAAGTAATGGTGTGACAATCTTTCCATTTACTATAGTATAACAAAAGCCTGCGTTTTGAAAAGTAAAATTATTTTTTGTAAAAATACCTTAATTATAAAATTTAAAAAATATCATAACATTTTGATAAACATTTCCGCTTATGCAAAGTATTAGATAAATCACCATGTTGCAAGCAGTTAGCTACCGATGTTTAATAGAATGAGTCCATCTAATACCTCAAGTCATAAAAATGTAATTCATTTTTTAATAGCCAAAAAAATAAGATAGTTAATTTGAACACATGTATAAAAATCCAGATACTCTAAATTCTGACTGAGAACTAGAAGTAGGAATAGCTATGGTAAGTCCCTCAATGTAACTTCCTATTAAATAGTTTTCCTTCTTAATATTTGAACCAACATGAAAACAACAATGCATTTTCATTAGAAATGTTAAATATCTTATAAGGTACAATTGAGGGGTCAGTGAAGCCCAAGGCTTGTGCACACATTGGGTTTTTATCGCATTTTTAATGTGTTCTGAACTTTGATTTGTCACAAAACCAGAAGGGAATCCTGATGCCAGAAAAGTCAATGACAATCCTGAAGTGTCATGTACACATTGCCTATTTGTGACTTGTAGATTTGGTGCAGAAAATATTCTGCAGCATGACAATTCTCTTAGCATTTTTGCAGCATTTTTCAGCTGTTGACTTCAATTAAGTCAGTCAAAAACACTATAAATTCAAATAGTTGCCCTCAGGCAGTTGGCAGCGCTTAACCAAAAACCTTTTTAATCTTGCAGCTTGGTTCCAATGACAGAGGAACCCCTTCACTCTACCAGACCATTAAAAACTAAATAGAGGATTTTTAAAAGAAAATCCACAAGAAACCAGCGCTAGATAGGTTTTTATAATTTTATTAATATAATGCTCACCACAAATGAAAAAACTTTTTCTATCCTTGTTTCAAGACAGAGTATTTGATTATTATTAAGTCCAAGGACCACATAAAATAAGACCACATAAAAATACTAATAAAGAAAAATAATGATTGTAAAGGTAAAATTCTTTTGTATAACCAACAAGCTCCGAGGTGATACAATATTCACATTGAGTTAATTTAACCAGTTTAATAAATTGCCCCGGCCGGTGGCATATATTTTGTTGAATTAATATTTTTAGACTGATGTATTGAGTGATATACTAAACCACCCGGTTGACTTGCACACTTAGTTTATACAATATACGTCTGCAGCATTAAAAATGCCCCCAAACCTTGGGGAAAAAACTCAAACCAGATTAACCACAACGACACCCCTGATCCACAATGTAAATCAGCAGAGTTTTCTAGCAGAATTAAATCTGCGGTAAATGGACCGGCTTTCCTCCGCCGAT
This sequence comes from Anomaloglossus baeobatrachus, assembly GCF_048569485.1. Taxonomy (NCBI): domain Eukaryota; kingdom Metazoa; phylum Chordata; class Amphibia; order Anura; family Aromobatidae; genus Anomaloglossus; species Anomaloglossus baeobatrachus. The sequence continues at coordinate 615,148,981 of NC_134354.1, read as the reverse complement.
TAAGCTGGAACCTGCTGTGTACAGGGCTAATTTGTTAGACTTCCAGAGCGGACACTTTGAGAGCAGTGGCCGCGATTAGTGCTGGCTCTGAGGGAGGTGTATGGTTACCGGACCTCTCTTTACAAAGCCTGTATAACACTTCGCAATGCCGCAATCAGCCGGTCCCGTGCACTCCCAAATGTACTTCCAATAAGGCTGTGCAAAGTCGCTGAAACCACCAAAATGCTGGCTGCAGACAACAATAAGGTCAGCGGTAATTACTCAGCCTCTCCGGCGGGCAGTCCAGACCATATCCAGTGTAGGCTGACTGAGTCCACGCAGGGGGGAGTTGTTTGGCAGAATAGCACCACGCTAGGTTCCGATCCGTTTCCAACCAAGCAATACAGATCCGCTGGAGGTACCAGTGTGTGCTGGTTGGAGACACAGAAGGAGTCAGTGGTAATCTCTCACCCTCTCCGGCAGAAAATCCGGACCGTGTCCAATAGATGCTGATGGATTCCACACGAGGGAGAGACTACTTAGCAGGTTATCACCGCACAGATGAGGTAGGCAAAAAACAGAGTCCTGATCCGACGCGCGTTTCGGGGGCGTATGTCGGCCCCCTTCCTCAAGGATAACTCAGCTGTTGCCTAAAACCCTATTCATGCATATACTTAATTAGTCACAATTTGCATAAAATTAAACAATGTTTGAATTCAACCAACATTCATTGATCCCTACATTTATCAATTTGTGAAAAACCGCTCATAATAGTCATACAATATAAAATAAGATAAAATAAAATAAATTTGTGCAATGGTTTTTCCATATAAAACCCCACTTGTACCATCTTATATTGGGAAGATAATATATATATATATGCATATACTGTTATTCAACAATTATGTTTAACAAAAACATCATAAGTGTGTAATATAAATTCGCTATGATATAAGAAGCCCCTTCTGTCTAATACAGCCTTGGGCAAATAAAGCGCTAATTTTAATATATGTTATGCATATATATATAACTAGAACAATCACATACTTTTTTTTTTTTTTTTTTTTTTTTTTTTTCTTTTTCTTTTTTTTCTTCTCTTTTCTTCTCTCTTTTTCCTTCCTTCTTTCGTATTAGTAGCAGTACCTATTGCTCCTCTACCTATTTATATATGTAAAATTATAAATTAATTAAAAGCAAACAATTCAATGTCATTATTGAGTCCATATGGCTTCAAGGTGTTCAATTCAAAAATCCATTGGCTTTCTGCTCGTGACATTTTTTTTAATGAAATCGCCACCCCTCCAATCCTTTACTATTTTTTGTACACCCCATACTTGGGATCCTTTATAGGACCCTCCATGTTTTAATACATAATGTCTGGATAGGGGGTGCTTAATACATTTATTTTTGACACTTCTAATGTGCTCACCCACCCTTTTCCATAGGGGTCTGATAGTTCTCCCAATATATTTTTTCTGACAGGGACATTGAATGCAATATACAACTCCCTTTGATTGGCATGTAATAAGTTCTTGAATCATAACTTCTGATTGTCCCTGTAAAAAGGATTTCCGTGTAATATTTTTCGTATTGTTGCATATTATACAGTTTTTGCATGGAAAAAAACCTTTCAGGCCAAAAAGTCCTCCCTTTTTGGATGCTGTAAAATTACGTATGGTGGGTGCCACTAGATTGCCAATGTTATTTGCCTTCCTGTATATGAATTTTGGGTTGATGGGTAAGAGATCCCCTATTACCTTATCCTCTTTCAGGAGGTTCCAATACTTTTTAATAATATTTTTAAAAAATCTTACTTGTGCAGTGTATTGGAGGATTATGGGGATATTAAATTCATTGGATTCGGGGGAGATTGGTGTACCTTGTTTATTTTGAAGTAGAATTTTTCTTTCTATCTGTTTTGTCTGCACATAAGCTTCCTTCAAGAATTCCCCCCTATATCCTTTTTGTACAAATTTCTTTGTTAATACACTCGCCTCTAACTCAAAGTCTTCCTGTTTACTACAATTTCTGTATGCTCTGATATATTGGCTTTTTGGAACATTAAGGAGCCAGCTTGGAAGATGACAACTCCTCAGGGATATATAACTATTTGTGTCAGTCGGTTTATGATAAGTTTTAGTTAAAATCTGGCCATTCTCAATAAAAATATTTAGATCAAGAAAATTAACCGTTGTAGTACTCAATGTATGGGTAAACTTGAGATGATATTCATTTATGTTTAAACTTGCCAAAAAATCATGAAGTGACTTATCGTCACCTGACCAAATAAAGAGAACATCATCAATGAACCGCCGCCAGAGGACCAGGTTCTCCCGAAGCACGCCCCCAGGGTATATGGTATCTTCCTCCCACCTCCCCATATACAGGTTAGCGTAGCTTGGAGCGAACCTGGTCCCCATGGCTGTTCCCCACTTTTGTAAAAAGTATTGGACCCCATACCGAAAATAATTGTGATTTAATATAAACAATATACATTCCTCCAGGTAGCCAATCTGCGTTTGGGGAAATAAACCGGACTTAGTTAAAAAATATTTTGAGGCCTCACAGCCCTTTTGATGCTCAATGGAGGTATATAGGGAGGTGACATCGATGGACCCCAAGATATAATTTTGCTCCCATTTTACTTCTTGCAAGAGCTGTAACACCTGGGTACTATCCTTCAAATAAGCTGGTAATAATGGAACGCACTTCTGAAGATGAATATCTATGTACCTTGATAGATTGGCTGTCAAACAACCAATCCCCGAAATAATGGGGCGGCCTGGGGGGTTTACCATTGTTTTGTGAATTTTAGGTACGTGATAGAAGACAGCTAGCCTAGGGGTTTGGTTCCTAATATAAGATGCTTCATCCTTGTTTAGTACCCCTTTATCAAGTCCTCTCCTGACTAAGGAGTTAAGTTCCTCTATATAGGTATTTGTAGGATTAGAGGTTAGTATTTCATATGTTAACTTATCCCCTAAAAGGCGAGCTGATTCCTTTTCATAATCTCCCATATCCATCACGACTATGCCCCCTCCTTTATCTGCTGGGCGTATTATTATGTTTCCATTTTTCTGCAAATTCTTCATTGCTATTATTTCTCTCATTGTTAAGTTATTCTTCCGGCTTCCACATTTTGTCGGGTTTTTCAGCCTTCTAATATCATTCACTACACATTTTTGGAAGGTAAGAAGAGAGTCCGAATACTCATTGAGTGGATGAAAGTTAGACTGTCGTTTGAGGTCAGTAGTTTGACTGGTTGTAATGGTTAAGTCCATCGGGTTCATCATATTTTTAACCATAGGGTTTTTTAAAAAATGTTTTTTTAGGGCCAGTTTTCTCATGAATTGTTTCACCCCAATGAAGGCTTGGAATCTGTTAAAGCCCACAGAGGGTGCAAATTTTAACCCTTTCTGTAGTAAGGAGGTCTCATTAGTAGTTAGTCGGTGATGACTGAGATTAAAAATTTTTTGTAATTGTTGGTTCTCTCCTAATTCACTATTTATTTTCTTTTTGGTGCGTTTCCCTCCCCTACACCCTCTTTTGTATTTCTTTTTCCTACCCTGAAAAAATCCAGGGTAGTGGTACTTCGTACTACTTTAGAGCGGCTAGGATTACTAGCATACCTTCTATTATTTCTCTGGGGTCGAGGTTGTGTAGGTTGTAGCCTTGAAACAACAGGCGTATTATTGTTAGTTTCTGGCAAGTTTGGCCTCCCTCTCTGAGATGTGGAGGGTTCATTGATACTATTCCCAGGGTCTAAAAGTACTTCAGAAATAGGAGTATTATTTGGACTTCTGCCACCTATTGCTTGTCCATGCAAATTATTACTCGTTTGAGAGGTATTTATTAGGTTCGGTGTACTGGCAGAATCTAATAATAGGTTTTGGGTTAAATGTTCCATAGAGGTTTCATATACTGAAAATACTTCCTCCTCTTCCCTGGATCCTACATCAGGGGTACAATCAATTTGATCTAAAATCTCAAATTGGTTAAGTTCTAGTGCATCCCTCCCATCATGTTTGTTTGAAAAAGTCTGGGGCATGGCAGAACTTCTCCTACCCGATAACACTGATAAGCCCAAATCTCTTCCATATTTTCTTTCTTTTTTCTCAATAATTTCTTTTTCTTTGTTTTGTATCCGTTTTAAAATATTTTTGGACAGATTAGATATTTCATAATTGTTTTTATGGGGCTTTATGTCATCAAATAATTGGAGAATTCGACTTTTATTTAATATGAGTTGTTTTTTTCTTTTATCAATAATGAATTGAACTGCTTGTCTAGAAAAATCTTTAAAAAGTTCATCCCATTCTATGAGGGTTTGACGGTCCCCTATATCTCCTGATAAGGCTTTACTGACTAATAGACCTTTAGGTATAATATCAGCTTCCAAATATCTTTCAAGAGTTGCTACTTCCCATAAATCTCTCATCTCTTTTAAGAGTAATTGTTCTAATTCTCTAAGTTTCTTTTTAGTTAAAGATATATCTGGACCATTATCAGTAACAAGTTGTGGTTTTTTCCGCATATCCGAAAAACCTTTGCACCTTAAAAATTCTATCTTTGCGGTTTTCCCATAAATCCCCCATCTTAATCTATGGGGGAGTGTATAGACAATGCCCGAAAACAAGGATAGAGCGTACTATAGGTTAGCAGCTAACCACAAGGGGTTAATATAATAAATTCAAATAGTTGCCCTCAGGCAGTTGGCAGCGCTTAACCAAAAACCTTTTTAATCTTGCAGCTTGGTTCCAATGACAGAGGAACCCCTTCACTCTACCAGACCATTAAAAACTAAATAGAGGATTTTTAAAAGAAAATCCACAAGAAACCAGCGCTAGATAGGTTTTTATAATTTTATTAATATAATGCTCACCACAAATGAAAAACTTTTTCTATCCTTGTTTCAAGACAGAGTATTTGATTATTATTAAGTCCAAGGACCACATAAAATAAGACCACATAAAAATACTAATAAAGAAAAATAATGATTGTAAAGGTAAAATTCTTTTGTATAACCAACAAGCTCCGAGGTGATAAAATATTCACATTGAGTTAATTTAATTTAACCAGTTTAATAAATTGCCCCGGCCGGTGGCATATATTTTGTTGAATTAATATTTTTAGACTGATGTATTGAGTGATATACTAAACCACCCGGTTGACTTGCACACTTAGTTTATACAATATACGTCTGCAGCATTAAAAATGCCCCCAAACCTTGGGGAAAAAACTCAAACCAGATTAACCACAACGACACCCCTGATCCACAATGTAAATCAGCAGAGTTTTCTAGCAGAATTAAATCTGCGGTAAATGGACCGGCTTTCCTCCGCCGATTAAGCTGGAACCTGCTGTGTACAGGGCTAATTTGTTAGACTTCCAGAGCGGACACTTTGAGAGCAGTGGCCGCGATTAGTGCTGGCTCTGAGGGAGGTGTATGGTTACCGGACCTCTCTTTACAAAGCCTGTATAACACTTCGCAATGCCGCAATCAGCCGGTCCCGTGCACTCCCAAATGTACTTCCAATAAGGCTGTGCAAAGTCGCTGAAACCACCAAAATGCTGGCTGCAGACAACAATAAGGTCAGCGGTAATTACTCAGCCTCTCCGGCGGGCAGTCCAGACCATATCCAGTGTAGGCTGACTGAGTCCACGCAGGGGGGAGTTGTTTGGCAGAATAGCACCACGCTAGGTTCCGATCCGTTTCCAACCAAGCAATACAGATCCGCTGGAGGTACCAGTGTGTGCTGGTTGGAGACACAGAAGGAGTCAGTGGTAATCTCTCACCCTCTCCGGCAGACAATCCGGACCGTGTCCAATAGATGCTGATGGATTCCACACGAGGGAGAGACTACTTAGCAGGTTATCACCGCACAGATGAGGTAGGCAAAAAACAGAGTCCTGATCCGACGCGCGTTTCGGGGGCGTATGTCGGGCCCCCTTCCTCAAGGATAACTCAGCTGTTGCCTAAAACCCTATTTATGCATATACTTAATTAGTCACAATTTGCATAAAATTAAACAATGTTTGAATTCAACCAACATTCATTGATCCCTACATTTATCAATTTGTGAAAAACCGCTCATAATAGTCATACAATATAAAATAAGATAAAATAAAATAAATTTGTGCAATGGTTTTTCCATATAAAACCCCACTTGTACCATCTTATATTGGGAAGATAATATATATATATATGCATATACTGTTATTCAACAATTATGTTTAACAAAAACATCATAAGTGTGTAATATAAATTCGCTATGATATAAGAAGCCCCTTCTGTCTAATACAGCCTTGGGCAAATAAAGCGCTAATTTTAATATATGTTATGCATATATATATAACTAGAACAATCACATACTTTTTTTTTTTTTTTTTCTTCTCTCTTTTTCCTTCCTTCTTTCGTATTAGTAGCAGTACCTATTGCTCCTCTACCTATTTATATATGTAAAATTATAAATTAATTAAAAGCAAACTTCTTGCAAGAAGTAAAATGGGAGCAAAATTATATCTTGGGGTCCATCGATGTCACCTCCCTATATACCTCCATTGAGCATCAAAAGGGCTGTGAGGCCTCAAAATATTTTTTAACTAAGTCCGGTTTATTTCCCCAAACGCAGATTGGCTACCTGGAGGAATGTATATTGTTTATATTAAATCACAATTATTTTCGGTATGGGGTCCAATACTTTTTACAAAAGTGGGGAACAGCCATGGGGACCAGGTTCGCTCCAAGCTACGCTAACCTGTATATGGGGAGGTGGGAGGAAGATACCATATACCCTGGGGGCGTGCTTCGGGAGAACCTGGTCCTCTGGCGGCGGTTCATTGATGATGTTCTCTTTATTTGGTCAGGTGACGATAAGTCACTTCATGATTTTTTGGCAAGTTTAAACATAAATGAATATCATCTCAAGTTTACCCATACATTGAGTACTACAACGGTTAATTTTCTTGATCTAAATATTTTTATTGAGAATGGCCAGATTTTAACTAAAACTTATCATAAACCGACTGACACAAATAGTTATATATCCCTGAGGAGTTGTCATCTTCCAAGCTGGCTCCTTAATGTTCCAAAAAGCCAATATATCAGAGCATACAGAAATTGTAGTAAACAGGAAGACTTTGAGTTAGAGGCGAGTGTATTAACAAAGAAATTTGTACAAAAAGGATATAGGGGGGAATTCTTGAAGGAAGCTTATGTGCAGACAAAACAGATAGAAAGAAAAATTCTACTTCAAAATAAACAAGGTACACCAATCTCCCCCGAATCCAATGAATTTAATATCCCCATAATCCTCCAATACACTGCACAAGTAAGATTTTTTAAAAATATTATTAAAAAGTATTGGAACCTCCTGAAAGAGGATAAGGTAATAGGGGATCTCTTACCCATCAACCCAAAATTCATATACAGGAAGGCAAATAACATTGGCAATCTAGTGGCACCCACCATACGTAATTTTACAGCATCCAAAAAGGGAGGACTTTTTGGCCTGAAAGGTTTTTTTCCATGCAAAAACTGTATAATATGCAACAATACGAAAAATATTACACGGAAATCCTTTTTACAGGGACAATCAGAAGTTATGATTCAAGAACTTATTACATGCCAATCAAAGGGAGTTGTATATTGCATTCAATGTCCCTGTCAGAAAAAATATATTGGGAGAACTATCAGACCCCTATGGAAAAGGGTGGGTGAGCACATTAGAAGTGTCAAAAATAAATGTATTAAGCACCCCCTATCCAGACATTATGTATTAAAACATGGAGGGTCCTATAAAGGATCCCAAGTATGGGGTGTACAAAAAATAGTAAAGGATTGGAGGGGTGGTGATTTCATTAAAAAAAATGTCACGAGCAGAAAGCCAATGGATTTTTGAATTGAACACCTTGAAGCCATATGGACTCAATAATGACATTGAATTGTTTGCTTTTAATTAATTTATAATTTTACATATATAAATAGGTAGAGGAGCAATAGGTACTGCTACTAATACGAAAGAAGGAAGGAAAAAGAGAGAAGAAAAGAGAAGAAAAAAAAGAAAAAGAAAAAAAAAAAGTATGTGATTGTTCTAGTTATATATATATGCATAACATATATTAAAATTAGCGCTTTATTTGCCCAAGGCTGTATTAGACAGAAGGGGCTTCTTATATCATAGCGAATTTATATTACACACTTATGATGTTTTTGTTAAACATAATTGTTGAATAACAGTATATGCATATATATATATATTATCTTCCCAATATAAGATGGTACAAGTGGGGTTTTATATGGAAAAACCATTGCACAAATTTATTTTATTTTATCTTATTTTATATTGTATGACTATTATGAGCGGTTTTTCACAAATTGATAAATGTAGGGATCAATGAATGTTGGTTGAATTCAAACATTGTTTAATTTTATGCAAATTGTGACTAATTAAGTATATGCATAAATAGGGTTTTAGGCAACAGCTGAGTTATCCTTGAGGAAGGGGGCCGACATACGCCCCCGAAACGCGCGTCGGATCAGGACTCTGTTTTTTGCCTACCTCATCTGTGCGGTGATAACCTGCTAAGTAGTCTCTCCCTCGTGTGGAATCCATCAGCATCTATTGGACACGGTCCGGATTGTCTGCCGGAGAGGGTGAGAGATTACCACTGACTCCTTCTGTGTCTCCAACCAGCACACACTGGTACCTCCAGCGGATCTGTATTGCTTGGTTGGAAATGGATCGGAACCTAGCGTGGTGCTATTCTGCCAAACAACTCCCCCCTGCGTGGACTCAGTCAGCCTACACTGGATATGGTCTGGACTGCCCGCCGGAGAGGCTGAGTAATTACCGCTGACCTTATTGTTGTCTGCAGCCAGCATTTTGGTGGTTTCAGCGACTTTGCACAGCCTTATTGGAAGTACATTTGGGAGTGCACGGGACCGGCTGATTGCGGCATTGCGAAGTGTTATACAGGCTTTGTAAAGAGAGGTCCGGTAACCATACACCTCCCTCAGAGCCAGCACTAATCGCGGCCACTGCTCTCAAAGTGTCCGCTCTGGAAGTCTAACAAATTAGCCCTGTACACAGCAGGTTCCAGCTTAATCGGCGGAGGAAAGCCGGTCCATTTACCGCAGATTTAATTCTGCTAGAAAACTCTGCTGATTTACATTGTGGATCAGGGGTGTCGTTGTGGTTAATCTGGTTTGAGTTTTTTCCCCAAGGTTTGGGGGCATTTTTAATGCTGCAGACGTATATTGTATAAACTAAGTGTGCAAGTCAACCGGGTGGTTTAGTATATCACTCAATACATCAGTCTAAAAATATTAATTCAACAAAATATATGCCACCGGCCGGGGCAATTTATTAAACTGGTTAAATTAAATTAACTCAATGTGAATATTTTATCACCTCGGAGCTTGTTGGTTATACAAAAGAATTTTACCTTTACAATCATTATTTTTCTTTATTAGTATTTTTATGTGGTCTTATTTTATGTGGTCCTTGGACTTAATAATAATCAAATACTCTGTCTTGAAACAAGGATAGAAAAAGTTTTTCATTTGTGGTGAGCATTATATTAATAAAATTATAAAAACCTATCTAGCGCTGGTTTCTTGTGGATTTTCTTTTAAAAATCCTCTATTTAGTTTTTAATGGTCTGGTAGAGTGAAGGGGTTCCTCTGTCATTGGAACCAAGCTGCAAGATTAAAAAGGTTTTTGGTTAAGCGCTGCCAACTGCCTGAGGGCAACTATTTGAATTTATTATATTAACCCCTTGTGGTTAGCTGCTAACCTATAGTACGCTCTATCCTTGTTTTCGGGCATTGTCTATACACTCCCCCATAGATTAAGATGGGGGATTTATGGGAAAACCGCAAAGATAGAATTTTTAAGGTGCAAAGGTTTTTCGGATATGCGGAAAAACCACAACTTGTTACTGATAATGGTCCAGATATATCTTTAACTAAAAAGAAACTTAGAGAATTAGAACAATTACTCTTAAAAGAGATGAGAGATTTATGGGAAGTAGCAACTCTTGAAAGATATTTGGAAGCTGATATTATACCTAAAGGTCTATTAGTCAGTAAAGCCTTATCAGGAGATATAGGGGACCGTCAAACCCTCATAGAATGGGATGAACTTTTTAAAGATTTTTCTAGACAAGCAGTTCAATTCATTATTGATAAAAGAAAAAAGCAACTCATATTAAATAAAAGTCGAATTCTCCAATTATTTGATGACATAAAGCCCCATAAAAACAATTATGAAATATCTAATCTGTCCAAAAATATTTTAAAACGGATACAAAACAAAGAAAAAGAAATTATTGAGAAAAAAGAAAGAAAATATGGAAGAGATTTGGGCTTATCAGTGTTATCGGGTAGGAGAAGTTCTGCCATGCCCCAGACTTTTTCAAACAAACATGATGGGAGGGATGCACTAGAACTTAACCAATTTGAGATTTTAGATCAAATTGATTGTACCCCTGATGTAGGATCCAGGGAAGAGGAGGAAGTATTTTCAGTATATGAAACCTCTATGGAACATTTAACCCAAAACCTATTATTAGATTCTGCCAGTACACCGAACCTAATAAATACCTCTCAAACGAGTAATAATTTGCATGGACAAGCAATAGGTGGCAGAAGTCCAAATAATACTCCTATTTCTGAAGTACTTTTAGACCCTGGGAATAGTATCAATGAACCCTCCACATCTCAGAGAGGGAGGCCAAACTTGCCAGAAACTAACAATAATACGCCTGTTGTTTCAAGGCTACAACCTACACAACCTCGACCCCAGAGAAATAATAGAAGGTATGCTAGTAATCCTAGCCGCTCTAAAGTAGTACGAAGTACCACTACCCTGGATTTTTTCAGGGTAGGAAAAAGAAATACAAAAGAGGGTGTAGGGGAGGGAAACGCACCAAAAAGAAAATAAATAGTGAATTAGGAGAGAACCAACAATTACAAAAAATTTTTAATCTCAGTCATCACCGACTAACTACTAATGAGACCTCCTTACTACAGAAAGGGTTAAAATTTGCACCCTCTGTGGGCTTTAACAGATTCCAAGCCTTCATTGGGGTGAAACAATTCATGAGAAAACTGGCCCTAAAAAAACATTTTTTAAAAAACCCTATGGTTAAAAATATGATGAACCCGATGGACTTAACCATTACAACCAGTCAAACTACTGACCTCAAACGACAGTCTAACTTTCATCCACTCAATGAGTATTCGGACTCTCTTCTTACCTTCCAAAAATGTGTAGTGAATGATATTAGAAGGCTGAAAAACCCGACAAAATGTGGAAGCCGGAAGAATAACTTAACAATGAGAGAAATAATAGCAATGAAGAATTTGCAGAAAAATGGAAACATAATAATACGCCCAGCAGATAAAGGAGGGGGCATAGTCGTGATGGATATGGGAGATTATGAAAAGGAATCAGCTCGCCTTTTAGGGGATAAGTTAACATATGAAATACTAACCTCTAATCCTACAAATACCTATATAGAGGAACTTAACTCCTTAGTCAGGAGAGGACTTGATAAAGGGGTACTAAACAAGGATGAAGCATCTTATATTAGGAACCAAACCCCTAGGCTAGCTGTCTTCTATCACGTACCTAAAATTCACAAAACAATGGTAAACCCCCCAGGCCGCCCCATTATTTCGGGGATTGGTTGTTTGACAGCCAATCTATCAAGGTACATAGATATTCATCTTCAGAAGTGCGTTCCATTATTACCAGCTTATTTGAAGGATAGTACCCAGGTGTTACAGCTCTTGCAAGAAGTAAAATGGGAGCAAAATTATATCTTGGGGTCCATCGATGTCACCTCCCTATATACCTCCATTGAGCATCAAAAGGGCTGTGAGGCCTCAAAATATTTTTTAACTAAGTCCGGTTTATTTCCCCAAACGCAGATTGGCTACCTGGAGGAATGTATATTGTTTATATTAAATCACAATTATTTTCGGTATGGGGTCCAATACTTTTTACAAAAGTGGGGAACAGCCATGGGGACCAGGTTCGCTCCAAGCTACACTAACCTGTATATGGGGAGGTGGGAGGAAGATACCATATACCCTGGGGGCGTGCTTCGGGAGAACCTGGTCCTCTGGCGGCGGTTCATTGATGATGTTCTCTTTATTTGGTCAGGTGACGATAAGTCACTTCATGATTTTTTGGCAAGTTTAAACATAAATGAATATCATCTCAAGTTTACCCATACATTGAGTACTACAACGGTTAATTTTCTTGATCTAAATATTTTTATTGAGAATGGCCAGATTTTAACTAAAACTTATCATAAACCGACTGACACAAATAGTTATATATCCCTGAGGAGTTGTCATCTTCCAAGCTGGCTCCTTAATGTTCCAAAAAGCCAATATATCAGAGCATACAGAAATTGTAGTAAACAGGAAGACTTTGAGTTAGAGGCGAGTGTATTAACAAATAAATTTGTACAAAAAGGATATAGGGGGGAATTCTTGAAGGAAGCTTATGTGCAGACAAAACAGATAGAAAGAAAAATTCTACTTCAAAATAAACAAGGTACACCAATCTCCCCCGAATCCAATGAATTTAATATCCCCATAATCCTCCAATACACTGCACAAGTAAGATTTTTTAAAAATATTATTAAAAAGTATTGGAACCTCCTGAAAGAGGATAAGGTAATAGGGGATCTCTTACCCATCAACCCAAAATTCATATACAGGAAGGCAAATAACATTGGCAATCTAGTGGCACCCACCATACGTAATTTTACAGCATCCAAAAAGGGAGGACTTTTTGGCCTGAAAGGTTTTTTTCCATGCAAAAACTGTATAATATGCAACAATACGAAAAATATTACACGGAAATCCTTTTTACAGGGACAATCAGAAGTTATGATTCAAGAACTTATTACATGCCAATCAAAGGGAGTTGTATATTGCATTCAATGTCCCTGTCAGAAAAAATATATTGGGAGAACTATCAGACCCCTATGGAAAAGGGTGGGTGAGCACATTAGAAGTGTCAAAAATAAATGTATTAAGCACCCCCTATCCAGACATTATGTATTAAAACATGGAGGGTCCTTTAAAGGATCCCAAGTATGGGGTGTACAAAAAATAGTAAAGGATTGGAGGGGTGGCGATTTCATTAAAAAAATGTCACGAGCAGAAAGCCAATGGATTTTTGAATTGAACACCTTGAAGCTATATGGACTCAATAATGACATTGAATTGTTTGCTTTTAATTAATTTATAATTTTACATATATAAATAGGTAGAGGAGCAATAGGTACTGCTACTAATACGAAAGAAGGAAGGAAAAAGAGAGAAGAAAAGAGAAGAAAAAAAAGAAAAAGAAAAAAAAAAAAAAAAAGTATGTGATTGTTCTAGTTATATATATATGCATAACATATATTAAAATTAGCGCTTTATTTGCCCAAGGCTGTATTAGACTAAAGGGGCTTCTTATATCATAGCGAATTTATATTACACACTTATGATGTTTTTGTTAAACATAATTGTTGAATAACAGTATATGCATATATATATATATTATCTTCCCAATATAAGATGGTACAAGTGGGGTTTTATATGGAAAAACCATTGCACAAATTTATTTTATTTTATCTTATTTTATATTGTATGACTATTATGAGCGGTTTTTCACAAATTGATAAATGTAGGGATCAATGAATGTTGGTTGAATTCAAACATTGTTTAATTTTATGCAAATTGTGACTAATTAAGTATATGCATAAATAGGGTTTTAGGCAACAGCTGAGTTATCCTTGAGGAAGGGGGCCGACATACGCCCCCGAAACGCGCGTCGGATCAGGACTCTGTTTTTTGCCTACCTCATCTGTGCGGTGATAACCTGCTAAGTAGTCTCTCCCTCGTGTGGAATCCATCAGCATCTATTGGACACGGTCCGGATTGTCTGCCGGAGAGGGTGAGAGATTACCACTGACTCCTTCTGTGTCTCCAACCAGCACACACTGGTACCTCCAGCGGATCTGTATTGCTTGGTTGGAAACGGATCGGAACCTAGCGTGGTGCTATTCTGCCAAACAACTCCCCCCTGCGTGGACTCAGTCAGCCTACACTGGATATGGTCTGGACTGCCCGCCGGAGAGGCTGAGTAATTACCGCTGACCTTATTGTTGTCTGCAGCCAGCATTTTGGTGGTTTCAGCGACTTTGCACAGCCTTATTGGAAGTACATTTGGGAGTGCACGGGACCGGCTGATTGCGGCATTGCGAAGTGTTATACAGGCTTTGTAAAGAGAGGTCCGGTAACCATACACCTCCCTCAGAGCCAGCACTAATCGCGGCCACTGCTCTCAAAGTGTCCGCTCTGGAAGTCTAACAAATTAGCCCTGTACACAGCAGGTTCCAGCTTAATCGGCGGAGGAAAGCCGGTCCATTTACCGCAGATTTAATTCTGCTAGAAAACTCTGCTGATTTACATTGTGGATCAGGGGTGTCGTTGTGGTTAATCTGGTTTGAGTTTTTTCCCCAAGGTTTGGGGGCATTTTTAATGCTGTAGACGTATATTGTATAAACTAAGTGTGCAAGTCAACCGGGTGGTTTAGTATATCACTCAATACATCAGTCTAAAAATATTAATTCAACAAAATATATGCCACCGGCCGGGGCAATTTATTAAACTGGTTAAATTAACTCAATGTGAATATTGTATCACCTCGGAGCTTGTTGGTTATACAAAAGAATTTTACCTTTACAATCATTATTTTTCTTTATTAGTATTTTTATGTGGTCTTATTTTATGTGGTCCTTGGACTTAATAATAATCAAATACTCTGTCTTGAAACAAGGATAGAAAAAGTTTTTCATTTGTGGTGAGCATTATATTAATAAAATTATAAAAACCTATCTAGCGCTGGTTTCTTGTGGATTTTCTTTTAAAAATCCTCTATTTAGTTTCAAAAACACTATAAAACACAGGCATTAAAATGACTGTGCATTTGCTGCTTATTTACTGGATTTTGATAGCATTTTTTTCCAAACGCACCCTGGGCATCCCTGGGGCACATTTATATATGATAACTATGCTGCTGCCGGTGTATTAAACATATTATAAGTGTTATGTGCGGTTATTAGATTCTAGATCGGTCTGCTCATTTTTTTGCACTTGTGAGACCTCCATATTTCCAAACCGTGGAGTTATTCTTCAAACACGCTCTTTTTACTTTCGTTTGTCTGCAACATACCCATGTTTATATACTTACCCTATGAATAACACTACCATCCATTATATTCTATATGGGTATATCTTTCCATCTTATAAGTGCAACCAATTTCATAGTTTGTTTCAGACAACAATGTTTTTATATTGTACCCTCGGTCTGTTTTTTACATTCTCTATTTTTCCCTTTGTTTAAAATAATTTTAAAAATTAAATCCTTTTGAAATCATAAACCAATAAAGGATTGCTACATGAATCTTTGGAGAGCAGTCTCCTTTTTCCTGTCGGATCTATATATATTGATAACAGTCAGAAATTGACTAAGAGAGAGACAGCCACAGAGAAAGCGACAAAAGGAGTGACAGCCATATAATAAAATCACACCTTGTAAAGCTAATTCTCTAGTTTTTTTTATGATTTAATAAATAAGTACATGAAAAAAGTATTTGGCTCCCTCCACCAATTTTTTTAACCAGCAAAGGTAAAGCAGACAGCTGTGATCTGTCAATGGCTATTAAGCCTTTCCCAGCCTATAAATACTAGCATGCAACTTCATCAGAAGTTGTGCATCTGTCGCTTCTGCTCAGCTCTTGCTGAGGTGTGTGAAAGTGTAAGGAGTCTACGGAGACTCGTTCTAGTGCTCCATGGGCTTTAATCTACTTAATCGAAGAAAATTGTAGAAACTGCAAGACTACGTTGGAACTGTGTGGCAAATTTTCATTTTAATAAATTAGTGAAAGAAGGACAGCATCTTGTTCTTATTTCTTTCCTTTTTTTATTCCTTAGGTTTCCATTTGTGAACTACATGGGATTCCCTGGACTACATCAGAATCCCTGGACTACTTTGGACCTGCACATTTGTTTTTTTTTTGTTTCTTTCTTATAAAATGGTCAACCAGGAAAAGTGAGAGGGAGCGTTTATTTAAATAAAAACATGTTGTGTTTATTTTCTTTTTACTTACTGGTTTAGTAATGCCTCTCTAATTCTATCACAATGCTTGATGCCAGCTGACACTTAGCAGCTGAAATTGACCCCAAAAGCCATTACCCCAATTGCCACCACACCCAGGCAATCAGGAAGAGCCATAATCAAAATAAACTTATACAAAAAAGAACTCACCAGAAATAAAGCCACCAGCCAACGAAAATGGTCAAAAAATGGCAAATGCACATGCAGGATATAGACGGACCCCCATGATAAAGGTTGGAATTGCCCAAGTGCAGAATACCAATAAAACAACCATCCACAGCTTAATATGTCAGGAGGGGGCGGTTGCTGTCATTACAACTGCACACTAATAGGATCTAACATAGGGCGTCACTCACACAGGTACATGCAATGCACAGTGTCTAGGCAAAGGCTAGTTAAAAAGTTGCCAGCTGTTTATCCCTCGCCCATCATCCCGCCCTCCTGTCAGCACCTGCTTCAGCGCTGAGAGAAGGGCGGGAGGATGGGCGTGCATATTAAATGAGCGGGTCCACGTGGTCACGGCAGGTGCTGCTGCAGCCTGCTCGTGCCCCCGATGACCCACGCCACCACAGCACCCCCATTCCCAGCCCTATATTCAGACCATAAGACACACCCCCCACTTTCCCCCAACATTTGGGGGGAAAAAAGTGCGTCACCCTGGTCTCAATCCTATTGAACATTTATGGGAAAAGCTGAAAAGGCAGGAGTGAGTTAGGTAACCTACAAACATCGCTCAGTTACACCAGTTCTATGAGGAGGAATGGGCCCAAATTGCACCAACAATTGTGAGAAGCTTGTGGAAAGAAATCCAAATCATTTGAACCAAGTCATACAGTTTAAGGTCAATGGTACCAAATACTAATAAAATGTATGTAAACGTTTGACTTTGCAGAATGTAAAAGAAATGCCGTAAAACATTCTCTCTCTCTCTCATTATTCTGGCTTTTGGCAAATATATATAATTTTTGTAATCTTAACTGACCTAAAACGGGAAAGGTTTATTCTGATTTGATGTCAGAGAGGGGGGGGGGAAGCATGCCTATGTGTCTTTTAAGATAGCGTTTGTTAATGTCTGTTTCAAATGTTTCTGCCTATCTATCTATATCTGTCTATCTAACATACATAGCACGTTAAAGATATCTGTTTGGGGAATTTAGGTTTCCTGTCATGTTATTCTTCAGAAAAATATTAAGCATGGTAGGCTTTGTTGTTAAGACTAGAATATATGGCTAGCATTAGGATTTTTTCTGCTTGGTCAAAGGTTGAAATACCTATACTCATTTGTGACTTTTCATTGTTTAGTACAGTACATGCTGTGCTTTTGCCTGTGTTTAAGGGCAGTTTTTATACTGAACTTTTAGGACAGAAAAGCTCCAAAAATAGAACTGCACAGATTGATGAACCAGAAAAAGAGGACACATCTGCTGGGAAATTTTGACAGTACAATTGCTTTATTTACTGACCATTTCCTTCTGAATGCACATAACTAAGCTAGCCCAAGGCCATGCATGAGAGACATTTCTCATTGTACTGGATGTATAAGGATCTGTATTTGGCATAAAAATATCAACTACATAAAATAATTTCATATATTTCATTATTATAATTTAAAAATTGGAACACTGAAACATTTGTTGTATGCATTAAAGTATGGAAAAAACTAAACATAGCAAATATGTTTGCGATGGTAAATATATATATATATACTAGAAGGTGGCCCGATTCTACGCATCGGGTATTCTAGAATTTACGTATTGTGTAGTTCATGTATGATTTTTGTTATATATATATATATATATATATATAGATGTTGTTGTGTGTAGTTACCAAGTGTTTGTATAGGGCGCTGTACATGTTCTGGGTGTGGCGGGGGGTGAGAGCGGTGTTGTATGTGTGTTGCATGTGTTGCGTTGTTTGTGGAGCGCTGTGTGTCTGTAGCGTTGTGTGTGTGTGTGTTGCGCGGTTTGTGTGGGTGTGGTGTGTTTTGGGGGGAGGTATGTTTTGTGCAATGTGTGTGTTGTGCAGTATGTGCGTATATTTATGTATGCCGCGGTGTTTGTGTGTTGGGTGTTGTGTGTGTGCGGCGTTGTCTGTGTGTGTGGGTGTCTGTGTATGGCGGTGTTTGTGGTTCCCAGTGTGTGTGTGGTGTGTTGTGTGTGTGTGTTGGGGGGAGGTGTGCACCTCCCATCGTGCTCCATCCCCCATGCTGTGCACCCCCCATCGTGCCCCATCCCCCATGCTGCGCACCCCCATCGTGCTTTATCCCCCATGCTGCCCACCCCCATCATGCTCCATCCCCTATGCTGCGCATTCCCCATCGTGCGCCATCCCCAATGCTGCGCACCCCCCCATCTTGCTCCATCCCCCATGCTGCGCACTCCCTATCGTGCTCCATCCCCCATGCTGCGCACCCCCCATCGTGCTACATCCCCCATGCTGCACACCCCATCGTGCTCCATCCCCCATGCTATAATAGTTCTCCTATTATACTCAGAGAGGAGTATAATAGGAGGACTATAATAGGAGGAGTAGTCCTGGGGGGAGAGGAGTATAATGCCGGCTCCCTGCACATGTGTACCGGGAGCCGGCGTACGCTGGTAACTATGATACACATCGGGTAACTAAGGGACCTTAGTTACCCGATGTGTATAATGGTTACCAGCATTCACCGGCTCTGTCAAGATCCCAGCATCGCAAGGTTATGTCTGGCCCTGCTGGGATCCTGACGGAGCCGGTGTACACTGGTAACTATGATACACATCGGGTAACTAAGGGACCTTAGTTACCCGATGTGTATAATGGCTACCAGCGTTCACCGGCTCCGTCACGATCCCAGCAGCGCAAGGTTATGTCTGGCGATGCGTGCGGAGGGCCGGGGCGAGTGGCCAATCCATGCGGAGGGCGGGGCCAGGCCGAGGCAAGCGACCAATCCGTGGGGGGGCGGAGCCGAGGCGAGCGGCCAATCCGTGCGGGGGGCGGGGCCATGGCGAGCCCAGCGGTCAATCAGCTTTGTGTCACCGTAAGGACACAATTTTGGGACAAGACAGACAGACAGACAGACAGACAGAATAAGGCAATTATATATATATATATATATATATATATATATACAAATATATTTATATATTTTTTTTCAATTTTTAACATGTAAACTGCATAGACCTGGGGTTACTAAACAGCCATGGTGGCTTTTAGCAAGATAAAGGCTATCATATTTCTCTTTCCGCCCCTGACGGTTGCTTTGCCAGTAATAATAAAGAAAGGAAAAATAGAACCACATCACTTTGTGTTGGCAGTTTTCATTGCTCATAGTGCATAGTGTTACAATCATCCTCTATATGATTGTCCCATGTGCACGGCGTCTGTGCTCCACACCAGCACGAGTATGTACATGAACATCAAAATGTGGGGAAAACACTTCTAAAACCCTGTATGTTCTTAGGTATTTTTGAAAAGGTTTACTTTAGCATATCTATGTCTTATGAAATCAACTGACATTTTGATGGAGAGAAAGATAATTAAAGGAAACCACAAGTTATCCTTTGAGGACATTATAAATCAATTCAATACCATTAGATTGACTACCTAGTGACATAATACATTTATTATGATCTATACCTTTGAAATAAATGCATTATGATTCAGCTATCAATAAAAAATGGGTTTTACTATAGTTATTCTTTTTAAGATTCACCTCCTCTTCATTTTTAATATCAAGGACTGCATTGAAAACAGGTAAAAGCCGTTATATATCTGATATGATAGCCAAACTCTGGCATTGAGACAAGCTATTATTGAATAGCTTGCATTGCATGTTGCATTCTTCAACAGTCCTATATATATATATATATATATATATATAAAAATATATATATACACAGTATATATATGCAAGAATACAGTGCATACTATGGGGGCAATTTATCAAAAGCTTTTTCTCAAGATTTTTGCCAAAAAATATTTTAAA
Organism: Anomaloglossus baeobatrachus; assembly: GCF_048569485.1. NCBI lineage: Eukaryota > Metazoa > Chordata > Amphibia > Anura > Aromobatidae > Anomaloglossus > Anomaloglossus baeobatrachus. The sequence continues at coordinate 615,128,842 of NC_134354.1, read as the reverse complement.
AGTCAAATTTTTTATGCATTATGAGGTTGCGCTGAAAACGCAAATACTGGTGTTTTCTCACCCCAGCTCCATTAAAGTGCGGTGACTTTGGCATGACATCATGGTGACACCCGGTCATCTGATTCATTACAAGCTTCGTCGTTTATGCCACAAATCTTACTCCATCAGATGCTGTAATAAGATTTATGGAAAAGTGCAAATAGCGGTTCATGACACTATGCACCTTGCCTGATTCTTTAAGAGGCAAGCAACTATTAATTTATTAGGAAAGTTTGCTTCCACATGCCCCCCTCATGAAGACTGGTGGGAGAATCCCTTTTCTCTATACAGTACTGCTTTTATATGTGTTTTGATGGATAAAACATGAATCATTATAGTCTATGGTGAAGTTTACATGTCCATGTTTCCTTGTGGATTGCGTGTTAGCAATATCGGTATGGGTCCATAAAAATCATCCATTCCAACCATGTGTTGTCCATTCTTAATATTGCAGTGGGTAGGAGAAAGTTTACACTGAAAAATCACTGATGAAATACTGATGGTAAAAACATTTCCTCCAAAACACTAATGACAATAAGGGTGGCTTTACACGCTGCGACATCGCTAGCTGATGCTAGCGATGGCGAGCGTGATAGCATCCGCCCCTATCGTTATGCCAATATGTGAAGATCGCTGCCGTAGCGAACATTATCGCTACGGCAGCATGACACGTACTTACCTGCTCGGCAACGTCACTGTGACCGGCGAACTGCCTCCTTTCTAAGGGGGCGGTTCGTTCAGCGTCACAGCGACGTCACTAAGCGGGCACCCAATCAAAGCGGAGGGGAGGAGATGAGCGGGACGAACATCCCTCCCACCTTCTTCCTTCCTCATTGCTGGCGTGTGGTAGGTAAGGAGAAGTTCCTCGTTCTTGTGGTGTCACACGTAGCGATGTGTGCTGCCGCAGGGACGAGGATCAACTTCGCCCAAGCGACAGCAGCGATAATTGAGAGAGGACCCCTATGTCAACGAGGAGCGATTTTGGACGTTTTGCAACGATCCAAATTCGCTCCTAGGAGTCAAACACAACGAGATCGCTACAGCGGCCGGATGTGCGTCACAAAATCTGTGACCCCAACGAGATCGCTGTAGCGATCTCGTAGCATGTAAAGCCGCTTAAGTCAGTTTTTTATGTACATGAAAAATCACTGACGTCTTAATGAGGCCTGAAAAAGCTAAAAATATATATTTCAAATCAAGGATAAGTAAATACAGCCTGTACAACAAAGAATGAAGATAAAGGGTACGTGCCCACAAGTTTTACTTAGGTTTTTGACACTGCGTGTCTTCACTGTTTCAAAAACTCAACGTTTTACCATACAAGCAGAGTAGATGGGATTAAGAGAAATGTCATGTCCTCTGTGCCTCTTTTTTACACTGTGTAAATTGACCTGTGTTGTGTTTTTCCAATCTGCAACATGTTAATTTCTCTTTCAGAAATTTCCCCATAGACTTGCATTAGATTCGGAAATTCCGCAGGTATAAACGCACATGCAATTTGATGCTTTTACACTGCAGAAACACATTAAATATGCAAGTAATCCGCACCCAACAATGTGAATACAAGGAAGTTCAAAAAACAATACAGGTTTATTTAAAGGATGACACACCAAACAGAGACAAAAACACAGGGTCAAATACAAAATAAAAATTTAGCACCAAAAAGCACAAAAAAATATAATGAAAAAAAAAACGGGAGTAAACTAAGGTGCGGAGATGGTGCAGAAATTCTGCAGTGTCAAAAACTCAAAGGATACTGATCATGGGAACATAGCCTAACTGGCACAAAATGAGATACAATGTTACCAAACATCATTCATTATTACTGGTAAATCATAAAGATATATTTAATGACAAGACACACATGCACATTCATATATGCATTCAAAGTCAGGGTGATAACCAAATAAAGCAAACATGCTGCATTAATAGCTCACATGTGAATAATAGCAATAATTACAGCCACAACCTGTCACACTCTTATCTCTTCATGAATGATGACTGCCTTCTGCAAAGATGATGAAACTTATGATTGCACATGATATCAGAGCACAACACAAAGCATGTTTAGTCACAAAAGATTACTAGAGCATGCTCAATGAGTTATTGTGAACTTATCTAAAGGCACAAATCATGCTCAATATATTATTGAAAATATCTAAAGGCATAAATCATGTTGCCGCTTTTGAAGGGCACAGTACATGATCCATGATCCCTAAGCACATTTATTTTTAGATAGCTTTCCTGCAAAGCTTTGCTTTTAGTTTATTGCAAGTTGCAAGAAACAAACTACCCTTCTACCTTTATTTCAGAAGTTCACATAATAAAAGAGATTACAAATGCAAAGCTTGTGTTTTGTATTTATTATATGCATACTAATACGTGTTTATTATCTTCCTTAAAAAAATGAATAAAAAGAGGCAGAACTTAATATTTCTATATAGCCCTCATGACAAGCCCATATTAGTAAATACTGATATTTCTCATGGGGGGAATCATGTGGAACAGAGACCAGCTTCTGCATTCTAAACCTATATGGGTGTGAGATGAGAGATGATTATGTTTATAGAGCAAAATATTCCTTTATCTGGATGAGTATTAGACCTTGCTCTCGTTAGCATATAGCATCCGATGCTTGAGAATGAGACGCAATATGCTATTTATGCTACTTTATTATGACTGGCTAGGATAATGGTGCTGTATGATGAACAGGGGAGGTGTTTGATGCTAAAGGGGATTACTTACCAGTCTCCAGGTGCGAGGCTGTAACACTGCTTTCAGATCTGCTCATTTCATCTCATACATATTCACTGCTTCCCCGTCCATCATCTGTGACAGCATCTGTGATTGGCTGCAGTCATCTTGCTGGCATCTCTGATTGGCTACTCTTACAGAGACTGTCTGCATCCCCTAATGTAGAGTAAAATTAAAGAAATAAAGATGTAAGGTCCCCTAAATATAGATAGATAGCACTAATAATGCATATGGCTACAGGATGCAGCCCCCAGTCGTTCACATTATCTTGGCTGTGTATCAAAATGCAAAGGACTCAATGCGGCTTTTTGAAATTATTTAAATGAATAATTTTTAAAAACAACATGCGGTCTCCATGAATTTTGATACTCAGCCATGGTAAAGTCGACAACTGGGAGCAGGTATTCTTAGGCTGGGAAGGCCCATGGTTATTGTCCCCCCAGCCTAATATAGCAGCCCACAACCATCCAGAAACGTCGTCATGTAGTTGACATCAGACTTTGGTAATTTGGGACTTAATAACAGCTTTCATTAACGACATATAATACCTTAATCGCCACCACACCAAGACAATCGGGATGACCTGGGTAAGGTGGTGTAATTGTTGCATCTGATGGATGCAACAATTCTGGGTGGCTGTCAGCTGCTATTTTAAACTGTGGGTGAAAATAACCATAGGTCTTGCCTGCCTTAGAATACCAGTTCCCAGCTGTTAGCTATATTTTAGCTGAGTATCAAAATTGTGGGGACCCTAAGTCATTGTTTACATTTCTTTATTTTTACACCACTATAGGGATGGAGACAGCATGTGTGATTTGAACCAAGCACAGACGGTGTTAAAGAGGGTGGTGGCATGGTCTGACTGCAGCCATTCACAGACACCATGACTGATGGTGGGTGAGGGAAGCACTGAATATGTATGAGAGCTAAATATTGAACCTCTAAGCAGTGATACAGCCATAGGCAAGGTCGATAAGTATAACGGTCCTGCTTTATTCCTTATTTTCTTTCTTTTGTAGCCCCCTAGCCCTTACTCACATCATTTTATAACACATAAGTTATCATCCCTTAGACTTATATGGGGTTCGGCGTCCACGGACAAGTTCGGGGTCAAGTTCGGCTGCCCAATCCGATTTTTTTTTTTTAGTTCCTGCTAGTTCAGCGAACCCAAACATCCACAGATTTGCTCATCACTACTAGCTACCATTGTAATATAACATTCATAATGCAGTACAAACCACATATTACTCAATGTCATATGTATACAAAAAAATATCTTAAATCATGACAATTACTGAAGCTTCATCAAAGATGTATAGAGATTTGTTATATACAGATTTACTATATGAATAGCTAGGAATACCACTCATATAAATAAAGTTCAATACTAAAACATATCTCTCATGATATTATATCAATATAGTTTTTATATGCCTCATTAAATTTAAACAATCTTGTGTGTCACACAATTTAAAATATATAACTGTGTACACATAATGTAGAGAAATCTAATAAATATGATGCAATAAATACACATATAAACATAATGGCATTGTACACATGCATGCATCTTCAGTATCTATGCCTCAAGCTGATTGGCACTAGCTCCTTATTAAACCCCGACTTCGACTCACTTCCCCACTCCATCGTTCGTCAGGCCAGACGTGTGCCCAGAGGTCTCCTCGATACATACCTTTCAATTGCTATAGTTAATGTCAACCATTATTACAATTATGCACCTGGCCATATAATGGATACTACTACCACTTGCAGTTAAGGTCTCCCATTAGAATTGGCTTGGGCATATTTCATTATGTGAAGCATTTCACTGCCCACGTGCAGCGATAATTACATTGCCCTAATACTTGTTTACATTTAGTGTGGATATCGTATCAAATTTGATTCAATCTGTATTTTAGAAGGAAAATCCTCATATCATCTATATATGGACACACAATCTATGTTTATATTACACTTATCCTTGTGCTAACATGATTTTATCTACCTTAAATTTGTTTGTTAAATAATAAAAAAATAGACATTTGATACATCATGGACGTTTGATCACATCCTTTTTGTTCTTTTGATGCTATCCGATGAGGAAGCAAAAACCCGGTGACAGATTCCCTTTAATAACATTTTATGGTGACTTAATATAAAAAAAACCAACAGCTCATCACACATATAATGCCTTTGTCCAGAGTGCTCAATGGCTTGAGCAAAGTGTCAATGCAATCAAGTGAAATGCGTCACTCTCTCCTTCATGAGAAAACTTTGTTTTTATTGTAACTCTATTCCATATGTGCTAAATTCACAGAGCAAAGATCCTCAAACATCAGATGTGTCTCAACAGTTACCTTTGTTATTCATAGCTTTTTAAAAATACTTAAAATCTCTATAAAAACAGTGCGATCCCACTTAAGAATCCTACAATCAGGAAAAAAATGGTATGTACTGTGTGTAACACAATTTAACACACACTACTGACAAACCTAAAAAAAATAACAAAGAAGAAAACAAATTTAGAAAACATAAAAATATAAAAACATGCTAGTAATAATAACACACTGATAATGGTAAATTAAATCCTACAATGAATTAAGATCAAAAAGTTGCCTTATCTGCAAAATAAAAAAAGAATGGTCTTTCCTTCTAATTAGAGATCTCCTGTGATTCACACCTCTCACAACTACACTAATTTTTTCTCTGCCAATATCTCTCTGATTATCAGTATTCCCTGTGTGAACTTATTAAAAAAATGTCTACATAGCTAAGAAATGTCCTTTCATTTTTTTTTTTAATATCACAGTTGAAAATATCTCCATGTACCAATCTTTATGTGACATATAGTGCAATCTACATATAATTTTTTATACTGAATAAAAATCTCTAAATAGATCCAAGAATTACTAGTGCAATTAATCTGTTTGGTTTTTTTTTTAGAAAATATGTAATACCTTATTGTTTTTGAATTCAGACATTCAAAGAGCATATAGATATTGTGGACAGATTTAACAACTATTTGTTTAAAGTCAGGAAAAGTTTTTTGACTAATAATGATGTATTAATAATAATGGGTTAAATCCTACCATTAATTAAGACCAACAGGTTGTGCTTTACAATGTGCTTCCCTGCTAAGCAGTAGTTATGGACGAACTTCCAACTATCCGGGATCGACGGGAGTTACCGGACTTTAAAAAAATTCTGCTCTGCCCCGGAATTGATCCTAGATATCTCACCGAACGACGATCTCCATATAAGTGTTTGGGGACAAGACGCTGGTGCTTACAAATGGTGGTAGAAGGGACAGGGGGAGTAAAAAGAGCGCTCTATACTTACCAATTCTGCGTCGTGGATGTAACTGTTTCCAGGGAGTTCACTTTTCCTCCAGAGACACTAATTCTTGCTCATCCATATTCACTGATTCCCCTGCCCACTGTCAGTCCAGGGGTATTTGATTGCTTTCAGTCAGACCCACCTCAGCCTGTGTAACAGTGCCTGACTGCTTGTGATCACAGACCCTGTCTGCAGGTCACTATAGAAAAATAAATTAATAAAACAACTGGCATAGGGTCTCCCCGTATTCTGATACCTAACACAGATAAATCATATGGCTACAGGCTGCAGCTCCCAGCTGTACACTTATCTTGGCTGTAAATCAAAATAAGAGATACAACATGCTGCTTTTTTTTCTTTAAAAAATAATTTAAAAAATTGTCTACAATCCCCCCCATTTTGATACCCAGCAGTGATAAAGCCAGACAGCCGGGGGCTGGTATTCTCAGGCTGGAGAAACCCATGCTTATTGCCCCCCCCAGGCTAAAAATAGAAGTCTGTAGCCACCCAGGATTGTAGTATCCATTAGATGTGACAATCCCAGCACTTTACCTATCTCTTCTGGTACAGGTGCAATCAGGGTAATAAGAGGTTAATCATAGCTTACAGCTGCAACTAAGCCATTGATTAGTAATGGAGAGGGTCAATGAGACCTCCCATTACTAATCTGTAAGTGAAAAGAAATAAACAAAAACAGAAAAAATCATTTATTTAAAATAAAATACAAAAAACACCCTCTTGCACCACTTCATTAGCCCCCAAAAGACCTAGGTCCGACGTAATCCACACGAGGTCCATGATAATTCTAGATCTGCTACATCTGAAATAACAGCATATGGCTATAGAACCTGACTGTATGCTGTAGCTTTAGGCAGAGACGAAGCCACAGAGATCATTGATGACTTCACTCAGGTTATTTGCAGTCACTGTTGGAGGCCAAAATGTCCTCCAACTGTGAATGCAGGTAATCTGACCTCAGGGGACCACAATGAACTCAGTGATCTCACCTCAGGTGAAATCACTGAGTTCAGAGACCTGCATCTCCTGGCAGAAAACTGTTTTGTTTTGTTTTTTGCTAACATGCAGATTTGGTGCTGAAATTTTGACAGCAAATCTGCATCGCTTGGCAAAAAAGTATATATCATAACATCTTAATATTCGTATGAGTAGCCAATAGTGGTGGATATATTTGCTCATCATGACATATAAAAGAAAAAAGTTATATTTTGTAAATATTTAACAATTTGTGGATACTAGCAACTAGCAATAAAAACAAAGTAAAAATTAAAATATAACTATATGAAAACGTAACTCTTTTAGTATACTGCAGTGCGCAATGTTACTATATAACTATAACAGTGCCAAATCCACTGTGTACCCTACATAGAGGGTTCCTACAGTAAAAGCCTCATAGCATTGTGTTTATCTGTATATGCCCCAAGGATGGCCAGCCCCAATGTGCTTCCACAACAATGCAAATTAAATAACAGTGTTAACTGCATCAGTGACCACCAATATTGCTGACCAGTCTCAGTTGACCAATACTCACTAGTCCCAAATTCATCAGCTGTTACTTCCAGAGGAGTCAAATTATGATCCAACATTTCCATTGCAGCATCTGATGCAGAGTAAATGTAGCATTACATGATGGCCATTTAGGACTTTAAGGGATTGTGCCAAGTTTAGAACTTTTGCCCTATCCTAGGATAAGGGATCTTTTGGATCATTGCTAAGAAGTCAACTGCTGGGCCCCACATTAATCTTAAAAACAGGGCTCTGCATAGCCCTGTGTGAATTAAGTGGAGGTTGAGTATGTGTACTTGGCTTCTTTCATTTTTATTTGGGAACTGGAGAACAATTAAAACGGAAGGTTTTCCTTCTGAATAAGGGAACAATTGCAAACTTGGCACAGATTCTTAATAAGAAATATGAAAAGGGTTTGTCTTCCTGAGAAATCCTCCTTGCATAAGACATCATTTAATATTTGACACAATAAAACATGTAAATGTGGCACCCCTGACCTGGTCAGGCACCACTGAGTACTGCACCCATGCTGGGACAATACTTCCAGGTAATTCCAAAGGCCAGAAAGAGGTGTGTACACACAGACACATAGCAACCAGGTCTCCCACACCAATAGATGGGACCCTTGGGCAGTCCATGGAGGGGTCTGGCCTTCAATTCCTGTCAAGGGGTGTAGGGGAGGGGCTGGAACTAAGTTGCAAAGGCTGTAAAGAAAGTAGGAGGCGCAAGCCAGTCTGAGAGCAGTGAGCAGCAGTGACTAAGAGAAGCAGACATGCACACACTCTAGTCAGACCCTGCACATGTAGTAGCCATTAGCGGGGGAGAATGGTTACCAGCGAGTCAGTCTGAAAGACACCTGAGGAGAGGCAGTCGAGTACGAGGACTGCTGGTGATTAGGCATGCACAGGGAACAGGTCCCTAGAGTAGATTTCCATTTATTGATCTGCTAAACCTGCCAGTGAGGGAACTGGAAGTACCTCACCAACCATCTAGAGTCCGAACTTCAGCAGCAACAGGGGGACCTATAAGGAGACAGAGTCATAAGCCATCTCACCTGGTCCACGCTGCCAGCAAACAGGCCAAAAAGGGAGAAAAGGTAGCAACTTCCCTGGATAGACCCCCCGTTACTTCAAGTCGGGGTTATCCGAACAAAGAAGTGCTAGGAAGGCGAGTTAATGGTTACCCTCTGATCGGTCTGAAGATGTTCCTGGTTCTACCTGGTTTATCTCAGCCTCGCCCGGGTTACCTCACGATAATATCTAAAAGTGAGTAAAACAAGTTGAAAGACTTCCAGACTGAGACTGAGCTATTCTGGGACCTGTTGTTCTACACACCCGAGCCCCTGGGGCCAGCCTCACTCACGGGAGGCCATACCTCCCAACTGCAGACTCCATCAGCCCCAGACGCTCATTAAACTTGCAGTGGCTTTCACCCATAACCCTGACCGCAAACCGTGAGTGGTGTCACGACTCCTATGTAAATAAACCTGACATACCTGTAGCCAGAAGTACCAAAGTGAAGACCCTGTGGCGTCCCTGAAGGTGAAGTGAAGTCCCTGGGGCGACCGCTGCAGGTGGGCGACACATAAACATCAATGTCAAAATAAATGGGATAAAGGTTTAATTATATTCTTCATATAAAGTATATTGCTTGAAATATAGTTGTTTAATAAGAAACATTTTTTCATACTATTTTATTAGTACTGTCTGATAAATATTAGAGATGAGCGAGTACCAAAATATTTGTAAACACTGTGCTTGTAACTAGTACTTTGAAATACTCGCGTATTCATTCCGAATAGCGAGTACGATGCAAGTCAATAAATAAAAAATGCGAGTAATTTTCTGCTGGACCCAACAAATAGGTCTGGGGGCCTGAGGAAAGGCTGACATAGATGGGAAAGTCATGAAACTGAATGGGGAGAACTTGGAGAATATGCCTGCATGTATTTCTGACTCATATGGTTTCTGGGAATATGGATGTCACAGTATTATGCCACTTTTACAGATGCACAACAACATTTACCAAACCTAACCTAAATTGTATTTTACAGGTGAAAAAAAAATTACTTGGGCTCCCCCCTGTTTTTCATATGCAGCACAGGAACAGCAGCTGCAGGCTGCAACCCTCAGCTGTCTGCTGTACCTTAGCTGGTCATGAAAAAGAGAAGGCATGCAACACTTTTTTTGATTATTTGATTTTTTTTTTTAAATGACAACTGGGGGTTGATATTATTAGAGTGAGAAGAGCCATCGTTATTTAGCCCTTTCCAGCCTAACAATAGCAGCTCACAGCTGCCCTAGAAGTGGTGCATCCATAAGTTGCGCCAATTCTGGTGCTGGACGCAGCTATTCCTGATTGACCTGGTGCAGTAGCAATCGGGGTAATAAGGAGTTAATAACAGCCCATAGCTGCCACTAAGTCCTAGATTAGTGATGGCAGTCGTGTATGAGACACTGCCCCATCACTAATCTGTAAGTGAAAGTAAATAAACACAAACCCCCCAAAAATTCTTTATTTGGAATAAAATACAAAAAGCACCAAATAAGTCCAAAGTTATCCACTCGAGGTCCCACGGCGATTCAGCTCTGCTACATCCCTATCTTGTCACAGCAAGCATCATAGAGCATGACTGCCCACCGTGAGTGCAGACAAAGCCGTGCAATCAGAATGAACTCAGGTAAACCCCTGACATCACAGCTGCAAGCCCCACAGTATGACATGTGTCGCGGCAGTGACGTCACGGATTCACCACTTGGAGGATCAGGCCACGACTGAAGTGAGCAGCGTGGTCAGCGATGATGTCACTCAGGTGAGTGCTCCACCTGTGGCTCACTTTAGTCGTGGCCTGATTTGCAGTCAAAGGTGGAGGACTTTAGCTGTGACCACAATACACCCAAATGACGTCATCACTGATCGCACAGCTCACTTCAGGCACTCGGGTGATTTGCTGACAAAGGTGGAGGACACAAGATGTGGCCGTGGAAAACCTGACTAATGTCACCGCTGACCGCGCTGCTCACTTCAGTTGTTGTGTGGTGTGAAGCTCACAGCAATCAGTGTTTTTCTAAAGTGCTCGCTGTGAGGGTCTGATATAGCAGCAGTGGAAGCACCATGGGACCTTGTTTGATTTACGTTGGACCTGCAGGGGTTTTATTGGGGTTAATAAAGTGGTGAAACAGGGTGCTTTTTTGTCTTTTATTTCAAATAAAGGATTTTATGGGTGTTTGTGTATACTTACTTTCACTTACAGAATAATAATAGAGGGTGTTTCATAGACGCCTGCCATCACTAATCTAGGACTTAGTGGCAGCTATGGGCTGTTATTAACTCCCTATTAACCCGATTGCAATCGCACCAGGGCAATAGGAAAAAGCTGGGTAAAGTGCTGGGACTGTCATATCTAATGGATGCAGCAATTCCGGGTGGCTGTTGGCTGATATTTTTAGGCTGGGGAGAGCCTAATAACCATAATCCTCCCTAGTCTGAGAATCGATTTTTAAAATTATTTATTTTACTTTATGATATAGACCCACCCACCAGCGTCTGTGATTGGTTGCAATCAGACAGCTGTAACTCAGCGTGGGGGCGCATCTTACTGCAACAGATGCCGGTGGTCGTGAGAATCAGTGAATATGTATGAGCCTAATGAGCGGAGCCTGGAAGAAGAATGAGAGGCAGCAGGAGCATCGTGACAGCCGTGCCGGCGATTGGTGAGTATGAAGCGCTTGAAGAGAGAGACAGACAGAGTAAAAGAGAATGAATTTATTCTGGAACAATATGGGTGACCTGCTTTTTTGTTGACAAAAACAGATCCAAAACGCAACAAAAACACAAACGCACAGCTAACATTTTTTTGCATTTTGACACACCTGATTGATTTCAATGGGTGACAAAACGTGACAAAAACTGTGACGTCCGCACATAGCCTAGTTAACACTCTGGCTCCGGATGCAATGTGCTCAAACCATCACAGTAGTGCCACAACCAAGATGGCTGCGGCATTACTGTGATTCGTTAAGAAACCCAGCATGTTTAATGGCTGCAAATCAGGTGCCAAACCTACTGAGCAGGATGCACAAATATCGTGATGTGAGTACACAAAAGCTTGCGATGTAACGAGTAACCCAAATAACATACTACCAGTGCGAGTAGTGAATAGTAACGATTACACTCGCTCATCACTAATAAATATATAATCAGTATCCAGTTTATCATTATAAATAGGTACAGTTATCTGATATTACAGCAGGTGTAAATCGATTCTCATGAGCCAATCCATCAGTCACGTCAGTAATTAGTGTTTGCTAGACAAAAGTCGTGAGACCCACCTCTAACATGCAGGCATCTTTTAAATAGCCATCCTGGCATAATGTCACATAGGCAGGACACCATAGTAATAATAACATTGTGACAGTCCAGCTACACAAAAGAGCTACAAATGCCACGAGGTATGAGGACATTCTCATGGCTCTTCTTCAGCGGTCATAGTAAACTGATGTGGCATAGGCACTGTATCTTGCAGATTAATTTGTACCACTCTATCAGATATGAATTTACATATTTTAGTAATACATTTCTCAACATAGAAATTGCAACACAAGGAAAAAAAAATAATGGGATTAGGAAAATCGAAAGATCAAAAGACATGCTAATGATATGAAAATGATGCAAAAATCGTAATAAAATTTTCAATTATTATTTTTTATATTTAACATAACAGATTTTAAAATTAATGATGCACATGACATTTGTGTCATTTTATTTTTCAAACACATAAAAGCAGTTTTAAAATAAGCCACTAGGGGTCCTGCAAAGTAAAGAAAAGGATAGGTATCTGCATGAAAATGAGTATTGCAATGACAGAAATCAGAAGGCACACATGAAGAAATGTTGGATTTAAGGAAACTAGATAGATATACAAAAAAAAAGCGCATTATTGGTTGGAATATATTCCAAGGGTATTAAATATGTTTATATATATATATATATATATATATATATATATATGTAAATGGGAACAAGTTTATTTGATAGAGTCTTGGAGAGTGCTGTAAAAATACAGACAGAATGTAAGATTTTTGACTAGCATCTAATATCTATATTCTCAAAATGTAAGGAAATGTATCGGATTCTTTTGAAAGTATGACATTTCTACCATATATAGGTATATTGAGAGACAGATATACAGTGTGTCCACCCATATCCTGTCCACCACCATTAACTTGAAAATGGTGGAAGCTATAGGCATAGAAGTGGTGTCTAGGAATAGTAAAGTAGCCATTCGCTACGCAATGAAACCAGCTATAGCGCCACATGGTGGAAAACAACGGAGTTAGCATCTTTGTCTTGAAAATGGAACGAGATAGAGAAACAAAGTGAATTACAAAGTTGTAGGGCATCATCAATTCAATATGAAATGACACCTTCCATACAGAAATGCTATGACTAGAACATGTAAAACTCACAAGGCTGCGGACATGAAGCAATACCTCATGGAGACCTTCCTACAAGTCATTAGGTATAGTGGCTGCGTGGAGTGGCCTCCATGCTCACCTGACCAGACTCACCAAAAGGAGTCAAGACAGATGATGTATGCACACGCAGAATGTGGTGAGCTTTCCTCATAAAGATGGCTGCAGCCCAGGTGCAAGATGCTGATGAACAGCCACTCAAACCTCTACACTAAAGGGGAGAAGCAGCTGCTTAGCATAAGACATGCACACTCATAAGGCTTGCACTGGGAGCCCATCATATAATGAGTGAAATGCACAGAGTCTGAACTGTAACCTTTAAATGACGCCAAAAACCTAGGTCAGGCGGGCCCATCAGCACTATATATACCTAAGTGCATCTCACACGGAAATATGAGATTCACAGTGTCTGAATTATGGCCTATAAATGGCGCACAACAGTAAGTCAGGCGGGTCCGTTAGCACTATATGAGTGCATAACACATGACAGGCTCATCATTTTACCACCTGAATTCAAAAGGTCCACCCACATCCTACAAAAATTGATAAAATGTGCCATACCTCAAATAGTAAGATATTAGTTTTTATTTTGGCCCAAAATATGTAAGCTCACAATCAATTCATCAAGGATTCTCACAATTGCGAGTCCCTACACTAAATTAGTTAAAAAAACCACATAGAACTATATCTATTGGTGAGTATTTTTAAATAGTTCTATGTGGTTTTTATAACTAATTTAGTGTAGGGACTCGCAAGTGTGAGAATCCTTGACAAATGGATTGCGAGCTGACATATTTTGGGCCAAAATAGAAACTAATATTTCACTATTTGAGGTATGGCACATTTTATCAATTTTTGCAGGATGTGTGTGTACCTTTTGAATAGACATGAGCGTGTTTGAACCGAACCATTCGCCAATTTCAAATTCAAGTTGTTTTGGGCGATGTTCGAGTCGTTCGACGAACTCGAAGGATTTGCTTCACGTTAGACAGTTCGATTTAACGTTCGATAACGGTTTGATCAAGCGTGGCTTTTCACAGTAAGGCTATGTGCGCACATTGCGTATTTGCATGCGTTCTGCGTCCCCAGCACAATCCCTCTCTCTTTCCTACTCACCGATCAGCTGCACGGCTGTCACAAAGCTCCGGCGGCTTTTCCTCTTTTGAAAACAGCTGCCGCTCATTATTTAATCTTGTATTCCCTGCTTTCCCCGCCCACCGGCACCCAGGATTGGTTGCAGTCAGAAACGCCCCCACGCTGAGTGACAGCTGTCTCACTGCAACCAATCACAGCCGCCAGTGGGTGGGTCTATATCGTGCACTAAAATAAATAATTTAAAAAAAAAAAGATGTGCGGTCCCCCCCAATTTTGATACCAGCCAAGATAAAGCCTACGCGGCTGGAGGCTACTATTGTCAGGATGGGGAGCGCCACGTTATGGGGGGCCCACCACCCTAACAATATCAGCCAGTAGCCGCAGGGAATTGCCACATCCATTAGATGCGACAGTCCCGGGACTCTACCCGGTTCATCCTAAATTGCCCTGGTGCGGTGGAAATCGGGGTAATAAGGAGTTAAATGGCAGCTTATAGCTGCCACTAAGTCCTAGGTTAATCATGGCAGGCGTCTCCCCGAGATACCTTCCATGATTAATCTGTAGTGAAAGTAAATAAACACACACAACGAAAAATCCTTTATTTGGAATAAAAGACAAAAACCCCCCTTATTTACCACTTTATTAATCCCCACACACCCATCCAGGTCCGAAGTAATCCACACGATGCTTTCAGCCCTGCTACATGAAGCTGACAAGGAGTGCCGCAGAACACAACCGCTCTGTGTCAGCTCCACACAGCAACTGAAGTGAGCCGCGTTGTAACCGGAGACTTCACTCAGGTAGTGTTCGGGGATGATGGGGGCCAGTGTGTGCGGGGATGATGGAGGCCGGTGTGTGCGGGGATGATGGGGGCGGTGTGTTCGGGGATGACAGGGCCAGTGTGTGCAGGGATGATGGGAGCGTTGTGTGCGGGGATGATGGAGGCCGGTGTGTGCAGAGATGACGGGTGCGTTGTGTGCGAGGATGATGGGGGCCAATGTGTGCAGGGATAACGGGGCCGGTGTGTGTGGGGATGATTGAGGCCGGTGTGTGCGGGGATGATGGAGGCCGGTGTGTGTGGGGATGACGGGGAGCCGGTGTGTGCGGGGATGATGGGGGCCGATGTGTGTGGGGATGATGGGGGCGTTGTGATCGGGGATGACGGGGGCCGGTGTGTGCTGGGATGATGGGGCTGGTGTGTGCGGGGATGATGAAAGCCGGAAACTGCAGTGACGGCAGCGCTGATCACGGCTCACTTCAGTCACTCAAGGGATTTGCGGTCACCCGTGTGTCCTTCACCGGTGACCGCAAATCAGGCTGCGACACAGACAGAGCTGCAAGATGACAATGAAGTCGGGTGAAGTTCATCCAAGTTCATTCTCATAGCGAGACTGTCTGTGTCTGCTGTCAGTGGGCATGGAGCTGAGCTGAATGGCAGAGCAAGCATCCAGCGCACATACATTCTGCATCAATTCTGCAGTCACAATACATTCACATGTGCTGCCAAATAGCTGCAGAATTATACGCATGGACACTACGCAATGTGCACAATGTTAATAATAATATCCAAAGTCAATGTATAGTGTGCGGGGTGGGTGGGGGGGTTCTTGAAATAATGGCGATCTCCATTTTTTTTTTCCCTAACCGCGCGTACAGTTGGGTTGTGCAGGCTGTAAGCCAATCATACACACACACAGCAAAGTGCATTTTTTGCACACAAACAAGGGCATGTATCATTGGCTGTGTATGTCACATGTCCTTGCCCTACAAGGACTTCTGAGTAGTTTACCTTTTGGATACCATAGAAGGAGTTTACTCTGTGTATATGTACTTCATACCAGAACTGGCTCATCTGGATCGATCCGTGCACCTCCTGATTTGTCCTGTGGCTTCTACGCTTGTAAGCTGAACCTTTTTTTTGTGTTTTCTATGTGTTTGTATGTGTTTGTGTTTGCCTGCCATTGTTTTCAATGGGGTTCGAACGTGTTCGTCGAACGTTCGTCGAACGTTGGACGAACACACCCGCCGTTCTACGAACCGAAATGAAGTCGAACACTAGGGTGGCTCATCTCTACTTTTGAATTCAGGTGGTAAAATGGTGAGCCTGTCATGTGTTATGCACTCATATAGTGCTAACGGACCCGCCTGACTTAGTGTTGTGCGTCATTTATAGGCCATAATTTAGACATTGTGAATCTCGTGTTTCCGTGTGAGATGCATTTTGGTATATATAGTGCTGATGGGCCCGCCTGACCTAGGTTTTTGACGTCATTTATAGGTTACAGTTCAGACACTGTGCATTTCACTCATTATATGATGGGCTCCCAGTGCAAGCCTTATGAGTGTGCATGTCTTATGCTAAGCAGCTGCTCCTCCCCTTTAGTGTAGAGGTTTGAGTGGCTGTGACATCAGCACCTGGGCTGCAGCCATCTTTATGAGAAAGGCTCACCACATTCTGTGTGTGCATACATCATCTGTCTTGGCTCCTTTTGGTGAGTTTTTTATATAGTTCTAAGTGTTTTTTCTCACCTGACCTGACCCCATTGGACTTCTTTCTGTGAGGTCACATCAAACAGCGGGTGTATGCGACCCCTCCACCAACATTGCAGGACCTATGACAATGTATCACAGATGCTTGTGCAAACGTGTCACCTACCATATTGCACAACTTGCAGCAAGATACAGTATGCTGTCCAGAGTCAAGATGTGCATTGCAGCTGACGGTGGCCACTTTGAGCATCAAAGTTAAATGAGCACCATATGCGTGACCAGCATTCAATGTTTTGGGGGCTCATGGGTTTCATATTATAGCATTTCTGTATTCAAGTTGTCGATTCGTAGTGAATTGATGATGCTCAACAATTTTTGTAATTCCCTTTTTGTCTCTATCTCGTTCCATTTTCGAGATGAAAATGCTAACTCCGTTGTTTTACACCAGGTGGCACTGTAGGTGGTTTCATTGCATAGCGCATGGCTACTTTACTATACCTAGACACCACTTCTATGCCTATAGCTGCTGCCGTTCTCAAATTAATGGCGGTGGGCAGGATATGGGTGGACACACTGTATATGTCTATATCTATATCAATATATATATATATATATATATATATATCTCAGCAACCTTGTAAATGGATCCAGCAAAATGAGAAGAGTTCAGGTGGCGGTGAAAAGATATTCCAACTTTATTGAGCGATTAAAATTCCAGAGCTCAGGACAAATTAAAGTGCAGGAATCATGCGATAATGGACTACGCGTTCCGGTGGTATAAAAAACCAGCCTTCCTCACGATCCCAAGCTTGCATGATTCTTGCACTTTATTTGTCATGAGCTCTGGAATTTTAATCGCTCAATAAAGTGGGAACATTTTTTCACCGCCACCTGAACTCTTCTCATTTTGCTGGATCCATTTACAAGGTTGCTGTGCTGCTATTACTTGGGCGTTTCCCCAGTCCGGACCCGTGCAACTAAGGAAGACCATTTATATATTTATATTTATATATATATATATACATATATATATATATATATATATATATATATACAGACACACACTAACGAGCAAAAGGGTAAAAATGTTTTTAACTTGACCTTCAAGTTCTATATCTCACCATCCAGTAGAGCTTCAAACTCATTTAATGCTATGTGTAAGACCATGCATTGCCCTCCAAATATAGCTTTAAAATGGATCCTATTTAGATTTTAATCCTTGGAATAAAGTTTTGATTTTATTACTGCACGGAATGTGCGGGAAATTGTCTTTCTACTCTGCATTGGAATCACTCTGTTCACCAGCTGGTACCGGCACTCGACGGAGTCATTTCCCTGGCTAATTTTATAGAGTTACATGGTGAGCCTGTTTTTTTGCCTTCTTGCTACTTTATTTTATAGACAATCATCTTGGGTACCGTATGCATAAATTTGATATTCACACAGATAATACACACTATATTTGGAAGCCTTTAAAATAATACCAACAGTTAAGTCTTAAGATTGAAATATTATGGTGCGGGGGTTGTTTTTAAGCATATACCGTGTTTTTCCAAAAATAAGACCTCCCCCAAAAATAAGCCCTAGCAGGGATTTTCAGCATTTTCGGAGAAAGGCTTAAATATAAGCCCTCCCCCGAAAATAAGCCCTAGTCCCGGATCAATAATGAAGTGTCCCTGCGGCTAAAAAAGTTACAGATACTGCAGGTCACTTCATTATACACAGCGGCACCCGGCAATCAAACTCACCAGACGCCGAGCAGCAGGACCTGCAGTGATCACACCCCCCCACACATCAGCTCTCTCTCTCACACACACACACACACACACACCAGATCTCACATACAAACATCAGATCGCACACACAGTCAGATCGCACACACAAACATCGGATCACACGCAAACATCAAATCACACACACACACACACACACACACACACAAACATCGGATCGCGCACACATCAGATCGCATACACACTCACCTCATCCAGTGACACCGATCTCTTCTCGCCGGGAGAATCCCGAGAGGCAGTGCGGTGCAGCGCGACGAACAGGACCTGCGGCCGAGCACATGACTTGCTCTCATTCCCTGCTGCCGTAAGTGCTGGATGTGATGTGATGAGATGTGATGTGTGATCTGCTGTGTGTGTCTGCAATCGGCTGTGTGTGTGTGTCTGCGATCGGCTGTGTTTTTCTGCGCTCGGCTGTGTGTGTCTGCGTTCGGATGTGTGTATCTGTGATCGGCTGTGTGTGTCTGTGATTGGGTATGTGTATCTGTGATCGGCTGTGTGTGCCTGCGATCAGATGTGTGTATCTGTAATCGGCTGTGTGTGCCTATGATAGGATGTGTGTTTCTGTGATCGGCTGTGTGTGCCTGCGATCGGATGTGTGTATCTGATCGGCTGTGTGTGCCTGTGATAGGATGTGTGTATCTGTGATCGGCTGTGTGTGCCTGCGATCGGATGTGTGTATCTGTGATGGCTGTGTGTATTTGTGATTGGCTGTGTGTGCCTGCGATCTGCTGTGTATAGCTGCGATCTGCTGTGTGTGTGCCTGTGATCGGATGTGTGTATCTGTGTTGGCTGTGTGTATCTGTGATTGGCTGTGTGTGCCTGCGATCGGATGTGTGTATCTGTGATCGGCTGTGTGTGCCCTCGATCTGCTGTGTGTGATCTGCTGTGTATATCTGCGATCTGCTGTGTGTGTGTGCCTGTGATTGGCTGTGTGTACCTGTGATCGGCTGTGTGTGCCTACGATCTGCTGTGTGTGATCTGCTGTGTATATCTGCGATCTGCTGTGTGTGTGTGCCTGTGATCAGATGTGTGTATCTGTGATCGGCTGTGTGTATCTGTGATCGGCTGTGTGTGCCTGTGATCTGCTGTGTGTGATCTGCTGTGTATATCTGCAATCTGTTGTGTGTGTGTGTGCCTGTGATCGGCTGTGTGTATCTGTGATCGGCTGTGTGTGCCTGCGATCTGCTGTGTGTGATCTGCTGTGTATATCTGCGATCTGCTGTGTGTGTGTGCCTGTGATCGGCTGTGTGTGATCTGCTGTTTATATCTGTGATCTGCTGTGTGTGTGTGTGTGTGTGTGTGTGTGTGTGTGATCTGCTGTGTGTGTCTGGGATCTTCTGTGTGTGTCAGTGTGTCAGCATGTCAGCTAGCAGCAGGGTAGGACGGCGTGCTGCACCGACCAGAGATCACAGGAGGACCTGGGAAGCACGCAGACGTCCTGGTCTGGTGAGTATGAGTCTCCAGGGAAGTGGGGGTTCTACTTTTTTGGGGGGTAAACTTACCCCCAACCGTGTTTCTCCAAGAATAAGACCTCCTCCAAATGTAAGCCCTAGTGCTTTTTTGGGGGGCAAAAAAAATATAAGACAGTGTCTTATTTTTGGAAAAACACGGTAGCAGAAAGAATGATTGGTCATATGTACCAAAATATTCTTGATAAAAATCTACCAGGATGATAAAGATAATACGAGGGTGGATGTTTCAGCAAGACAATGATCCCAAACACACAGCCACGGAGACTCAATTGGTTTCAGAAAAATAAAATAAAGTTGCTAGAATAGCCCAGCCAATTACTTGACCTGAATCCAATAGAAACTTTATTGAAGGTAATAAAGCCTAGGGTTCATAGCAGGTGAAAATGGGACCTTCAGGATTTAAAGAGTGTTTAAGTTACAGAATGGGCCAAATGCATGCGACTAGTTTCTCCATAGAGGAGGCGTCATGAGGCTGTCATTACTAACAAAGGCTTTTGTACAAAGAATAAATATATTTCAAAATGCCTACTTTTTCCATGTATACTCATTATTACAAATAGCCTAATGCATGGACAGCTATGGTTTAACTTCTTTGCCTGTTTGGATTGCGTTGTTACCAACATCTGATGAGAAATTCATGTCAATATCCCCTTTAGAAATATATATATATAAGGCTGCCGTGCTAACCACTGAGCCACCGTGCTGATATATATATATATATCTCAGCACGGTGGCTCAGTGGTTAGCACGGCAACCTTGCAGCGCTGGGGTCCTGGGTTCAAATCCCACCAAGGCCAACATTTGCAAGGAGTTGGTATGCTCTCCCCGTCTCCCCGTTTATGTGTGGGTTTCCTCCAGGTACTCTGGTTGCCTCCCACACTCCAAAAATATGCTCTTAGGGAACCTAGATTGTGAGCCCAAATGGGGACAATGTTGCCAATGTATGTAAAGCACTGTGGAATTAACAGCGCTATGTAAATTAATGAATTGATATATGTTTATATATACAGTATATATATACATATAGCACATACAGACCAAAAGTTTGGACACACCTTCTCATTCATAGGGTTTTCTTTATTTTCAGGTCTCTGAAAATTATACATTCACATTGAAGGCATCAAAACTATGAATTAAAAAAGTGTGAAACAACTGAAAATATGTCTTATATTCTAGGTTCTTCAAAGTAGCCACCTTTTACTTTCATTACTACTTTGCACACTCCTGGCATTCTCTTGATGAGCTTCAAGAGGTAGTCACCAGACATGGTTTTCCAACAGTCTTGAATGAGTTCCCAGAGATGCTTAGCACTTGTTGGCCCTTTTGCCTTCACTCTGTGGTCCAGCTCACCCCAAACCATCTCGATTGGGTTCAGGTCTAGTGACTGTGGAGACCTGGTCATCTGGCGTAGCACGGCATCACTCTCCTTCTTAGTCAAATAGCCCTTACACAGCCTGGAGGTGTGTTTGGGGTCATTGTCCTGTTGAAAAATAAATGATGGTCCAACTAAATGCAAACTGGGGGGAATAGCACGCCACTGCAAGATGCTGTGGTAGGCATGCTGGTTCTGTATGCCTTCAATTTTGAATAAATCCCCAACAGTGTAACCAGCAAAGCACCACCACACCATCACACCTCCTCCTCCATGCTTCATGGTGGGAACCAGCCATGTAGAGTCCATTTGTTCACCTTTTCTACAAAGACACGGTGGTTGGATCCAAAGATCTCAAATTTGGACTCATCAGACCAAAGCACAGATTTCCACTGGTCTAATGTCCATTCCTTGTGTTCTTTAGCCCAAACAAGTCTCTTCTGCTTGTTGCCTGTCCTTAGCAGTGGTTTCCTAGCAGCTATTTTACCATGAAGGCCTGCTGCACAAAGTCTCCTCTTAACAGTTGTTCTAGAGATGAGAAGATGTGTCCAAACTTTTGGACTGTACTGTATATACGACAACACCTCTAGCTGACTTGCAGAAATAGGCTGACATGTATTGTCAGAAAGTGCACTCGCACGCTCATGTCAGAAGTGTACGCGGTGGTGCTGCGATGTCAGACTCATGGGAGTGCCTCGCAAGTGTGACTCCAGCATAAGAGAAATCGTATGTGGATTTTTTTTTATTATTTAAATAAATAACTTAAAAAAACGATGTGCGGTCCCCCCTAACTTTGATACCCAGACTTGATAAAGCCGGCTTAAGACTGGTAATCTCAGCCCGCAGCCGTCCAGTATTGCCACATCCATCAGATGTGACAATCCCAGTGCTCTTCTCGATTACCCTGGTGGGGTGGCAATCGGGGTAATGAGAGGTTAAAAGCAGTGCACAGCTGCTACTAAACCCTAGGTTAGTGACGGCACAGCCATCTATGAGTTACCTGCATCACTCTAACCTGTAAATGAAAGTAAATAAACACAGACAGAAAAAAATCCTTTATTTGGAATAATGTACAAAACACACACCCTCCTTCACCTCTTTATTAACCCCCAACACCCTGCAGCTCCAGCATAATCCACACGATGAGCCGCGATGACTGCACAGCAGGCAGATACTGTCACCGGCTGAGGTCATGTGTGCCTGCAACCAATCACAGAAGACAGGATGGCCAGTGGGCATGGAAAAAACGGAAAGCTGTGTGTATACGATGCACAGTACAGGAAGTGAATGCGCGACCCGGAAGCAGTGTGCCACCATGATTCCGAGCCTAGGTAAGTATGAAATGCTGTTTTTCTTTATTTTTCAATTATTTTCCTCAGTGCCGGATCTGGATCGTGCACCCAGAATTCCGGATCCGGCACTCGGAAATCTTTCAAACCGCGCGAATCCGGACTTTTACAGTTCGGATCCGCTCAGCCCTACTGACAAACCCATTTATTTGGTGCATTTTACAATATTGTGCCCCTTAATAAAAGCAGGAATGTACATTGTCAGTCTGAAAGAATCAACCATTATACCCTTATATAGTCCCAAAATACTGCAACAGACCTCAGTATACTTATGTTGTGTACTGTTGCCAAAATAGAATTTTGAAATGCCAACTATTTAATTGTTTTTCCTTTTTTAAAAAGAAACATTTTATAGGTAGAGAATAATTTTATCCCACACTTAAAAAATGCTTACCCACAAATAAAAAGGCTGCTATGTTGGTAACCCACAGAAAGTAATTTTCAGCAATAACCAGTATTATTGTTGTGATTTCTATAATTATTAAATGTAAATAATTTAAAGCAATCTAAAATCCTAACTTGTGATTGCTTGTTGAATTTATTTTTTATTTTTTATAATCTTTAATTTTTTGTTATATTGATGACTTCCTCGTTCAACCAAACTGAAACATAGTTTAAAGTATCCCTCCAGCATTTTTTTCAATTGCACCACTGGAGTGGTGCTTTAAATCTAAGTCCACTGACCTATGTATTAAATTCACCTTATTCTCACCTTCTGGCAGCTTTATCTTCTATTGCCACTGCTCTGGTCCGTCTCCGGCAAAATGTGACCTGCTCGAAGCTCCAGTGTTTTGGAGTGTGATAGGAGTGTGTAATGAAACTGTCCAAGCACTTTAATAGTGGTATCTTGCCTCTGTAGTGTCTGCTATGTGTCTCCCACCTCTGGACTCCTTAGTTATGCAAAGTACTATGACCTCTGCCACCAGTGTTCTTATATGGAAATAAACAGCACAGATGTTAGACATCCATGGCCACTCTTCTGTTTTTATGTGCATAGGCTGACCGAAATACCAACGGGCATGATAGAGCCCTCTGCTGCTCACAAAGCCTTGACATCATATGAAATGCTGAGTTCCAGAGCGTAGACAGGTCACAAATCAATCAGTGAGCTGGTACTTACAAGAACTGCTACAGCCCTGCCAGACTGGCAGCATCTGTAGTTGACTTGCAGAAATAGGCAGACATGTATTGCACCTTCACAAGTAGCTCATGCAAATCTGGGTAGGTTTTCAGAAAGGGTTGAACCACTAAGTTGAGCATTTAGACCAAACATGGTACATGTATCAGCTTCCCAAGCTTCAAAACTCCCACCAGGTTATGCCTATTATCATACACAACCATTCAGAGGAGAGCTACAAATCTGTCTGGTCTGTTACACATTTCACCAAATCTGCAGTGGTGTGCTGTGTGTCACCCAAAGATCTGAGTTTCCACAGTGCCTGTTGCCGCCTTATCAAGCTAATGCTGCAGAGATTCCAGCTTGCAACTGATAGGAACAATAATTCGGTGATGGATGATGAGAAGCAGGAGTGGGTGCATGAACTGGCATAGGAGGTGGAGGAAATCCTATTGAAACTATGGCCTGAAATTATAGGTGTCAGTAGCATGTGTGTCAGCCCAGGCTCCAAAACATTTCCCACTTCCACGAGGTTCACCTAGTGTGCCATCAGGAAATTTAAGCATTCCTGGCCAAAAGCACCTGTCCACGTGTTTAAGTGGACCCTGCCAGTAACTGCATTTGTTAGGGCATGCATAATGTTTTGGGACACATGCCTGTGTAAGGTGAGGATGACACACAGGAATGACCAGCAAGTAGTACTGGGGAAGAGGCAGTGGGGTCATGAAAACGAAAATGATTGGGGACCTAGGCAATTCGGCCAACTCAGTCAGGTGTTTGGATGACATTTGTGTGAGCATACTGATGGTAGTCAGGCTGGTAGGGGTCTGGCTTCTACTGAGCTTGGTACGGCACAGATTGCAAATTACAGTTTTCTCGTCTTCTGCATTTACTGTAAAAAGTGACAGACTGACGAACACCTAACACTTAATGCACATGCAGCAAGATCTCAGTCTATCTGGGGAAAAGTTGTCTGCCTTCCCCCTCTAGTCTCCCTCTTGCTTCCTGTTTTGGTACTGAGGACCTCTCCCCCTCTGAGCTGATGTCCTTACTCTGCTTGGCATCTCAGCATGTTGGGTCAGTCAACTTCATCGTCTACCACTTCGTCTTCCACATTCTGTTCCTCTTTCTGGCTTCTAGATTTTAACTTACTTGCTGGCAACTGTTTCATCATCATTCACCTCTTCGGACAGTAATTGTCGTTCAACACCATTGCCTTCTTCTGACCATGGCTGCTCGCATATTTTGGGATAACCGCACACCATCTCGTCATGTACCTCTTGAATCAAGTATATTGAGGTACTAGAAGAAGCCGTAAATGCAAAGATAAATTGCTCCTAATAGTGTCGAAGTGTGGGGTCACTTGTCTCCTTAGACTCTTCATGGAGGGAGGAAGGATGATCAGGGTGAAGATTATATGGTCCTTAATCTTAACCAGTCATACTGGATCATGTGAAAGACAGGGTCGTACTGGTAAATAGACTGAAAACATTATCTGCCATGCAACCCACAACTTGCTCACACTATTCTGGCTTCAACAGTGGCATACTGTGCCCCCTGCAAAGTGAGACAGGAAGCTAAGTCCAGATGATAAGTGTATTTGCTGAACTTCCACTGCAGGCCCAGTTTGCCCTGGCTCATAGCCATGGCCTCTGTGTGAACCACCATCAGCAGCATACCCACTTCCACGTCTGCTGTTGGAGGCCTTGCAAATGTTAAATTATGTATACATCTAAGAGCAGTATTATTATAATGATTTTTTTAGGTCAGACAGCAAGGTCTGTAAGGCTAGAATCCCTGCCTATAGGCCTCTAATACACTAACCCTTCTACAAAAACTCACCCTACACTAAATGCAGAATAATAGCAGTATTATTAGATAACAGAATAGATTTTTAGGTAGCACCAGCAAGGTCTGTAAGGATACAATACCTGCATACAATCTAATACACTAACCCTTTTTGAGATGCTCACCCTACACTAAATGCAGAACAAGGATGGTACTATTAGATACTACAATAGCTTTCAATTAACCCGGAAATAGACTGCAGGTTTACTTTTGAACCAGCAGTTACTGTCAAGTTATAACACACACTGTCCCTTCTCCAGCAGCAGAATCTCTCCCCACACTATTTCCAGGTACAGTGCGGAAAATTTGGCATCTCTGCATCTGACATCAACCAGATAATTCTGTGCAGCTGACCATTCACAGTAATGCCAGTAGTCAAGATGGCTATGACATTACCATAATTGACAGGCAATCCCTGCATGTTTAAAGGCTGATAAAAAGTTGGGAAACATGCAAGGTGGGGACTCAAGCATGGTGTCCAAGGATCAAAATACTCAATCGAGTACTGATCACATTGAGCATCCTAATGCTCGAACAAGTACCGAGCACATTCCCCTATCATTAGTCATTATCAAATAAAAAGGACATCTCTCTTGATAGATAGATATATATATATATATATATATATATATATATATATATATATATATATATATATATATAAATATATATATATATATGAAAAATTTGGATTATGCAGCTAAATTCTGAGTAAATTCAGCAGTTTACTTTTCATCATACTACATTATTTGTCCTGTATCTCCCAGTCTCTTCATAAGGCTGCTTTACACCAGAAGATCTATCGTATGATAGATCGTCGGGGTCAAGGTTTTTGTGACGCACATCCGGCATCGCTTGCGATGCCAGCCTGTGTGACACCTCCTAGCGACGTAGTATCGCTCACAAATCGTGAGTCGTGTACTGCTCGTTAGGTTTCATAATATCGTTTAATTTAATTGTTCATTGTTCCCCGGGTAGCACACGCCGCTCCGTTGGCTATGTGGAAGGAAGGAGGTGGGCGGGATGTTTACGTCCCGCTCATCTCCGCCCCTCTGCTTCTATTGTCCGGCGGCCGTGTGACGTCGCTGTGACGCCAAACGTCCCTCCCACTCCAGGAAGTGGACGTTCGCCGCCCACAGCGAGGTCGGACGGGAGGTAAGTACGTGTGATGGGGGGTTACAGACTTTGTGCGCCTGTGACGCAAAAAGGACGGGGGCGGGTACGATCGATTGTGAAATTGCACAATCGGTCGTACCGTGTAAAGCAGCCTTTAGTCTCTTTCTCTCCTATTCTATATTCCCAATATCAGCTCTATATTTTTCTTCAACCCATTTATTTTCATATTACAAAGGTCACATCTCAAAATCTTGCAGTGACATATAAAACCGTTTGTATTTCTGCTTTGTGTTCAGCATTTGAATTTAAAGTGTTTCTCTTTTTAAGAAAAGTAAGGTTGGATAATTTGTGCCTAATAAAATTATTTTATAAACTTCTTTTCTGTGAACCTATAGGGAAAACTTTGGAGAGAAAATTTAGCTTTTCTCTTTTACGTGTGAAATGGTAAAACTACACTAAACTTCTTATAATGGTACATTTTAACATGTGTTATTAATGTATCCTTTAATCACACTTAGTGGATTGGTAATGGTTCTCTCAATTTCAATATCCCTCAAACAAGAAGATGCAATAAGAAAATGTCACCAATTTAAAAAGGAAAGATTTAAACAAATAATATAGCACACATTTACAATAGAGACATGTTATTAATTCATGCAATCTGTAGTAATAATTACAGATTATCAAAACTTTGGAAATTCTATTTCACCAAGTTCATAAAAATATTACAAAAATTTGATTGGCAGTGAATTGATTTGCTATTAGTGATGAGCAAACCTGTAGATATTCGGGTTTGCCGAACCAGCATGGACTACAACAAATCGGGTTTGGCAGATGAACTTGACCCTGAATTTGACCCTGTACAACCAACTGTAAAATTGCCAAAGAAAATGCAAGGGAACTAAAAATGGAACTTATAGGGTAGTAGGAGCATGAGGATCACACTGCAGTCAGACTCTTTTCTGGGACCACTTATTAAGCTTCATCAATATTCACTGCTTCCCTGCCCACCCTCTGTGACAGTGTCTGTAATTGGTTGCAGACTGATATACACGCTCCCCCCCTGTGTCCGCATCCGAGATTGGTTGTAGTCAATTTTCTGTATGGTAGTGTAAATAGAAATAATAAATAACTTAAAAAATGAAGTAGGCTCCTGCCATGTTTTTATAGCCAACGCAGGTGAAACAGACAACTACAGGCTGCAGTACACACCTATGAGCTTTACCGTGGCTCAATATCAAAATAGAGGGGATCCTATGCATTTAATTAAATAATTTTTAAAAATGCATAATGTTCACCCCATATTTCATATCCAGTCACAGTAAAGCAGAAAGGTGGGAGATGGTGTTATCAAGATGGGAGCAGCAATTGATATTGGCCATAGAAAAAAAAGAAAAAGCCAGCTCACCTGTTTAAATTAGCTCTGGGTGTGCAGCGGAGCAAGGAAATGTATGACCAGCATGTTGAATGAAATAAGAACGAAGAGACTTCAAACTACATAAAAATTCCAAGGTTTATATAGAAAAAAATATTAAAAAATCAGATACATAGAAAGGTAAAAGCAATGCGTTTCAAACACAACACACGTTCTTTATCAAAGCTTGTTAAAAGAAGGGCATACGAGATATATTGTATCCAATCAAAGTTTGTGTAGAAATCATATGTCACAGAAGAAAAAAATCAAAATACATTTGGGAGAAGAAAAAACAATACATAAAAAATATATAAGTTAATGATTAATAGTATAGCACACATAAATTAACTATATAATGACTAATAATGAAACATGATTTCTCTCCATCCATTTAGTTTGTTCAGGGGGCATGTGTTCAGATAGTATATCTAGTACACCTCTCGCATGAGAAGCCGTCTCTTGAGCTCTCCTCCTTTGTGAGGGAAAAACACCCTTTCAATACCGAAACCTTTTTAGATTATTTTGTCGATTATGATGTACAAAATGTTGTGATGCTTGAGAGGTAATGTGGTGTATACTAGAAGAAGAGATTATAGCAGTTAATGTTCTGAAATATGCACTTTGAGCTTTCTCATAGTGCATCCCACATACATTTTATTACATACCACACAAGCAATAATGTATAGATTGTGTTGCGTGTTACAGTAATAAACTGTTTAATCTTGAATTATTAAGAATGATCATGATTATAAAAATCATGAGTAGTAGAAGAATGTTGACATATTTTGCATCTATTACTGCCACACCTATAGAAACCTTGATGATTTAATCAAGTTGGAGTAGACTTTTTTTGATAAAAATAAACTGGGAGAAAGGAGGTTTCCACCCTTTTAGTGACCACCGAACAATCATGTTGTAAAATATCAGACAGAGAGCAGTCATCATATAAAATGGGTAAACAACAAAATATAATAGATCTAATTTTACTGAATTGTTTACTAAATTGAATAGGAAAAATAATTTTGCTCGATATTTCATCCACTTTTTCATTATTACTTAGCTAATTTAGAGCTGTACGCTG
Source organism: Anomaloglossus baeobatrachus (assembly GCF_048569485.1). NCBI lineage: Eukaryota > Metazoa > Chordata > Amphibia > Anura > Aromobatidae > Anomaloglossus > Anomaloglossus baeobatrachus. The sequence continues at coordinate 615,099,568 of NC_134354.1, read as the reverse complement.
TTTTTTAAACACTACACCTGAGGCTCTGTTGATCATCCATCTAGGATATCCCTATTTGTTGAATTTGGCAGTGGAAAAATCAATTTCATTTTTAAATGTATTTTCATCACTGCAATTACTTTTGTTACAAGTATTTTTGCCAATAGGTATAGATTTCATTGTACATATGGGATAACTGCTTCGTGCATGCAGAATGAGGTGAACTGACCTGTGGAGGTACAAATATTTTTTCCAATAATACCCTCCAATTGTAGGTCCAGAAAATATATTTTTTGGGGATGACTGAAAAATCAATGACAGAAAGCAACAATTATTGTTGAGGCAGTTAATAAATTCTGGTATGGCAGACTCACCAAATTTGCAAGGGAAGGAGAATATCCAGCTCCCATTGACATTTCTCTCCGTTGTAGAAAAATATGTCCACCAAAAGGAAGATAATTGGTGGTCATTAGAAATTGTGTGTTACCATCACAATATACTGACAAAGGTCAGACGAATAGTTGCTGTGCTGGGACAAGTGAGATTGCAGGGCAGCTAAAGCGATGTTGGGAGATAAATTTATAAATAAATTTGTCAGAAATTTGACTATAAAAAATATTTTTTGGATAATAATGAAATGGATTTCTCTTCTACTTAATATTTCACTAATCAATACCGGGTGCTGAATTTTTCAGAACAAAGAGCCTTAATTTGCCAGGAATATTTGAATACTTATTTGAACATCAATCTAACATGGACAATGTGGGAATTGCCGAGAATTTTATAACAAGGAACCCTTTTTTCTATCCTGTACAGTCTAGAGTTGACTGTATGGATAGTTTTCAGCATACGGTGTATAGGAAACTAAGGAAGTTGGATACGTCATTGAAAAATAACAGAAACAATAATCACAATCTTTTCCCACACACGCTTTGGCATCACGTGAGTTTACAACAGTTATCCGGCAAAACTATCAAAATGTTTGATAAAGAGGGATTGGTTGTAATTATGGACTCATCTGTGTATAAACAACAAATACCCAATATGTCAAATGATTCTACCACCTATACCAAACTTACTAAAAATCCAATTAGTGACATATAAACCAAGGCTAATAGTTGTATTGATGAAGGATATACCTTGGGGGCATTGACTAAATCACATGGGGATTATATGAAGATGGAGAATGCAATTGTCCCTATAATACATGCCACCCCCAAGGTCCACAAGGGTGTTATATCTCCCTGTATGAGACCTATTATATCAGAAACAATATTTCCCCCCCAGGATAACAATACTAGCCTGCATCTGTCCAGATTTGGCACATTAGTTGTCCCAATCCTGGTGCTTTACCCAGCTCATTCTGATTGCCCTGGTGTGGTGGCAATTGGGGTAATATAAGGGGCTAATGACAGCTAGGATTTGTAAAAAATCCCAAAGGTACCATCAAGCCCTGAATTAATAATGCGAGATGGCTTTGAGACCTCCCCCCATATTACTAATCCTGTGAGTTGAAAAAAAACACAAAAAAACTTTATTTGAAATAAAACATGCACAGCCCATTTCACTCCTTATTAACCCCCAAAACACACTTGCAGATCCAAAGTAACCCATTCAAAGTCCAATGGCGATTCTCAGTGCTTCTACATCCAGAGGATGCAGAGAGGAAAAATATGTCCTCTGTCTGCAGGCTGTGGGAATTACGGTCAGATGAAACAGGTTAACATGGAACAGACCATAGAGCAAGAAATAATTGGGTTGAATCCCTAAATCGAGTAATGACACTACCCCTCCACTAATATGCTTACTTGCTCATGCGAGTAGTGCTGATAATTCTTTTGCTGACAGCTCTCACATTCTTAACTTAGGTAAGGTTTTTTCTTTTATACTACCTTGTCCATTGCCACCTTTTTTTTACTATACAATTTGTACAAATCTATAATTATCTTTTGACAATCTCTTGAAACCCTATTATACAACCGTGTGAGATAGACAGTCATAGTTAAATGTTTGGATATTGCTAATTTTTCTTTCATGTTCTTAATAATGAATTTTTCCACTTTAAGAAATATTAATTAAAAAAGAAATATAAACATTCAATACATTTGTTTGTGACAAACATGTGATCTCTGAACTTAACACTTATTTCAGGCTTTCTTTCTTTGTAAAAATATTGTTTTTTAGTAAGGTAGCTGTGATTGTAACGAACAAAACGTGTCTCGGGGTCTCCAACACCATGAGCTGTCCTACGAATTTGGTCACCTTTGGCCTATCCATCAGTCTTCACAGACATGCTACATTGTTTTCCATCCTGGAGTTGTATCTAGAGATGAGCGAAACAGTTTGATAAAGGTTTGCCAATTTCAAACTTGGTACGAGCCTCAGCCTGTTTGGGTCTGGCTCAGTAACCCGAGCACTTTCTTCAAAAGTCAATAATGTTTGATTTTGTTCAATCACTGATCGTGTTTAAAAAAATTCTTTTCTAATAATGTTAGGCTTTTCGATAGGATTGTGGTGCTGTATGATGAATAGTGGGATGTATTTAATAACTGGAGGGGGTTGGGGCTCGAGAGACATCCGAGGCATGCGGCTCCATTTTTTCCTAACTTTATTTATTGATGTTCCTGCAGCCAATCATGCTACAGAAAAAATCCTCAAGATTCAGCCACAAGGGTTTTTGTAATTGGCTGCCTAAGGGTACCTTCTCACTTAGCGATGCAGCAGCGATCCGACCAGCGATCTGACCTGGTCAGGATCGCTGCTGCTTCGCTACAACATTCGCTACCCGATGTTTACCTTGGTTACAGCTTACCTCAGCTGTCAGACGCCGGCTCCTGCTCCCTGCTCGCTTCATTTGTCGCTCTCTCGCTGTCACACACAGCTATCTGTGTGTCACAGCGGGAGAGCGGCTTTGAAGAAAACGAACCAGGGCTGTGTGTAACGAGCAGCGATCTCGCAGCAGGGGCCAGATCGCTGCTCAGTGTCACACACAGCGAGATCGCTAATGAGGTCACTGCTGCGTCACAAAAAGCGTGACTCAGCAGCGATCTCGGCAGCGAGCTCGCTGTGTGTGAAGCACCCCTTACTCACATGTCTGTCTGCATATAAAATGCGGACAAGTGGCATCGGTGCCATTTTGAGAATGTTAAACATTAGGGAAGGTGCTGTCACTATTGCTGCTAGACAGTTATTTTAGCTAAGGGTTTAATGATAGGTATTTGAGACACCTAGGAGAGTGATAGTGTAGAATAGGGACGTGAAGCGTAGGGAAAGGTTTGTGCCATAAATTGGCATTTTATGATAGAAATAGGGATTGCTACCTGAAGGGACTGATAAAAAGTTCCAGTTAGCAAAGTAAATAGGTATTGCTACTTATTACTGCTTGCTCCAAATTAGGCAGTGAAACACATTTCTAGGTATTGTTAGTTAGTAGTGACTGCTGTAAATTTGCTAGTGAACTAGCTGAATATGTCTTGGCACATTTGAGTGCCTGATACAAATTACGCATTGATTACAATTAGTAGGTATTGCTAGTAAGTAGTGCCTGCTGTAAATTTGGTAGTGAACTAGTTAAATAGGTATTGGCATTATTGAGTGCCTGCTTTAATTTAAGCATTCAATTTTTTTTTAGGTATTGTTAGTTAGTATTGCCTGCTGTAAATTTGCTAGTGAACTAGCTAAATATGTCTTGGCACTTTTTATTGCATACTTAAAATTAAACAGTGAACCACACTAGTAGGTATTGTTAGTAAGTACTGCCTGCAGTAAATTTAATAGTGAACTAGCTAAATATGTCTTGGCACTTTTGAGTGCCTGAAACAAATTACGCATTGACCAACATTTCTAGGTATTGTTAGAGTTCCTGCTGTAAATTTGCAAGTGAACTAGCTAAATAGGTCTTGGCACTTTTCAGTGCCTGCTCAAAATGACACAGTGAATCAAATTTTTAGGTACTGGTACTTATTACTGCCTGCTTCAAATCACGCAGTGAACCACGTTATTAAGTATTCTTAGTTACTAGTGTGTGCTGTAAATTTCCTAGTGAACTAGCTAAATATATTTTGGTACTTTTGAGTGCCTGCTACAAATTACGAATTGAAATATATAGAAATGATGATGTCTATGGTTAAATTGATTAATAAAACATAGAAAATGTATACCCTCTAAAAACATCAAATTTGTATTGATTAAATATTAACCCCTTCACGACCGCGGGCCGTAAAATTACGTCCTATTTTAACGTGACTTAACGACCAGGGACGTAATTTTACGGCCTAAACTTCATTTGATTGCCGTGGCCATAGCAACGGCTTTCAAATGATGTCCCCTGCTGTTTCTTACAGCAGGGGACCTTTGCTTGACCCCAGGGGGGGCGGCATCGCCACCCCCTATCGACGATCGATGTGATTGGCTGTTCAAATCTGAACCGCCAACCACATCGATCGCACTAATTTCGGCAAAAATAATGCCCGAATTAGTGCGATCCTGTGAGATCCAGCTATGAGATGCCGCAGCTGCTGCAGCATATCATAGGTGGACCTCAAACATGCCGCCCCCAGCCCCTGCAGCACTGATTGGAGCGATCGTGCTATGACGCGCAATCGCTCCAATCAGTGTGCAGTGGGGCGGTCTGATCTGCCGGTGGCCGCCCTCCCCAGGCCTGTGCTGGCCTGTGAGCCCTCCCCCAACATGTCTGCAGCGTGGAGTGGCTGGTACTTTTGGTACCACGCCACCGCTGCTGCTGCCGCCGCCGCCGCTGATGTCTCCGCCGCTGCAGCTCTAATGGTAAGTATTCCGCTCCCTGCGCGCTCCCGTGAAGGCCCCTGCGCGCTCCCGTGAAGGCCCCTGCCCGTGCCCCCCCGATCTGCCCCCCTACGCCCCGATCTGCCCCCCCCGGCATCCCGATCTGCTACCACCGCTGCTGCTGCAAAGTGAGTACTGTGCTCACTTTGCAGCCCGTGCGCGCTCCCGTGGTGCCCCTGCGCGCTGCCGTGATAGCCCCTGCCGTGCCCCCCCCGCGATCTGCTCCCCCCAACCACCCCCCCCCCGACATCCCGATCCGCTCCCCCCGCGATCTGACTGCCTCCCCCATTATTTCTATTCTGCTTCTGCAGCTCCCTCTCCGGTCTCCCCCTCTGCTCTCCCCCCCTCCCCCTCTGCTCTCCCCCTCTGCTCTCCCCCCTCCCCCTCTGCTCTCACCCCCCCCCTCTCCCCCTCTGCTCTCCCCCGACGTCCTCTTACCTGTCTTCACCGGCCTGATCACATCTGCGTCCATCGCTGGGTCCTTCCTGGGCATTCTGCTGATCTGCCTGCTGCTCCTGTAAAGCTGTCCATCTCTCTGCCATCTGTTCCTCTGCAGCTCTTCTGGTCAGTGATCCTCCTGCTAGTCCTGTGGGTACTGTGAGTATAACTTTTTTTTTTTTTTTTCCGTATCCCCTGTCCATTTTTACACCTCATCCGTCCGTGCGTCCCGCCAAGCGCTGATCAGGGATGCAGATAACGGATCTGCATCCCTGCTCAATTTTTGGCGTGACTTTTTTTTCCGTATCCCCGACGCTTTTTGTATCGCATCCGTCCGTGCGTCCCGCCAAGCGCTGATCAGGGATGCAGATAACGGATCGGCATCCATGGTCAATTTTTGGCGTGACTTTTTTTTCCGTATTCACGACGCTTTTTGTATCGCATCCGTCCGTGCGTCCCGCCGAGCGCTGATCAGGGATGCAGATAACGGATCGGCATCCCTGCTCAATTTTTGGCGTGACTTTTTTTTCCGTATCCCCGACGCTTTTTGTATCGCATCCGTCCGTGCGTCCCGCCAAGCGCTGATCAGGGATGCACATAACGGATCGGCATCCATGGTCAATTTTTGGCGTGACTTTTTTCCGTATTCACGACGCTTTTTGTATCGCATCCGTCCGTGCGTCCCGCCGAGCGCTGATTAGGGATGCAGATAACGGATCGGCATCCCTGCTCAATTTTTGGCGTGACTTTTTTCCGTATTCACGACGCTTTTTGTATCGCATCCGTCCGTGCGTCCCGCCGAGCGCTGATTAGGGATGCAGATAACGGATCGGCATCCCTGCTCAATTTTTGGCGTGACTTTTTTCCGTATTGGCGACGCTTTTTGTATCGCATCCGTCCGTGCGTCCCGCCAAGCGCTGATCAGGGATGCACATAACGTATCTGCATCCATGGTCAATTTTTGGCGTGACTTTTTTTTTTACGTATCCCCGACGCTTTTTTTTATCGCATCCGACCGTGCGTCCTGCAGCGGCCGATCAGTGCACTGCGTCTGTGCGTTTGAAAAGTCAAATGGCGCTCCTTCTCTTCTGAGCCCCGCCATGCGCTCAAACAATTACTTTCCACCACATATGAGGTATCTGCGTACTCAGGAGAAAATGCACAATACGTTTTATGGTGCATTTTTTCCTGTTACCCTTGTGAAAAAAAAAGCTACCTAGTTGAAGCAACCGTTTTGTGGTAAAAAAAAAAAAATTCTTTTCACGGCTCAACGCTATAAACTTCTGTGAAGCCCCCAGGTGTTCAAAGTGCTCACCAAACATCTAGAAAAAATATTTGAGGGCTCTAGTTTCCAAAATGGTGTCACTTGTGGGGGAGCTCCACTGTTTAGGCACCATAGGGGGTCTCCAAACGTGACATGGCGTCCGCTAATGATTCCAACCAATTTTGCTGTCAAATGGCGCTCCTTCTCTTCTTAGCCCCGCCATGCGCCCAAACAATTACTTTCCACCACATATGAGGTATCTGCGTACTCAGGAGAAAATGCACAATACATTTTATGGTGTATTTTTTCCTGATAGCCTTGTGAAAAAAAAAGCTACCTAGTTGAAGCAACCGTTTTGTGGTAAAAATTTTTTTTTTTCTTTTCACGGCTCAACGCTATAAACTTCTGTGAAGCCCCCAGGTGTTCAAAGTGCTCACCAAACATCTAGAAAAATTATTTGAGGGCTCTAGTTTCCAAAATGGTGTCACTTGTGGGGGAGCTCCACTGTTTAGGCACCATAGGGGGTCTCCAAACGTGACATGGTGTCCGCTAATGATTCCAACCAATTTTGCTGTCAAATGGCGCTCCTTCTCTTCTGAGCCCCGCCATGCGGCCAAACAATTACTTTCCACCACATATGAGGTATCTGCGTACTCAGGAGAAAATGCACAATACATTTTATGGTGCATTTTTTCCTGTTACCCTTGTGAAAAAAAAGCTACCTAGTTGAAGCAACCGTTTTGTGGTAAAAAATTGTTTTTTTCTTTTCACGGCTCAACGCTATAAACTTTTGTGAAGCCCCCAGGTGTTCAAAGTGCTCACCAAACATCTAGAAAAATTATTTGAGGTCTCTAGTTTCCAAAATGGGGTCACTTGTGGGGGAGCTCCATTGTTTAGGCACCTCAGGGGGTCTTCAAACCCGACATGGCGTCCGCTAACAGGTGCAGCTAATTTTGCACTCAAAAATTCAAATGGCGCTCCTTGCCTTCCGAGCACTGCTGTGTGTCGAAACATTTGATTTCCACCACATATGAGGTATCTGCGTACTCAGGAGAAAATGCACAATACATTTTATGGTGCATTTTTTCCTGTTACCCTTGTGAAAAAAAAAGCTACCTAGTTGAAGCAACCGTTTTGTGGTAAAAAAAAATTTTTTTCTTTTCACGGCTCAACGCTATAAACTTTTGTGAAGCCCCCAGGGGTTCAAAGTGCTCACCAAACATCTAGAAAAATTATTTGAGGCCTCTAGTTTCCAAAATGGGGTCACTTGTGGGGGAGCTCCATTGTTTAGGCACCTCAGGGGGTCTTCAAACCCGACATGGCGTCCGCTAATGAGTGCAGCTAATTTTGCGTTCAAAAATTCAAATGGCGCTCCTTCCCTTCCGAGCTCTGCCGTGCGCCCAAACAATTGATTTTTACCACATATGGGGTATCAGCGTACTCAGGAGAACATGCACAATAAATTGTAGGGTGCACTTTCTCTTTTCTCCCTTGTAAAAATGAAAATTTTATGGCTAAAGTAACATTTTTGTGTTAAAAAGTAAAATTTTCATTTTTTCCTTCCACATTGCTTTGGTTCCTGTGAAGCACCTAAAGGGTTAATAATCTTATTGGATGTGGTTTTGAGCAGTGTGAGGGGTGTAGTTTTTAGAATGGGGTCACTTTTGGGTATTTTCTGTCACCTCGGCCTCTCAAAGTCACTTCAAATGTGATGTGGTCCCTAAAAAAATTATTTTGTAAATTTTGTTGGAAAAATGAGAATTTGCTGATGACCTTTGACCCCTTCTAACTTCCTAACGGAAAAAAAATTTGTTTCGAAAATTGCGCTGATGTAAAGTAGACAAGTGGGAAATGTTATTTAGTAACTATTTTGTGTGACATATCTCTCAGATTTATGGGCATAAATTTTCAAAGTTTGAAATTTGCGAAATTTTCAAAATTTTCGCCAAATTTCCTAAATTTTCACAAATAAACGCAAAAAATATCGGCCTAAATTTACCACTGACATGAAGCACAATATGTCACGAAAAAACAATCTCAGAATCGCCAGGATCCGTTGAAGCGTTCCAGAGTTATAACCTGTCAAAGTGACACTGGTCAGAATTGCAAAAAATGGCCCGGTCATTAGGGTGTTTTAGTGGCCGGGGGTGAAGGGGTTAAAATTGCCCACACCTAGGTGTTCAAACTAACAAAATAACCGATAAATGATAAATAAGACCATTGGGGTGCACAGAAAAGGGTGAACTACTTGCCCAATCAAGGCAATCCCTTCTGTGCCCTACTTGTCAGCAGAGGTTGGCAGCCTATATGATGATATGGCGCCTGTTACGGTTGCTGTGGCACTGGAGTCTATGTCCAGATTTCTTGCTACTGCACATGGGCGAGCACTGGAGACTATGTCCAGATTTCTTGCTACTGCACATGTGCAAGCGCTGGAGACTAAGTCCTATCTTAGAGCCATTGCACATGTGCGGGTGACATCATAGCTGACACGAGGTCACATGTCTCTGACACCTTCTATGCCGATTGGCTGCTGGTCATGTGCTTGTGACACGTGGTCACATGTCTCTGACACCTTCTATGCCGATTGGTCGCTGGTCATGTGCTTGTGGCGCTTTGCTCGGTGATAAGCCAGCGTGACGTCATTCCTGTCGTTCTGGCAGCGGATTGGCTCTGCTGTCCTCCATCTTGGATGAGGCACAGAGTCTATATAAGACCCTGACGCACGCCGCATGGCGCTCAGTCCTCTTGGTTCATGCATGAGAGTAGACGCTCTGTGCACGTTCCTCTAGGCATCTCTCTGTCTATGCTAGGTGAGCGCTACCGGCAGGGTAGCGTTCTTATACCTTACAGCTTCGGCTGCAGACCGTATCCTTACCTCTTAGGGGAGCGGACATAGGCAGGTGCCTGAGGCACATGGTCTGGCTGGGCCTTGTGATTCTACTCGTAGGTGGACGTTGTCGCTAGGGTAACGTTCCTTATACTGCGTCTGGCAGTTGTTCGTATCCTCGCACACTAGGGGAGCGAACAGAGGTAGGAGCTTTGTGCGGCTTATGCTGCTGTCCGTCTCTTTTGCACCACTAGAAGAGCGGACCTAGGCAGGTGCCATATCTAGTGGTTCGTGTCCTCACACACTAGTGGAGCAAACGCAGGTAGGAGCTTTGTGCGGCTTACGCTGCTGTCCGTCTCCTGGCACCACTAGAGGAACGGACCTAGGTAGGTGCCATTTCACACTCACTGCCTTTGTCTCTGTGATTATTAAAAGAGACCATTCCACACACCCTCCAAGTAAGAGAGGAATTGCCTTATTTACTAATTATATTCCTCTGTGAGTTTAACAGAGGTATTGCACTCTGCCATAGTCTGCAGCAGAGTCTTGGCACGGTGGACCCTGACTGTCTGATACTCCTTTAGGTTTTATTATCAGACAGCCCCCCGTAACATTAGGACTGAGCCAAGGGTCTGGCAGTTATGGCAGAATATCAGCAGTTACACCGTTACATACAAGTACTTGAGTCACGGCTCAAGAGTATAGAGGATAATCCTCAGACCATGGTAACATCTGCACATGATCCTCCACTTGCTCTGCCAAACAGATATTCTGGCGATGCCAGATCATGTCGTGGTTTCATTAGACAGTGTCAGATACACCTAGAGGTCAACTCTTCTCGCTTCTCTACGGAGAGGTCCAGAGTAGGCTTTATCATCTCCTTACTTCAGGACAAAGCCTTAGAATGGGCGACTCTCCTATGGGAGCGCTCTGATGTGGTTACTCTGAGACATCAAGACTTTCTTGATGCTCTTAGGGCAGTATTCATGGGTCCGCAGGTTATCCATGATGCGGCCCTGAGACTGTTAGATCTATCTTAGGGTTCGTTATCCACTAGTTCTTATGCCATTGCTTTTAGAACTCTGGTGGCAGAACTAGATTGGCCAGAGAAGGTGTTGATTCCTATCTTCTGGAGAGGGTTGGCAGGCTATGTTAAGGATGCTCTTGCTACTCGTGAGGTCCCTGCTTCTCTGGAAGACTTGATCACAGTAGCAACGAGGATCGACGTACGCCATAGGGAACGTAGACTCGAGGTCTTTTCCTCACGCCCTAAGCATCGGGCTATTCCAGTTGTTGAGGGTCCACTACCATCTTCCTCAGCATCTGAAACATCTCCCACTCCTACAGAGTTAGGCCATACGTCCTCCACACTACGCAAGTCTGGTCCTCCTAAATGTTACGTATGTCGTCAGGCGGGGCACTATGCCAACAAGTGTTCTAGCCGTCAGGGAAACTCCCAGGCCTAGAAACCATTAGAGGGGGGTTACTAGAGACGTTTTCTGCACCCTCTAAGTGTAGTATCCCAGGTCAGCTCTCATTGTCTGAGAATACATGGCCTATTATGGCTTTTGTGGATTCCGGAGCTGACGGGACTTTTGTGTCCTCAGGATTTGTAAAGAGACACAATATTCCCTCTATCATGTTAGAGGCGCCTATTCCTGTCCGTGTTGTTAATAGAACTATGTTGTCTGACTCCATTACATTGAGGACAGTTCCCTTGCGCCTTTCCCTGTCTCAGGGTCACATAGAGGAGATTTCTTTTCTTGTTTTGCCTGAGGGTATAGACGACGTCCTTCTGGGTCTCCCATGGCTTCAGACTCATGCTCCTCTCATTGACTGGGAGTCCGACAGCATTATTAGTTGGGGTTCGAAATGTCAGTCCCGATGTCTTTCCTTACCACCTAAGGTCGTTGCGGTTGCATCAACTGATCTCTCTCCCATACCTACACCCTATTTGGATTTCGCTGACTTGTTCTCCAAACAGGGTGCTGAGGTTCTTCCACCCCATAGGCTGTATGACTGTGCCATAGACCTTATCTCAGGTTCGGTTCCACCTAAGGGCAGGGTTTACCCCCTGTTGATACCTGAGTCGGAGGCCATGTCGACCTATATAAGAGAGAGTTTAGAGAAGGGGTTTATTCGTAAGTCTGTCTCTCCCGCGGGAGCTGGGTTTTTCTTAGTTCGGAAGAAAGAGGGTGATTTGCGTCCCTGCATAGATTACAGGGGTCTCAACGCAATCACAATAAAGAACAAATACCCGTTACCTTTAATTTCGGAGCTCTTTGACAGACTGAGGGGAGCTCAAGTTTTTACGACGTTGGATCTGCGGGGTGCGTATAACTTGGTACGAATTCGAGAGGGTGACGAATGGAAGACCGCTTTTAACACCCGAGACGGTCACTATGAATACCTCGTCATGCCTTTTGGTTTATGTAATGCACCCGCAGTATTTCAGGACTTCGTAAACGATGTTTTCAGGGATTTACTGTTATCCTCTGTAGTGGTGTATCTGGACGACATCCTGATTTTCTCTCCTGATCTGGAGACTCATCGTCAGGATGTCGTTCGTGTCCTTTCCCGTTTAAGGGAGCACTCATTGTTTGCTAAACTCGAAAAATGTGTATTCGAGCAGTCATCCTTGCCTTTTTTGGGCTACATTATCTCACAAGAGGGTCTGGCTATGGATCCTGCGAAGCTCTCTGCTGTCCTGGAATGGTCCGAACCTCATTCCTTGAAGGCGGTGCAACGCTTCTTAGGATTCATAAATTATTACAGGCAGTTCATACCCCATTTCTCTACTTTGGTGGCCCCTTTGGTGGCCTTGACTAAGAAAGGTGCTAATCCCAAAGTCTGGTCTACTGAGACATCTCAGGCTTTTGAGTCAGTAAAAAGACACTTTTTAACTGCTCCCGTTCTTCAAAGACCCGATGAGAATAAGCCCTTCCTCTTGGAGGTTGATGCCTCTTCAGTGGATGCTGGTGCGGTCTTGTATCAAAAGAACAGGGCAGGTAGAAAAAGGCCGTGTTTCTTCTTTGCTAAAACCTTTTCACCGGCAGAGAGAAACTATACCATTGAGGATAGGGAACTGCTCGCCCTGTGATTAGCCTTGGAGGAGTGGCGTCACTTGCTGGAAGGAGCGAAACATCCTTTCCAGGTCTATACAGACCATAAGAATCTGACGTACTTACAAACCGCTCAGCGTCTGAATCCTCGCCAAGCCCGCTGGTCCTTGTTTTTCTCCCGCTTTCACTTCTCCATCAACTATCTGTCTGGGAGTAAGAATAACAAGGCAGACGCCCTGTCTCGCTCTATGGTTTCTACCCAGGAAGAGATTGACGAACCTCGTCTTGTCCTTCCCTCCAGGGTTTTTCATACGCTCTCCCCTGTGACGTTAGACCAAATCCCACCGGGCAAGACCTTTGTTCCGCCTGATCGACAGAATGATATACTGTCATGGGCCCACACCTCAAAGGTGGGTGGGCATTTTGGTATTAGGCGGACACGAGAGTTACTGAAGAGGTGGTATTGGTGGCCACACTTAGCCAGGCACGTCAAGAGATATGTCGGTTCCTGCTACTCGTGTGCTCGCAATTATTACTCACAGCAAGTTGGGCTGCAGTGTGTACATCGCCCTGGCCAAAAACTGATGCTCTAGCAGGATACAGCTAAACCCCCACTAAGTGGAGACATCACAGGTGCAGGAGAAGCACATCACACACACACCTTCATGGAATGGAGGGGAGGTGACTGCTAGATGATAAAACTGCACACAAGTGGCCATATGGCCATAAATACCAACAAAAACCTCATTTTTTTTTTTTTTTTTTGTTTGTACAGGATACAGCCAGGCCCCTTTCTGTTGGGCCTTGCATTGTAGAGTGTCTGTCCGTGCATGATATACAGTGGAGTACGGCTTGGCAGCCCGCCTGATCTAATAGAAGGGCGTTACCTAATAGGCTGCGGGTTTGTGACTGTGTCATCTGCATGTGAACAGCGCTCTATGCAAGCCACTTGTGTGCAGTTTTATCATCTAGCAGTCACCTCCCCTCCATTCCATGAAGGTGTGTGTGTGATGTGCTTCTCCTGCACCTGTGATGTCTCCACTTAGTGGGGGTTTAGCTGTATCCTGCTAGAGCATCAGTTTTTGGCCAGGGCGATGTACACACTGCAGCCCAACTTGCTGTGAGTAATACTTGATTTTTGGAGGACATTATCCTCTTATTGTTGCTTTTTTTATATTTAGTGTAGGGACCTACAGACATGAGGTCCCTTGACGAGGGTGTAGGCTTACGTTTTATGGCCATAAATACCAACAAAAACCTCATATTTTTTTGTTTGTACAGGATACAGCCAGGCCCCTTTCTGTTGGGCCTTGCATTGTAGAGTGTCTGTCCGTGCATGATATACAGTGGAGTACGGCTTGGCAGCCCGCCTGATCTAATAGAAGGGCGTTACCTAATAGGCTGCGGGTTTGTGACTGTGTCATCTGCATGTGAACAGCGCTCTATGCAAGCCACTTGTGTGCAGTTTTATCATCTAGCAGTCACCTCCCCTCCATTCCATGAAGGTGTGTGTGTGATCTGCTTCTCCTGCACCTGTGATGTCTCCACTTAGTGGGGGTTTAGCTGTATCCTGCTAGAGCATCAGTTTTTGGCCAGGGCGATGTACACACTGCAGCCCAACTTGCTGTGAGTAATACTTGATTTTTGGAGGACATTATCCTCTTATTGTTGCTTTTTTTATATTTAGTGTAGGGACCTACAGACATGAGGTCCCTTGACGAGGGTGTAGGCTTACGTTTTATGGCCATAAATACCAACAAAAACCTCATATTTTTTTGTTTGTACAGGATACAGCCAGGCCCCTTTCTGTTGGGCCTTGCATTGTAGAGTGTCTGTCCGTGCATGATATACAGTGGAGTACGGCTTGGCAGCCCGCCTGATCTAATAGAAGGGCGTTACCTAATAGGCTGCGGGTTTGTGACTGTGTCATCTGCATGTGAACAGCGCTCTATGCAAGCCACTTGTGTGCAGTTTTATCATCTAGCAGTCACCTCCCCTCCATTCCATGAAGGTGTGTGTGTGATGTGCTTCTCCTGCACCTGTGATGTCTCCACTTAGTGGGGGTTTAGCTGTATCCTGCTAGAGCATCAGTTTTTGGCCAGGGCGATGTACACACTGCAGCCCAACTTGCTGTGAGTAATACTTGATTTTTGGAGGACATTATCCTCTTATTGTTGCTTTTTTTATATCGTGTGCTCGCAACCGTCCATTACGGCAGAGACTGGCTGGGCTCTTGCATCCTTTACCAGTGCCAGATAGACCATGGGAGGTGGTAGGCATGGACTTTGTGGGTGATCTTCCGTGTTCACAGGGACATAGATTTGTGTGGGTCATTACGGACCATTTCTCCCAGATGGTTCATCTCGTACCGTTATCGAGAATCCCATCTTCCAGGGTACTAGCCAAACTATTCCTCAAGCATGTCTAGGCTTCATGGGATGCCAGATCGTATCATTTGTGATAGAGGCCCGCAATTTGCTTCCCGTTTCTGGTGAGATCTTTGTAGTCTTCTGCAAATTGAGTTGAATCTCTCTTCGGCATACCATCTGGAGACCAATGGTTTGGTTGAGCGCACCAATCAATCCATGATTATATACCTTCGACACTTTGTTGCTGAGAACCACGATAACTGGTCCTCCCTCCTACCCTGGGCAGAATTTGCCCTTAACAATTCGCTGGCTGAGGCCACTGGGCAGACACCGTTCGTACTCAATAATGGGCAACACCCTAGGGTACCGGTACCATTTCCCGCTGCTGCACCTCCTCCTCTTGTGGCAGACTGGTCAACTAATGCCAGAGAGGTTTGGGATCGGACTCAAGAGTCGATCCAAGCAGCTAAGGACCGTATGAAGATGGTGTACGATCGGTTTCGTCGCCCGGCTCCTGTCTTTTCTCCGGGGGACTTTGTGTGGCTCTCTGCAAAACATGTGAGACTTAGAGTGAGCTCTGTCAAATTTGCTCCTTGCTTCCTGGGTCCTTATGAGGTTCTTCGACAGGTAAATCCTGTAGTCTACCAATTGAAGTTACCCGTCCATCTTAGGATCCATGACAAATTCCATGTGTCACTGCTAAAGCCGGCTATTTTACCTCACGCTCGTGAAGTGCACTCTCCTGCCTGTGATTCCTCTCGCTCTAGCTATGAGGTACGAGCCATAGTTGGTTCTAAGATGGTTAGAGGGCGCAGGTTCTTCTTGATAGATTGGGAGGGCTACGGCCCGGAACATCGCTCTTGGGAGCCTGAGGAGGCTGTCCATGCTCCCGACTTAGTTGCCGATTACCTGCGTCGCCGGGAGGGGGGCCCTTGAGGGGGAGGTACTGTTACGGTTGCTGTGGCACTGGAGTCTATGTCCAGATTTCTTGCTACTGCACATGTGCGAGCACTGGAGACTATGTCCAGATTTCTTGCTACTGCACATGTGCAAGCGCTGGAGACTAAGTCCTATCTTGGAGCCATTGCACATGTGCGGGTGATCTCCGTGCCCCGTGCGCGCCGCTCGCCTGCCTTGCCCGCCCCTTGGCCGTCCTTGTTGGGTGGGGGTGGCCTTGGAGCACGTAGTTGCTGTGCTCCGGGCTCCCTCTCCCATTGGACGGCTGTGGGGCGTGTGATGCTGGGCGCGCGGTGCGCGTGTGCGTCAGCGGGGATCCGATTGGCTGGGACACATTTTCTAGGTCCTGGTCTGCCCAATGAAGTCATGTGACTTCCTATTTAAGGTCCTTGAATGGCAATTGCCGTACACCTTCCCTGATGGGAAGGCTCCTTTCACTGGTGTGGGACGCTCTGGTGATCACCCTTTTGACTATGTGTAAGTTATGGGTTTTTAGGGTCTTTTTCGTATGACTAGTCTGTTATTGGGTGGCCTCTGCCCTGTTTAAATGGACCTATGCTGATTTTGCTATACATTTTCATGTGCCCTGTCAGGACAGAGGCGCCATATCTGTTAGCTAGTCATTTTTTGACCTCTCTCCTACGATTAGTCTGATTTTTGGAACCTCTGCCCTGTCTAAAGGACTTATGCCGATTTGGCCATACATATTTACGTATCCTGTCAGGACAGAGGCCCCATACTTATTAGCCAGCTACTTATGACTACTCATGACCCTTTGTCCCTGCTAGTAATTATCCCTTACTTGGGGTGTTTATCACCTTTGCTCCCCCACTTATATGTGGTAATTCACCTTGTCCTCTATTAGCACCATATATGTATATCTTCTATAATGATTGAAACCAATTTTTAAAAAAAGAAATTTATGTAATAAAGCTTTTTGATATTTTATACGAACAGCCTTTGTAAGCTCCAGTTCTTTCTTCCTTGTTCATGTGCCTTATGGAGTGGTGTTGATTCTGATGCGAGATGTGCCTTGGTTCAATGTTTTTGTGTCTTATGCTCTTTCTTGTGTTATTCACAGCACAGTCTCAGACAATGATGAACTTCAAAGCCCGCGAGGAGGCGTGGCTTAATAAAATTAACGAAGTGCTAAAAGGTGAACCCACAGGGGTTTTGGAAAGTAATGGTGCATGTACTAGGGATTTGTGCAATAAGATGACAGAGCTACTCAAGAAACGGACTAGGATTTGGCTTAATTGTACGTTTTTGGAGAGATATGTGGAACTCGGTTTAATTCCGAGGGGACTACGAGTTCAAGTCTTTCCCTCTTTCCCCATTCAGAATGATGAGTTTAGAAGTAAATGGGAGACTGCCGCCTCTGATTGCTCCAGGCAATTTCTTCAACTCTTAATTGGGCTGAATAAGGAGACCCTTGCTACCTTGGAAGGTGATATCAATTCCTTGCAGGCCGACATAGAAAAAAACATGACAACAGTAGCAATTAATAAGTTCAATGAAGGTCTTGACTTGGAAATTGAGAAATTGAGTAAAGAGGTTCAAGATACTAAGATCCGTAAATTACAAAGAGATTTGGATGACAGACGTCAGAATAAGATGTACAAATGGAGGGGTGGTGGAGATAGATTTAAACCATATCAACGCCCACGTTTTGGGGGATCAAGATCTGGCTCCATCTCTTCCTGTACGTCAGGTGAAGAAAGCGGTCTATCCGGCAGCACTACTGTATCTGGAAGGGGTAATCAGAGCCAAATGTCTTGGGATAATCGACTACGTCAACCCAAGAAGAGGGGTGCCGGCAGATCTAAAGATATTGGTTCGGGCGAAGGCCCCCAGGTAATAAACCTGTCTAAACATACTCTGTCAACAGCACAACTACAGGTGTTGAGCAAAGGTTTAACATTTTCCCCCACTAACACCTTTGATTTGTTTACAGCCTTGAAGGATCTTCACCTTTTCTCCCGGAAGCTGATCCTTCATAAGCTACATTCCAAATCACCGACAGGAGACACCGATCTTGCTATGGGGCAGAGTGCGACACAAATTTTGGAGGACCTCTCAGAAGAACTACCATCTCAGCTGCCAGGTGAGTTTCCCACCTCCTTGGGGCCTAGATCCACGACTCCCCCCCCCCTGTCTCTGTGCCCAGCGGTGGAGATTTTTACCCGCCTTGTTAGTGAAAATCTGCGTGGTATCTCCACCCGCCGATCACGGGACAATTTAACTGCAGTCCAAAGGAAAGCCTTGAGAGAACTGGGCAATATGAATGATGTCATATTCAAGGCCGCAGACAGGGGGGGTAATGTCGTGGTGTGGCCGGTGGATCTTTACGAAAGGAAGGCCCACAGGCAGCTGAGAGATAGAGAGACATATGGTAGATTGGACTCCTCACCTTTGATTTCATTCTCTGCCCAATTATACCTCATCCTCAATGATGCCCTAGACCAAGGAATTATTACCAAGAGGGTCTTTGATGGGTTATTTGTAAAATATCCCAAAATTCCAACTTTTTACCTATTGCCCAAGGTCCACAAGGACCCCATCAATCCACCCGGTCGGCCCATCGTTTCAGGGATGGAGGGGTTATGTAGTCCCATCTGTCAGTTTATTGACTATTACCTAAAATCCTTGGTGGAGACCCTTCCATCCAACGTTAGGGATACGACCGAGGTTCTTAATAGACTTGATGGGGTTCATGTGGACCCAGGGACCCTCTTGGTGGTGGCTGATATAGAGTCTTTATATACGTGTATCAGCCACGACGATGGCCTGAGAGCAGCTCGTTTCTTTTTGAGCATGAGCAATTGGGATGGACGAATTTGTGAGCTGGTCCTTGAACTTCTTGACTATGTACTCACCCACAATTTCTTCGTCTTTAAAGATAGATTCTATCTGCAGAGGCGGGGGACCGCTATGGGCGCGGCCTGTGCACCTTCGTACGCAAACCTCTTTCTCGGTTTCTGGGAGAGGGGTTTGTTTGTTGACGGAGGTGCATGGGCCGCCCCCATGGTGTCAATGTGGGTGAGGTACATTGATGATCTACTGATCATCTGGCAGGGTACCATCTCTCAACTCAGGCTTTTCATGGACCAGCTCAACACAAATAATTATAACATCAAATTGACATATAGTTTTAGCGACAGTGGAGTTGAGTTTTTGGATATTAAAATTACTGCAGATGAGTTTGGGGCTTTACAGACGGATGTGTATAGAAATCCGACGTCTGTGAACTCCCTACTCCATGCCACCTCTGCCCATACCAACTCCACTGTACGCGCCATCCCAATTGGCCAATATCTCAGGGTGAGACGACTCTGCTCTCAGGACAACGTTTTTAAACAACAGGCAGATGATTTGAGGATGAGGTTTAAAAACAGAGGTTATGGGAATCGCACTTTGAAACAAGCTTATCAGAGAGCAAGATCGGTGTCTAGGGATGATCTGCTTCACGGGAGGAGAGGTGAAACCAGGCCTGTGGCCTGCCAAATGGCAGGAGATGAGAGAAATCCTAACCAAATTTTGGCCGATCCTTCAATCGGATCCCACCTTGAAGTCACGTCTACCCCCTGTACCCCTGATGACCGCTAGACGATGTAAAAACCTTAAGGACTACCTGGTCAAAAGCCACTATATACCACCTGTGACCAGTAGTCCATTTGGCTCGTCTGGACCCATTAAAGGTTGCTTCCCTTGTGGTCGCTGTGTTTCCTGCCCGAATGTCTCCCGCTGCTCAACTTTTCATACCAGTGATGGGAGGAAAAATTTCCCTATAAAAGAACATATCTCTTGTACTACCATCAACGTCATCTATTATGCAACATGTGATTGTAATAAGATCTATATAGGTATGACGTCAAGGGAACTAAGAGTAAGAGTAAGGGAGCATGTGAGGGACATTCGGGCGGCAACCACAGCGACCAATGTGGCAGAATTAAAAACTATACCGTGCCACTTTAAGTTGGTCCATGGATGCAACCCTAGATCTTTTATGGTCAGGGGTATAGACGTGATTCACTGAGGGATTAGGGGGGGAAATGTTAAAAAACTTTTGGCCCAACGTGAACTAAAATGGATCACCATTTTGGACACAGCAACACCAAAGGGCCTTAATGAGGCTCTAAATTTTGCCCCGTTTCTATGAGGAATCCTTGTCATGTACTGCACCATTCCTTTCCTTTTTAATTTAGGGTATTTTTTAACTAGAATTTTTTATTTGGTTTCTTTTTGTCCCCTTATTAATTTTCAGTGTTCCTAATTTAATTCTCTTGCCTTCATAGGACCTTGTCACAGTAATAATCCATTGTGGTTTGCATGTCGGACTTGGACCTGACATCGATTTTGGAAAATTGTTCGCATATGATTCCCCTATGATATGGACGTACTGTCACTTTAAGAAGATTTCCTCATAATAATTCCCCTGTTTCTTTGTTTTTATGTATTATGACTGATGCCATTGTTATCTATACTATTGCAGTCTTATCTATGGGATAGCATGGATACTTATTTATTGTCCACATTTTCCATTTCCAGCTATTAGCCTGTCCCGCCCTCTGGTTGCTGTGCGCGCTCCCATCACGCGGTGATTTGTCCCCACTGCCTGCCCGGCGTCCCTTTGGGTGGGGGGGGATGCTGTGGACCCCTGGGCCTGGGGGCCCGCCGCGTCCCCCCTCGCTGGACTGCCAGGGACTTGGTGTGGACTTTCGCCGCGCGTTGTTTGCGCGCCGTCATGGCAACCCGACTGGCTGACTGACGGGCTCTAGCTGGGAGCTGTGTCCCGCCCTCTGATCTCCGTGCCCCGTGCGCGCCGCTCGCCTACCTTGCCCGCCCCTTGGCCGTCCTTGTTGGGTGGGGGTGGCCTTGGAGCACATAGTTGCTGTGCTCCGGGCTCCCTCTCCCATTGGACGGCTGTGGGGCGTGTGATGCTGGGCGCGCGGTGCGCGTGTGCGTCAGCGGGGATCCGATTGGCTGGGACACATTTTCTAGGTCCTGGTCTGCCCAATGAAGTCATGTGACTTCCTATTTAAGGTCCTTGAATGGCAATTGCCGTACACCTTCCCTGATGGGAAGGCTCCTTTCACTGGTGTGGGACGCTCTGGTGATCACCCTTTTGACTATGTGTAAGTTATGGGTTTTTAGGGTCTTTTTCGTATGACTAGTCTTTTATTGGGTGGCCTCTGCCCTGTTTAAATGGACCTATGCCGATTTGGCTATACATTTTCATGTGCCCTATCAGGACAGAGGCGCCATATCTGTTAGCTAGTCATTTTTTGACCTCTCTCCTACGATTAGTCTGATTTTTGGAACCTCTGCCCTGTCTAAAGGACTTATGCCGACTTGGCCATACATATTTACGTATCCTGTCAGGACAGAGGCCCCATACTTATTAGCCAGCTACTTATGACTACTCATGACCCTTTGTCCCTGCTAGTAATTATCCCTTACTTGGGGTGTTTATCACCTTTGCTCCCCCACTTATATGTGGTAATTCACCTTGTCCTCTATTAGCACCATATATGTATATCTTCTATAATGATTGAAACCAATTTTTAAAAAAAGAAATTTATGTAATAAAGCTTTTTGATATTTTATACGAACAGCCTTTGTAAGCTCCAGTTCTTTCTTCCTTGTTCATGTGCCTTATGGAGTGGCGTTGATTCTGATGCGAGATGTGCCTTGGTTCAATGTTTTTGTGTCTTAGGCACTGGAGTCTATGTCCAGATTTCTTGCTACTGCACATGTGCGAGCACTGGAGACTATGTCCAGATTTCTTGCTACTGCACATGTGCAAGCGCTGGAGACTAAGTCCTATCTTGGAGCCATTGCACATGTGCGGGTGACATCATCGCTGACACGAGGTCACATGTCTCTGACACCTTCTATGCCGATTGGCTGCTGGTCATGTGCTTGTGACACGTGGTCACATGTCTCTGACACCTTCTACGCTGATTGGTCGCTGGTCATGTGCTTGTGACGCTTTGCTCAGTGATAGGCCAGCGTGACGTCATTTCTGTCATTCTGGCAGCGGATTGGCTCTGGTGTCTTCCATCTTGGATGAGGCACAGAGTCTATATAAGACCCTGACGCACACCGCATGGCGCTCAGTCCTCTTGGTTCATGCATGAGAGTAGACGCTCTGTGCACGTTCCTCTAGGCATCTCTCTGTCTATGCTAGGTGAGCGCTACCGGCAGGGTAGCGTTCTTATACCTTACAGCTTCGGCTGCAGTCCGTATCCTTACTTCTTAGGGGAGTGGACATAGGCAGGTGGCTGAGGCACATGGTCTGGCTGGGCCTTGTGATTCTACTCGTAGGTGGAGGTTGCCGCTAGGGTAAGGTTCCTTATACTGCGTCTGGCAGTTGTTCGTATCCTCGCACACTAGGGGAGCGAACAGAGGTAGGAGCTTTGTGCGGCTTATGCTGCTGTCCGTCTCTTTTGCACCACTAGAATAGCGGACCTAGGCAGGTGCCATATCTAGTGGTTCGTGTCCTCGCACACTAGTGGAGCGAACGCAGGTAGGAGCTTTGTGCAGCTTATGCTGCTGTCCGTCTCCTGGCACCACTAGAGGAACGGACCTAGGTAGGTGCCATTTCACACTCACTGCCTTTGTCTCTGTGATTATTAACAGAGACCATTCCACACACCCTCCAAGTAAGAGAGGAATTGCCTTATTTACTAATTATATTCCTCTGTGAGTTTAACAGAGGTATTGCACTCTGCCATAGTCTGCAGCAGAGTCTTTGCACGGTGGACTCTGACTGTCTGTTACTCCTTTAGGTTTTATTATCAGACAGCCCTCCGTAACAGCGCCCCTACTCCATATCAACTGCCCCTAACATCACCCTACGCATCCTTGCCAGAAATAAAGTGCAACTTTTTAATAAAGTGTACAGTGCAAAAAGGTGCTATAGTGAAAACTGGCAGGAGCAGAGTAAATAAATTACGTTAAATTGAAATTTAGGGGTACTTATCACTCTCCCAATAGTGTCTGCATCCAAGCGTTGCCTCAACGCATTTCCCCACTATCGGTTCTTCAGGAGGCTAGATAAGGAAACCAGGAATTCTCCCAGCTATAATATGATCCCAAATTTGATGTTGCAGTTCTGACCATGGATGTGTGTTACTATGTCCTGGCCAAATGGCCTATAGATATAAATCCTGCAGTATGATAGCTGGCTGCTGATGTATAAAGATAGTGTGTCATTGACATTTGCATTGACCCAAATTTCTAGGAAATTTTAGTCAGTAGTGCCTGCTGTAAATTTGATGGTGAACATCAAAATATAAATGCATGGCACTGAAAAATGCCAAATATTTCTTGGCACTTTTCAGTGCCTGCTCAAAATTATGCAGTGAATCAAATTTCTAGGTATTGCTACTTATTGCTGCCTTTTCCAAATTATGCACCAAACTACATTTCTGTATATTCTTAGCGGTACTTTGCACGCCGCGGCATCGCTACTGCGATATCATCGGTGTTACGGGGAGACTGGCAGATTAGGACCAGGGGGTATATATCCTAATCGCCAGTCGGGGCCCACCATGCTCCAGATGACAATGGAGTTGCTGGCACCTGAGGGTTAGGCGGAGACTATAGAGCTGGATGGCTCTGAGATAACCCAGGAACTCTGGGAACCGGTCATGTGTGTTGGGACACGTCAGACCGGACGACAACCCGATTAGCGTTTTGGTGCACCTAGCGCTACACCAACCACGTTTGCAGGAAACACGTCAGGCCGGGTGGTAACCAGGTAGCGTTGACCGGAAGACCGCCACGAAAGCGCCCTGTCGGCCACGTGTGTAGGACACGTCAGGCCGAGCGGTCCTCCGATTAGCGTTTCTGGCCACCTCTCGACTGGCCACGTGTGTGTAGGACACGTCAGGCCAGATGGGTACACCAGTAGCGTTGACCGGGAAGCCGAGGAAAATAAGGAACACCCTGTTAACTTCACAGGGGTCCTGGAGTACGCTGTCCGTGCGCGTAGGGGGCACAACCGGACAGGTGGCGCAGCAGGTGCGTTGTCCGTGTGCGTAGGGGGCACAATCGGACAGGTGGCACAGCAAGTGCGTTGTCCGTGTGCGTAGGGGGCACAATCAGACAGGTGGAGCAGCAGGTGCGTTGTCCGTGTGCGTAGGGGGCACAATCGGACAGGAAGCACAGCAGCCGCAGCCCAGTTAACGCCACTGGGCTGCTATAGCAAGACTGGAACGGCAGGAGGGAAGCACGGCGCCTGACCCTGATGTGCCGAGCCACGAATCTTGGCGTGACAGGCACCGTTCGCCTAACCCTACCTACCGCTTCCCAACATAGGCTTATGCCGCAATGAGGCTCTAACATGGAGGTGTGCTCTGACTGAGCAAAAGTGAAGACTGCGCACCTCCATGTTGTCTCCAGCCCCTTTTATAACCTGGGTCCGCCCCAAACCCAGGGTGGAACCACCAAGGTCCAATAGCAGAGTGCCATGTCATCAGTAACGTCACATGCGACCTATCCGGAACCGCCACGTCATTGATGACCTCATGGCAGCCACGCCCCAAACACTTCACCAGTCATCGTCTGGCGACCAATGCTGAGGTGCCAGATCATAGGGGCGGGCCTCTGCGAGCCAGTCCGGAGTTGCCACGTCATCAGGACACCTGACACCCTCTGCCCTATCAGGGCCTGCCACCTCACGGACATGCTCAGTGAGGTCCTTACCGGACCTAGCCTCTGATGCACTAAGTGCCTGAGCATGCTCAGTAGCCTGAGCCACAGGCTTAAAAAGCAGACTATCAGTTTGAGCATGCTCAGTAGGCACATCCCAGAACTTAGACACAGCACGAAGTCCAAGTACCTGTGCAAAGAGGCTGTTAGGGTTAATTGTGGGAGCATGCTCAGTAGCCTGAACTGAGGACTTGGTCTCAGACATAACACAAACAGGCTGAGCATGCTCACTAGGCAAAACACCGGGCTTAGACTCTGGCTGGGGTAAATCGGCGCACGCATGCGCACTAGCCGCCTCTCCACACTTAGATGTGGTGGAAGGAACAGCCAACTGGACGACCCGAGGCACGGCCAAGAACGGCAGCCGGCGCCTGGGCGCAACAGGAACCGCAGCAGGCTGCTTGCAGCTATGGCGGCGCCGGTTCGTAACAGTCGGGGTCAAATCGAAAGTGACGCACATCCGGCGCGGTAACGACGTCGCAACGTGTGAAGCCTGGATGCGCTGATAAACGATCGCAAAAGCATTTAAAATCGGTGATCTGTGTAGCATCGGTCATTTTCATAATGTCGCACCAATAGGAGATATGATGTTGTTCCTTGTTCCTGCGGCAGGATACATCGCTGTGTGTGAAGACGCAGGAGCGAGGAACATCTCCCTACCTGCCTCCACCGGCAATGCGGAAGGAAAGAGGTGGGCGGGATGTTTACGTCCCGCTCATCTCCGCCACTCCGTTTCTTTTGGCCGTCTGCCGTGTGACGTCACTGTGATGCCGCACAACACCCCCTTAGGAAGGAGGCGGGTCGCCGGCCAGAGCAACGTCGCAGGGCAGGTAAGTGCGTGTGAAGCTGCCGTAGCGATAATGTTATCTACGGCAGCTATCACAAGATGTCGCATGTGCGACGGGGCGTGTACTATCGCGCTCGGCATCGCTAGCCGATGCTAGCGATGTCGCAACGTGCAAAGTACCCCTTCGTTAGTAGTGCCTGCTGTAAATTTTCTAGTGAACTGGCTAAATATGTCTTGGCACTTTTTAATGGCTGATACAAATTATGCATTGACACACATTTCTAGGTATTGTAAATTAGTAGTGCCTGTTGTAAATTTGCTTGTGAACTAGCTAAATACGGCTTGGAACTTTTTATTACTTTAATTGGTTCTGCTTGATGCAACTTACGCATTGACTCACATGTCTAGGTGTTTTTACTTAGTAGTGCCTGCTCTAAATTTGCTAGTGAACTAGGTAAATACATCTTGGCACTTTTGAATAGCTGATACAAATTATGCATTGACACACATTTCTAGGTATTGTAAATTAGTAGTGCCTGCTGTAAATTTGCTTGTGAACTAGCTAAATAAGTCTTGGATAGAGATGAGCGAACAGGTCACGGTTCGGCTCGAGCTCGGTTCGCCGACCCCAGGTCTGGTTCGCGTCCGGTTCGGCGAACCGCTCGAACCACACAGGAAACAATGGGAGGCAATCACAAACACATAAAAACACCTAGAAAACACTCTCAAAGGTGTCCAAAAGGTGACAAACAACTCACAACACAACACAAACACATGGAAAAGTGACAAGGACATATACTCATGCGAAAACAAAACAGCGTAACGAGGAAAAAGAGGACAAGACAAAGATATAGGCATGGCATACCCTTCTAAAATCATGTAAAACACCGCAAGGTGACTCCAAGCAGAGTCTCCCTTTTTCCCAAAAATTGGGCCACACAGACACCCACCCCTTCAGTGGCAGCACTTGTGCCCCAGTTGTACACTTCACATGTAGGTTTGCATCAAGCACATTCAAAAATACGCCATCCTTAACCGTCCCCAGGATGACACCGGGGTAGGTAGCAAAGTCTTTACTGAACCATGACTTATTCATCTTGGCTCCTTTTCAAAAACACAGCAAGGGTTACTCCAAGCAGAGTCTCCCTTTTTTCCAAAAATTGGGCCACACAGACACCCTTTCAGTGGCAGCACTTGTGCCCCAGTTGTACACTTCACAGTTAGATTTGCATCAAGCACATTCAAAAGTATGCCATCCTTAACCATCCCCAGGATGACACTGGGGTAGGTAGCAAAGTCTTTCCTGATCCCAGATCTGTTCATCTTCGATCCTTTTCAAAAACACAGCAAGGGTTACTCTAACCGGAGTCTCCCTTTTTTCCAAAAATTGTGCCACACAGACACCCACCCCTTCAGTGGCAGCACTTGTGCCCCAGTTGTACACTTCACAGTTAGATTTTTATCAAGCCCATTCAAAAGTACGCCATCCTTAACCGTACCCAGGATGACCTCGGGGAAGGTATCAAAGTCTTTGCTGAACCATGACTTGTTCATCTTGGCTCCTTTTAAATAACACAGCAAGGGTTACTCCAAGCAGAGTCTCCCTTTTTTCCAAAAATTGGGCCACACAGACACCCCATCAGTGGCAGCACTTGTGCCCTAGTTGCAAACAAGATGTTTTGATTTGTATCATGAACATTCCAAATCCACAAGCATTTACTCTCCCCAGGATGACACAGGGGTAGTAAATTCCTTGTGGATCCATGACTTGTTCATTTTGATGAACGTTAGTCTGTCCACATTGTCACTGGACAGACGCGTGCGCTTATCTGTCAGCACACAGCCAGCAGCACTGAAGACAAGTTCAGAGACAACGCTGGCAGCTGGACACGACAAGATCTCCAAGGCGTAAGTGGAGAGCTCTGGCCAATTTTTCTAGATTTGAAGCCCAAAATGAGCAAGGCTCCATTTGCAAAGTCATGGCATCGATGTTGATTTCGAGATACTCCTGTATCATCCGCTCCAGCCGTTGACTATGTGTCAGACTTGTTGTCTCTGGTGGCTTTGCAAAGGATGGTCTAAAAAAAATATGAAAAGATTCAATAAAATTGCTGTTACCAGCTCCAGATATGGTGCTGCTGGTAAGGGTAGACTGTTGAAGATGACGAGACCGTCCCATGTTTGTCAAGTTAAAACTGGGAGATTAACTCCGTGCACCACGGTTGTTTGGTGGAAAAGCCGAGTTAAGATCGAGTAACAGCTTTTGCTGATACTCCTGCATACGTGCGTCCCTTTCTATGGCTGGAATTATGTCACAAAATTTGGACGTGTACCGGGGATCTAATAGTGTGGCAAGCCAGTACTCATCATCACTTCTAATTTTGACAATACGAGGGTCATGTTGGAGGTATTGCAGCAAGAAGGCGCTCATGTATCTGGCGCAGCCATGTGGACCAAGTCCACGCTGTGTTTGTGGCATAGAGGTGCTAACCGTTCTTTCTTCCTCTGACAGCTTCCCCCAACCTCTTTCAACTGAAATTTGACTAAGGTCTCCCTCATCCGCTGAGTCTTCCATGTCCATGGATAGTTCGTCCTCTATTTCTTCATGTTCTCCTGCACCTTCCTCAACATTTCGCCTGCTACCATGCGTCCTTGTTTATTCCTGTCCCCCATGGTCCCATGCCTGCCGCCTTGGTGATGATGAACGTCTGGACCTTGGTGATGTTGTTGTCCCTTGCGCATATGAATCCTCCTGTAGTTCCTCCCCTTCCTGTTTTCCCACCCCCTGACTCCGAATAGTGTTTAGCGTGTGCTCCAGCATGAAAATGACTGGAATTGTCATGCTGATAATGGCATTGTCAGCGTTAAACATATTCGTCGCCATGTCGAAACTGTGCAGAAGGGTGCATAGGTCCTTGATCTGAGACCCCTCCATCAGGGTGATCTGCCCCACCTCTGCATCTCGTTGGCCCAGGCTATACGTCATGACGTATTGCACCAGGGCTCAGCGGTGCTGCCACAGTCACTGTAACATGTGGAGAGTCGAATTCCAGTGTGTCGGCACATCGCATTTCAGGTGACTTCTGTAGTCATGCAAGTCGCTCAGCTGCGGCGGTTGAGCGGCGGAAGTGAGCAGACAGTTTTCGTGCCCTGTTCAGAAGGCCATCTAGGCCAGGATAGTGTGTTAAAAATTGCTGGACAACAAGGTTCAACACATGAGCCATACAAGGCACGTGTGTCACCTTGCTCAGGCAAAGGGCCGAACCCAGGTTTGCAGCATTGTTGCAAATGGCCTTACCAGGCTGCAGGTTGAGTGGAGACAACCATTTACCAAACTCAGTCTCCAGAGCTGCCCACAACTCCGCCGCTGTGTGACTCTTAGTTCTAAGACATTTCAAGACAAAGACCGCCTGATGCCGTTGCGCTCTGCTGCCAGCATACTAATGAGGGGTGCGTGATTCCTTCTGCGCAGTTCCAATGCTGGTGGCCTGACCAGGCAGGCTTGAGGTGGAGGTGGAGGACCCAGACGAGGTTGAGGAGGCAGAAGCAGTGGAGGAACTTGGACAGACAGAGGATTGACGCCTAAGTCGTGGGGATGGCAAGACTTGTGCAGCAGACCCTTCACCATCTATCACCATAGTTACCCAGTGCCCAGTTAGCGACATGTAACGTCCCTGTCCATGCTTACTGGTCCAAATATCAGTGGTGAAATGCACCCGTTCACACACAAAGTTTCTCAAGGAAGCGGTGATGTTGTGTGCGACATGCTGGTGTAGCGTAGGCACACCTTTCTTAGAGAAGTAGTGGCTACTGGGCATCTGGTACTGGGGCACAGCGACAGACAAAAGGTCTCCAAAATCCTGTGTGTCCACCAGATGGAAAGGCAGCATTTCGGTAGCCAAGAGCTTACAGAGGGATAAAGTCAACCTCTTAGCTTTGTCATTGGTCACAGTAAATGGCCTTTTATTTGTCCACATCTGAGGGACAGAGATCTGGCTGCTGTGTGTAGACGGTGTTGAGTAGCATGTCCCTGGAAAAATGCAGGTTTGTGAGGAAAGTGCAGGTGTAGACATGATGTTGCCTTCATCCAACGTTGGTGCTATCGATGTCTGAGAGAGCTGTACACACGCACTTGTTTCCCCTTCCAAACCAACTGACGACCTACCAAGCAAACTGCCTGTTGCGGTTACAGTGGTGGAAGTTATGCGTGGAAAAGCAGTTGTGACAGCTGTCCCCACCGTCCTAGAAGATGAAGAGCGCGCGGATGCACTGGAAGGGGCAGGTGGTGGATGGTTTGCTCAGCTAGACCGCATTGCAGCATGGTGAGCTTCCCACTGGGACATATGATATTTATTCATGTGACGATTCATGGAAGAAGTTGTCAAACTGCTGAGGTTTTGGCCTCTACTAACAGATTCCCGACAAATTTTACATATCACATGATTTGGGCGATCCTTTGCAAGGTCAAAAAAGGACCAGGGTAGGCAAGGCTTAGAGGGCATGTGACCTGCTGAGCCCCCCCGACTAGTGCTAAGAGGCAGAGTGGTGGCTGAGGATGCAGTTGTAGACGTGCCACCAGTACTCCTCCTTTGTCCAGGAAGGCGCAAGGTAACTTTGTCGTCAGTAGCATCCTCCTCCACCGCCTCTGTTGACCTCCTCGAGTGCCTGACTGTGGGTTGACAGTAGGTGGGATCTAGAACTTCCTCATCAAGCGTTGTGTTTGCACTACTCTGCCCCTCAGACCGAGCCTCTTCTTGCCCTGAACGAATATTTAAGTTGTCATCCCAATCTAGTATCTGCGTCTCATCGTCATCAGTATGTTCCTCATTGTCTATTACAACAGGTCTTTCAGTTTGTGAATTAGGGTCAACATTATGCTCAGAAACTTGGTCATCACGGCCTGAATCTGAGTCACAAAGGTTCTGGGCATCACTGCAGACAATTTCCTGGTCTGTACTCACTGTAGCTTGGGAGCAGACCTCTGATTCCCAGGCTATAGTGTGACTGAAAAGCTCTGCAGACTCAGCAATCTCAGTTCCACCATTCTGTGCAGGGCGGATGGAGACTTGAGAGCTGGGAGAAAGCAAGTGTGATTGGGATAAGAACTCCGAGGACTGGTGTTTTTGTAGTTGAGGTGGAGGAGAGGGCACTTGTTGGACCACTTGAGATCCATTCAAGCATTTTCTTTTTTTGGCCATCATCTACCTTTGTTCCAGTTGTTCGTGTTTGTAAAAAAGGGAGCACATCTGATTGTCTACGGAAAGTAGTAGACATCTTACTTTTGCTTGAAGATGGCCTATCTTCAGCAGATGTTAATGGAGCTTTGCCACCTTCCCCACGGACACAAACTTTTTTTCCTTTTCCAACATGCCTCTTCCCCTTTCCACCAGCATCTGTCATTTTGCCACTCTTTTTTATTGCGACAAGATTGTGCACTTACAATGTGTTAGTTAAAATTGAGAGGTGGTGTAGATTGCAGCGGGGGTCTAGCTTTATTGAAAGCAGAATAAACAACAATAACTATCCCGGACAATGCAACTATGGCCCTTAAACTGGCAGCACAGTTTGCTAGTATAACAGCTTAGTAAAAATGAGTTTGAGTGTTCAATGCAGAGGTGCTGCAAATATCTTTGCACCAGTGGGACACTAATGAAGTCCAACAGCCACTTTCAGGATGCCACCAAGTTTCCTCAGTGTTTGCTAGTATAATGGCTTAGTAACAATGAGTTTGAGTGTGCAATGCAGAGGTGCTGCAAATATCTTTCCACCAGTGGGACACTAATGGAAGTCCAACAGCCACTTTTAGGATGCCACTAAGTTTCCTCAGTGTTTGCTAGTATAATGGTTTAAAAACAATGAGCTTGAGTGTGCAATACAGAGGTGCTGCACATATCTTTGCACCAGTGGGACACTAATGAAGTCCAACAGCCACTTTTAGGATGCCACTAAGTTTTCTCAGTGTTTACTAGTAAAAATGAGCTTGAGTGTGCAAAGGGCAGGAGGGTACAGTGGCCGGGTTGTGGGTCAGTGTAGAGGAAAGGAAGCCTCACTTTCTATCCCTCCTAATGGTGAAATGCAGCGAGGAAGTCCCTGAGCTTAGCTACACAGACACTGTTATCTTCTGTAGCTGTTAAAATCTGTTTCCACGGACCTGACTGTCACCTGTGGCTCTGAGCCTGCTGTAATTAGCCCTTACAAGGGCTGAAAGAAACTTCTATCCCTATTCTGTATAGCGCTGTGTGTAGAGCGTACGCAGCAGTATCGGAGACAGGAGCTGCGCCAGTGGTGACTGACACCCAGACGCAGAAGCCAGATAATGGCGTCCTGATGGGCAGATACCCGTTTTTATAATGTAGGGACATGTGACATGGACATCCTATCACACATGCCGTTGATTCTCTGGCTAAAAGTCCACTTAGCTGTGTGTGTGTCTGGGATTGGCTGACACGCTGGCCTGCCCCACTACATGCGCACTTAGGGAAGGAAGACAAGGAAAAAAAAATGGCGATCGCCATTATCCCAGCAGCAGTGATCTGAATGCGCAGTCCCCGCACACTATACGCTGAAATTTCATAACAGTGTGAGTCACAGAGTGACTTACACTATTACAGCAAAAAGCCAGCTAGTAATTAGCTTGGCTTTTTGCTGCTAGAACCGTTCTCGAACGTAACTAGAACTATCGAGCTTTTAGCAAAAAGCTCGAGTTCTCGTTCGATCTAGAACAGCCCCCAAAATCACTCGAACCGCGAACTGGAGAACCATGAACCACGAACCACGCTCAACTCTAGTCTTGGAACTTTTTATTGCCTGATACAATTTACACATTGACCCATATATCTAGGTATTGTTAGTTAGTAGTCCCTGCTTTGTCCTCTGATGTCAGGTTCAGGAAGAGGAGGAGTGGGACAACATAGAATACAACAATTAAGTTGTAGATTCCACTTGGTGTGAAACCAGAGACACACAGCTAGGTAGCTCAGCAGATAAGGTGAAGGAGGAAGACGAGAATATTCAGTTGGCAATTGCAGCACAAACATTTTTCCTGTTGCCTGATCTTAATCTTGGGAAATGTAGAGACACCAAGTAAGGTGTCCCTATAATCTTTTGTCAATAGTGCGAGGGTTCTGGGAGCTAGAAAGGCCTATGCCTGTCTTTCATCTTGCTGTCTCTGGTGAAGGTAGAAATGATGTTTCAGGTTTTGTTACAGAGCTGGTCCCATACAGCCATGTTGTGGTATTGGACCTTGTAGTCTGTGCCAGTACTGCTGCGTGACCTTAATTTTTGGAAATATGAAGACTCCAAGTAGGGTCTACAAACGGTATCTTCTCTGCACAGGCAGGGGTGTGGGAGCAACAAGCCTAATCCTGTCAGTCATGCACCTCTCGATTTTTAAAATTGAAATGCCAGGCCACATCCTGTGTGCTCCATGAATCATACCTCCTTGCTGTGCAAAAATACTGTTTGGAAATGGGGGGTGCCACTGTCCTGCTACCCTGCTATCTGCCTGAAAGGTTTATAAATTTTAAGATTTCAAGATGGTTCTCTAAGTTGTGACTTATCTGTAGTACCAAGGTGCTGTCAGCAAGAAGCCTATGCTTGTCTGTCATCTTGCTGTCTTGTTACAGGGCTGGTCCCACACAGCCATGTTGTGGCATTGAAATATTTGTAGTCTGTGCCAGTTCTTGCCATTTTTACTGTTGCCTCACCTTAATTTTGTAAAATGTGAAGAATTCAATTAGGGTCTCCATTAGAGATGAGCGAACCGGTCCCGGTTCGGCTCGAGGTCGGTTCGCCGAACGGAGGTCCCGTTCGAGTTCGGCTCGTCGAACGTTCGACGAACCGAACTCGAACTGCATAGGAAACAATGGCAGGCAATCACAAACACAGAAAAACACCTAGAAAACACCCTCAAAGGGGTCCAAAAGGTGACAAACAACTCAAACACATGCGAAAGTGACAAGGACATATACTCATGCGAAAACAAAAGAGCTGGACAAGGAAAAAGAGGAGGACACACAGATATATGAGTATATGCAAGGAAACATCGATTACATTATTGTGCAACTTGAGCCCTGCTCATTTTAGGCTTCCAATCTGGATAAATTGCCTGAGCTCGCCACGTACGCCTTGGGGATCTTGTCGTGTCCTGCAGCCAGCGTTCTCTCGGAACCTGTCTTCAGTGCTGCTGGGGGTCTGCTGGCAGATAAGCACACGTGTCTGTCCACTGACAATGTGGACATGGCTCTCAGAGGACTTTTCTTCCCCTGGCTCAGCTAGGGGAGGCGAAAGGCACGCGTATTTTTTAGAGTGCTTCATGCAAAGCATCTTTTTCTTTTTCAAAAGGGGGCTCAACCGATGCCAGTCAAGTGGGGTGTGTGTGGCCCAGTTAGTGGAAACGAGGGAGACTGTGGTTGGAGTCCCCTCGCTGTGTTTCTAAAAGAACCAAGATGAACAAGTCATGGCTCTCAGAGGACTTTTCTTCCCCTGGGTCAGCCAGGGGACGGGAAAGGCACGCGTATTTTTGAGAGTGCTTCATGCAAAGCATCTTTTTCTTTTTCAAAAGGGGGCTCAACCGATGCCATTCAAGTGGGGTGTGTGTGGCCCAGTTAGTGGAAACGAGGAAACTGTGGTTGGAGTCCCCTCGCTGTGTTTCTAAAAGAACCAAGATGAACAAGTCATGGCTCTCAGAGGACTTTTCTTCTCCTGGGTCAGCCAGGGGACGGGAAAGGCACGCGTATTTTTGAGAGTGCTTCATGCAAAGCATCTTTTTCTTTTTCAAAAGGGGGCTCAACCGATGCCAGTCAAGTGGGGTGTGTGTGGCCCAGTTAGTGGAAACGAGGGAGACTGTGGTTGGAGTCCCCTCGCTGTGTTTCTAAAAGAACCAAGATGAACCAGTCATGGCTCTCAGAGGACTTTTCTTCCCCTGGGTCAGCCAGGGGACGGGAAAGGCACGCGTATTTTTGAGAGTGCTTCATGCAAAGCATCTTTTTCTTTTTCAAAAGGGGGCTCAACCGATGCCAGTCAAGTGGGGTGTGTGTGGCCCAGTTAGTGGAAACGAGGGAGACTGTGGTTGGAGTCCCCTTACTGTGTTTTACATGCTTTTAGAAGGGCATGACATGGCTTAGAGGTTGACTTTCAGCATCTGGAAACTGTTGGCTACCAAAATGCTGCCTTTCCAACCTTTTTAACCGAGGATTTTCGAGACCTTATGCCCATCGCAGTGCCCCAAGAGCCGATGCCCAGGTGCCACTCCTTCTCCAACAAAGGCGTGCACGCGCTACACCAGCATGTCGCACTAAACATCACTGATTCCTTGAGAAACTGTATGACAGGGTGCATTTCACCACAGATAATTGGCCCAGTAAGCATGGACAGGGGCGTTACATGTCGCTGACTGGGCAATGGGTTACTGTGGGGAGAGATGGAGAAGGGTCTGCTGTACAAGTCTTGCCGTCCCCACGAGTTGTTTCAATCCTTCTTCTGTATGTAGAAGTTAATACACTGCTTCTGCCTCTTCAACCTCGTGTGGGTCCTCCACCTTGGCGCAAACCCTGTGTGGTCAGGCCACCCTTCCTTGTAACTGCGCACAAGGACTACCACACACCTCCTTACTATGCTGGCAGCAGAGCTCAATGCCATCAGGTGGTCAAAGGTTTACTTTGAAATGTATGGGAAATGTGAGTCACACCGCTGAGAAGTTGTGGACGGTTAGCTCTGGAGACCGAGTTTCATCAATGGTTGTCTCCACTCAACCAGCAGCCAGGGAAGGCCGGGTGCGACAATGATGCAAACATGGGTGCGGCCCTTTGCTGTGACAATGTGACACACGTGCCTTGTGTGGTTCATGTGTTGAACCTGGTTGTCCAGCAATTTTTAAAGCACTATCCTGGCCCACATGGCCTTCTGCAGAGAGCACGGTGTAATGCCTTCCTTGATCCACACACTCAGATGGGCTGTAAATGATAGGCTAGAGGGAAGCCACTCACCAAGCAGGACCCCTAGAACCCTGAAACCCTTTAACCCCTATACAGGGATTAGGAAGTACACAGGGCCCAAGGTGATCAATACCTGTGGAAGGCTGCAGTTCCAGAGAATAGTAGTCAGGCAGGGTCAAAACATTAATTGAGGAACAGGAACAGAATGGGACGGCCAGGACTTAATCAGAAAACAAGCAGAGGTGAAATGCGGATCGGCCAACAAGGTACATAAACAGCAAGCAGGAAAAGTAGTCAGGTAACAAGCACACAAAATCATAAAACTGAACTGGGGGTAAAAGCAGAGCTATGTCTGGCAGTGGTCTGCAGACAGGATGGGCATAAAAAAGGGTGTGGTGTCTTCCCATTGGTTGTAGCTGAATGATGGTATTTCATCTGTGAGATACCCACCAGCTACATTCAGCCAGAGATTCTGCATCTGTCAAGGTAATGCAGCCCAGTGGGTGAGCATAACCTGCGTCCACCTGCACCGCTGGCATCGACTCCTCTCCCATCATCAGCACTATGCATGAAAGGAACACGTTGTCACCTGGCGACCGGAGTACAAATTGACGGAGCGTACTCCGTTGGTGACTTAACAGCCGTGTGCGGCAATGATGCAAACCTGGCTGCGGGCCATCGTCAGGGCAATGTGACACACGTGCCTTGTATGGCTCACGTGTTGAACCTAATTCTCCAGCAATTTTTAAAACACCATCACGGCCTACATGGCCTTGTGCAGCGGGCACGCTCGCTATGTGCTCACTTCCATCGTGCGCACACAGCAGCTCAACAACTTTCGTCGCTACAGAAGTCTTTAGGTCTGGTGGTTAAACACCTGAAATGCGATGTGCCCACACGCAGGAATTTGAATCTGCACATGTTGCAGCGTTTGTGGCAGCACCGCCGAACCCTGCTGCAATACGTTATGACATATAGCCTGGGATAACTTGATCCAGAGGTGGTGCAGATCACGCTGCTGGAGTGGTGTCAGATCAAGGACCTATGCACCCTGCTACACAGTTTACAAATGTCGACGAAGATGTTTAGCACTGGCAATGTCATTCTCAGCGTGACAATTCTGGTCATCTACATGATGGAGCACACTGTAATTATTATTCGGAGTCAGGTGTTGGGACAAGAGGAAGGGGAGGAAGTACAGGAGGAGTCATATGCGGAAGGGATAACAAGATCTACGAGGTCCAGATGGTCAGCGGCACCTATGCGGCAGTCATGGTGAGGGAGAGGGATTAACAAGGGCGCATAGTATCAGCAAAAAGTGTTGAGGAAGGTGCAGGAGCCCATGAAGAAATGGAGGACGAACTGGCGATGGGCATGGAAGACTCAGCAGATGAGTGAGAGCTTACTCACATTTCGGTTGTGCGAGGTTGTGGGGAGAGGGCAGAGGAAGGAGGCACGATTCT
Organism: Anomaloglossus baeobatrachus; assembly: GCF_048569485.1. Lineage (NCBI taxonomy): Eukaryota > Metazoa > Chordata > Amphibia > Anura > Aromobatidae > Anomaloglossus > Anomaloglossus baeobatrachus. The sequence continues at coordinate 615,062,963 of NC_134354.1, read as the reverse complement.
CATCTCTCTGCCACCAACACACCAAGGACTTGGTCCTCCTGGATGCACAAGACACATGAGCGCCTTCTTGCTGCACTACCTACACATTACCCTCGGATTGTACGAATTCAAAGTAATCCTGAATACTGAGTTGCCACACTGTTAGATCCCCGGTACAAGACAAAATTTGGCGAAATAATTCCTGCCATAGAAATGGACGCACGTATACAGGAGTATCTGCAGAATGTGGTACGCAATCTTAGATCTGCTTTTCCACTAAACACCAGTGCTGCACAGAGTGAATCTCAACGCTTTGTCATGGATAGGAGGAAATGGTCTTTTACTTGTCCACATCTGAGGGACCGAGGGCTGGCTGCTGTGCTGAGATGGCGTTGAGTACGGTGTCCCTGCAGAGTTGCACTTTTGGTCATATACCAAAATGAGTTGAAAAAGGACAGATGCTGGTGGAAAGGGGAACAGGTGTGTTGGAAAGGGGAAAAAAGTTTTGGTCCGTGGATTTAATGGTTAAGCAACAGTAACATTTGTTGAAGAAACACCATCTGTTAAAGTGGGACTGGCAGATTTGGATAAAGTGGTATATACTATGTTACCGCTATATAACGAAAATTAATAAGAAAAGAAAGAGAAAGGTATATATCCCCATCAGCAGTCAGTGTCCACCGTGCTCCCAGTTGGAAAAGGAGAGGTTGGCAACTGGAAGGTTTGGTGGAGGATACAGAGCTGTGTGGCTATGAAACTAATAGTAGCCTGAACCGAGTTAGACGCCATTCGGATCTGGAGACTGGGAGCCCTGTTAGCGTCACAGGGTCCACATGCCCACCCAGCCCAGGAACTCCCTGTTAACAACACAGGGGCCATTGAGTACGCTGACCGTGTGCGTAGGGGCACACCTGTGGACAGCAGGCGCATCAGTAGCAGCAGGCCTGTTAATGCCACTGGGCTGCACAAGCAGGACTGGTAGGACAGGAGCTGGTCTTAACCGTTCTGCGTTACCAACTGTGGTGGTGGCCTGCATCGACACCCTATCCCTGCCTACCTCTGGCCTAAAGCCGCAATGGGTTCAACACATGGAGGTGTGCTCTTTCGGAGAATAATAGAAGAATGCGCACCTCCTTGTTGGCTCCAGCCCCTTTTATAACCTGGGTCCGCCCCAAATTAGGGTGAACCACAATGCACCTCCTGGAGACAAAAGTAGAGTGACACGTCATGAGTGGCATAACTAGCGTCCTATTTGGAACCGCAACTTCAATGATGACCTCATGGCTGCCATGACCCAAACACCTCACCAGTCATCGTCTGACCATCAATAATGCGGTGACAAGTCATAGGGGTGGGCCTCTGCAAGCCATTTGGGAGGACACCTGATGCCCTGTGGTCTATATGGGACCCCCACATCAGGGGCAGGGCCAAAGAGTTCATTACCGGACCTAGTCTCTGATGCAGTAGGTGCCTGAGCATGCTCAGTAGCATGAAATACAGTCTCTGAAAAAAGACTATCAGCTTTAGCATGGTGTCTAGGCACAAAACAGGACTTAGACCCAGCACGGAATGCAAGTACCTGTGCAAAGAGGCTTTTCACACTTAGTGTGGGAGCATGCGCTGTATCCCGAAATGAAGACTTAGCGTCAGGAATGGCACAGTCAGGCTGAGCATACTCACTAGGGCGAAACACTGTAATTAGGCTGCAGCTGGGGTAAATCGGCACACGCATGCGCACTAGCTGCCTCTCCACACTTAGACGTGGAGGAGAAATTGCTCTTGGAGATGCTGTCTATGAACAGAAGGAAAAGCTAAAGGAAGCCTGACTTTCTATCCCTCCGAATTATCAAATGCAGCAATGAATTCCCTGAGTTTGCTATAACATTAGCGTAGCAAAATGTGCATGAGGGTGTCATGTAGAGGTGCTATAAATAGCTTGGCACCAGTGGGGCACTAATGGAATACAACAGCCAGTTCTATGATGCCACTAAATTGCAGTATTTTTTGCTATCATTATAGCTTATTAAAAACAGAGCAGGAGGGTGTCATGCAGAGGTGATAGAAATAGCTTGGCACCAGTGGGGCACTAATGGAATACAACAGCCAGTTCTATGATGCCACTAAATGGCAGTATTTTTTGCTACCATTATAGCTCATTAAAAACAGAGCAGGAGGGTGTCATGCAGAGGTGCTGCACATAGATTTGCACCAGTGGGGCACTAATGGAGTACAACAGCCACTTCTTGTATGCCACTAGGTACACTGAGTGTTTGCTAGTATAATGGCTTAGTAACAATGAGTTTGAGTGTGCAATGCAGGCAGAGGTGCTGCAAATATCTTTGCAATAGTGTGACTATACAAAAGTACAATAGCCACGTTTAGGATGCCACTAGGTACACTGACTGTTTGCTAGTATAATGGCTTAGTTAAAAAGAGTTTGAGTGTGCAATGCAGGCAGACGTGCTGCAAATATCTTTGCACTAGTTTGACTAGACAAAAGTCCAATAGACACGTTTAGGATGCCACTAGGTACACTGACGGTTTGCTAGTATAATGGCTTAGTTAAAAAGAGTTGGAGTGTGCAATGCAGGCAGACATGCTGCAAATATCTTTCCACTAGTTTGACTACACAAAAGTACAATAGCCACGTTTAGGATGCCACTAGGTACACTGACTGTTTGCTAGTATAATGGCTTAGTTAAAAAAAGTTTGAGTGTGCAATGCAGGCAGACGTGCTGCAAATATCATTACACTAGTTTGACTACACAAAAGTACAATAGCCACGTTTAGGATGCCACTAGGTACACTGACTGTTTGCTAGTATAATGGCTTAGTTAAAAAAAAGTTTGAGTGTGCAATGCAGGCAGACGTGCTGCAAATATCTTTGCACTAGTTTGACTAGACAAAAGTCCAATAGCCACGTTTAGGATGCCACTAGGTACACTGACTGTTTGCTAGTATAATGGCTTAGTTAAAAAGAGTTGGAGTGTGCAATGCAGGCAGACATGCTGCAAATATCTTTCCACTAGTTTGACTACACAAAAATACAATAGCCACGTTTAGGATGCCACTAGGTACACTGACTGTTTGCTAGTATAATGGCTTAGTTAAAAAAAGTTTGAGTGTGCAATGCAGGCAGACGTGCTGCAAATATCATTGCACTAGTTTGACTACACAAAAGTACAATAGCCACGTTTAGGATGCCACTAGGTACACTGACTGTTTGCTAGTATAATGGCTTAGTTAAAAAGAGTTTGAGTGTGCAATGCAGGCAGACGTGCTGCAAATATCTTTGCACTAGTTTGACTAGACAAAAGTCCAATAGCCACGTTTAGGATGCCACTAGGTCCACTGACTGTTTGCTAGTATAATGGCTTAGTTAAAAAAAAGTTTGAGTGTGCAATGCAGGCAGACGTGCTGCAAATATCTTTGCACTAGTTTGACTAGACAAAAGTCCAATAGCCACGTTTAGGATGCTACTAGGTACACTGACTGTTTCCTAGTATAATGGCTTAGTTAAAAAGAGTTTGAGTGTGCAATGCAGGCAGACGTGCTGCAAATATCTTTGCACTAGTTTGACTAGACAAAAGTCCAATAGCCACGTTTAGGATGCCACTAGGTACACTGACTGTTTGCTAGTATAATGGCTTAGTTAAAAAAAGTTTGAGTGTGCAATGCAGGCAGACGTGCTGCAAATATCTTTGCACTAGTTTGACTAGACAAAAGTCCAATAGCCACGTTTAGGATGCCACTAGGTACACTGACTGTTTGCTAGTATAATGGCTTAGTTAAAAAGAGTTTGAGTGTGCAATGCAGGCAGACATGCTGCAAATAACTTTCCACTAGTTTGACTACACAAAAGTACAATAGCCACTTTTAGGATGCCACTAGGTACACTGACTGTTTGCTAGTATAATGGCTTAGTTAAAAAGAGTTGGAGTGTGCAATGCAGGCAGACATGCTGCAAATATCTTTCCACTAGTTTGACTACACAAAAGTACAATAGCCACGTTTAGGATGCCACTAGGTACACTGACTGTTTGCTAGTATAATGGCTTAGTTAAAAAAAGTTTGAGTGTGCAATGCAGGCAGACATGCTGCAAATATCTTTCCACTAGTTTGACTACACAAAAGTACAATAGCCACGTTTATGATGCCACTAGGTACACTGACTGTTTGCTAGTATAATGGCTTAGGTAAAAAAAAGTTTGAGTGTGCAATGCAGGCAGACGTGCTGCAAATATCTTTGCACTAGTTTGACTACACAAAAGTACAATAGCCACGTTTAGGATGCCACTAGGTACACTGACTGTTTGCTAGTATAATGGCTTAGTTAAAAAGAGTTTGAGTGTGCAATGCAGGCAGACGTGCTGCAAATATCTTTGCAATAGTGTGACTAGACAAAAGTACAATAGCCACGTTTAGGATGCCACTAGGTACACTGACTGTTTGCTAGTATAATGGCTTAGTTAAAAAGAGTTTGAGTGTGCAATGCAGGCAGACATGCTGCAAATATCTTTGCAATAGTTTGACTACACAAAAGTACAATAGCCACGTTTAGGATGCCACTAGGTACACTGACTGTTTGCTAGTATAATGGCTTAGTTAAAAAAAGTTTGAGTGTGCAATGCAGGCAGACGTGCTGCAAATATCTTTGCACTAGTTTGACCAGACAAAAGTCCAATAGCCACGTTTAGGATGCTACTAGGTACACTGACTGTTTGCTAGTATAATGGCTTAGTTAAAAAGAGTTGGAGTGTGCAATGCAGGCAGACATGCTGCAAATATCTTTCCACTAGTTTGACTACACAAAAGTACAATAGCCACGTTTAGGATGCTACTAGGTACACTGACTGTTTGCTAGTATAATGGCTTAGTTAAAAAGAGTTTGAGTGTGCAATGCAGGCAGACGTGCTGCAAATATCTTTGCACTAGTTTGACTAGACAAAAGTCCAATAGCCACGTTTAGGATGCCACTAGGTACACTGACTGTTTGCTAGTATAATGGCTTAGTTAAAAAAAGTTTGAGTGTGCAATGCAGGCAGACGTGCTGCAAATATCTTTGCACTAGTTTGACTAGACAAAAGTCCAATAGCCACGTTTAGGATGCCACTAGGTACACTGACTGTTTGCTAGTATAATGGCTTAGTTAAAAAGAGTTTGAGTGTGCAATGCAGGCAGACATGCTGCAAATAACTTTCCACTAGTTTGACTACACAAAAGTACAATAGCCACTTTTAGGATGCCACTAGGTACACTGACTGTTTGCTAGTATAATGGCTTAGTTAAAAAGAGTTGGAGTGTGCAATGCAGGCAGACATGCTGCAAATATCTTTCCACTAGTTTGACTACACAAAAGTACAATAGCCACGTTTAGGATGCCACTAGGTACACTGACTGTTTGCTAGTATAATGGCTTAGTTAAAAAAAGTTTGAGTGTACAATGCAGGCAGACATGCTGCAAATATCTTTCCACTAGTTTGACTACACAAAAGTACAATAGCCACGTTTATGATGCCACTAGGTACACTGACTGTTTGCTAGTATAATGGCTTAGGTAAAAAAAGTTTGAGTGTGCAATGCAGGCAGACGTGCTGCAAATATCTTTGCACTAGTTTGACTACACAAAAGTACAATAGCCACGTTTAGGATGCCACTAGGTACACTGACTGTTTGCTAGTATAATGGCTTAGTTAAAAAGAGTTTGAGTGTGCAATGCAGGCAGACGTGCTGCAAATATCTTTGCAATAGTGTGACTAGACAAAAGTACAATAGCCACGTTTAGGATGCCACTAGGTACATTGACTGTTTGCTAGTATAATGGCTTAGTTAAAAAAAGTTTGAGTGTGCAATGCAGGCAGACGTGCTGCAAATATCTTTGCACTAGTTTGACTAGACAAAAGTCCAATAGCCACGTTTAGGATGCCACTAGGTACACTGACTGTTTGCTAGTATAATGGCTTAGTTAAAAAAAGTTTGAGAGTGCAATGCAGGCAGACGTGCTGCAAATATCTTTGCACTAGTTTGACTAGACAAAAGTCCAATAGCCACGTTTAGGATGCCACTAGGTACACTGACTGTTTGCTAGTATAATGGCTTAGTTAAAAAAAGTTTGAGTGTGCAATGCAGGCAGACGTGCTGCAAATATCTTTGCACTAGTTTGACTACACAAAAGTACAATAGCCACGTTTAGGATGCCACTAGGTACACTGACTGTTTGCTAGTATAATGGCTTAGTTAAAAAGAGTTTGAGTGTGCAATGCAGGCAGACGTGCTGCAAATATCTTTGCAATAGTGTGACTAGACAAAAGTACAATAGCCACGTTTAGGATGCCACTAGGTACACTGTCTGTTTGCTAGTATAATGGCTTAGTTAAAAAAAGTTTGAGTGTGCAATGCAGGCAGACGTGCTGCAAATATCTTTGCAATAGTGTGACTAGACAAAAGTACAATAGCCACGTTTAGGATGCCCCTAGGTACACTGACTGTTTGCTAGTATAATGGCTTAGTTAAAAAAAGTTTGAGTGTGCAATGCAGGCAGACGTGCTGCAAATATCTTTGCACTAGTTTGACAAGACAAAAGTCCAATAGCCACGTTTAGGATGCCACTAGGTACACTGACTGTTTGCTAGTATAATGGCTTAGTTAAAAAGAGTTTGAGTGTGCAATGCAGGCAGACGTGCTGCAAATATCTTTGCAATAGTGTGACTAGACAAAAGTACAATAGCCACGTTTAGGATGCCACTAGGTACACTGACTGTTTGCTAGTATAATGGTTTAGTTAAAAAGAGTTTGAGTGTGCAATGCAGGCAGACGTGCTGCAAATATCTTTGCACTAGTTTGACTAGACAAAAGTCCAATAGCCACGTTTAGGATGCCACTAGGTACACTGACTGTTTGCTAGTATAATGGCTTAGTTAAAAAGAGTTGGAGTGTGCAATGCAGGCAGAGGTGCTGCAAATGTCTTTCCACTAGTTTGACTACACAAAAGTACAATAGCCACGTTTAGGATGCCACTAGGTACACTGAGTGTTTGCTAGTATAATGGCTTAGTTAAAAAAAGTTTGAGTGTGCAATGCAGGCAGACGTGCTGCAAATATCTTTGCACTAGTTTGACTACACAAAAGTACAATAGCCACGTTTAGGATGCCTCTATTTACACTGACTGTTTGCTAGTATAATGGCTTAGTTAAAAAGAGTTTGAGTGTGCAATGCAGGCAGACGTGCTGCAAATATCTTTGCACTACTGTGACTACACAAAAGTCCAATAGCCACGTTTAGGATGCCTCTAGGTACACTGACTGTTTGCTAGCATAATGGCTTAGTTAAAAAGAGTAGGAGTGTGCAGAGGACAGGAGGGTACAGTGCCAGGATTGTGGGGCTCTGGGTAAAGGAATGGAAGCCTGCCTTTCTATTCCCTCCTAATGGTGAAATGCAGCGACGAAATCCCTGACCTTGGCTACACAGACGCTGTCGCTGTTTTCAGGACCTGTCACCTATGGCTCTGACCCTGCCGGTTTGAGCCTTTAAAAGGACTGATAGAAAGTGCTCTCCCTAAGCTGTCCAGCGCTGTGTATGGAGCGCATACAGCTGTATCAGCGATAGGACAAAGGACGGAGCTGCGACAGTGATGTCTGACACCAAAGACGCAGAAGAGATAATGGCGTCCTGGAGGAAAATGTCCGGTTTTATAATGCAGGGACATGTGACATGGACATCCTATCACACATGCCGTTGCTTCTCTGGCTAAAAGTCCACTTAGCTGTGTGTGTGTCTGGGATTGGCTGACATGCTGGCCCGCCCCACAAGACGCGCGCGCTTAGGGAAGGAAGACTAGGAAAAAAAAAAAATGGCGATCGCCATTATACAAACAGCAGTGATCTGAAGGCGCTGTTCACGCACACTATACACTGAAATGTCATAATAGTGTGAGTCACAGAGTGACTTACACTATTACAGCGGAAAGCCAGCTAGGAATTAGCTGTTTTTTTGCTGCTAGAACCGTTCTCGAACGTTTCTAGAACTATCGAGCTTTTGCAAAAAGCTCGAGTTCTAGTTCGATCTAGAACAGGCCCCAAAATCACTTGAGCCTAGAACTGGAGAACCTCGAACCACGAACCGCGCTCAACTCTAGTCTCCATATTGTCTTTTTTTGTGTAGTGCCAGGGTTCTGAGAGGAAGAGGCCTACACCAGTCTATCATCTTGCTGTCTCTGTTAAAGGTAGAAATTTTGGTTCAGGGCTTATTATTTGGCCAGTCCAATGGAGCCATGTTGAAGCGTTGGACTATTTGTAGTTTGTGCCAAATGTTGCCACTTTTCCTGTTGCCTGACCTTAATTTTTATAAATGTGGTGACTCCAAGTAGGGTCTCCAAATTGTCTTTTGTCTGTGGTGCCAGGTTTCTGGCAGCAAGAGGCCTACGCCTGTCTGTCATCTTGCTGTCTTTGGTGAAGGTAGAACTGCTGGTTCAGGTCTTTTTACATAAATCTCTAGTCACATAAATCTCTTTCAAACTTCACACCATGATGACTTCTTTCCATGCATGAATGACGGATTTTGTTTGTACAATCATTTTAAAATTTAAATTTCCAAATCTTTTTATAATTTAAAACACAATATTTTAACAGCTGTCAAATAATTTATTATGATGCCCTTCACTACGTGTCATCCAGGGAGTATTGCATTACCTGCTGTAAATTTTTTGGGGAAAAGAGTTTTTTGATCTGTACTGGGAAAACAAATCAGTACATAAGTAATTGGAAAAGAGACCTCAAACCATGGTCTGTTAATGGCAGATACAAATAGAGATGAGCGAACCTTTCAAAGTTTGGTTCGCCGAGCCTCACCGAACAAACCCTACGTTCGCCGAAATGTTCATTGAACCTATACAAACCTCATTGTATTCAATGGGAGGCAAAACCTAAGTCAGAGAACACACCTTTTGGGGGGTCATAAAGCTTCCAAAACAGCAAAAATATGTTTTACAGTGCGGGCAAACTATTTTAGCATAGCTATTTGCTTCCTCGACTATTGACATACGAAATATAGAGGTGGATGAGAGACAGGTGTAGGGCTGGTGAGCTCATACCCCTACCAGCACAGACAAGGCACAACTTGGAGGCCCATCTCGGAGTCCTGATATTTAAAACATTCTAGTGCACTAGAAATATCTGTACAACCAGGTTGAGAATGGGAGCTATGCAATGCACATCTGATGTCACCCAGGTGTAGTGCCGCCACCAGGTTTGTACCATTATCGCGCATGACCTTTTCTAGCTCCAGGTCCAGTGGAGATGGCCATTAATCAAACTTGACCTGGATAGTGGTCCACAGCTCTGCAGCTGTGTGACTGCATTCTGCAATGCATCTTAATTTAAGCACTGCCTGATTGCATTATCCTACACACAGGATGTGGTCTGGCATTTTCATTTTAAAAATCAAGAAATGCATAAGTGAGAGGTGTGGGCCTCTTGCTCCCAGAACTCTGGTAGTACAGACAAATGAGAAATTAAAGAACCTACTTGGAATCTCTACTAGAGATGAGCCACCTACCTAGTGTTCGAGTTCGGTTCGTCGAACGGCGAATGTGTTCGTCGAACGTTCGATGAACACTAGAGATGAGCGAACCGGTCCTGGTTCGGCTCGAGGTCGGTTCGCCGAACGGAGGTCCCGTTCGAGTTCGGCTCGTCGAACGTTCGACGAACCGAACTCGAACTGCATAGGAAACAATGGCAGGCAATCACAAACACAGAAAAACACCTAGAAAACACCCTCAAAGGTGTCCAAAAGGTGACAAACAACTCACAACACAACACAAACACATGGGAAAGTGACAAGGACATATACTCATGCGAAAACAAAAGAGCTGGACAAGGAAAAAGAGGAGGACACCCAGATATAGGCATGGCACGCCCTTCTAAAATCATGTAAAACACCGCAAGGTGACTCCAAGCGTAGTCTCCCTTTTTTCCAAAAATTGTGCCCCACACACACCCACCCCTTCAGTGGCAGCACTTGTGCCCTAGTTGTACACTTCACAGCTAGATTTGCATCAAGCACATTCAAAAATACGCTATTCTTAATCGTCCCCAGGATGACACCGGGGTAGGTAGCAAAGTCTTTCCTGATCCCAGCTCTGTTTATCTTGGTTTCTTTTAAAAACACATCAAGCAAGGGTTACTCCAAGCGGAGTCTCCCTTTTTTCCAAAAATTGGGCCCCACACACACCCACCCCTTCAGTGGCAGCACTTGTGCCATAGTTGTACACTTCACAGCTAGATTTGCATCAAACACATTCCAAAATACGCCTTTCTTATCCGTCCCCAGGATGACACCGGGGTAGGTAGCAAAGTCTTTCCTGATCCCAGCTCTGTTCATCTTGGCTTCTTTTAAAAACACAGCAAGCAAGGGTTACTCCAAGCGGAGTCTCCCTTTTTTCCAAAAATTGGGCCCCACACGCACCCCATCAGTGGCAGCACTTGTGCCCTAGTTGCAAACATGATGTTTTTATTTGCATCAAGCACATTAAAAAATACGGCCTAATTAACTGTCCCCAGGATGACACCAGGGTAGGTAGCAAAGTCTTTCCTGATCCCAGCTCTGTTCATCTTGGCTTCTTTTAAAAACACAGCAAGCAAGGGTTACTCCAAGCGGAGTCTCCCTTTTTTCCAAAAATTGGGCCCCACACGCACCCCATCAGTGGCAGCACTTGTGCCCTAGTTGCAAACATGATGTTTTGATTTGCATCAAGCACATTAAAAAATACGGCCTAATTAACCGTCCCCAGGATGACACCAGGGTAGGTAGCAAAGTCTTTCCTGATCCCAGCTCTGTTCATCTTGGCTTCTTTTAAAAACACAGCAAGCAAGGGTTACTCCAAGCGGAGTCTCCCTTTTTTCCAAAAATTGGGCCCCACACGCACCCCATCAGTGGCAGCACTTGTGCCCTAGTTGCAAACATGATGTTTTGATTTGCATCAAGCACATTAAAAAATACGGCCTAATTAACCGTCCCCAGGATGACACCAGGGTAGGTAGCAAAGTCTTTCCTGATCCCAGCTCTGTTCATCTTGGCTTCTTTTAAAAACACATCAAGCAAGGGTTACTCCAAGCGGAGCCTCCCTTTTTTCCAAAAATTGGGCCCCACACACACCCACACCTTCAGTGGCAGCAGTTGTGCCCCAGTTGTACAATTCACAGCTAGATTTGCATCAAGCACATTCAAAAATACGCCATTCTTATCCGTCCCCAGGATGACACCGGGGTAGGTAGCAAAGTCTTTCCTGATCCCAGCTCTGTTCATCTTGGCTTCTTTTAAAAACACAGCAAGCAAGGGTTACTCAAAGCGGAGTCTCCCTTTTTTCCAAAAATATGGCCCCACACACACCCACCCCTTCAGTGGCAGCAGTTGTGCCCCAGTTGTACAATTCACAGCTAGATTTGCATCAAGCACATTGAAAAATACGCCATTCTTATCCGTCCCCAGGATGACACCGGGGTAGGTAGCAAAGTCTTTCCTGATCCCAGCTCTGTTCATCTTGGCTTCTTTTAAAAACACAGCAAGCAAGAATTACTCCAAGCGGAGTCTCCCTTTTTTCCAAAAATTGGGCCCCACACGCACCCCATCAGTGGCAGCACTTGTGCCCTAGTTGCAAACATGATGTTTTGATTTGCATCAAGCACATTAAAAAATACGGCCTAATTAACCGTCCCCAGGATGACACCAGGGTAGGTAGCAAAGTCTTTCCTGATCCCAGCTCTGTTCATCTTGGCTTCTTTTAAAAACACATCAAGCAAGGGTTACTCCAAGTGGAGCCTCCCTTTTTTCCAAAAATTGGGCCCCACACACACCCACCCCTTCAGTGGCAGCAGTTGTGCCCCAGTTGTACAATTCACAGCTATATTTGCATCAAGCACATTCCAAATCCACAAGCATTTACTCTCCCCAGGATGACACAGGGGTAGTAAATTCCTTCTGGATCCATGACTTGTTCATTTTGATGAACGTCAGTCTGTCCACATTGTCACTGGACAGACGCGTGCGCTTATCTGTCAGCACACACCCAGCAGCACTGAAGACACGTTCAGAGACAACGCTGGCAGCTGGACACGACAAAATCTCCAAGGCGTAACTGGATAGCTCTGGCCATTTTTCTAGATTTGAAGCCTAAAATGAGCAAGGCTCCATTTGCAAAGTCATGGCATCGATGTTCATTTGGAGATACTCCTGTATCATCCTCTCCAGCCGTTGACTATGTGTCAGACTTGTTGTCTCTGGTGGCCTTGCAAAGGAGGGTCTAAAAAAATTGTGAAAAGATTCCATAAAATTGCTGTTACCAGCACCAGATACGGTCCTACTGGTACGTGTAGACTGTTGAAGATGACGAGACCGTCCCATGTTTGTCAAGTTACAACTGGGAGATTCACTCCCTGCACCTGCACGGTTGTTTGGTGGAAAAGCGGATCTAAGATCGAGCAACATCTTCTGCTGATACTCCTGCATACGTGCGTCCCTTTCTATGGCTGGAATTATGTCACAAAATTTGGAATTGTACCGGGGATCTAATAGTGTCGCAAGCCAGTAGTCATCATCACTTCTAATTTTGACAATACGAGGGTCATGTTGGAGGTAGTGCAACAAGAAGGCACTCATGTGTCTTGCGCAGCCATGCGGACCAAGTCCACGCTGTGTTTGTGGCATAGAGGTGCTAACCGTTCTTTCTTCCTCTGACATCTCCCCCCAACCTCTTTCAACTGAAATTTGACCAAGGTCTCCCTCATCTGCTGAGTCTTCCATGTCCATGGAAAGTTCGTCCTCCATTTCTTCATGTCCTCCTGCACCTTCCTCAACATCTCGCCTGCTACCATGCGCCCTTGTTGATCCCTGTCCCCCATGCTCCCATGCCTGGCGCCTTGGTGATGATGAACGTCTGGACCTTGGTGATGTTGTTGTGTCTTGCGCATATGAATCCTCCTGTAGTTCATCCCATTCCTGTTGTCCCACCCCCTGACTCCGAATAGTGTTTAGCGTGTGCTCCAGCATGTAAATGACTGGAATCATCATGCTTATAATGGCATTGTCAGCGCTAAACATATTCGTCGCCATGTCGAAACTGTGCAGAAGGGTGCATAGGTCCTTGATCTGAGACCACTCCATCAGGGTGATCTGCCCCACCTCTGCATCTCGTTGGCCCAGGCTATACGTCATGACGTATTGCACCAGGGCTCGGCGGTGCTGCCACAGTCGCTGTAACATGTGGAGAGTTGAATTCCAGCGTGTCGGCACATCGCATTTCAGGCGATGAACCGGCAGGCCGAAAGACTTCTGGAGCGATGCAAGTCGCTCAGCTGCGGCGCTTGAACGGCGGAAGTGAGCAGACAGTTTTCGCGCCCTGTTCAGAAGGCCATCTTGGCTGGGATAGTGTGTTAAAAATTGCTGCACGACAAGGTTCAACACGTGAGCCATACAAGGTACGTGTGTCACCTTGCCCAGGCGAAGGGCCGCACCCAGGTTTGCAGCATTGTCGCACACGGCCTTACCAGGCTGCAGGTTGAGTGGAGATAACCATTTATTAAACTCGGACCGCAGAGCTGACCACAACTCCTCAGCTGTGTGACTCTTATTCCCAAGACATGTCAAGCTAAAGACCGCCTGATGCCGTTGCGCTCTGCTGCCAGCATAGTAATGAGGGGTGCGTGATTCCTTCTGCGCAGTGAGAACGCTGGTGGCCTGACCAGGCAGGCTTGGGGCGGAGGTGGAGGACCCAGATGAGGTGGAGGATGCAGAAGCAGTGGCGGAACTTGGACAGACAGAGGATTGACACACAAGTCGTGGGGACGGCAAGACTTGTGCAGCAGACCCTTCACCATCTATCACCATAGTTACCCAGTGCCCAGTCAGCGACATGTAACGTCCCTGTCCATGCTTACTGGTCCAAGTATCGGTGGTGAAATGCACCCGTTCACACACAGAGTTTCTCAATGAAGCGGTGATGTTGTGTGCGACATGCTGGTGTAGCGCGGGCACACCTTTCTTAGAGAAGTAGTGGCGACTAGGCATCTGGTACTGGGGCACAGCGACAGACATAAGGTCTCTAAAATCCTGTGTGTCCACCAGGCGGAAAGGCAGCATTTCGGTAGCCAACAGCTTACAGAGGGATAGAGTCAACCTCTTAGCTTTGTCATGGGTCGCAGGAAATGGCCTTTTATTTGACCACATCTGAGGGACAGAGATCTGGCTGCTGTGTGTAGACGGTGTTGAGTAGGGTGTGCCTGGAAAAATGCAGGTTTGTGAGGAAAGTGCAGGCGGAGACATGATGTTGCCTTCATCCAAAGTTGGGGCTATCGATGTCTGAGAGAGCTGTACACACTCACTTGTTTCCCCTTCCAAACCAACTGATGACCTACCAAGCAAACTGCCTGTTGCGGTTACAGTGGTGGAAGTTGTGGGTGGAAAAACAGGTGTGACAGCTGTCCCCACAGTCCTAGAAGATGACGAGCGCGCGGATGCACTGGAAGGGGCAGGCGGTGGATGGTTCGCTCCGCTTGGCCGCATTGCAGCACGGTGAGCTTCCCACCGGGCCATATGATATTTATTCATGTGACGATTCATGGAAGAAGTTGTCAGACTGCTGAGGTTTTGACCTCTACTAAGAGAACCATGACAAATTTTACAGATCACATAATTTGGGCGATCTTTTTCTATGTCAAAAAAGGACCAGGCTAGGCAAGGCTTAGAGGCCATGCGACCTGTTGATCCACCCCGAATAATGCTCAGAGGCAGAGTGGTGGCTGAGGATGCAGTTGTAGACGTGCTACCAGTGCTCCGACTCTGTCCAGGAAGGCGCAAGGTAACTTCGTCATCAGTTGCATCCTCCTCCACCACCTCTGTTGACCTCTTCGAGTGCCTGACTGTGGGTTGACAGTAGGTGGGATCTAGAACTTCATCATCAATTGTTGTGTTTGCACTCCCCTCCCCCTCAGACCGAGCCTCTTCTTGCCCTGACCGAATATTTAAGTTGTCATCCCAATCGGGTATCTGCGTCTCATCTTCATCAGTATGTTCCTCATTGTCTATAACCACAGGTGTTACAGTTTGTGACAAAGGGTCAACATTATGCTCAGAAACTTGGACCTCACGGCCTGAATCAGAGTCACAAAGGTTCTGGGCATCACTGCAGACCATTTCCTGTTCTGTACTCACTGTAGCTTGGGAGCAGACCTCTGATTCCCAGGCTATAGTGTGACTGAACAGCTCTGCAGACTCAGCCATCTCAGTTCCACCATACTGTGCAGGGCTGATGGAGACTTCAGAGCTGGGAGAAAGCAAGTTTGATTGGGATGACAACTCAGAGGACTGGTGTTTTTTGGATGCGGTACTTGAGGAGCCTGAGAGGGCACTTGTTGGACCACTTGAGATCCATTCAAGCATTTTCCTTTTTTGGCCATCATCTACCTTTGTTCCTGTTGTTCGTGTCCGTAAAAAAGGGAGCACATCGGATTGTCCACGGTAAGTAGTAGACATCTTACTTTTGCTGGTAGATGGTCTATCTTCAGCAGATGATAATGGAGCTTTGCCACCTTCCCCACGGACAAAACCTTTTTTGCCTTTTCCACCACGCCTCTTCCCCTTTCCACCAGCATCTGTCATTTTGCCACTCATGTTGATTGTGACAAGATTGTGCACTGAAAATGTGGTAGGAAAAATTGAGAGGTGGTGTAGATTGCAGTGGTGGTCTAGCTTTATTAACAGCAGAATAATAAAGAATAAATATCCCTGACAATGCAACTACGGCCCTTAAACTTGCAGCAAAAATTGCTAGTATAATGGCTTAGTTATAATGAGTTGGAGTGTGCAATGCAGGCAGAGGTGCTGCAAATGTCTTTGCACTAGTGTGACTAGACAACAGTCCAATAGCCACGTTTAGGATGCCACTAGGTACACTGAGTGTTTGCTAGTTTAATGGCTTAGTTATAATGAGTTGGAGTGTGCAATGCAGGCAGAGGTGCTGCAAATGTCTTTGCACTAGTGTGACTAGACAAATGTCCAATAGCCACGTTTAGGATGCCACTAGGTACACTGAGTGTTTGCTAGTATAATGGCTTAGTTATAATGAGTTGGAGTGTGCAATGCAGGCAGAGGTGCTGCAAATGTCTTTGCACTAGTGGGACTATAGAAAAGTCCAATAGCCACGTTTAGGATGCCACTAGGTACACTGAGTGTTTGCTAGTATAATGGCTTAGTTATAATGAGTTGGAGTGTGCAATGCAGGCAGAGGTGCTGCAAATGTCTTTTCACTAGTGGGACTATAGCAAAGTCCAATAGCCACGTTTAGGATGCCACTAGGTACACTGAGTGTTTGCTAGTATAATGGCTTAGTTATAATGAGTTGGAGTGTGCAATGCAGGCAGAGGTGCTGCAAATGTCTTTGCACTAGTGGGACTATAGCAAAGTCCAATAGCCACGTTTAGGATGCCACTAGGTACACTGAGTGTTTGCTAGTATAATGGCTTAGTTATAATGAGTTGTAGTGTGCAATGCAGGCAGAGGTGCTGCAAATGTCTTTGCACTAGTGTGACTATAGCAAAGTCCAATAGCCACGTTTAGGATGCCACTAGGTACACTGAGTGTTTGCTAGTATAATGGCTTAGTTATAATGAGTTGGAGTGTGCAATGCAGGCAGAGGTGCTGCAAATGTCTTTGCACTAGTGGGACTATAGCAAAGTCCAATAGCCACGTTTAGGATGCCACTAGGTACACTGAGTGTTTGCTAGTATAATGGCTTAGTTATAATGAGTTGGAGTGTGCAATGCAGGCAGAGGTGCTGCAAATGTCTTTGCACTAGTGGGACTATAGCAAAGTCCAATAGCCACGTTTAGGATGCCACTAGGTACACTGAGTGTTTGCTAGTATAATGGCTTAGTTATAATAAGTTGGAGTGTGCAATGCAGGCAGAGGTGCTGCAAATGTCTTTGCACTAGTGTGACTAGACAAATGTCCAATAGCCACGTTTAGGATGCCACTAGGTACACTGAGTGTTTGCTAGTATAATGGCTTAGTTATAATGAGTTGGAGTGTGCAATGCAGGCAGAGGTGCTGCAAATGTCTTTGCACTAGTGGGACTATAGCAAAGTCCAATAGCCACGTTTAGGATGCCACTAGGTACACTAAGTGTTTGCTAGTATAATGGCTTAGTTATAATGAGTTGGAGTGTGAAATACAGGCAGAGGTGCTGCAAATGTCTTTGCACTAGTGTGACTAGACAAATGTCCAATAGCCACGTTTAGGATGCCACTAGGTACACTGAGTGTTTGCTAGTATAATGGCTTAGTTATAATGAGTTGGAGTGTGCAATGCAGGCAGAGGTTCTGCAAATGTCTTTGCACTAGTGGGACTATAGCAAAGTCCAATAGCCACGTTTAGGATGCCACTAGGTACACTGAGTGTTTGCTAGTATAATGGCTTAGTTATAATGAGTTGGAGTGTGCAGAGGACAGGAGGGTACAGTGCCAGGATTGTGGGGCTCTGGGCAGAGGAAAGGAAGCCTGCCTTTCTATTCCCTCCTAATAGGGAAATGCAGGGAGGAAATCCCTGACCTTTGCTACACAGACGCTGTCGCTGTTTTCAGGACCTGTCACCTATGGCTCTGACACTGCCGGTTTGAGCCCTTAAAAGGACTGATAGAAAGTGCTCTCCCTAAGCTGTCCAGCGCTGTGTATGGAGCGCATACAGCTGTATCAGCGATAGGACAAAGGACGGAGCTGCGACAGTGATGTCTGACACCAAAGACGCAGAAGAGATAATGGCGTCCTGGAGGAAAATGTCCGGTTTTATAATGCAGGGACATGTGACATGGACATCCTATCACACATGCCGTTGCTTCTCTGGCTAAAAGTCCACTTAGCTGTGTGTGTGTCTGGGATTGGCTGACATGCTGGCCCGCCCCACAAGACGCGCGCGCTTAGGGAAGGAAGACTAGGAAAAAAAAAAAAATGGCGATCGCCATTATACAAACAGCAGTGATCTGAAGGCGCTGTTCCCGCACACTATACACTGAAATGTCATAATAGTGTGATTCACAGAGTGACTTACACTATTACAGCGGAAACCAAGCTAGGAATTAGCTGTTTTTTTGCTGCTAGAACCGTTCTCGAACGTTTCTAGAACTATCGAGCTTTTGCAAAAAGCTCGAGTTCTAGTTCGATCTAGAACAGGCCCCAAAATCACTCGAGCCTAGAACTGGAGAACCTCGAACCGCGAACCGCGCTCAACTCTAATGAACACCTTTGAACCCCATTGAAAACAATGGCAGGCAAACACAAACACATACAAACACATTATACATATACACATACAGTTAATAATAAACATTGTCATTATACTTACAGGTCCCGCGACGCATCCTGCACTCTGTCTCCCACCGCTTCTCCTTCCGTTCATCGCTGCGTCCTCCCGGTAACCAGCACTGATGATAGGACCTTTCCGTGATGTCATAGCATGTGACCAGTCATGTGTGTATTATCTCATTGGCTACAAACTGGTCACATGGCTATGACATCATGCTAGGTCCTGTCAGTGCATCTCACCACTATGCGGTGCTCGCCCGAGTATCTCCGTACTCAGTATACTCGGAGAGTACCGGCAAGATACTCAGGCACATGCTTGGCTCCCCGTTCCTGCATGCTGGCGCTCTTTACAGAGTCAGCCCACAAGCAGGGACTGGATGCCACAGTCGGTGAATATCGGTGCCAGGAATCAGGTGATCGGAGATCACCATTGCTATAGCAAACCGCCTTTCAGGTTACTATTGTAACAGTAATGACGTCACCGCTTACCAACCCGCAGCCTCTGCTCACTCATTGAATGATTAGACTCAGCAGCAGCAGCGTTCTTCCTCCCATGCAGTGCTGTCTGATGTAGCAGAGCTGCATGGGTTGAAGGAGAAAGAAGACAGAAGACCAGGATCATGGAGGAGTGAGCAGGAGTAATAAACATGGAGTCTCTAAGTGTGTCTGTGTATTTATTTCTATTAAAGTATTTTTTCTCTGTGTAGTGTCTTTTTTGTAACCCTTTATTGGAGATTCTTAATGGCTGGGTCAAACTTGCCTGACATTAAGAATCTCTGGCTTAATACTAGCTAGTAAAACAAAGCTAGTATTAACCCCTTATTACCCAGCGAGCCACCCGGTATCAGGGCCACTGAAAGAGTTGGATACAGCACCAGAAGTTGGCGCTTCTATGAAAGCGCCATTTTCTGGGGCGGCTGCGGATTGCAATTCGCATCGGAGAAGCCCAGAAAGCTTGGGCCAACCTGTGCTGCGGATTCCAATCCCAAGCTGCCTACTTGTACCTGCCTGGACACAAAAATGGGGCGAAGCACATGCCGGTTTTTTTAAAAATTTTTCATGAAATTCATGAAATAATTAAAAAAGGGCTTCCCTATATTTTTGGTTCCCAGCCGGGTACAAATAGGCAGCTGGAGGTTGGGGCAGCCGTACCTGCCTGCTGTACCTGGCTAGCATACAAAAATATGGCAAAGCCCACATCATTTTTTTGGGCAGCAAAGAACTCCTGCATACAGTCCTAGATGGAGTACGCTGAGCCTTGTAGTTCTACAGCTGCTGTCTGCTCTCCTGCATACACTAGTGAATGGAGCATGCTGAGCCTTGTAGTTCTGCTCCCCCTGTCTCTCCCTCCAGCATACAGTCCTGGATGCAGCATGCTGAGCCTTGTAGTTCTGCAGATGCTGTCTACTCTCCTGCATACACTAGTGAATGGAGCATGCTGAGCCTTGTAATTCTGCTCCCCCTGTCTCTCCCTCCAGCATACCGTCCTGGATGCAGCATGATAAGCCTTGTAGTTCTGCAGCTGCTGTCTGCTCTCCTGCATACACTAGTGGATGAAGTATGCTGAGCCTTGCAGTTCTGCTCCCCTGGCCTCTCTCTCCAGCATACAGTCCTGGATGGAGTATGCTGAGACTTGTAGTTCTGCAGCTGCTGTCTGCTCTCCTCCATACAGACAAACAGCAGACAACAGCTGCAGAGCTACAAAGCTTAGCATACTTCCAGGACTGTATGCAGGAGTTTTTTGCACCCCCCCAGAAAATGACATGGGCTTCGCCATATATTTGTATGCTAGCCAGGTACAGCAGGCAGCTACGGGCTGTCCCCAACCTCCAGGTACCTATTTGTACCGGACTGGGAACCGAAAATATAGGGAAGCCCTTTTTTTTTAATTATTTCACGAATATCATGAAATAATGAAAAGAAAATGACGTGGGCTTCGCCCAATTTTTGTGTCTAGCCAGGTACAACCAGTCAGCTGGGGATTGAAATCTTCGAAACAACAATTGATACAAAAAGGCACCAGGGTTCAGGATGATAAATAACAACTTGGCATGGACCTTGATTAGTGCGAATGATATAAATTTTATTATACATGGGGTGAAAAAACACTCACATTTAAAATCATTTAAAAACAGACATACAAAATACTGTTTCCTGCATGGTTCAAACCTGGCACATATTCAATAATTCAGGGAAAACATATACAATCCAAGATGGAGAATGGACTCTGTCCCCTAGGGAACTCTAAGTACTCTATATATGCATCCCATATACAATCAAGTGTGCCTGCATTGCACCAACTGGTTTTGAAAAGCCTGAAAACTACCACCAAGTAATATAAATCACAGCTGAAATAGCCAGATTTAAGTCTAAATAACAACTATACAGGATTACCCAGGCAGCAATGCAAGGTGCAGGAAGCTCAGTACAGGACCCGACGCGTTGCGCCAGTCAAGCTGGCTTCATCAGGAGAATATCACCCTCCAATGTTCCTGGGGCTATATATATATATCCACCCCATATAACATTTGCCCTATCAGAGCACAGGAGTAATAATTATAACATAAAGCACAGGTGTCCTACCAGGCTAGAAACGGCCTCTGTTTTATCCATATAAGGGAATTCTGAATCACATGGAGCTTCTCCATTACACGTGCGGCCAGGAAGGAATCCCCTGGTAATGGCCACTCCTCCTCCTTGTCACATGGCTGCCTGTGCAATGCTATGGTGGAACACAAACAAGCGTTTCACCAACCGGAAATGACGATGTGTAAACCGGAAATGCAGCATTAGAAGTGTGCTCACATGTGGTGCATCACTTTTAGACAGTCCCCCGGATACAAATGCCGTGAACAAAGGTTCCACAAAGTTAGTAACTTGTTAGTACAGCATTCAGGGATGCACTCAAATGGTCCATCATTTTTGAAACATCCCCCGGATACTTATATAAGCAAACAATAGTTCCACATTGCAAAATACCATCAATCCTCAATAACACATACCCCAAATGCATTTTAATCCAAATATGTGGAACTTAATATTGCTGTACATGAATTTCATGAGCGACTTAAGTACAATGTTATTACATATTTGCACATAAAATCAAATAATGCTAATGTGTCCAAAGTACACCAAGCATTATTTATCAGCGCTGATATCACAGATTAGTTTGTTATTTATCATTTTTTATAAAACCCTGTGAACAATAAATCCTCATTAATGCCGCCCGGATGCACACTGTTCAACTCATATATCCATCTGGATTCGCTACGCAGGAGAGCCGGTACAACATCACCACCTCTAATGGACATCTGAATCTGTTCTAAACCAACAACACATGTATTTCTGATTTTACAATTATGAACTTTGTGGTAATGCATAGCCACAGTTGAAATTTGTTTACCTTGTTTAATATGAGTATTAACCAGGGATATATTAGATAGGTGCTGTTGTATCCGTTTGCGCAATTCCTGCGTAGTTTGACCCACATAAATCAATGGGCAGGGACACACCAAAGCATATACCACATTCTTAGATTGGCAGTTGATATAATCACGTAATGGATATGCCTTCTGAGTAACTGGATGTACAAATTCGTACAATGCTTGTGTAAAAGCACATATTGAACAGTTACCACATGCAAATGAACCTTTTAGCGAAAACCCTGTATTCAGACTGGTAGTAGGTCGCACAAAATGGCTGTGACTCAAACAGTCTCTCAAATTACGTGCTCTTCTCGCTGTGAGTTTTGGAGTTGCAGAGATGATATCTCTCAGTTTAGTCTATGTGTGGAG
Organism: Anomaloglossus baeobatrachus; assembly: GCF_048569485.1. Classification (NCBI taxonomy): domain Eukaryota; kingdom Metazoa; phylum Chordata; class Amphibia; order Anura; family Aromobatidae; genus Anomaloglossus; species Anomaloglossus baeobatrachus. Next base: position 615,040,846 of record NC_134354.1, on the reverse strand, counting down.
AATGTTCCAGTTTTTGTTGAGTATTTTATAAAGCTCACGCCATTGATCATTATATGTGGTCACCAAGCGTACCACATTGTCCACTTTTCTGGATTTTGGAGTGAATAAGCTTGTCCTTTCTGTATCCATAGACCGTGCAAAAGCCTGACTGATGACCTGTTTGGGATATCCTCTCCTATTCAACCTCTTCGCCAGTATCTCCGCCTGTGAACAAAAATCGTGTTGACACTTGATTGTATATGGGATGCATATATAGAGTACTTAGAGTTCCCTAGGGGACAGAGTCCATTCTCCATCTTGGATTGTATATGTTTTCCCTGAATTATTGAATATGTGCCAGGTTTGAACCATGCAGGAAACAGTATTTTGTATGTCTGTTTTTAAATGATTTTAAATGTGAGTGTTTTTTCACCCCATGTATAATAAAATTTATATTATTCGCACTAATCAAGGTCCATGCCAAGTTGTTATTTATCATCCTGAACCCTGGTGCCTTTTTGTATCAATTGTTGTTTCAATGTTTTGTTAGGTACTTGGCACAGTGGTTTTCATATTATTCATTGGTGGTGCTGAGGCTCTCTTTTGGAGGTTGTTGGATTGAAATCTTCAGCGCAGGGTGCCCAAGCTTTCTGGGCACCCATGCTGCGAATTGCAGTCCGCAGCCGTCCCAGAAAATGGCGCTTTCATAGAAGCGCCATCTTCTGACGCTGTATCCAACCAACTCTTCAGCAGCTCTGGTGACTAGTGGCTCGCTGGGTAATAATGGGGTTAGGGCTAGCTGTATATTATCAACTGGCCCTAAGCCCAAAAATCATGGTGTCACATCAATATTAGACATGGCCACCATGAATTTCTAGTACAGATAAAAAAAACACAACACAGAGAAAAACACAGAAAAATATTTTTATTAGAAATAAAACACAACACAATTAGTGACTCCATCTTTATTGAAAGAAAGAACCCCCCTCCGCAGTAATCCTGGGTCAAGGGTGCCGCGCCATCCAATCTGGATCCAATATCATCTGATCGGTTTGCTGGAAGGCAAAGCGATCAGATGATGTGTCAGGTTCAAGGGCTTGAATCACATGGCACATCAGCTGATTGTATAAACGGCTTTTATACAATCAGCTGATGCATCAGTGCAAAAAAAAAAAAAAACTACACACTTCTGTGCAGACTCCTGCCCGACGGCATCGACTGAGTTTAGCCGGCCGGGCGGTAAAAAGCCGGCATCACTGCTCGACTTATAGTGTCATCTTATTCCATCAGGTGACCGCATCAGGTGATCATCGCCAGGTCTGAGAGACAGAGAGAGAGAAGAGAGAGAGAAGAGAGAGAAGAGAGGAGAGAAGAGAGAGAGGAGAGATAGAAGAGAGAGGAGAGAGAGAGGAGAGAGAAGAGAGAGAAGAGAGAAAGAGGAGAGGAGAGTAAAAGAGAGAGAAGAGAGACAAGAGAGGAGAGAAACAGGAGAGAGAAGAGAGAGAGAGGAGAGAGAAAAGAGAGAGAGAGAGAGAAGAGAGAGGAGAGAGAGAGAGGAGAGATAGATATAAGAGAGAGAGAAGAGTGAGAGGAGAGAGAAGAGAGAGGAGAGAGAAGAGAGAGAGCGGAGAGAGAGTGACAGTGACACTGGACACTGAAGGAGCAGGACACTGTAAGACGAGCTCCTGATTCAACCAGAGTTAATACCTTATAATGAGCAGATTGGAGGACATAATACAGAAATCTACAGATATGATGGAATACTAAGCACACCGGACAAACATTTTAAGGATTTTAAGCAATGACAAGAAAAATCACAAGAAAATTTAATACAAAGATGGAAAAGCAGGACAAGATTGCCTAGTGGAAACCCAGCAAACAGACCACCCTAAATCAAAACCATCAAACCCTACCAGCACAGCGCATCCCCAAGGTAAGGGCTCCATGCTAATACACTTCTAAAATAAGAATTGATCGTATATTACGCATTAGAAAAAATAAAAGAAAGACCTTTAAAATGAAACTACACGGGGATTGCACTGTAGTCAATGCAGGAGACCTGGAGAAGGCAACTGGAGCTAGCAGGGGGCCTGACACATTAGTGATAACCTTCCCTGAGAATGCCAGATCCAAGGAAGCTAGGAAAGCCATAAAAATGGACACTATCAAGAAAAACCCAGAGACACTACTAATAGACTTTAATGAACAGGGGGAAAAACAAATCTGTTATTCTACTCAAGGCACCATGAAGCCTGGGACCAGACTCTCAGCAAACATTACAAGAACATCAAAAATCGGGGCATTAGCAGGGGCAAACAAATTAGAGTACAGGATGAGGAGGACCCTGAAACCTTTAATTTCTCCATAAATATTTATAGCAATGGAACTATCATGGTCCAAGGAATGGAACCAAAAATGGAGGAATTTCATGAACAATTCCAGCACATTAAAAACCAAGTGACAACCCTAATAAAGGAAGGAAACATATTCACAAGTGACCAGACCACAGCAGACAGAATCTCCATCCACCCCCCAGCCCCATCTACATCCCAATCATCACAACCCCCCAGGGATATGCTCAGAGACTGCTTGTCTCAATTAGAATGCGAGTTTATTTAATTCAAAGAAGAATTTCAAAGAAGCCAAGGTGAGAAAAAGGCAAATGACCAACTGAGGGGAGAAATATCAAGGGTGAAAACAGACCTTTGGGAATTGCAAAGGTCACTTCAAGGGCTACAGGAAGAAAAGGCATACCTCAAAGAAGAAATATGCCAGCTAAAATCCTCAATCCTACAACAAAAAACAGAGAGGGCACCTCAAAGTATAAGCACTCCCCCAAAACAAATGCCTGCACCAACTACCTCTGTGCCAGATATATCACAGACCTGCGACAACCTCAGCCAGACGCACTCTACGCATAACCCCAGCAATAACAATACAGCCCCACCATCACAGCAAATCAGGGTATCCAACACTCCTGGACCCAACAACACAAAGGAAACCCCTACCATCAACCCCAGCAATGAAAATGCATCATCACAACAAACAAGGGCAACCAACACTCAAAGACCCTACACACAGAAAACAAATGGCCCAAATAAAACACTGGATCCTGACATAGTCCTAATAATAGACTCAAATGGGAAATACCTGGACACTCAGAGACTGTTTCCAAGGGCTCGGGTTGTAAAAATTCACTGCTCAACGATCCCACAAGCAGAGGAGGTGATCAGCAACCCATATTTCACAGAGCCCACACACCTCATACTACACACCGGCACAAACAATATCCACCAAGAGACAATCACAAAGGACCTATCAAAACTCGCAATAGCAGCCCAGCAAAAATTCCCCAGAACCAAAATAATCCTGTCTGCCCTGCTTCCAAGGAAAGATATGCACCAACAAATAACCCAGCAAATCAACTCAGAGCTGGCCGCCAGTATTACCTCAGCACCAAACATACAGCTGGCAAGACACCCTGAAATAACACTCCATCACCTCTATGACGACAAACACCTCAATAAATAAGGAGTCAGCCATCTAGCAAAAGAGCTAAAGGACATGGTTCTAAACAGACCTCCAAGACCACAAGCAAGACACCCACCAAACAGATGGAAGCCCACAGAGACCCCCGGAGAGAGTCCACAGAGATGGCAGAAATACACAAGACCACATACCCCACAATGGCAATACAAAGCAACAGAGGGCAACAACATGGCAGAAATAAGGCATTGCTCAACACATTGTGCAGCAAACTCTTGGGACACTACTAAAATATGCCACCCAAACCCACCACTAAATCCGGTTATGTCCTATGAAAATCTATCCTTCCTCATTATAAGGTATATCAACTAAATATGACATCCTTAGTTATCAGCAGCTGGAACATTCAAGGATTGAATGCCTCAGCTTTTAGGTCCAAGACAAATGACCCAGACTTCAAACAAAGGCTAAAGAACATTGACATCCAGATCCTCCTGGAGACATGGGCCCGGGCAGAGGAGGAATCTCTCGCACCCATGGGATACAAGGAATTCTCTGTCTCCGCCCAGAAAAACAAGAACACCAAACACGGCCGCTGCTCAGGGGGCATACTAATATGGTACAAGGAAGAGATCCAAGAACATATCAAGGCAATAAAAAAAGGAGAAAGCCATATCTGGATGAGGATAAGTAGCTCCATCCTCATCTCTCAGCAGGACATCTACCTCTGTGCAGCCTACATCCCTCCATCAGAATCCCCATTCTTTAAGTTGGACATCTACGAGGAACTTCAGAGGGAGGCTGCCCAATTCCAGTTCAAAGGTAAGGTGCTTATCTGTGGAGACCTGAACGCCAGGACAGGTACAGAGAAGGACTACCTGTCACCTGACAGAAACACATACGTCCTGGGAGATGAGCCCTTCTACAGAGACTCAGTACAGACAACAAGAAACAGCTATGATAGAGTGGTGAATAAAAGCAGCAGAACACTGCTTAACCTGTGCCGGAGCTTGGGGCTGTATATACTGAACGGGCGCACCAGGGGTGACTCATTAGGGAGATTTACACTAAACTCCCACATGGGCAACAGTGTAGTGGATTATGCCATAACAGACATAGACCCAGCAAACATAAATGCCTTCATAGTCACCCCTGACACCCACATGTCAGACCACAACCAGACACTGCTGTACTTGAGATCCACGGACAAGTCACCCACACAAAAGCCCCACTTGAGCTGTCACCACAACTTGCCACCATCCTTCAAGTGGCCCAAACAGTTAGCCATTGAATACATCAACATTACCAACAGAACAGAGATTAAAGAGCAGCTTGTACATTTTCAAACAAAATCCTATACATCAAACAAGCAAGGGGTCAACCTGGCAGTAAACGACTTCAATAACATCCTATATACCATGGCAGAGCTAGCAGACCTCAGAAGGACCAACTCCAAGAGACCAATAAATAAACAAGGCCAAAAATGGTTTGACAAAGAATGCAAGGCACTGCGCAACTCCCTAAGGATAGCCTCAAATCAAAAACATAGAGACCCGGACAACAAGGAGCTAAGAGTGTTCCATGACACCCTACAGAGGCAATACAAGCAAACCCTCAAGGAGAAAAAACAAAAGCACATCTCCCACAAACTGCAGCAGCTCAAAGACTCCCTCCAGGACAACTCATTCTGGGAGACATGGAGCCATATCGGTACAAATCCCAAGCAAAGCACCCTCCACATTCAAAATGGCAACATCTGGCACAGCTACTTCAAGGGCCTCTACAAGAATTTCCCTGAAGAAGACCTAACCCCAGACCAGGAACATCTAATCACTAAACTGAGGGACATGGAGGAGACAATCAAGGACTTTCAAAATCCTCTGGACATACCAATCAGTGTGCTGGAAATAAAAGACAGAATCAAACTGCTAAAATGTAAGAAAGTCGCGGGCAGTGACGGCATCCTGCCTGAAATGATCAAATACAGTTCCCCAGACATTCATGCAGCACTGGCAAAACTATTCACCCACGTCCTGAGTGCCGGCTACTTCCCTCAAAGCTGGAATCAAGGTCTGATAATGCCATCTACAAGAATGGAGACTGATATGACCCAGCAAACTACAGAGGGATCTGTGACAACAGCATTCTGGGAAAACTGTTTAACAGCATCATTAATAAAAGGATTATCGCCTTCCTCACCAAGGGTGACATCCTCAGCAAAAGCCAAGCTGGTTTCATGACAAACCACCGCACCACGGACCACATTTACACCCTGCAAAGCATCATCAAGACCCACGTCCACGGCAAAAAACAGGGGAAAATATTTGCATGTTTCGTGGACTTCAAAAAGGCATTTGACTCAGTTTGGCATCCAGGCTTGTTCCTGAAACTTCTGGAAAGCGGAATAGGTGGCAGAACCTACGATGTGATCAAGAGCTCATACACTGAGAACCGGTGCAATGTGAAGGTGAACGGGAAGAGGACGTCTTTCTTCCGACAGGGCCGTGGGGTCAGACAAGGCTGCAGCCTGAGCCGAAATCTATTCAACATCTATATAAATGGACTAGCAACAGCTCTAGAGTCCTCCCCCACTCCAGACCTCAGTCTGCATGACCGAGAGGTGAAGTTCCTGCTGTACGCAGACGACCTCCTGCTACTCTCCCCAACCAAGAAAGGCCTCCAAGATAGCCTGGCAGTACTGGAAACATTCAGCACCACATGGGCGCTTCCCATCAACCAAAAGAAGACCAAAGTCATGGTGTTTCAGAAGAGGAACGAGAATAAAATAAACTCTCCCTCCTTCACATTAAATGGCACCACGCTGGAGAAAACCAGCAGCTATACCTACCTCGGTCTGGAGCTAAGCAATAACGGGAGCCTCAAGCAAGCAGCAGAAGCCCTGAAAGGAAAAGCGTACAGAACCTTCTACGCCATCAGAAGGCAACTGTACCACCTCAAACCACCTGTGAGAGTCTGGCTCAAGATATTTGACAGCATCATCTCCCCTATACTGCTGTATGGCAGCGAGGTATGGGGCCCAGTGACCTACCCAGACCACACAAAGTGGGATTCCAGCCCAACTAAAGTCTTCCACATGGAGTTCTGTAAATATCTCCTCCAAGTCCATCGCAGCACCTCAAACATAGCCTGTCGGGCAGAGCTGGGCCAATCCCTATTATGGTTCAGCATACACAAGAGGGCGCTATCACACCAGGCACACATACAGAACAGCAACCCCAGCTCCTACCATCATAAAGCCCTGCTGAGCCAGAGCCCAGAGCAAGCCAGGAAATGCGGCAGCCAGTCCAGCCAAAGTCAGCAACACACCCTGACAAAAGCCCAAATAAAACAGATCTCAGAGAGCTGCAAGATGCAATACATAGAGGACTGGAAGAGTGAATTAGAGAACTCCCAGAAACTCACAATCTACCGGTCACTGCGGAGGGACTACACTCTGGCCCCATATCTGGAAAGGTTACGCCACCCCAAAGACAGGCAGACCCTGAGCCTGTACAGACTGAGTGCCCACAGCCTAGAGGTGGAAACAGGGCGGCACCGACAGACATACAAGCCACGAGAAAACAGACTGTGCCAGCACTGCCAGTAGGGGGCTCTGGAGGACGAGGCACACTTCCTGCTGCACTGTGACAAATACTCAGCAGTGAGGGCCTCCCACTTCCAGAAATTTACCACCCATACCCCAGACTTTCCATCCATGGACGAGGACATGAAACTCCGCTTCCTACTGGGGGAAGATGAATCAATGGTGGAGTTCGCCGCCCAATATGTCACCACATGTCATAAGCTAAGGGGAACATAAGGCCTCTAAATGGACTTTCAGAGCTCAAATTGTGCCTCCAACTCCTCATAACCCTGATCCCCTCCCACCACACTTACTGTATTTCTCTTGCTTTGGCAACACTAATTGTATTTTGGTAATGCCAATAAAGCATGTTTGAATTTGAATTGAATTGAATTTGAATTTGAATTTGAGAGAGAGAGGAGAGAGAAGAGAGAAAAGAGAGAGAGGAGAAAGAGAGAAGGGAGAGGAGAGAGATAGAGAAGAGAGAGGAGTGAGAGGAGAGAAAGAGAAGAGAGAGAGAGAAGAGAGAGAGGAGAAAGAGAGAGGAGAGGGAGAGAAGAGAGAGAGAAGAAAGAGAGAGAAGAGAGAGGAGGGAGAGATGAGAGAGAAGATAGAGGAAAGAGAGATAGAAGAGAGAGAGAAGAGAGAGATAGAGAGAAGAGAGAAAGGAGCGAGAGAGGAGTTGGTGAGGAGAGAAAGAGAAGAGAGAGAAGAGAGTAGAAAAGAGAGAGAAGAGAGGAGAGAGAGGAGAGAGAGAAAAGAGAAAGACGAGAGAGAGGAGAGAGAGCGAAGAGAGAGATAAGAGAGATATGATTGATAGAGAGAGGGGGGAGAGAAGAGAGAGAGAAAAGAGAGAGAGAGTAGAGAGAGGAGAGAGAGAGAGGAGAATGAGAAGTGAGAGAGAGCATAGAGAAAAGATAGAAGAGAGAGAGAAGAGAGACAGAGAAAGAAGAGAGAGAAAATAGAGACAGAGATAGGGGAATGAGAGGAGAGAGAACGAGGAGAGAGAATAGGGAGAGAAGAAAGAGGAGAGAGAAAAGAATGAAGAGAGGAGAGAAGAGAATGAGAAGAGAGAGCAGAGAAGGAGAGGAGAGAGAGTGAGGAGAGAGAAGAGAGAGAGAGGAGAGAGAAGAGAGAGAACAGAGAGAGAGGAGAAAGAGAGGAAATAGAGAGAATAGAGAGAAAGAGAGAAGAGAGAGGAGAGAGAGAAGAGAGAGAAGAGAGAGAGAAGAGTGAGAGGAGAGAGATGAGAGAGAACAGAGAGAGAGGAGAGAGAAGAGAGAGAGGACAAAGACAGAAGAGAGGAGAGAGAAGAGAGGAGAGAGAAAGTGAGAGAGAGAAGACAGAAGAGGGAGTAGAGAGAAAGGAGAGGTTGAGAACAGAGAGAAAAGAGAGAGGAGAGAGGAGAGAGGAAAGAGGAGAGAGAGAGAGAAGAGAGAGAGGAGAGAGTGAGGAGAGAGAAGAGAGAAGAGAGAGATGAGAGAGGAGAGAGAGAGAAGCGAGAGAGAAGAGAAAGAGGAGAAAGAGAGAGGAGAGAGAGAGAAGAGTGAGAGAAAGAGAGAAGAGAGAAAGATGAGAGAGAAAGACGAGAGAGAAGAGAGAGGAAAGAGACGAGAGAGAAGAGAGAGGAGAGAGAGAGAAGAGAGAGAAGAGTGAGAGGAGAAAGGAGAGAGAGGAGAGCGAGAGAGAGGAGAGAGAAGAGAGAGGAGAGAGGAAAGAGGAGAGAGAGGCGAGAGAGAAGAGAGAGGAGAGAGAGAGAAGAGAGAGAGAAGAATGAGAGGAGAGAGGAGAGAGAGGAGAGAAAGAGGAGAGAGAAGAGAGAGAGTGAGAGGGGAGAGAAGAGAGAGAGGAGAGAGAGAAGAGTGAGAAGAGAGAAGAGAGGAGAGAGAAAGCGAGAGAGAGAAGAGAGAGAAGAGAAAGAGAGAGAGAGGAGAGAGAGAGGAGAGGTAGAGCAGAGAGAGAGAAGAGAGAGGAGAGAGAGAGGAAAGAGAGAAGAGAGAGAAAGAGAGAGATAGAAGAGAGAGAGAGAGACATGCAGGCACTACCACACTCATAATCATCCCCGCACACACCCCGGCACTACCACACTTATCATCATCCCTGCACACACCTTGACACTATTGCCCCCATCATCGTGCCCGCATACACCCCAGCACTACCGCACTCATCATCATCCTTGCACACAACCCAGCACTATCGCGCTCATCATCATCTCCGCACACACCCTGGCAGTGCCGCCTCCATCATCATCCTCACACACACCCCTGCACTACCGCACTCATCATCATCCCCGCACAAACCCCGGCAGTACCACCCCCATCATCATTCCTGCACACACCCTGGCACTACTGCACTCATCATCATCACCGCACACACCCCTGCACTACCGCACTCATCATCATACCCGCACACACCACGGCACTACCATCCCCATCATCATTCCTGCACACACGCTGGCACTACTGCACTCATCATCATCCCCACACACACCCCAGCACTATCGCACTCATCATCATCTCCGCACACACCCCGGCAGTGCCGCCTCCATCATCATCCCCACACACATACCCCGGCACTACCGCACTCATCATCATCCCCGCACACACCCCGGCACTACCGCACTCATTATCATCCCTGCACACACCACGGCACTACCACCCCATCACCATTCCTGCACACACCCCGGCGCTACTGCACTCATCATCATCCTCGCACACACCCCGGCACTACCGCACTCATCATCATCCCCACACACACCATGGCACTATTGCCCCCATCATCATCCCTGCACCCACCCCGGCACTACTGCACTCATCATCATCCCTGCACACACCCCGGCACTACCACACTCATCATCATCCCCACACACACCATGGCACTACTGCCCCCATCATCATTCCTGCACACACCCAGGCACTACTGCACTCATCATCATCCCTGCACACACCTCGGCACTACCGCTCTCATCATCATCCCCGCACACACCCCGGCACTATTGCCCCCATCATCATGCCCTCACACACCCCGGCACTACCACACTCATCATCATCACCGCACACACTCTGACACTACCGCACTTATCATCATCACCGTACACACCCCGGCACTACCTCACTCTTTATCAGCACCCCACACACCCCTACACTACCGCACTCATCATCATCACCGCACACACCCCGGCAGTACCAAACCCATCATCATCCCCGCACATACCCTGGCACTACCGCACACATCATCATCACCGCACACACCCCGGCACTACCGCACACATCATCATCACTGCACACACAAGCACTACCGCACTCATCATCCCCGCACACACCCCGGCACTACTGCTCACATCATCATCGCCGCACACATGCAGGCACTACCTGAGTGAAGTCTCCGGTGACAGCATGGCTCACTTCGGTTGCTACGTGAAGCTGACGCAGAGTGGTTGTGTTCAACGGCACTCCCTGTCAGCTTCATGTAGCAGAGCTGAAATCGTCGTGTGGATTACGTCGGACCTGGATTTGTGTTTGGGGATTAGTAAAGTTGTAAAAGAGGGTTTTTTTTGTCTTTTATTCCAAACAATAGATTTTTCGTTGTGTGTGTTTATTTACTTTCACTCACAGGTTAATCATGGAAGGTATCTCGGGGAGACGCCTGCCATGATTAACCTAGGACTTAGTGGCAGCAATAAGCTGCCATTTAACTCCTTATTACCCTGATTGCCACCGCACCAGGGAAATTCGGGATGAGCCGGGTAGAGTCCCGGGACTCTCGCATCTAATGGATGCTGCAATTCCGAGCGGCTGCTGGCTGATATTGTTAGGGTGGTGGGCTCCACATAACGTGGCACTCCCCATCCTGACAATAACAGCCTCCAGCTGTGTGGCTTTATCTCGGCTGGTATCAAAATTGGGGGGACCACAGTTTTTTTTAAATTATTTATTTATTTATTTTACTGCGCGATATAGACCCGCCCGCCGGCGGCTGTGATTGGTTGCACTGAGACAGGTGTCACTCAGCATGGGGGCGTGTCTGACTGCAACCCATCATGACGCCGGTGGGCGGGGAAAGCAGAGAATACCAGAATGAATAATGAGTGGCAGCCATGTTCAACAGAGGAAAAGCCGCCAGGTCAGGATCCAACTGACAAATATTTTGGGCATCAGTGCATTTTTTTTTGTCCTCTTGAGTCTGGGAATCTTTGAAATAGACCTTAGATGCCCATGGGATAGAATGTGTGAACAGCTCTGCAGAATCACTCATGTGTGGTTCCCCACAGTCAGTTGAAGTGATATGCAGCTGCGAAAGAAATCTAGTGGCATATGCTTTCCAGTAATGGAAGTTGTTCTCATTTCTCTTGTGTAGGATGAGCCGGTATTTTCTCACTAGAGCTTTGACTACCATAAGACCTTCCCACATGTACACCTTGAACACCCCAGCTATTCACCCTTCCACTACAACCTCGTTGTGATTTACCACTCATGGTTGATGTTCCCTTCCACTTTAAAACAAATGTTTTGCAACTCTATGCTAACAATTGTCAGACACCTGACACAAAGTATAAATTATTTCTTTCCTGCCTGAATTGGCAATATTGGGAAGGCACTAAAAAGTTCATAAAACTAGACAACTGTGGTTGTCTGCATAATTTTAAGCAGGCTATGAAAAGTGCCCAGACCTTTTTAGCTAGTTCACTAGAAAATTTTCAACAGGCACTACTAACTAAAAATATCTTCAAATGGGGTTGACTGCATAATTTTGAGTAGGCAATGAAAAGCGCTAAAACCTTTATAGCTAGTTCACCAGCAAATTTACAGCAGGCACTACTAACTAACAATAACTTGAAATGTGGTATGAAAAAAACCAAAGTTCTTAAAGCTAGATGTTATCCTCCTCTTCTTTAGCGCTCCGTTGGACCGTGCAACTTCTTTAGCCAATAACTAGAATGTGGTAAAGTGCATAATTTGGAAAAAATTCAGCAAAAAGTGAAAAAAAAAGTTTTTAACAACATGAAAACAATAATAAAACACAGGTTCAAATCCCCACCCTTTTTGCCCTTTGAAAATAAAGCAATAAAAACAAATGAAAGACACACATATTTGGTATTGCTGAGTTTAGAAATGTCCAATCTATAAAAATATAAAATAAATTTATCCAATCAGTAAACAGAGTAACAAAAATCAAAATGCCAGAATTATGGGGTTTTAGTTGCTGAAACAGGGCAATGATATACAGTTAAATGTGATCAAGACATTGTATCTACCCAAAAATGTTATCAGTAAAAATGTCATCTCAGGGTGTAAAAAATAAGCACTCCTACAGCCCCGGATCCCCAAAAATAAAATGTTATGGATCTCAGAAAATGACAAAAAAAAGTCTTACAAATTGGTTTTTTTTCACCACTTAAATAACAAGTAATTTGTACAAGCTGCATACTAATCTGCATCCTCATACTGACATGGAGAATCATACTACCAGTTCAGCTTTACATATAGGGAGCATAGTAAATAAAAAAAAGAAAAAAACAACTGTGAAATTACACTTTTAATGCAATTTCACTGCACTTGGAAGGTTTTTTTTTTCATTTTCCAGTACAATATATGCTAAAATGAATGGTGTAATTCAACAGTACAACTCATCTCTCAAAAACAAGATCTGATATGGCTATATTGATGTAAAAAAACAAAAAAAGTATGGCTCCTGGAAAAATGGAAGAAAAAAATACAAATAGCTTGAAGGAGTTAAAGGAAATCTGGACCAGGTTTTTGCTCCCCCGTCTGAGAGCAGCATAATGCAGAGACAGAGATCCTGATTCCAGCAAAGTGTTATTTACTGAGCTGTTTGCTGTCATTTTGATAAAATCAGAATTTTCTCTGCTGCAGATCTAGCAGTTAGGCTGGACTCACACGAGCGTATGGCATCCGATGCGAGAGCATCGGATGCGATATGCTAATGTCCCCCGGCTCAGGCTCTGCTGTGAGCGTGAGCCGGGTGTCATGCGACTGTAACCCGATCTTGCGATCGGGTCACAGCTGTGAAGCTGAGTGCAGGCGCTGCGGAGGAGAGGGAGGGGTTAATCCTCCCATCTCCTCCACTGTCAGCCTGTGCGTAGATCGCACTGCACTGGGATAACATCCGAGTGCAGTCCGATGTATCTCTCGCATCCATTCACTTGAATGGGTGCGAGAGATACGGCGGTAGCAGCAAAACGCAGCATGCTGCCGCTTTTCTCGCATCCAGAATCTGGATGCGAGAAAAGCTGACCAACAGCTCAACCTCATTGCCTAACATTGGTCAGAGTGCAATGCGAGAATTTCTCGCATTGCACTCGTCCGATTTTCACGCTCGTGTGAGCATACCCTTATACAGAGCTTAGGAATACGCTGGACTACCTGGCAGTTGTCCCCTTAGTTATCTAATGGTAATTTACTGCTGATTAATCAGTCACTACACTAAGCAGCCCAGTAAGTGAGACACTGCTGGAATCAGGGTCTCTGCCCCTACATTATGCTGCTTTCAAATTAGGTAGCAAAACTGGTGACAGATTCCCTTTAAATGATACTCTCTTGTGGCTTTCCACTGTAAGGCTGAGTTCACACATAGCATCAGCGACAACGACGTCGCTGTTATGTCACCATTTTCTGTGACGTAACAGCGACCTTGTAAGTCGCTGTTATGATCGCTGCTTAGCTGTCAAACACAGCGACGCAGCAGCGATCATAACGTCACTACATGTGCAGAGAGCAGGGAGCCGCGCACACTGCTTAGAGCTGGCTCCCTGCTCTCCTAGCTACAGTACACATCGGGTTAATTACCCGATGTGTACTGCAGCAACATGTGCAGAGAGCAGGGAGCCGCGCATACTGCTTAGCGCTGGCTCCCTGCCCTCCTAGCTACAGTAGACATCGGGTTAATTAACCCGATGTGTACTGCAGCTACATGTGCAGAGAGCAGGGAGCCAGCACTGGCAGCGTGAGAGCGGCGGAGGCTGGTAACGAAGGTAAATATCGGGTAACCACCTTGGTTACCCGATGTTTACCCTGGTTACAGCTTACCGCAGTCTGCCAGACGCCGGCTCCTGCTCTCTGCTCGCTTCATTTCGCCGCTCTCTCGCTGTCACACATAACGATCTGTGCGTCACAGCGGGAGAGCAACAATAAAAAAACGAACCAGGGCTGTGTGTAAAGAGCAGCGATCTCACAGCAGGGGCCAGATCGCTGCTCAGTGTCACACACAGCGAGATCACTAATGAAGTCACTGCTGCGTCACAAAAAACGTGACTCAGCAGCGATCTCAGCAGCGATCTCGCTGTGTGTGAAGCACCCCTAATTCCTTGCTGGAGTCTTTGCTATCTCCCTCTTTTGTTTTTATGGCAATGACAAGACCCCTCACATTTGCATAAGGTGTGAGCTACTGAGTGCATTGCCCCATACCATCACAGACAGCAAGGGCCACATCATTAACAGAAATTACGTCCATAACTACTTCTTACCCAATGGTGTGAGGCTATGTGATTAAGAAAAGGACTGGGTAAGAGGCCACAGAGCAAAACAGGTGACATGCAGAATTCAGAATTAAATTATATTATATTTTACCTACTTTTCCTGAATTTAAAAGAATCCATCCGAATTTCGTAAATTCTTATCCAGTTGATTTGTAGGAATTGCTTCACTCATCTCTAGGAGCTTGAAGAAGGCCATGCAGACTTATATTAGGTTATAATCCATATACAGCTTTTGAGTTCCTTTAATTAAACAAAATTTCCATGGGGAAAACATAAGAAAATGAAAGGAACATGTAAAGTTTAAAAATACGTTTTTCAAATGAGGACAGATCTCCTGAATTGTAGTGAAGCAATACTCTCTACATTTACAAAACTGACTTATCCACTGATAAACATAGCATGCACTATGATATTTATACAGACTGTATATCTATTGTAATAACTATAGGACTAAATATCTTCTTTTATATAGATGGAGTTTTATACAGACAGAGAAATGAAAATCTCATTCTATTATAATGATAATTAGTACAATAAATTTCCTTATGCCGCCTTTGAAGAAATGTGGTAATTAAACTGTGAAATTTTATTTTCCTATGGAGACATATTAATTTACTGTCTTATGAAAAATTTGTTGCGGCACCAGATTTCTTTATTCATTACATGCACTTTTGTAGTAGAATAAAACTAGCTATAAACAGCAAGAACATGTATATTAGTTAAGGCATACTTTAATATATTTTAACCAGCAGAGTATAAGTGAGAAAAGATCATTAGTTTATGTATGTAATTAATCTTGTAAAAAGTCGCTAAAAGTTTGCTGACTGGAGAAACAGTTAACTTTCAGACAGTGAGAAAGTCTATAAACAAAATCGCCAGTGTAGTAAGTCTGACAAACTAATGACTACGAGATATCTGCAGCAAGAAATAAAACATGTATTTCATTAAACTTCTTTCCCCTGGGTATGTTCATAAAGTAATTACATCCTCAGTTTAATCCACTTTTCTAATTTTCAGTCTGTTATGGCATCTGTGGTAAAGGTCAACATCCCTGTTCCTTTCTTTACCTGACATAATTTAATATTGCAACACTACACTACAATCTATACCCATGAAGTATTATAATTAGGATAGATATTATCGTCTTAAAAATATATGTATGTATATCTAAACAATATATACTATATATATATATATATATATATATATATATATGCATATAAAACTAGTCGGAATGGATCCAGCAAACACTCGGGTAGTCCAGATGGCAGTAAAAAAAAAAAATTGACAAATTTATTGAAAAAAAGTTAGAAATTTACAGAACTGGAGGCATTTAATATATGCAGGACACACACAACCACAAACAACGCATTTTGGCGATGTAAACCACCTTCCTCACGGTCAAAGTTGAGTTTTGGCTTGGACCGTGAGGAAGGCAGTTTACCGCTGAAACACTTGTCCGTGGTTGTGTGTGTCCTACGTATATTGTCTCCAGCTCTATACATTTCTAACTTTTTTTCAATAAATTTGTCAATTTTTTTTTTTTACTGCCATCTGGACCTCCCGAGTGTTTGCTGGATCCATTCATATTTTCCTCGTTGCCAAGGATATTCTCTCAGTCCACGATCCGTGCACCATAGTGGGAAACAGGAGGACTCATTCTGATCAGAGCTCAGACAGGTGAGCTGGTCAATATACTGTTTGTGCCATATATATCTAATATATAAAGCTGAATGTGTGTATCTATGTGTGTGTGTGTGTGTGTGTATGTCCAGGATTGGCATCTGCACGGTCGCAGGTACAACCACAAAATTTTGCACACTCACACTTCTGGACCCCGAGAGCGTCATAGGCTATGTTTTGAGGGGAAATTTTAACCCCGCGCTTTACAGTTATTCACCACAAAACCTGCCTCCATTAAAGCGAATGGAGCTGGGAGCCACAGTGCAGCCAAAACTTCAGAAGAATGCACAGCCACTCCCTTAAATGGAATGTTGGCATGTCCCAATGCAGCCAGGGAAAGAGACAGACACAGACAGGGAAATAGGCAGACACAGACAGGGTAAGAAACAGACATAGACAGGGTAAGAGACAGACATAAAGAGACAGACACAAAGAGACAGACTGACAGGGAAAGAGACAGACAGGGAAAGAGAGGGAAAGAGAGAGACAGGTTAAGAGACAGACACAGACAGGTAAAGAGACAGACACAGACAAATAGACAGAGACAGACACAGGGAAAGAGACAGACAGGGAAAGAGAGGAAAAGAGACAGACAGACAGGGTAAGAGACAGACAAAGACAGGTAAAGAGAAAGACAAAGAGACAGACACAGGGAAAGAGACAGAGGGGCAGAGGGAAAGAGACAGACAGGGAAAGAGAGGGAAAGAGACAGACAGGGAAAGAGAGAGAAAGAGACAGACAGGGAAAGAGACAGACAGGGAAAATGACAGAGATAGATAGACAGACAGACAGGGAAAGAGACAGATAGACAGACAGGGAAAGTGATTGAGACAGAGAAAGAGACAGAGACTGTAAGAGAGAGACAGGGAAAGAGACAGACAGACAAAGAGATAGAGAGAGAGACAGAGAGATATATACACAGGGGGAGGCAGACATTATAATTACATTTATATCTATTTGTTTTGTGGTTTTTGTGTGCAGAATACATTTTTGTTAATACATTCTATCTTGTTAACAGCAGTTATTAACCCGGGCGAAGCCGGGTAGTACAGCTAGTATATATATATATATATATATATATATATATACCAGAATTGGTAAATCCAATGTGATGTGATACTTCAGGGGTGGCTGATTACTAGAATTTTTAGGGTGGGAAGGGCCCGATAAACATGGACCTTTCCAGCCTGATAATATCAACTCACAGCTGCATCTGCTTTACCTTTGCTGGTTATTAAAAATAGGATGAAGCCTATGTTATTTTTTTAATTATTTATAATAATAATAGGTAAAGCAGGCTAAATGCTCTTTAATGCCACATGAAAGGCAATAAAGAGTGCAAGTTTATGATATGTTGGGTGCTTGTGACATTATATATCTACAGCATATCTATCTATCATCTATCTATCTATCTATGTATCTATCTATCTAATATCTTTCTGTTATCTATTTATGTATAGCTTATTATAACAGCTGGTCAGACCCGGACTGTAAAAGTCCGAAACTGCGCGGTTTCAAAATTTCCCTATGTCGGACCCGGGCCCAAGATTCCGGATGTTTGATCCAGATCCAGCACTCGAGAAGTTAAAAAAAAACAAGAAAATAAGAATGAAGCGAGAGCTCCATACTTACAGAGGCTCAGTCGCAGCTGTAAACTGCTCTCACACAGCTGTACGCTGCTCCTGCGGCCTCCGCTTATCATTGCTCATCCATATGTACTCAGCACTGCTTTCCCTATCCACTAGATGGCCTGGCCTCTGTGATTAATTCCAGTTAAATGCGCCCCCAGCCTGTGGGATCGCATCTGACTGCATCAGTCATTGCGGCTCTTTCATTCTCTAGAGCGGAAAGCGGGCAATCATGCTCTATGGCAGGTCGCTGTGGGACCTTGTGTGGATTAGTTCGGATCTGTAGGGTGTGTTGGGGTTAATAAAATGGTGAAAGAGGGTGGATTTTTTATTTTATTACAAATAAAGGATTTTTTTGGTGTCTGTGTTCATTTACTGTCACTTACAGATTAGTGATGGGGTGTCATAGATGCTGCCATTACTAAGCCAGGAATTAGTGGCTGCTGTGCTCTGCCATTAACTCTTTATTTCCCTGATTGCCACTGCACCAGGGCAATTGGGAAAAGTGAGGTAAAGCTCTTGGATTGTCACATCTAATGGATGTGATAATTCCCGGCAGCTGGAGGCTGATATTTTTAGGCTGGATCTCCCCAGCCTGAGAATACAGCCCCAACTGTCAGCTTAATCTTGGCTGGGAATCAAAACTGGGGGGAAGGCACATCTTTTTTTAATGATTTATTGAAATAATAATAATTAAAAAAAAACACATGCAGTTCCGCTTAGGCCAGAGTCGCACTTGCAAGGGACTTGCACGAGTCTTGCATCACATCACCCAGCATGGCCACACATACTTTCCTGGCAGGAGCAGGTTGGCTGCATGTAGTTCTATGCAGCTGCACGCCGAGACTCGGGCAGGTGTGACTCCGGCCTTATGATGCACTCACAGGAGCAATATGACTTGCACAAGTAATGGATTGCATAACCCGGCACAGCCGCATACTCTCTGGACACGAGCATGCAGCTGCATAGAAAGACATGCAGGGGAACGCTTCTGTCAGGAGAGTGTGCAGCTGCCTGGTGATGCGATGAGACTCGCACAAGTGTGACTCCGGCCTTATGGTGTGCTCACAGGAGCCGTATGACTCGCATGAGTATCAGATCGCATCATTCCTCACAGCTGTACACTCTCTGGACACGAGTGTGCAGCTGCACAGAAATACATGCAGATGCAAGCTCCTCTCAGCAGAGTGTGCAGCTGCCAGGTGATGCGATATGAGACTTGCGCAAGTATGTGATTCCGGCTTTATTTTGATACATAGCTATGATAAAGTCGACAGCTGGGGGCTAGCACCATGGGATTTATTTGTGCTGGTATCAGAATACGGGGACCCTGCGCCGATTGTTTTATTTATTTTTTTATTTTTATACCACGATACCCACAGACATTTGCACTGCTTTTTCTACCCACCAGCTGTCCTGGCGCTTGTGATTGGTTGGCTGACACGCTGACAATCAGGGAGGAGACGCATCTAACTGCAACCAATTACATGCACTGGAGGGCATGGAAAGCAGTGAATATTCAATGAGAGTTAATTGTCAGCTCCGGAAGTGAATACATGATCTGGAAGCAGATTGCCGCCATGACGAATCTTCCATGAGTACACCGCGTGCGCTGACATTTACAGTTTTACTACGGACTCTGTTCCACTAGCATATTGGCATTTGATGTGAAAACATCGGATGCAGTAAGCTATTGACACTTCACTTAGGCTCTGCTGCAGAGTGAGCTGAGTGTCATGCAATTGTGATCTGATCTTAACATGCAGAGAAAATGGTGAGACTTTCTCCCTCTTCTCCACTGCATGTCTGTGCGTATATTGCAATGCACTGTGATGACCTCCGAGCGCAGTGCAATGTTTCACATGCCCCCACAGACTTGTATGGGTGTATAATGCAAGACTCACTGTAAAATGCAGCAAGATGCAATTGTTTTCTCTTGGTGATCTGGGATGAGAAAATAATAGCAGATTGACACTGCCCCATTGTGTAACACTGGTGCAAATGTAATCCAATGTTTTATCCGATTGCACTCATCCATGTTAATCGCAAGTAGAAACGAGGCCTAATACTACATGTTTGCTACTCACCCTGACAGAAACCAGTAAGTGAAAGAGGCTGGAAATTTGTGTCTACTTAAGAGACAATTTGAGAATAACCCTTTTTTGTGGTAAATTTATAATAGTGTATTTAAATCGTAAAAGTTTCATTAAAAAAACAGGAAAGATTTGTGTTCTCAGCTCTGCTACATCTGAATGCACAGCACGCAGCCAGAAAAAAAACAAAAAATGAGCCGGAGTGTGAGTTGGTATACCGCACATTATAAGTGTATGCTTATGCTCTGGTTCATTTTTTTGTTTTTCTTTAATGTTTGTAGAAATAGGGTGTGACCCCCATTTTCAGTGAGCTGAGCATTTCATCCATTGCATCCCATGGCTGTGTGCCTATAGTTCGGACTAGAGATGAGCGATGTTCGATTCGAACTGTTCGCCAATTTCAAATTCGAGTGATTTTGGGTGATGTTCGAGTCGTTTGACGAACTCGAAAGATTTGCTTCAAGTTTGGCAGTTCGAGTTACGGTTCAATCACCAGAAGCGTGGCTTTTCACAGTTAGGCTATGTGCGCACCTTGCGTATCTGCATGCGTCCTGCATCCCCAGCACAATCCCTCTCTCTTTCCTACTCACCGATCACGGCGCAGCGCTCCACAGCTGTCACAAAGCTACGGCGGCTTTCCTGTTTTGAAAATGGCTGCCACTCATTATTCAATCTGGTATTCCCTGCTTTCCCCGCCCACCGGCGCCCATGATTGGTTGCAATCAGACATGCCCCCATGATGAATCTCACTGCAACCAAACACAGCCGCCGGTGGACATGTCTATATCGTGCAGTAAAATAAATAAATAAATAATTAAAAGAAAAAACAACTGTGGTTCCCCCCAATTTT
The DNA here is from genome assembly GCF_048569485.1 of Anomaloglossus baeobatrachus. Taxonomy (NCBI): domain Eukaryota; kingdom Metazoa; phylum Chordata; class Amphibia; order Anura; family Aromobatidae; genus Anomaloglossus; species Anomaloglossus baeobatrachus. The sequence continues at coordinate 615,020,049 of NC_134354.1, read as the reverse complement.
GATACCAGCCAAGATAAAGCCACACGGCTGGAGGCTGGTATTGCCAGGATAGGGAGCACCACATTATGGGGAGCCCACCACCCTAACAATATTAGCCAGCAGATGTCCGGATATGCCGCATCCATTAGATGCAACAGTCCCGGAACTCTATCCAGCTCATCCCGAATTGCCCTGGTGCTGTGGCAATCAAGATAAAAAGGGGTTAATCATGGCAGGCGTCTCCCCGAGATACCTTCCATGATTAATGTCTAAGTGAAAGTAAATAAACACACACAATGAAAAATCCTTTATTTGGAATAAAAGACAAAAAAAACCCCTCATTTACCTTTTTATTAACCACCAAACAACAATCCAGGTATGATGTAATCAACACGACACTTTCAGCTCTACTACATGAAGCTGACAGGGAGCGTCATAGAACACGAGCGCTCTGTGTCAGCTCCACGCAGCAACTGACGTGAGCTGCGCTGTCACCGGAGACTTCACTCAGGTAGTGCCTGCGTGTGATATATCTCTACTGCAATACAGAGGTCAAGATTACCAAATCTTCCTACGCTTTTCATTAGAGGCAGTGGCTCAATTTGAGTCCCAGCCGTCCCGGTAAAGAATTTAATTTAATTTATTTTTAATTTTGAATTATAAATATTATTTATTTATAATTATAATTTAATTTAATTATGCCCTGAGGGGAGGAGCCGGACATCAGCTGTGAGCACACCTCTAACATCGGAGCAGTACACGGAATGAGGCTGCATTGCTCTCTCCTCTCTCTCTTCTCTCTCTCGTCTCTCTCTTTATCTCTCTCTTTTTCTCTCTTTTTCTCTTATCTCTCTCTCTTTTTCTCTCTCTCTTTCTCTCTCTCTCTTTCACTCTTTCTCTTTCTATCTCTTTTTCTCTCTTTCTCTCTTTTTCTCTCTCTTTTTCTCTCTTTCTCTCTCTCTCTTTTCCTCTTTTTCTCTCTCTCTCTTTTTCTCTCCCTCTTTCTCTCTCTCTTTTCTCCCTCTTTTTCTCTATCTTTTTCTCTCTTTTTCTCTCTCTCTCTTTTTCTCACTTTTTCCCTCTCTCCTCTTTGTAGCTGAATAATCCACTTTTGGATACTCTACTGTAAAACAGAGGTCAAGATTACCAAATCTTACTAAGCTTTTCATTAGAGGCAGTGGCTCAATGGGTGAAGCTACTGCCTAAGGAGAATTAGTTCACAAGTTCGAGACCCGGCCGTCCCGGTAAAGAATGTAATATGTTTTAAATTATAATTATTATTTATTTATAATTATAATTTAATTTAATTATGCACTGAGGATAGGAGCCGGACATCAGCGGTGAGCCGTGGGACACACCTCTAAAATCGGAGCAGTTCACGGAATGAGGCTGCATTGCTCTCCTCTCTCCTCTCTCTCTCTTCTCTCTCTTTCTCCTCTCTCTCTTCTCTCTCTTTCTCCTCTCTCTCTTCTCTCTCTTCTCTCCTCTTCTCTCTCCTCTCTCTCCTTTCTCTCTCTCTTCTCTCTCTCTCCCTCTCTCTTCGCTCTCTCTTCTCTCTCTTCTCTCTCCTCTCTTCTCTCTATCTTCTCTCTCTCTCCCTCTCTCTCTTCTCTTTTCTCTCTCTTTTCTCTCTCTCAGACCTGGCGATGATCAGCTGATGCGGTCACCTGACGGTATCAGCTGACACCATAAGTCCAGCGGTGAGGCCGGCTTTTTACTACCCGGCCGGCTAAACAATCAGCTGCTGCTGTAGGACAGGAGTCTGCACAGAAGTGTGTAGTTTGTTTGTTTTTTTTGCACTGATGCATCAACTGATTGTATAAAAGCCGTTTATACAATCAGCTGCTGTGTCATATGATTCAGGCCTTTGAAACTCACACATCATCTGATCGCTTTTCCTTCCAGCAAACCAATCAGATGATATTGGATCCGGATTGGATGGCGAGGGACCCTTGACCCAGGATTACTGCGGAGGGGGGTTCTTTATTTCAATAAAGATGGAGTCACTAATTGTGTTGTGTTTTATTTCTAATAAAAATATTTTTCTGTGTGTTGTGGTTTTTTTTATCTGTACTAGAAATTCATGGTGGCCATGTCTAATATTGGCTTGACACCATGAATTTCGGGCTTAGGGCCAGTTCATAATATACAGCTAGCCCTAACCCCATTATTACCCAGCGAGCCACCCGTCACCAGGGCAGCTGGAAGAGTTGGATACAACGCCAAAAGATGGCGCTTCTATGAAAGCGCCATTTCTGGGGCAGCTGTGGACTGCAATTTGCAGCAGGGGTGCCCATGGGCACCCTGCCCTGGGGATTCCAATCCCCAGCTGCCTAGTTGTACCTGGCTGGACACAAAAATTAGCCGAAGCCCACATTACTTTTTTTTTAACAGGTGGGTTACTATAGCAACGGTGATCTCCGTTATTCACCGGCTGTGGCATCCAGTCCTTGCATGTGGGCTGACTCTGTAAAGAGCGCCCAGAGGCAGGAACATGGAGCCAAGCATGTGCCCAAGCATCTCGCTGGTACACGGAGATGCTCAAACAAGCACCACGTGCCGGAGAGATGCACTGACAGGAACTAGCATGATATCTATCCATGTGACCAGTCTGTAGCCAAAGAGATAATACACACGTGACTGGTCACATGCTATGACGATGTCACGGAAGGTCCTATCATCAGTGCTGGTTTCCGGGAGGGCGCAGCGATGATCGGAAGGAAACGCGGTGGGAGACAGAGTAGAGGATGTGTCGCACGGACCTGTAAGTGTAATGGCAATGTTTATTAACTGTATGTATACATATATAATGTGTTTGTATGTGTTTGGATTTGCCTGCCATTGTTTTCAATGGGGTTCGAAGGTGTTCGTCGAACGTTCATCGAACGTTCTTCAAACTAAGCCGCCATTTGACGAACCAAACTCGAACACTAAGGGGATGGCTCAGCACTAGTTGGGACCCAGCCTTTCTCTGCACTTATTCAGATTGTTGTCTGTTGACACATGATGTGGTTTTAATATTAACCCCTTAAGGACGAAGCCAGTTTTGAACTTAATGCCCAGGCCATTTTTGCAATTCTGACCAGTGTCCCTTTATGAGGTTATAACTCTGGAACGCTTCAACATATCCCGGTGATTCTGACATTGTTTTTTCGTGACATATTGTACTTCATGACAGTTATAAATTTAGAATGATAATTTTTGCTTTTATTTGTAAAAAAATCGAAAATTTGGGGATAATTTTAAAAAATTTTGCAATTTTTAAACTTTTAATTTTTATGCCCATAAACCAGAGAGTTATGTCACACAAAATAGTTAATAAATAACATTTCCCACTTGTCTACTTTACATCAGCGCAATTTCTGAAACAAAATTTTTTGGGGTTAGGAAGTTAGAAGGGTTCAAAGTTCATCAGCAATTTCCCATTTTTTCAACAAAATTCACAAAACCATTTTTTTTAGGGACCACATCACATTTGAAGTGACTTTGAGAGGCATAGGTGACAAAAAATACCCTAAAGTGACACCATTCTAAAACCTGAACCCCTCAAGGTACTCAAAACCACATCCAAGAAGTTTATTAACCCTTCAGGTGCTACACAGGAACTAAAGCAATGTGGAATGAAAAAAAGCAAAAAATAAAATGTTACCTAAAATGTTGCTCTACCCCAAATTTATTCACTTTTAGAAGAAATAACACAACAAAATGGACAACAAAACTTGTTACCCACTTTCTTATGAACGCGCCAATACCCCACATGTGGTCAGAAACCTCTGTTTGGACAAATGGGAGGGCTCGGAACAGAAGGAGCAATATTTGAATTTTCTGAAAGCAAATTTGGTTGAAATAGATTGCGGGCACCATGTTGCATTTAGATGTCCGCTAAGGTACCTAAACAGCAGAAACCCCTCACAAGTGATACAATTTTGGAAACTAGACCCCTATAGGCTCCTATCTAGGGGTATAGTGAGCATTTTGGACCCACAGGTACTTCACAGATTTTGATAACGTTACATTGTCATATTGAAAATTTTCATTTTTTTTCTCAAAAATGTTGCTTTAGCATCAATTTTCTCACTTTTTCAAGAGGTAATTCCAAAAATTTGAACCCAATGTTTGTTATTCACTTTTTTATGAGCGCGGTGATACCTCACATGTGGTCTGAAGCCTTTATTTGGAGAAATGGGAGGGCTTGGAACGGAAGGAGCAATATTTGAATTTTGGAAAGGAAATTTGGCTGAAAAAGATTGCGGGCACCATGTCGCATTTGGAGGACCCCTAAGGTATGTAAACAGCAGAAACCCCCCACAAGTGACTCCATTTTGGAAAATAGGCCCCTCAAGGAATTTATCTAGATGTTTGGTGAGTACCCTGAACCCCCAGGTGCTTCACAGAAGTTTATAACGTTGAGCCATGAAAATAAAAAAATAAAATTTTACCAAAAAATTGTTATTTCAACCAGGTAGCTTTTTTTTCACAAGGGTAACAGGAAAAAAATCACCATGAAATTTATTGTGCAATTTCTCCTGAGTTTGGCGATATCTTATATGTGGTGGAAATCAACTGTTTGGGCACACGGCAGGGCTCGGAAGGGAAGGAGTGCCATTTGACTGCAAAATTGGCTGGAATCAATAGCGGACACCATGTTGCATTTGGAGAGCCCCTGAGGTGCCTATACAGTGAAGCTCCCCAACATGTGGCCCCATTTTGGAAAATAGACCCCTCAAGGAATTTATCTAGATGTTTGGCGAGTACCCTGAACCCCCAGGTGCTTCACAGAAGTTTATAATGTTGAGCTGTGAAAATAAAAAAAATACTTTTTTACCACAAAATTGTTACTTCAACCACATAGCTTTTTTTTATCAAGAGTAAAAGGAAAAAATTCAGCAAAAAATTTATTGTGCAATTTCTTCTCAGTATGCTGATACCTTACGTGTGGTTGAAATCAACTGTTTGGGTGCACGGCAAGGCTCGGAAGGGAAGGAGCGCCATATGACTACACAATTGGCAGGAATCATTAGCGGACGCTATGTCGCATTTGGAAAGCCCCTAAGGTACCTAAACAGTGGAGCTCCCCCACAAGTTACCCCATTCTGGAAACAAGACACCTCAAGGCTTTTATCTAGGTATATAGTGAGCATTTTGAATCCACGAGCACTTCACAGAATTTGATAAGCTTAGGTTGCCATATTGAAAATTTTAATTTTTTTCCCAAAAATGTTGATTTAGCATCAAATTTCTCACTTTTTCAAGAGGCAACAACAAAACATGGATCCCACAGGTTGTTATCCAATTTCTTGTGAGCGCAGGGATACCCCATATGTGGCCAAAAACCTCTGTTTGGATAAATGGGAGGGCTTGGAATGGAAGGAGCACCATTTTTATTTTGGAAAAGTTGAAATAAATTGCGCACACCATGTCACATTAGCAGGGCCCCTTGGGTACCTATACATCAGAAACCCCCCCACAAGTGACCCCATTTTGGAAACTGGACCCCTCAAGGATTTTATTCAGGAGTATAGTAAGCATTTTGATTCCACAGGTACTTCACAAAAATGTTGCTGTAGAAACAATATTCTCACTGTTAGGCTATGTGGCCATGATCCAGTGACACGGCGTCTAGTACACAGTATCAGCCTTCCTGCAGAGATGTGAGTGTTGTCCATGGGAGAACGCAGCTGCCCATGCCCACGATTTGGGTTCAGGATGCTGTGGACTTTAGCTCTATTCTGCGTGCAGAGAACACTCTTGTCTCCGCAGCATAAATTGACTTGCTGAGGCTCTGGAAGCTGCACCACAGGTCGGTTTATGCTGCGGAGAAGAGAAGCACAGTGGGCATGAGATTTCTAAAAATCCTTCCCCTGTGCTTCTACTGCCCAACGCACCATTATGGATGCAGGGAAAACCCTCTGCGCCCAAAACGCTGCAAACCCCTATTGTGGGCACCCAGGGTAATATGCTACAGTGGATGAATGGATAGATGTCAAACCAATATAACGTCCCACCCCCTGCATATTCTAAACTGGCACCCTTCAGTGACTTTCATGTGGCACTAAAGGGTGCCTAGCCTTGTATTTAGCCCAAAAAGAAAAAAAAATAATTAAAATAAATGACGTGGGGTCCCCCCTATTTTTGATAGCCAGCTAGGGTAAAGCAGACAGCTGTAGCCTGCAAACCACAGCTGACAGCTTCACCTTGGCTGGTGATCAAATTGGAGGGCTCCCCAAGCTGTTTTTTTTTTTAAAAATTGTATAATAATTAAAAAACAAACAAACGTGGGGTACCCCAAATTAGATCACCAGCCAAGGTGAAGCTGACAGCTGGGGTCTGGTATTCTCAGGGTGGGAAGAGCCATGGTTATTGGACTCTTCCCAGCCTAAAAATAGCAGGCCGCAGCCACCCCAGAAGTGGCGCATCCATTAGATGCGCCAATCCTGGCGCTTCGCCCCAGCTCATCCCGCGCCCTGGTGCGGTGGCAAATGGGGTAATAAATGGGGTTGATACCAGATGTGTAATGTCACCTGGCATCAAGCCCAGCAATTAGTTATGTCACGGCGTCTATTTGATCCCAGACATAACTAATTGACAGTAATACAAAAAAAACATTTATTTGAAAAAACACTCCCCAACCATTCCTCTTTGACAAGAAAAAAAAAATCTCCTGTAAGCCATTTTGGAAGTCCCACGATCTTCTAGAATATGGGGGGCACATTCAGGGAACGTGTCCCCCATTTTCTAGGAGTGCAGACCTTCCATTTGAGGAGAGTGGTGCAAAGAATCTGCACCCACCCTCCTCGGGGTCACAGATGCAGTGTGCGAGCAGCAGCAGCCAGCGTCTCTGAGTCAGACACAGGAAGCTGACAGCCGCGCTCTGCAGTGTGACCGGCGTCTGCTGTGAAGGAGAAGGGGGTGCGGGGGATCAGCGCTCCGACAGGTACGGGGGACACCGGTGAACACCGGGGTGGGAATAGGGGGTGACCTGGCAGGCCCTGGGGAGCATGTTTCTGTCGCATGTGTGGTGGCACATGCGACAGAAGTCAAAGGAAATGGGTAAATGCGGGCGGTGCGCTGCTGTGCGCGCCGCCATCTTGGATTTTCAGGAGGGGGTTGGGGGTCGGGGGGGGCACTTTGGCGACCCCGGGGGACCAGAGGGGACCGGGGGAGGAGATTTATCTCCCAGCTGACATGTTTGATCATGCTAGATGGGAGATAAATCATTGTTTACCGGCGCTGTGATTTTACTATAACATGATCATCGGTATACGGTGTATACCGGTCATCACGTGAGCGGGGACCAGAAAAACCAGCCCGAATCATGATCTCCAGGGTCTCAGCTACCCCCGGTAGCTGAAACCCCGGAGATTTTCTGACGCTGGGGGGCGCTATTTACCTTTTTCTGACCGCCGTTTATAAACGGCAGATCAGAATAAGGACCTGATTCTGCCACCGTTTATCTCCGTAAGGCTGTTGTAATGGGGTTAAAGAGTGTAGGTATCGTCCCGATTTGGGTACACCTTGTTGCGGTGGGATGGCTTTACGCTTTTTTGATCAAAATTGTGTTTAATAAGAACCTTATTTTTATTTATATGCACTATGATTTTATTTATTAGCTAAAGTAGGGTATATATTGATATTATTCTTATTTTGGGTCTTCCTTGTCTTATGGCCAGTGTCAACACACACTTATAATGTGTAGTATATCAACTCACCCTCCAGCTCATTTTTTGTTTTTTTATAAAATAATGACCACCTGCTGTGAATTTTAGGCAGAAACTTAGCCACGCAATGAGCGGTGACAACATTCAGGTAATTTGTGCTCACAGCTAAAGGTTCATACGGTCCTTCACCTGTGATTGCAGGTAAGCTGACGTCAAGGAATCTCATTAAACTCAGTGATCTTACCTCAGGTGAAGTCTCTGAGTTCACAGACCTGCATCTCCTGGAAGAAAACCACTTTGTTTGGCCAATATATGCAGATTTTTTGCTGCAATGCATAGACAATATTTCTACACCCAATCCAAAAAATTGCATGACTACTGTATCATACTGCATGTGGTTTTGATGGGGGTTTTTTGCCAGGAGGTGTACATTGGGTGCAGAACAATGGTGTAAAATTTAATCAAGAAATTTGCATCCCTTGGCCCAAAACTGCAAAAAAAGTTTTTAACGCCATTTCAGTGTTTTCTGCTAGGAAGGGCAAATTTGATGCTGAAATGTCTGCAACAGATTTCCACACCACATTTTGCACCTCCTTGCATTTTTGAGCCAAGAGAGGAAAATTTTGAGATGAAATATTTACACCATATTCCTGCACCAAATCTGCATCTCTTGACAAAATACCCACAAAACCCACACATTTTTGTCAGGAGATGCAGCTCTGTTAACTCAGTTTCCTCACTAGATGAGATCACTTACTATACAGAGGTCACCTGAGGTCAGGTTACCTGTGATCAGAGGTGGAGGACTATGGAGACCTCCAGCTGTGACCGCAAGTAACCTGAGTAATGTCACGGATCATCGCTGTGGCTCATTCATTCTCTGCCTGAAGCTCACAGTGGGTGGTCATGTTCTATGGCCACATTTGTAACTTCAGATGTAGCAGAGCTGATATCATCATGGGTAGTTATGTGGATTATGTCGGACCTGGGTACTTTTCAGGTTAATAAACTGGTGAAAGGGTGTTTTTTGTATTTTATTTCAAATAAAAGATTTTTCAATATTTGTGTTTATTTCTTTTCACTTACAGATTAGAAATGGGAAGTCTTATAGATGTCTCACATTACTAACCTAGGGCTTAGCAGCAGCTGTGAGCTGTTATTAAACCCTAATTACCCTGATTGCCATGGCACCAAGGAAATCAGGAAGAGCCGGATGAAGTGCCAGGATTGTCACATCCATTGGATGTGACAATACTGGGTGGCTGCTATTTTTAGACTGGGGGCCCAATAAGCATCGGTTTTCATAGCCTATGAATAGCAGCCCCCAGCTGCCAGTTTTATCATGGCTGGGTATTGAAATTTGAGGGGACTACAGGCCAGTTTTTAGAATTATTTATTTAATTCAATAATAAAAAATGTGTTTCCTCTTATTTTAATATATAGCCAAGGTAAGTGCATGGCTGGGAGCTGCAGCATGTAGCTGTATGCTTCATCTGTGCTAGGTATCATAATAACCCATGTGGAGATACAAACAATGGAAGGAAGAAAAGGGTTAATCTCCTGCACCGCCAAGCCAGTCCAAATGATGTAGATAAAATGTGATTTATTGGTCAACGCGTTTCAAAGCCCTCAAAGGCTTCTACATCAGGACACTGGTTGGGTCATGTCTTCCTTTTCAGTCCCTACACAGACCAATCAACAGCTTGCCTTGGATCTATGTGTGCCACCATTTTGCTGTAATATAAGAGATGAGAAAGGGTTATAAAACAATAAATTCTTATAATCACCTCTCTTTGATCCTCCACATACCTGCCCCACTGCTTTCTTATGCATTTTCAGTTGACTCCTAATCTGTCTCCATCCGGTCCTTCTGACAAATATTGTTGCTGAAAAGGCCCCACATGCTCACATGAGGCCCAATGCACATCAAAAATGTGTGTTGCATCTCACATGAATATGTGGGGTATGACACACATTATTATCATAAGTTTCATGAATTGAGCACCATGTGATTATATGAGACCATGTCAGTGACAGCACCCACTGTAAGGCTTAGAGGTAAAAAGGAGCTAAATAAATAAAATATTCTGAATTTTTTTAACTATATATATATATATATATATATACACCATACGACCAAAAGTTTGGACACAACATCTCATTCACATTGAAGGCATCAAAACTATGACTTAATACATGTGGAATGAAATACTTAACAAAAAATTGTGAAACAACTGAAAATATGTCTTATATTCTATGTTCTTCAAAGTAGCCACATTTTGCTTTGATTACTGCTTTTCACACTCATGGGAAACCTTTGAAAGTGTTCCCAAGTGCAGTGGCAAAAAACAGCAAACGGTACAAAGAAACTGGCTCACATGACGACCGCCCCAGGAAAGGAAGACCAAGAGGCACCTCTGCTGCGGAGGATAAGTTTATCCGAGTCACCAGCTTCAAAAATCGCAGGTTAACAGCAGCTCAGATTAGAGACCAAGTCAATGCCACACAGAGTTCTAGCAGTAGACACATCTCTAGAACAACTGTTAAAAGAAGACTTTGTGCAGCAGGCCTTCATGGTAAAGTTGCTGCTAGGAAATCACTGCTAAGGACAGGCAACAAGCAGAAGAGACTTAAAAAGAATGGGCATTAGACTAGTGGAAATCTGTGCTTTGGTCTGATGAGTCCAAATTTGAGATCTTTGGATCCAACCACCGTGTCTTTGTGCGACACAGAAAAGGTGAACGAATGGAATCTACATGCCTGGTTCCGACCGTGAAGCATGAAGGAAGAGGTGTGATGGTGTGGGGATGCTTTGCTAGTAACACTGTTGGGAATTTATTCAAAATTGAAAGCATACTGAACCAGCATGGCTACCACAGCATCTTGCTGCGACATGCTATTCCATCCGGTTTGTGTTTAGTTGGACAAACATTTATTTTTCAACAGGACAATGACCCCAAACACACCTCCAGGCTGTGTAAGGGATATTTGACTAAGAAGGAGAGTGATGAGGTGTTACGCTAGATGATCTGGCCTCCACAGTCACCGGACCAGAACCCAATTGAGATGATTTGGGGTGAACTGGACCACAGAGTAAAGGCAAAAGGGCCAACAAGTGCTAAGCATCTCTGGGAACTCCTTCAAGACTGTTGGAAGACCATTTCTGGTGACTACCTCTTGAAGCTCACCAAGAGAATGTCAAGAGTGTGCAAAGTAGTAATCAAAGCAAAAGGTGGCTACTTTTAAGAACCTAGAATATAACACATTTTTTCAGTTGTTTCACACTTTTTTGTTAAGTATTTCATTCCCCATGTGTGAATTCATAGTTTTGATGCTTTCAATGTGAATCTACAATTTTCAGAGTCATGAAAATAAAGAAAACTCCAAAGTTTTATGTAGAGTTTTCTTTATTTTCATGACTCTGAAAATTAACAAACTGGGGGGGTCAAAATATGTGCATTTTCTTAACCTTGTTATTACTATCTATATGTCCTTACATTTTCTAACAAAATGATTTCTAGATTTGGTAACTACAAAACCTAATAAAAAATCATTTGAACAAGAAAATAAAGAAAACTCTTTGAATGAGAAGGTGTGTCCAAACGTTTGGTCTCTACTGTATATAAAAGTAAGTTATTAATGTAATTGTAATGACCTATAGAATCAAAATGTTGGTGATTTTTACCACACAATGAATGTCGTAATAATAATAATCCCTCCCAAAATTGGCCAAAATTTTTTCACCAATTTACCACATTTGGCATTTATTTTCCTGTGTTTTATGTTATATTATAAAATTAACTTTTTGATTCAAAACTACAACTTGTTATGAAAAGATAAAGCTCTCAAACTGCTATGTTAACTTACAGAAGGTTATGGAAGAAAAGAATGGAAAAATTAAAGCACAGTATTGAAAAACTGCACGGTCCTTAAAGGGTTAATATTTATATGAAAAATATAATGCTATATTTTTAATCATGAAAAGAAGTTATTTTTAGTCAGAAAAAGGTTTTGCAATTATTATTGCACCTTTCAATACATTGCCCACATCATTTTTATGATTTGCAGTAAGATTTCCTTTTGTTACATAATCTTAAGTGCTTTTAGCTTTCAGCCTTGTCCTGAGAAAATTGCCAAATCTTTACTTAACATAAATTGCACTCAGAAAGTTAAATCATTTTCTATTTACATTATAATAAAATAAGGCATGAGGTAATTCTTACTTAATTTTTTCTGACAAATTGGGTTGTTACTTTTTAATGGAGTATCTTTAAATTGCAGACTTGAGGAAGTTTAAGGTGAGACTGTTTGGTCAGCTTCCCGAACTTAATGAAGATTAGTAGACATCGCTTGCAAAGTAATTAGGCAGGCATAAGGTGAATTACACCAACATATGATTAATTCAATTAAATCAGTTACAGAAAACCAAAAAATGTAATGCGAAGTCTTACTCTTTAAGTAGTTTTTCCACATTCTTGTCATTATGCCTCCTTACTTTGGTTAAAGTAAATAAATAATGTATAAAATATTTGTCAAATTAAAATTATGTAATAAAGATATAAGTTATTAGTCAAGTTAAAATTATGTATCAAAGTTGACTAACATTTAAGTGAATTTGGAATATGTATAATTTTAAAAAACAGCAATCTATACCTTACATCATATCATTATAATATACTGTATATTATTTGATGATTCTCTTAACTATAAATCTCACTGACTCAGAGGAATCAAGACTGGATTTTTTTGCCACAGTTTACTTTAGTCTGAAAATGAAGAACGTTTCTGTTGTAATTTACACCATCTTTTTGGCTGAACTTAGGTAAATTTGTTAGCCCCACTCAGTCACATATCCTTTCAGATAAGCTCCCAAAATTGGCAATGATGACCTAAGCTTGCATAAAAGAAACTTAAAGAATCAGCAAATTATGAGTTGCAACATGAAGCAGTTATATGCAAGAAAACTAGAGAAAACTGCAAGATGAAATGGAGCTAATGCTCAAACCTGGTGTATTCATTTTATAATTGTTTAGTAGCAATAGACAGTAATAAAGAAAATCTGCTTCAATGTGTAGTTTTCTTTGTCAATTTATGATACAATGCCTAGTAATACATTTTCATTTTGGAGTTGTTGTCATTAGTGATGAGTGACCACTACAATGCTTAAGTGCCCAGTACTTAAATCACACAATTTGGGCGCTTGGTCATGCTCGACTTGAGTCACAAGTTTAAAGGAAGTCAATGGAAAACTCAACCATTTTTCTGAAAGACCCAACAGGAGGGCTGAGGGGTAGTATCAAAGAAATCCAGCACTCAGACAGGGGAGTACGTGATAATAAGTGCTTTAATTCAACATAATGTGTAAATGATTGGTGATGTTTCGGTCAAAGATTACATCACACAGCTGTTGATGTTGTCAGTGAGTATACAGTATCCAACGCAGTATAAATATGCAATCCTTGCAGAATAGCAAATAGTGGAATACATAACTGCATAATAAGTAAACGCACCCCCAGCATCCGCTCAGATAAGCCATATCTCAAAACACATCTTTGTTCCAAAAGTGAAATACCACACCCTAACAACTTTTTGGCAGGCTTAAAGATATTAACTCCTTCCTTACATTAAAATTTCCTCTATTTTTCTTCATTCATGTCAAAATAAATTATATCCTTTCCTAACAAATGAGGTTAGTTAACCCACCCCTCTGTCACACAGAAAAGGATAGGTCCTTAACTACATGGGTACACCACACGCATCAGCACCCCCATTCCTATACTTTTTCTAACTTTGAATTTCACATAATAGAACATATGCATTCTGCGACATTTTGGGAGTTGGTTTTCTGCAGCTGGGACATCCGTTTCATAGGTGTAGTGGAGATGCTGTTACAGTGCTGGTCATCTGGTCATGGTGCAGGAGATCAGCAGTACAAATTTTCTTACCTGGAACATAAAATATAGAATTAGATCTTTTTAAATCTTAGCTTAATCTTTCTATTTTTTGCTCACACTAGTACACAGATCATTGTTAGGTATATAACCCCACAAGGAGAAAGAAACTGTGCAAAAAAATCTCTGTGCACACCAATAAAATAATAACACTTTATTGTATCAAAAAAGCACTCAAGAAATGCGCAAGATATGTAAAAAAAAATTAAAAACAATTTAAACTGCTGTCCCATAATAAAGTTAAGTACAATGATGATTAATAATGTATGACAATAAGGACGAAAGCCTAAAATAGTATAGAGTAGAGCACGCCCAACTCAGTCCGCCCCATACATCAGGTGATAACAGGAGGGTACAACCAACAATAAGGGGGTAATAAATAATCAGAATAGGAGTCTTAGCTATTTTCCTTGTGTTTTCACGCACTTTTGCATGTGTTTTGCTGCATGCTTTTTTGCCATGTTTCTGGTGTATGTGTTTTTATTTCAATAAAGATGGTTGAAAAACATAAAGTAGATCTAACAGGACATTAACCAAAACAAAGGACTATCCCCCTTACATATTTTAATCTTGCACACTTTAGTGCCTTATGTGGCACTGAGGAGTGTTTAGCAGGGTTTAATCTAATAAATAAATAATTTGAAAAAACAATGTGTGGTGCCCCTATTTTTGATAACCAGCCTAAAATAAAGCAGACCACAGATGGATGATATTAGCAGAATAAGAAGGTCAATGAATAATAGGCCCTTCCCGGGCTAAAAATAGCAACCCACATCGACCCCAGAAGTGGCATATCCCATTAGATACATTAATTCTGGCATTTTGCCTCAGCTCTTCCCAATTGCCCTGGTACCATAGCAATTGGTGTAATATTACTTTTGTTGTTAGTTGTGTATTTTCAGCTGGCATGAAATCTTGGTGTTAGTAGTGAAGAGGCATCAATCAGACACCCCCATTTCTAACCCAATTAGTTAAAAATATAAAAAAAACACATAAAAATACTTTTTAAAAAAACAACACCCTGACAGCTCTGGGTCATCAATTTATAATTAAAAAGGGGTGCAGATTTGCAGTAGATCACCAAATCTGATGTAGTACACAAAAGTAAACTTGAAAGTCAAAAAGAGATAGAGAAAGACAAGACACTGTCCTTTTTTCACCAATTAATTATTAATGAAATAATCTCCACAGCTTCAACATAGTGCATTGCGTTTCCACAACGTCCCTGGCTATGGCATTGTCGTATATGGCAGACAATCCCCACATGTTGATTGGCTGTCTGACAGCCACAAAACATGACATGAGGGGTAATCAATCGAGTAATGAGCCTACCTAAGCAACACATGCATGATTGAGTATCTACCTGTGGAAATCATGCTCTCTCATCAATAAAAGGGACAGAAAAGGGATATTATATAGTGATGAGCGAGTATGCTTGTTACTACTTGGTACTCGCACGAGTATCACTGTACTCGGGCTACTCGGCAGGTACCGAGTAATTTCGCGATACTCGTGCTGTACTCGTGGTCTTCATCCCTACATGTTGGCGCTCTTTTGAGAGCCAGCCCTCATGCAAGGATTGGCTGGCAGACCACTGCAATGCCACAGCCCTGTTAGTTGTGGAATTGCAGTGATTGGCCGGCCCGCACAGCGTGACCGAGCCTTTATACCGGCGGGCGCGCTGTGCTCTGCACACAGCCATCTCATATTCCCTGCTTTCCCCGCCCACAGGTGCCTATGATTGGTTGCAGTGAGACACGCCCCCACGCTGAGTGACAGGTGTCTCACTGCACCCAATCACAGCAGCCGGTGGGCGTGTCTATACTGTGCAGTAAAATAAATAAATAAATAATTTAAAAAACCGGCGTGCGGTCCCCCCAATTTTAATACCAGCCAGATAAAGCCATACAGCTGAAGGCTGGTATTCTCAGGATGGGGAGCCCCACGTTATGGGGAGCCCCCCAGCCTAACAATATCAGTCAGCAGCCACCCAGAATTGCCACATACATTAGATGCGACAGTTCTGGGACTGTACCCGGCTCTTCCCGATTCACCCTAGTGCGTTGGCAAATCGGGGTAATAAGGAGTTAATGGCAGCCCATAGCTGCCACTAAATCCTAGATTAATCATGTCAGGCGTCTCCCCGAGATTCCTTCCATGATTAATCTGTAAATTACAGTTAAAAAACACACACACCTGAAAAATCCTTTATTAGAAATAAAAAACAATAACAAAGTCCCTCATCCCCAATTTATTAACCCCGACAAAGCCATCCATGTCCGGCGTAATCCACGGACCTCCAGCGTCGCGTCCAGCTATGCTGCATGCAGGTGACAGGAGCTTCAGAATACACCGCCGCTCCGGTCAGCTTCACACAGCAACTGAGGTGAGTAGCGCGATCAGCTGCTGTCAGTCAGGTAACTCACGGCCACCGCTGGATCCAGCGGTGGCCGGGATTTACCTCAGTGACAGCTCAGCTGATTGCTATACTCACCTCAGTTGCTGCGTGGAGCTGACCGGAGCGGCGGTGAGTAGCGCTATCTGCTGAGCTGTCACTGAGGTTACCCGCGGCCACCGCTGCATCCACCGCTGGATCCAGGTAACCTCAGTGACAGCTCAGCTGATCGCGGTACTCACCTCAGTGGCTGCGTGGAGCTGACCGGTGCGGCAGTGAGTAGTGCGATAAGCTGAGCTGTCACTGAGGTTACCCGCGGCCACCGCTGCATCCACCGCTGGATCCAGGTAACCTCAGTGACAGCTCAGCTGATCGCACGGCTGTCTTCAGTTGCTGTGTGAAGCTGACAGGAGCGGCGGTGTATTCTGCAGCTCCTGTCACCTTCATGCAGCACAGCTGGATGCGACGCTGGAGGACTGTGGAGTACGCCGGACATGGACGGTTTGTCAGGGTTAATAAATTGGTGATGAGGGACTTTGTTAGTGTTTTTTATTTCTAATAAAGGATTTTTCGGGTGTGTGTGTTTTTTAACTGTAATTTATAGATTAATCATGGAAGGAATCTCGGGGTGACGCCTCACATGATTAATCTAGGATTTAGTGGCAGCTATGGGCTGCCATTAACTGCTTATTACCCCGATTTGCCAACGCACTAGGGTAAATTGGGAAGAGCCGGGTACAGTCCCAGAACTGTTGCATATAATGTATGCGGCAATTCTGGGCGGCTGCTGACTGATATTGTTAGGCTAGGGGGCTCCCCATAACGTGGAGCTCCCCATCCTGAGAATACCAGCGTTCAGCCGTATGGCTTTATCTGGCTGGTATTAAAATTGGGGGGACCGCACGCCGTTTTTTTAAATTATTTAATTATTTATTTCACTGCACAGTATACACACACCCACCGGCTGCTGTGTTTGGGTGCAGTGAGACACCTGTCACTCAGCGTGGGGGCGTGTCTCACTGCAACCAATCATAGTCGCCGAAAAGCAGGAAAGCAGGGAATACGAGATTGTTTAATGAGCGGCCGGCTTTTTCAAAAAGAGGAAAAGCCGCCGGAGAACAGCTGTGCAGTGCCGCGGCAGTGATCGGGGAACGGTAAGTAAGAGAGAGGAGGGAGACTGACCGACAGACTGTGAGAGGGGGACAGATAAGACAGAGAGAGACAGACAGAGCGAGACCGACCGACGGGAGACAGAATGAAAAAAAAATGACCGTCATCGCTAGTAAAAAGCACAAAACGTGCGTTTTGGACATCGGAGTGCCACACAATGTTTTACGTAAAATCTTTCATGTATTAATCTCAAAAAGTAACATACACCAGCTCTATCTCACTATTGGGTATGTGCCCTTAACATTTCCATTTTGGTGTCATTTTGGAAGGTTTTCTGGTGAGTCCGTAAAAATGGCGTAAAACTCGGACAAAATTGTTCACAGCTGTGACTTTTGAGTGATAAATGCTTCAAGGGGTCTTCCCCATGCTGTTGCCATGTCATTTGAGCACTCTTCTGAGACTTTTGTGACATTTTTAGGGTTTCTACATGCTGCCGGGGGTCATTTCAGAAAAATACTCGGGTCTCCCATAGGATAACATTGGGCTCGGTGCTCGGGCCGAGTACACGAGTATCTTGGGATGCTCGGCCCGAGCCTCGAGCACCCGAGCTTTTTGGTACTCGCTCATCACTAATATTATATTGTATGGGGGCCAGAGCAAAAACAGGATTTTTTTTAAGTATAAGGACTCAAGGCCAGATCCACAACGGAGGATTTTTATAACTATATGGGGAACAGAATGGGGGACAATTATAACTATATGAAGGCCAACATTTTTTTATAATAATTGTTATCCTTTCTGGCTCCTCATTATTGTGGGGGGGTTCACTCCTGTGCAGAATAATACTGGGGAGAGAAACCACTCTGTAGATGTTCCCCCATAAATTATATACACAAAACATAATAGTAAAGTAAAGAGTCAGAGAACTAAGGAAAATTGGTGATCATAAAAAGTCAGCCAATTTTTATTAACAATCTTTATTCTTTCTGTCCTTTTTACAGCAGCTACCGTAAGCTCTGATCCCATGGATGTCTAGCTCAGCAGATTGGATCAGTTTGCTATCGGCATACTGTCATGTCCAGCCTTCAATGTAACATCTGAGAGGGAATTTGAAGGCTTTGTTACATACAGATCAGGTTATTTTCTGCAAGTTTGGAAAAACTTAAATGTGTCAAAATGAATCAGACATGGATCATTGCTGACTTTTGTTTGCCTACAGATGATCACAATGTTTATTCTAGACATACCATCTTCCTACCTGTATTTCTTTTGTCTCTCTTCTACATAGGCCGGCTTCTGCCAGAGCCAATGACCGATGCTCAGCTAGGCATATGCTCCCTGTTTATCATGTTATTTGTACTGTAGCACTGTACCTGCCATTTCTAGCTCTAAACTATAAGCTCTTTGCTTACTCCTATTTTTATACCATGCTAATTCTGCCACTGCACATCCATATCCTGAATGCCCATTGTGCTTTATAGCTATTCTGTATTGCCACTGCCATTACTGAACCTACATTCCCAGACATCTTCATTGCCCCATTTTATTCTTACATTGAATGAGTTCAGGCACTTGCCACTGCCATTTCACAGCATTTCCTGAGACACACCACTGCCCACCATGTTTATAGCTATATTATACTACTGAAATTAAGCCCATGCTCTTGATGGAATGAAAACAGATCATAAAATAGGGCAAAGGTTATGCATGGAAAATGGTTGACAGTCCATTATTTCTTCACATTCTTCACATTTAAAATATATAACCTATTTGCGCTTAATAAATAAACGGATAATATTGGATGACTTGTGAAAAATAAATGACACGCCCAGCTCCGGGGGCGGGGGGTACTCGTTACCGGGCTGGACTAGACCGGTGATGTCACAGCAGCATGGCACAGTTCCGTGACCCTGGCAGTGTCTTTCAATAATAAAGTGATGATGATTATGATGATGGGAGTTGCAGTAAAAACTAAAAGTTCGTGATGCTACCTGTGATACTGCGGCTATGTGGGCCGCTCCTGCACTGTGTATTCCCAGGGGCAGATGATGATGGCACAGCTGAGGTGATATTGCTCCCCACAGGTGGAGCAGGACCTTGGGGCAACCGTTGTAGAGTCTATATTTGGGCAACTGGTGGGCTTCAGGGTGCAGGGCCAGGAATGTGGACAATAACGGACAAGGACTGCAGTTTCGTTCCCTTTCACTTTACTTGGTTACCGGTGAGGAAGTCCTGGGAGACTGGTACAGGTGGTGATGATGGTAGTCTGAATAACCTGGAAGCAGTCGGGGAAGCTTCCCTGGTAGGTAAGTGTGAGGCCTACCCACTACGCTCTTTCCTGGTTTTCAGGGCCCCCACTGCATTAGCTAGGCTGATCCCTCTCCTCTGTTACTTGTGGTAATTCTCTCACCCGTATGGCAGGCTGAGCGGGCCATCGCAGGTACTGCTTTGCCGACAGCGGCTCCCGGGCCCTAATATGCGGCTTTGCCTTCAGGTGGTCTGTGGGGGCCAGGAGATTTGTAATCCTTCTGCCCTCTGGATTTATCTACCAGGCCTCAAGCACCCGGGCAACTACGGACTCGGTGTACGATTTCTAGCGTGTCCTTCTGGGGTGAGCCTCCTTAGCTTCACTGCCCA
Source organism: Anomaloglossus baeobatrachus (assembly GCF_048569485.1). Classification (NCBI taxonomy): domain Eukaryota; kingdom Metazoa; phylum Chordata; class Amphibia; order Anura; family Aromobatidae; genus Anomaloglossus; species Anomaloglossus baeobatrachus. Next base: position 615,000,319 of record NC_134354.1, on the reverse strand, counting down.
AAGTATTTCTCCTATCTGCCTCTTGGTCAGACTCCATTCCCCAAGGCCGAATGTCTCTCGGCTCCCTGACCTCAGGAAGAAATGGTCTGCTCTCCTCAAACTCCTGGCTCCAACTCCTCTGTCTCCAACGGTCAACTCCCAACTGTCACTCCTACAACTACTCCCCCAGGTCAGAGCTTCTGGGAAGCTCCCCAGAACACCAGGTTTAGAGCTCTCTCTGATGGCCCAGAGTAGGAACTATGTTGAATGTAGGTACTTACTGACCAAGGGACCCCTCGCTTGCTTCCAGGCTTAGTATTAACCCCTCTGTGGGGGCAACACTACTGTGACAACCAGGCAACTGGGGTGCCACATAAATGCTTCTTCATTTACCAAAGAGTTACCAGCTTGATAAATCCCAAACATGATTAATTTTAGTAGCCCCCATTTGAAAAAATACATCTTTGTTAATTTCACCACCGACCAAGGAAGACATCTTCCTCAAAGAGGGATATTAAATTATGACAATAAGAAATTTATTTTGCTTCTTGTTGCTTTAACTTTTAATCACATATTTAAGACATGAATACATTAGAAACTGTGAGCCCTAAGAACCAGGACAGTGGAACACCACCCAAAATTAAGTAGCATGATGAGGTCCTCCTAGCCATAGTAGCTATAGGATCATCAAAATACTAAATTTATAACACTTTGACAAAAAAGTCTAAAATGTGTTACTCTATGTTGGCACACCATAGTTTGTATTTCTGTATGTTATGTTTGCATATCGAGAGACAGCATCACAGTAGAACTGTATATATTCTAGCAGCTAATAAATTGGAAGTTGTCAGAAAGATGGGTGTACATGCACTAGAAGCTAGACCTGGTCTGTTGGTAGAGAATTCTAATACTGTATTAAGGAAATAATTTGCTTTTGGGATGACAAAAGCTGATGTCTCTTGTATGCAAAGTGTTGGTTTGAAATATTACAAACAGACAATTTAAGGATGTGAAGGACCTGGAGGTATGGTTGTGATTCAGTAAAACTGAAAAAGTTAGCAAATGATAGAAACATTTTACAAATGTCTAAGGAATTAGAAGAGATGCTGAAGTCAAGGATTGATATGACATTGTCTATAGAAGCACACTCATTGCCACATGTACCACTGCACAGAAATAACAAAAGCCTAAGTAGCTCAATAAGTGACTTAATACTTGTGACAGAAAGGAATGATTTGGATTGTTTTCATTTAAATAAAATGTAATTAAAATTGTGAACATTAGAATAAAATAATAAAACCTATAATAGGTGAACATTCAAAAGGAGAAAACAATATTATACAGATGATGCAATTCTACATTGAATTTTGTACCTTTTGATTTTCATTATAGGGGGCATCCTATTTATTTACAAACTTTCTAGTATTGAGATTTGATTACATTTCTTCAGCACAAATCAAATTTTGAGAATAAATCAGTGAAGCCAGTGAATTTGACTTACCAAGCATTCACTCACCTCTAGTGTTAATGTTATGGATGGAAAGATAGTGTGTAACAAAAAGTTGAGCATTTTGCATTGAATCACTTAGCTCCAACATTCTTGTTTGTAAATGCAGTTGATATTTTTCTTTTTTCCCATTTGTGAACACGAATTGTAAATGTGTCTGACCCTTTTTCTATTTTCTAACATTTTCCATGTTAATTTGTTTTTCCATTTAGACACTAAATTTAGGTGCACTGCCATTAAAATGACTGAAATTCTGATAATAGGTAAAATATTTGAGTCCAGAATGGTTTTACAATTTTACATTGCCATCCGATGTGGTAAAAGAAGCAAGTTTCACAGCAAGGTCTCCAACAATGTGAATTTGACATTGTAAAAGAATGCTGAATTCAAAGAGGTGTCAAGTACCATCCTGATTCAAGGTAGTAAATGTGGTTAATGGTAGCTCTGAGCCAATGTCACAGCTAATATCCAATCTAGCTCTGTCAATGTGAGCCTTAAATCAGACTTGTTTAAGAGCTTTATATCTGCACCTGAAGACAAAAATGTTTGATAAGCTGTGGATAAAACTTTTAGTTTAGTTACTGTTTATCTCTGTAAAGTATAATATTGTGATTTTGATGGTTAATTCAACTCCAAGAGGATTCAATAGGAATGGAAATGTATCCCTTGCCAATAATGTTGAAAGTTTCTATTGCTTAGGTGGTGAAGATCTTTCAGATATTAAAATGTGAAAAAGGTTTTAATGTTGTAAAATTGATAAAAAAAAATACAGTATGATTCCAGCTTTTGTTAAAAATTTATAATTTATATTGGTGTCTTTGTAGAGAAAAAGTTTAAGGATATTTTTTAAGATTAAGTAAAAATAAGAGATGCATTGTTTTTATTTGCTTTATACCAAATCTTAGGCATATGTTTTTCTGTCTTGTAAAAATATTGCTGGGGCAGAGGCAGAAGAACATTTGGAAATGAACCACTTAGTTACCAGCCCTAAAAGTGTTAATGACTGGCCAATTTCTCTAGTTTCTGCTTCTCTTCATTTCAGAAGCCATATATTTTTTTAATTCACATGGCTTTAATGGCTTTACTGTTAATGTTTTATTGTATTTGCAAATTGTATTATTGTTTGGTATTATACACATACGCTAGTCACAAAAAGTAAGGGATATTTGGCTTTTGGATGAAACATGTTAGAAAAAAAGTTCCTACCACAGTGATATTTTATCCAAAAATTAAGAAAAAACATATAATGGTGATTTCCTCATCTTAAACAATTTATTGAAACAAAAGACAAAAACAGTGGTGAGTATAACCCTAAAAAAAACGTATCATGGGGCATTGAGCATCAATTATAGTTTGACAATGATGACATAGTTCTTGTCTACTGAGGCATGGGATCCCCCTCTTCTTGAAGGGCAGCCATCAGGTCACTGAGCTTCTGGAGTACAAAGTTACGAGCCTCCAAACCGTGACTCAGCTAACACCATAGGTTTTCTCTAGGATTCTGGTCTAGATAAAGAGCAGGTCACTCCATTTAAGGTACACCAGTCTCCAGCAGCTGTTCCCTAATATTTTGCCCTCAATAAGCTGGGTAATTGTCATCCATGAAGATAAATTTAGGCCTGTGTTGTTTATGTAGAGACACAAGGACTGGATTAATGATGTTATTCAGGTAGTAGGGGTTTGTGACTATACCATTCACAAAGTTTAGGGCAGTTCTGTATTGACTAGACACACCTACCCACAATGTAACGTAACTCTGAATTTTTGTTGCAACCTGCTGATGACACTCTGTGACACTCTAAGCTCAGTGGACACTTCTGTCTGAGAACATCCTGCTGGAAGCTTAGAAATGGTGAGCTACTTTTGATCAATTGTTAGCTGTCTTTTTGGTATCATGATGTGAGCAGTAAGATGAGAAGGACTGCATGAATGCCAATTTTAATTGAAATTTATTGGGCGATTAATGGATCAAACACCTGTTGTGAATTTTACCATTAACCCCTTCACGATCTTGGGCATACCTATATGTCTTAAAAGGGAGGTAGTTCCCGTCCTAGGATATTTAGGTACATTCAACAATCGTGGGTGCATAGGAGTTGTGCCCGGCACGATCGCTTCTGGGGACTCGTCTTTCCTGACAACCAAACCTGGCTTTCACAGTAAGGGACAATCTCCATGCCATCGGTAGCTGTTTGATGTCTATTGAGGCATTTAAGGCATTGTTAGAGAGATTGTGCTCTCTTTAGCCTCCAATTGGGGCCCCTGCCATGTAGTTACAAGGGCCCGATAGTCACCATCGTGACTCGAGGTTGTTCTGATGACCTCCGAGTCACCAGAATACTAGAAGCCTCAGGGATCATGCCTGCTGCATGATCACTAAAGTTTCTGACAGTGCAGCTCTCACATTTGCACTGTACTGCAATGACCAAACATTGTAGTACAATATCAGCTGCTATCAGAGTAGCATAAAATAATATAATGACTAAGTAAAAGTATTAAAAAATAAAAAAAATGTAAAAATAATTAAAAAAAAATCAGAAAATAAAAAATTAATAATAATTCCCACAGTTATATATGTAAAAACATATTTGTTATTGCCATATCCATAAAAATCCAATTATATAACTGTCACACTATTTAACCCCATCAGTGAACATCGTAAAAAAAGAAATAAAAAATATAGCAAAATCTACGTCTTTTCATCTTAAAACTAACAAAAGAGTATAATAAAATGCAATCCAATAGTCATATAAAAATAAATATGGTACCGCTGAAAATGTCATCTTGTCACGAAAAAATCAAGCCATGAAACAGCTCCATCAGCAAAAAAATAAAAAACTTATAGCTCTCAAATTACAGCAATGCAAAAACAGTTTTTTTTCTATAAAATAGCTTTTATGGTATAAAAGTGGCAAAACATATTAAAAATTATGTGTGGTATTGCTGTTATCATACTGACCTGTAGTATAAACCTGTCTTATCAGTTTTTTGGCATGGTGAATGGCATAAAAAAAATTCCTGAATTGCTGTTTCTTCATGATTCTGCCTTACAAAAAGCAAAATAGAAAGCAATAAAAAAATATTATGTGGCCTAAAATGATATCAATAAAAACTATAACGCATCCCACAAAAACAAAGCCCTCACATGACTGTCAGCAGAAAAATAATCAAATATTATAGCCTTCAAAATTCAGTGATGCAATTTTTTTTTATTTTGTGAAGAAGCGTTTTTGTGTGATAGTAGCCAAACCAAAAAATAATGATATAAACCTGGCATCGCTGTAATCATACTGATAGGAGAAATAAAGGCACCTAATCACTTATATCGAATGGTATAATTACGTGTATAAGGAATTGTTTTTTACAGGGCAAGTTGTAATTTTAAATTACAACATCCATTATACTTTAGAATGTAGTGCCATATAAGAAAAAAATTTCAAGTGGGATGAAATGGTGAAAAAATACAATTCCACCTTTGTTTTTGGATTTTATTTTTATATCGGTCATTGTATGGTAAAAAGTCAGAATAATTACAGTGATTCTAAATGTGCATACTTTTTTTCAGATAAGAAAATACTTTATAAGTTTTGTAAAAAGAAATTTGTTTTCAGTCACCATTCTCTGAGTCTCATAGTGTTTTTAGTTTTGCCTTGTTTAAGCTTTATGAAGGTTTGTTTATTGCGTGGTGAGATGTCAGTTATACTGAAACTAGTTTGGTTTTCATACAATATTTTGATCACTTTTTATTCCAATTTTATAATGGAGGTGTCGTTTTCACATTACTGGGTCTACCCCATGGGTTTATTTATTTTATATTTTGATAGACCGGACGTTTACAAACATGGCGATATGAAATATGACTATTTGTTTTATTTTTAATGACAGAAAAAGTCGGTGATTATACATTTTGTAATGATTAAAATTGTAAACAAACATTTTATTTTTTTTCTTTATTTTTTACTTCTTTCTCGATATTTAGGAAAACCAAAAGAACAAAACGGACATTATGCGTCAGATGAAAAAAGTTGCGATAACATTATAACCCAATTTGTGATTACTGCATATAAAATATTATTTTTATTAAATACATTTGGGTTCATATAAATACATATACTTCAACAAGGAAAGTCAATAGAGGGTAAAATGACGACATAGAAGAAACTGGCACATTAATCCCTACAAATATATGAAAGGCGGAACCATATCATAAAGTTCCCACTATTGCTATCAAAAAAGGTGTGGAAATCAGTATATCCACAAACACATACCTTGGGTGAGACTAACACAGTTTTAAAACTTTATGGAGGTTAAGAAGTCCCAGGTCCAGTCTACAAAAGTTCAGTACATAGATTATAAGGGAATCCTAGGATGTCAATATAGCCTAATAGAACATAATAGAACTCACCTATGTAGACTCATATAAGGTCACGCCAGGTCTGTACGTGGAGATGTCCCTACATGTCTTGCCAAAAGCTTCATAAGGGTGTAATATGGTAAAGAATGGTGCCCATCCAGAGTGTGTACCTGTGTGGGGTTTTATGATGTTGTTTAATGAATGCAGGTGTGCGGAGCCGGTGCTCAACAGGGACGCTGCCATTGTTAGCGCATGCACCCATCTCACTTCTGCCGGCTGCGCCACTTCTGGCTCTCCAGCGTTAATAGGCGTCAGCACCTACAGAAGCCATCAGGGGTGGGGACAGGAGGGTGGAGGCGGGTATTGTATGGTATTATGGTATGGTATGGTGTATGCTATTATTAATTTCTGGATATTTAAACCTGCGATCATTTGATCACGTATACTATTTTCTGCAATATGCAGTGAGCTGGAGGAAAAATCTGGGGTTTTATCCAAGAAAGATGATTAAAAAAATGTTGGAAATGCTCACATTGGGAGGTTGCTTGCATCACAACCAACTGTAAATGACCAAATGACGGCTGCAGCAGCCCCACAAATGTAGCGGCAAACATCTGAAGAAGAATGGGTAAATTTGCCGCGCTGCTGTAGACAGATAATCAATAGTGATTTATTTCTACATGTTTCAGAGAGAACCCTCTTTGATGTGATTTCCTGAGGAAGGAGAGGGTTCTCTCTAAAACGCATAAATATATCACTATGCACCTAGCCCTGGCTGACTATGGCAGCGTGGCAATCATACCCATTTTTCTTCTGGCATTTTTTGCAATATCAAAGTATTGCAGCATATACTAAAAATTAGAGTCTCCTATGTAGCTTGAGCTATTACAGTTGGATCTTATTTAGAAATTTAAAGCTAAGTCTTGACTGCTTCGAGATCTAACCGTTCATTCTCTGGGCTGATGCATGAGCCCAACAAGACTAATATTAGTTATATTTTAGTGACACAGGCATTATTCAATTACAGCAGAGAGGTCATCATAACAAAATAGAGAGATACATGGGATGCTGAGGTATGAAGAGGCCTGTCCATTATGTGTTTGTGATCTCATACTTGAGGTACCATAGGTGCAGAAGAAGTTGCTCATACTACCCTACACTCTATTTCCAGCCTAATACTGGTGATATCCTTGGTGCTTATGTAAGAAGAGGCAGTTTAGACTTTTATCTACCCTATTTTTCTGAATCCTGAGTGTCAGCTCTCGATAACTTATAATTCATACTGTTAGGCGGGCTTTGCACGTTGCGACATCGTAAGCCGATGCTGCGATGTCGCACGCGATAGTCCTTGCCCCCATCGCAGCTGCGATATCCTTGTGATAGCTGCCATAGCGAACATTATCGCTACGGCAGCTTCACATGGACTCACCTGTCCTGGGACATCGCTCTGGCCAGCGACCCGCCTCCTTATTAAGGGAGCAGGTCGTACGGCATCACTGCGACGTCACACGGCAGGCGGCCAATAGGAGCGGAGGGGCGGAGATGAGTGGGATGTAAACATCCCGCCCACCTTCTCCCTTCCGCATATCCTACGGAAGCCACGGTGACGCCGGTAGGAGATGTTCCTCGCTCCTGCGGCTTCATACACAGTGGTGTGTGCTGCCGCAGGAGCGAGGAACAACATCGGACCATCGCGTCAGCGTAAATATGGATTACGCCGACACTACACCGATGATACGATTACGACTCTTTTGCGCTCGTTAATCGTATCATCTAGGCTTTACACACTACGATGTCGCTTGCGATGCCGGATGTGCGTCACTTTCAATTTGACCCCACCGACATCGCACCTGCAATGTCGTAGTGTGCAAAGTACCCCTTAGGCTACATACAGCTCACCAAGTCACAGCAATGTACCTTTAACAAGACATCATCCATTTTAATTCTAGACTAGTGATTATCTTTCTTATCTAAAATAGCCTGATTTACTTATAAAAGAAATGTAGGAATTTATTCATAATGACATTTTATTTCCTAGAGAATTAAGTTTTTTAAAACAAGTATTATAGAAAACAAATTAGACCATTGGATTTCCATTGCAACAATGCTATATTAATCAACTATTACTAAAATTGAATTTTAAATTTAACTAAAAATTCTAGCTGTAATAAAAAGTGTTCCCATTTCCAATGTTACTTCTATAACCATAAACTTTACTGCATGTGGACTCTCCAGGAATACTCATCAAAGTGTTAAAGAATTGAGTGGGTAAGAAAGCAATTTAGAATACTTCTTGAGTCTAGAGAAATTCCTTATTTCAAGATTTTATGGTTACACCTATATAGTTGAGATTATATTCAGTGAAAGTTAAGCTATAAATAATACATATATATTGCCAGTTAAGGAAATCACTGTTAAAAGAGCTTGATGGTTGGTATGTAAAATAAAAATCTTGACTCTATAACCTCAATTTATTCTTTAACATATTTAGAATTACTTTTAAGGTATGTTAAAAGTATGAAGCAAAGAATTTCTACTCTGCAATATCTTCCTAAATTTCTAATACAGTTAGATTTTTAGCATTTTCATATACACCAGTCAGCATTAACTTTACAACTACTGACAGGCTAAATGAATAACAGTGATTGTCTTATTACAATAGCACCTGTAAATGGGTGGACTATATTAGATAGTAAGTGAATAGTTCTTGCAATTCTTTTGTTGGAATTAGAAAAACTGTGTGGTCCTGAATCTGTTACATGAGGCACAGCATATGAGGAGGAGAGTAGCAATGAAGCTGACATGTATCTGACATTCCACATATCCCAACCAGCTTTAAAGCATTACTATGCATTGCTATGCTTAGTTCCTTTATATGCAAAGAAATGTATGTATTTTTATTTATTTTTAGCTGATGAAGGCCATGCATGGTCGAAATGTGTAGTAATTATTATTAATTTCTACCAGCATGAATAAAACTTTTTATCTTGGATACACTATCACTTTGGAACCTGGGAACACTGCACACAATTATATTCTTTTGCTTCATTACTCTTTTGTGGATGTCCAAGGGAAAATCCCTTCCACACTCTTTCCATGGGAGCAGCATACCTGGCCAGATACACCGGTTGCAGCAGCGAAATTAAGAAAATGAACGACGTGTCAACGATCACCGTTATGGAAGGATTTTGTGATCGTTGATCGTCGCTCATTAGTGCTACATGCTGCGATGTTGCTACCGGCGCCGGATGTGTGTCACTAACGAAGTGACCCTGACGATATATCGGTAGCGATGTTGCAGCGTGTAAAGTACCCCTTATATTAAGATAGTATGAAGTTAGCGTGTATGTCCATATAGATATATATAGACACTCATACTTGTAATTAGAGATGAGCGAGTCAAACAAGGGGTGCGTTTGCCGAACCTTTATCGAACCAAACTTCAAATGTTTATCAAACCTTTCTGAGTCCCACAGGATTCAATGGGAAGCCAAACATAAGCACAGAAAACACATTAAGCGGGGGATCAAAAAGTTTCAAAAATAGCAAAAATGCGTTTGACAGTGCTGCACCGAGTTTTGGCATAGCCATAACATTGGTGCAACTTCCTAGGCTGTTGACAAAAGAAATATAGAGGTGACTGAGAGACAGGTGGAGGACTGGTGCTCCCATACCCCTGCCAGTACAGACAACACACAACTTGGAGATCCATCTTGGAGTCTAGATATTTAAAAACAATTCAGGCAGACAGCAGGACAGTGTCATCAATTGCTCCTCCCTCCCCGATTTCCCCATAGTGTCTTTGCAAAAGAGTAAGGTATGGTCCATGCAACACACAGGATGTGGCCTGGCGCTTCATTTTAAAAAGTCAGCACACAGCAACTGTGCCTTCTGTATCAGCTCATCCAGGCACGAATAGTGTCCCAGAAATTTCTGCACAAACAGGTTGAGAATGTGAGCCATGCAATGCACATGTGATGTCGTTCAAGCATATTGTCACCACCAGGTTTGCACCGTTATTGTACGCGGTCTTCCCAGGTTCAGTGGAGACAGCTATTGATCAAACTAGGCCTGAATAGTGGTCCGCAACTCTGCAGCTGTTTGACTGCTTTTTCAAATGCATATTAATTTAAGCACTGCCTGATTGTTTTGACTTACACACATAATGTAGCCTGGCATTTTCATTTTAAAAATAGATGCATGAGTGACAGGCCTACACCTGGCGCTACAGACAAAAGCCAACTTGGACATCCTACTTAGAGTCTCCACATTTCCAAAGATTAAGGTCAGGTAACAGGAAAAGTGGCAACAATTGGCACACTCTACAAATTGGCCAACTAAGCAACATGGCTGCATGAGACTTGCCCTGGAACAAGGCCTGAAACAGCATTTCTACCTTCAGCAGAGACATCAAGAACACACCCCTGGCACTACAGACAAAGCAAACTTGGAAAATCTACTTGAATCTCCACATTTCCAAAAATTAAGGTCAGACAAGAGGAAAAGTGGCAACAATTGGCACACACTACAAATAGGCCAACTAAGCAACATAGCTGTGTGGGACCGGCCCTGGAGCAAGGCTTGAACCAGCATTTCTACCTTCACCAGGGACAGCAGGATAAAACACAGACATAGGGCTGGTGCTCTCATACCCCTGGCACTACAGACAATGCCAACTTGGACACCCTACTTGGAGTCTCCACATTTCCAAAAATTAAGGTCATGCAAGGGGAAAAGTGGCAACAATTGGCAAACACTGCAAATAGGCCAAATACTAAACAAAGCTACGTGGGACCGACCCTGTAACAAGGTCTGAAACAGCATTTCTACCTTCACCAGAGACAGCAAAATAAATCACAGGCGTATGCCTCTTTCTCCCTGACCAATGAAATTTTAAAAGAGCTGGGAGGTACAGTCCATACAATATACAAGCCTGTGGATGGCATTTTAATTTTAAAAATGAAGACATGCCTGAGTGGTAGATGTAGGCCTGTTCCTCCCAGAAGCCTGGCACTACCCCAAGACATAACTTTGAGATCCATGTTGGAGTCTCGACATTCAAAATCCTTTCAGGCAGAGAGCTGTTCAGTAGCATTAATTGCCCTCCTCCCCATAGGGCATTAGAAGAGCTGGGAGGTACGGTCTATACATTACACAGGCTGTGGGTCGGCATTATAATTGGCAAAATGAAGAAATGCTACAGTGGCTGGTGTAGGTCTCTTGGTCCCAGAAGACTGGCATTACCCACAAGACACAACTTGGAGACCTATCTGATAGTCTCAGCATTTAAAAAACTTTTAGGCAGGCAGCAGTACAGTAGCACCAATTAGCTCCTCCCCATACTGTTTTAAAAGAGCAGGGCGGTATGGTCCATGCAACACACAGGCTGTGGGCCGAAATTAGAACTTGAAAAAGGAAGACATGCTACAGTGACTGTTGTAGGCCTCTTGGTCCCAGAATACTGGCACTACCCATAGGACACAACTTTGAGACCTATTATTACGCATCTGCACCGCCATAGCCTCCAGCAGCCTGCTGCAGTTCCAGTTGCACACAGGCACCAGCTACCGTTTTTGACCATGCCTTGGGTCATCAAGCTGGCTGCTTCCTCCTCCACGTCTAAGTGTGGAGAGGCGGCTAGTGCACTTGCGCGCCAATTTACCCCAGCCAGTGCCTAAGTCCAGTGTTTCACCTAGTGAGCATCCTCAGCCTGATTGTGTCATTTCTGAGGCTAAGTCCTCAGTTAGGACTACTGAGCATACTCCCACACTTAATGCAAAAAGCCTCTTTGCAAAGGTACTTAGACTTTGTGCCGTGTCTAAGTCCTGTGTTGTGCCTACTGAGCATGCTCAGGCTGATAGTCTGATTTCTGAGACAGTTGTTCAGGCTACTGTGAATGCTCAGGCCCTTAGTGCATCAGGGGCTAGGTACGGAAAGGACCTCACCGGGCATGTCCGTGAGGTGGCAGGCCCTGATAGGCCGGCACGCATCAGGTGTCCTGATGATGTGTCCACTCCAGACTGACTCGCAGAGGCCCACCCCTATGACTTGGCACCTCATCAATGGTCATCAGACGATGACTAGTGAGGTGTTTTGGGCGTGGCTGTCATGAGGTCATCAGTGACAAAGCGGTTCCGGATAGGCCGCTGGTGATGTCACCCTGCTATTGGCTTCTGCAGGTGCCACTGTGGTCCATCCTGGGTTTGGGGCAGACCCTATGTAATAAAAGGGGCTGGAGACAACATGGAGGTGAGCAGTGTTCTCATATGCTTGTTGTGAGCACACCTCCATGTGTAGAACCCTATTCAGCATTAGCCTCTTAGATTGGAAGCAGTAAGGGATAGTCGTGCGGCCCAGCCACATCAAAACACCCGTGGCAGCCCACGATAGGGTCAGGCATTGCGCTTCCCTCCTACTGTCCAGTCCTGCTAGTGCAACTCAGTGGTGTTAACTGGGCTGCTGCTTCGCCTGCTGTCCACACGCATACGGGCAGTGTACTCCAGGGCCTAACAGGGAGTTCCTGGGCTGGCGCTAACAGGGAGTTCCTGGGCTGGGTGTGTGGACTCTGCGATGCTAACAGGGTTCACGACTAGAGTTGAGCGCTGTTCGAGGTTCTCCAGTTCGCGGCTCGAGTGATTTTGGGGGCTGTTCTAGATCGAACTAGAACTCGAGCTTTTTGCTAAAGCTCGATAGTTCCAGATACGTTCGAGAACGGTTCTTGCAGCAAAAAGACAAGCTAATTACTAGCTGGCTTTCCGCTGTAATAGTGTGAATCACTCTGTGACTCACACTATTATGAAATTTCAGTGTATAGTGTGCGGGAACAGCGCATTCAGATCACTGCTGTTTGGATAATGGCGATCGCCATTTTTTTTTTTTTCCTTGTCTTCCTTCTCTAAGCGCGCGCGTGTAGTGGGGCGGGCCAGCATGTCAGCCAATCCCAGACACACACACAGCTAAGTGGACTTTTAGCCAAAGAAGCAACGGCATGTGTGATAGGATGTCCATGTCACATGTCTCTGCATTATAAAAACGAGTATCTGCCCATCCAAACACCATTATCTCTTCTGCGTCTGGGTGTCAGAGCTGGCGTAGCTCCTGTCTCCGATACTGCTGTGTACGCTCTATACACAGCACTATACAGAATAGGGATAGAAGTTTCTATTAGTCCTTTTAAGGGCTAATACCGGCAGGGTAAGAGCCATAGGTGACAGTCAGGGCCGTGATAACAGATTTTAACAGCTACACAAGATGACAGCGTCTGTGTAGCTAAGGTCAGGGATTTCCTCGCTGCATTTCCCCATTAGGAAGGATAGAAAGGGAGGCTTCCTTACCTCTACCCAGACCCACAACCCTGCCACTGTACCCTCCTGCCCTTTGCACACTCAAGCTCATTGTTACTAAGCCATTATAGTAGCAAACACTGAGGAAACTTAGTGGCATCCTAAACGTGGCTGTTGGACTTCTGTATTGTCCCACTAGTGCAAAGATATTTGCAGCACTTCTGCCTGCATTGCACACTCAAACTCATTGTTACAAAGCCATTATAATACCAAGCACTGAGGAAACTTAGTGGCATCCTAAAAGTGGCTGTTGGACTTCCATTAGTGCCCCACTGGTGCCAAGCTATTTCTAGCACCTCTGCATGACACCCTCCTGCTCTGTTTTTAATAAGCTATAATGATAGCAAAAAATGCTGCCATTTATTGGCATACAAGAACTGGCTGTTGTACTCCATTAGTGCCCCACTGGTGCAAATCTATGTGCAGCACCTCTGCATGACACCCTCCTGCTCTGTTTTTAATAAGCTATAATAATAGCAAAAAATGCTGCCATTTAGTGGCATACAAGAACTGGCTGTTGTATTCCATTATTGTCCCACTGGTGCCAAGCTATTTCTAGCACCTCTGCATGACACCCCCCTGCTCTGTTTTTAATAAGCTATAAAAATAGCAAAAAATGCTGCCATTTAGTGGCATACAAGAACTGGCTGTTGTATTACATTATTGTCCCACTGGTGCCAAGCTATTTCTAGCACCTCTGCATGACACCCTCCTGCTCTGTTTTTAATAAGCTATAATAATAGCAAAAAATACTGCCATTTAGTGGCATACACGAACTGGCTGTTGTATTCCATTATTGTCCCACTGGTGCCAAGCTATTTCTAGCACTTCTGCATGACACCCTCCTGCTCTGTTTTTAATAAGCTATAATAATAGCAAAAAATGCTGCCATTTAGTGGCATACAAGAAGTGACTGTTGGACTTCCATTAGTGTCCCACTGGTGCAAATCTATTTGCAGCACCTCTGCATGACACCCTCATGCACATTTTGCTATGCTAATTTTATAGCAAACTCAGGGAATTCCTTGCTGCATTTCATCTTTCGGAGGGATAGAAAGTGAGGCTTCCTTTACTGTCTTGGTACCCACAGAACACGGCCACTGTACCCACCTGTCCACTTTTGCCATGCTATTTAATTTGCCCAAAGAGCTGACTCTTTTTCTGCCTTCCTAAAATTGTCTGTAATACTAAGTTAGTGTTCCTTTGCTGCCAAGCAAGGTAGAACACATGTGCATTCTACACTCCTTTCCATTTCTGGAATGCAATTATTAAATGCAGGTAGTCCAGCCAATCTGTGACGAAGGTGCAGGTGTGGATATAATGTAGCCTGCATCCAATGTTGGTTTTCTCGATGTCTGACAGCTCAATAATACCATCTGTTTCCACTTCCAAAACAAGTGATGACCTGCCAATCACACTCCCTGTTGCTTGTAAAGGGGTGGAAGTTCAGTGTGCAAAACCATGTGAGACTGCTGTCCCCAGTCACAGAGGATGAAGAGCACGCAGATGCACTTGATGGGGCAGGCGGTGGTTGCACAGGCACGCTAGGCCGCATTGTAGCACAGTGAAATTCACATTGCGACTTATGCTTCATTTTAAGTCTGTACAGGGTGGGCTCCCCAGTATGCAGCAAAACCAGGCAACAGGAAAAGGACTCTAGTCAGTTGGGTTGATAAATGATTGTTTAACTTTACCAAAACAAACAATAAGAACCATGCATGCAATTTAAATAATTGAACAATATATTCTGTTGCCTACTACCTGCTAATCCCTCTGCGTAGCAGTAATTGTGTGTTTATGCGTGTGTGTGTGTGTGTATATGCGAACACGACTTACCAGTGGCACATCACAAGAGCTTCCCAGTTATCTATGTAAACATAGACAAAACACATTACTCCCCCTGAATACCCTTGTTAGCTGAAGCCTCACAGATAAGGCAGATGATAACAGTGTGAATGCAAACCACACAGCTCTGCAACACAGTCATGGAAATCTTGAAAATCAACAGTCAATGCAAACATGTGTCGCTGTCCCTCTATGATTTAAACTGTACGTGACAATTTGACAGTGTAGAGGCAGCAAGTCTTATTGTCTATATAGTCGGCCTACCCAGAACAGATATGTGTTTTGCTAATAAAACAAAGTGTTGCATGCCTGCATTATTGTCTTGGCACAGCCTACCGTACCCGGGTACTGTGATGTCCAGTTGCCAGAAATACAGACTTTACGCTCCTCTCACGGTAAGCAGTATAGACAGCACCGTAAGAATGTTGGTCTGTGGCACAGGATGCTGCTCACTGGCGTTATAGTACTCCTCACCAAACTCCAAAATAACTCCCCTCACAATTGAACGAATTGTTTCCGCGGTGGCTCCTTGCTGTAACACACACCTTTAGCTTTTCCTTCTGTTCATAGACAGCATCTCCAAGTCCACACCCGAAGAGCAATTTCACCTCCACGTCTAAGTGTGGAGAGGCAGCTAGTGCGCATGCGTGTGCCGATTTACCCCAGCCGCAGCCTAACTACAGTGTTTCGCCTAGTGAGTATGCTCAGCCTGACTGTGCCATTCCTGAGGCTATGTCTTCATTTTGGGATACAGCGCATGCTCCCACACTTAGTGCGAAAAGCCTCTTTGCACAGGTACTTGCATTCCGTGCCGGGTCTAAGTCCTATTTTGTGCCTAGACACCATGCTAAAGCTGATAGTCTTTTTTCAGAGACTGTATTTCATGCTACTGAGCATGCTCAGGCACTTACTGCATCAGAGACTAGGTCCGGTAATGAACTCTTTGGCCCTGCCCCTGATCTGGGGGGCCCATATAGACCACAGGGCATCAGGTGTCCTGACGATGTGGCCAGGCCACTCCCAAATGGCTTGCATAGGCCCGCCCCTATGATTTGTCACATCATTATTGATGGTCAGACGATGACTGGTGAGGTGTTTGTGTCGTGGCAGCCATGAGGTCATTATTGAAGTTGCGGTTCCAAATAGGACGCTAGTTATGCCAGTTAGTACGCTCCGTCAATTTGTACTCCGGTCGCCAGGCGACAACGTGTTCCTTTCGTGCATAGTGCTGATGATGGGAGAGGAGTCGATGCCAGCGGCGCAGGTGGACGCAGGTTATGCTCACCCACTGGGATGCTTTACCTTGACATATGCAGAACCAATGGCTGAATGCAGGTGGTGGGTATCTCACAGATGAAGTACCATCATTCAGCTACAACCAATGGGAAGACACAACACCCTTTTTTAGGCCCCTCCTGTCTGAAGACCACTGCCAGACATAGCTATGAACCTCTGGTTACTGTTACCCCCAGTTCAGTTTTATGAGTTTGTGTGCTTGTTACCTGACTACTTTTCCTGCTTGCTGTTTAGATACCTCGTTGGCCGATTTGCATTTCACCTCTGCTGGTTTTCTGATTAAGTCCTGTCCCTCCCATTCTGTTCCTCTTCCTCAATTAATGTTTTGACCCTGCATGACTACTATTCTCTGGAACTGCAGCCTTCCACAGGTATTGATCAACTTGGGCCCTGTGTCATTCAACATCACTATATAGGGATTAAAGGGTTTCAGGGTTCTGGGGGTCCAGCTTGGTGAGTGGGTTCCCTCTAGCCTATCCTTTACAGCCCGTCTGAGTATGTCGATCTAGGCAGGCGTTACACCGTGCCCTCGACAGAAGGACATGTAGGCCGGGATAGTGTTTTAAAAATTGCTGGAGATTCGGATTCAACACGTGAGCCATACAAGGCACGTGTGTCACATTGGCTTGAAGAAGGGCCGCAGACTGTTTAGCATCATTGTCGCACCCGGCATAAGGTCTCAAAAATCCTCGGTTAAAAAAAGGTTGGAAAGGAAGCATTTTGGTAGCCAACAGTTTGCAGATGCTGAAAGTCAACCTCTAAGCCATGTCATGCCCTTCTAAAAGCATGTAAAACACAGCAAGGGGACTCCAACCACAGTCTCCCTCGTTTCCACTAATTGGGCCACACACACCCCACTTGACTGGCATCAGTTGACCCCCATTTTCAAGATGAAAAAGATGCTTTGCATGAAGCACTCTCAAAAATACACGTGCCTTTTGCCTCCCCTGGATGACCCAGGGGAAGAAAAGTCCTCTGAGAGCCATGACTTGTTCATCTTGGTTCTTTTACAAACAAAGCGAGGGGACTCCAACCACAGTCTCCCTCGTTTCCACTAATTGGGCCACACACACCCCACTTGACTGGCATCAGTTGACCCCCCTTTTCAAAATGATAAAGATGCTTTGCATGAAGCACTCTCAAAAATACGCATGCCTTTCACCTCCCCTGGATGACCCAGGGGAAGAAAAGTCCTCTGAGAGCCATGACTTGTTCATCTTGGTTCTTTTTTCAAAAGCGAGGGGACTCCAACCACCGTCTCCCTCATTTCCACTAATTGGGCCACACACATCACTTGACTGGCATCAGTTGACCCTCATTTTCAAGATAAAAAAGATGCTTTGCATGAAGCACTCTCAAAAATACGCGTGCCTTTCGCCTCCCCTGGCTGAGCCAGGGGAAGAAAAGTCCTCTGAGAGCCATGACTTGTTCATCTTTGTGAACGTTAGTCTGTCCACATTGTCAGTGGACAGATGCGTGTGCTTAGCTGTCAGCAGACCCCCAGCAGCACTGAGGACACGTTCCGAGAAAACGCTGGCTGCGGGACACAACAAGATCCCCAAGGCATACGTGGTGAGCTCAGGCAATTTATCCAGATTGGAAGCCTAAAATGAGCAGGGCTCAAGTTGCACAGTAATGGCATCGATGTTTCCTTGCATATACTCATATCTGTGTCTCCTCCTCTTTTTCCTTGTCCAGCTCTTTTGTTTTCGCATGAGTATATGTCTTTGTCTTTTTCCCATGTGTTTGTGTTGTGTTTTGAGTTGTTTGTCACCTTTTGGACACCTTTGAGGGTGTTTTCTAGGTGTTTTTATGTGTTTGTGATTGCCTGCCATTGTTTCCTATGCGGTTCGAGTTTGGTTCGTCGAACGTTCGACGAACCGAACTCGAACGAGATCTCCATTCGGCAAACCGAACTCGCGGCCGGTTCGCTCAGCTCTAATCACGACCTTCTGATCCAAGTGTAACTTAACTTGAATCAGGCTCCTATTATTTCTGAGCCACCCAGCTCTGTATTCTCTGCCTAACGTTCGGGTTGCAAGCAGCTCCTTTTCCATCTGGGAGCACGGTGGACCCCGACTGGCGATTGGGATATACACTACCTTATCCTAATCCGCCAGTCCCTCAGTAACACCTATCATGTAGTCTCGAATTTAAAAACCTTTCAGGCAGACAGCAGTACAGTAGTATCAATTGCCCCCTCCCTATAGAATATTAAAAAAACAGGGAGGTACGGTCCATGCAACACTCAGGCTGTGGACCAGCATTTCAATTTGAAAAATGAAGGCATGCTAGATTAACTGGTTTTGGCCTCTTTCTCCCAGAAGACTGGTACTAGAGTCTGTAGGGGCCAGAACTACTAATGGTTGGTAGGGATTCAAATGCGTTTTTCCCTCTGCAAAATGCAGCTAAATTTATAAAATGTATACAATGTGATTTTCTGCACTTTATATTCAATGTCAGTTATCACTGTAAAAATGAAGCTACCCTTAAAATTACAGACTGTTTGTCTTTGTTAGTGGGCAAACTTACAAAATCAGCAAAGGATCAAATAATTTTTTCCTTCACTGTATGTAGTGCTGTCCCTCTTTACATAGCATCCTCTCTTGTTATATATAGCACTATCTCTTATTACATACTGTTCAATGTTGTTATTTCCCTTATAACATAGTATTCTTTTTTGTTACATATAGTGCTGTACATAAAGGAAAAAAATAGGTGTATCCTTACAGCTATAGAATTTTTTTTATAAGCTATTCAAAAAGTGAAAGAAAAACAACTGACATATAGTCATGGAATGAAGTGAAATTAAAAATGTTTTTTTTATTGAAGAGAAGTAAAATTACAAAGTAAATATTACAGCAAGAGTGAACATCACTTATAAAAAGTAATGTATGAGGGACCAACAAGAAGTCATAGGTTCAAGATAAATGGAAGATCAGATGAAAAATATGCATGTACAACAATAAACTAGATTTAAACTCTATAAGTATGCAGAAAATGACATGAAAAATGTTGTTACTCCAAATGGGCTAAGATTGCATTATTGGTGGAACTAATTTGAAGGTAGTCCACTAGGAGCACGCCCTCCTAATCCCAGAACACAGACGCCATCACCTCAGTTAATGATTTTTGTACACTGAACTTTTTTGGACCTGGAGAACCACTGTACCTCTAATCTTTTGACTGCTCCTTGTTTTCAGGGTCATACAAATAAATTCAGGTCTCATCCATAGTGACCAGTCAATCCAGGAAGTTCTTATCATTCCAGAAACACTGACAAAGGGACTGGGAAGTTTTCACTCACATGCTTCTCTGATGTGTTGTCAAACATTTGGGGACCCACTTTGAAGATAGCTTCCTCATGTCCAAATATCCATTAATAATGATACAAGCACATTCACGGGAAATCCCTATGATGTCTACTATTGCTTTAGTTGAAATTTGTCGATTTTCCAGTATGAGGTTGTGCATAGAATCGACGATCTCTGGAACAACTAACACTCTCAGTCATCCAGGACGTTCCTTGTTATTGGTGCTGAAGTGGCCCACTTTAAATTTGGCAACCCAGTTTTTAACTGTGTAATATGAAGGGCATTGATCCCCCAATGTCTGCAACATATCACCATGAATATCCTTTGTGGACTTTCCTTGCAGGAACTAAAATGTTATCAGTCCCCTGCTCTCAGTTGTTGTTAATATCTCATTAGACTCCGCCACTTTGTTTTCCCACGTGCGTAGAACACTGTTGACATAAGCAACAAACACAAAATTTTGAAAACCTATATTAGACACATAAGGCTTTCTTTTGATGTAACATTCATCACCATAGAAACAAGAAAAGATCTCAAAGCCAAAGACTTATCAGCAGCCCCTCATATATACTGTTGATGTGTTGAATGGGACAACAACTGTAGGTAGAAAATGTTAATATATAAAATAACATTTTACAAACAGCATGATGAAAATATGTACGCAATTCAAGAAAACTAGACAATACAGAATGGATATTGAAACACTGTTTAAACAGCACAATGTATGTATGCACACAAATTGGATAAATAGACAGTACAAATATGTATTATAATGCTATAAAAGCATCACAAAAAAAGTATACACAAAATCTAAAAAGTAGACAGATATACATTATGAATTAAGATGAGCGAACGTATTTGGCACTGCTCGTTACTCATTTGAGCGTCAGGAGGCTCGGGTACTCACGGAGCTCAGCTGAGTATCCCTGGTGTTCTAATGTTTTGTCTGTGACCACAACGCTCATGCTTGCTTCACTGCCTGATGTAGGCAGAAACCCCAGAGAGAGACATTTGCAGTCTCTAAATGGCTCTCACTGGGATAAAAGCAATGTTATTAGATGTAGTGTGTGTAAAGAAAAAAAAAAACACCCTCTCTCCCTTGGAAATGTTTTCTTGATGGCTGTCTGTACGTGTGTGGAGAGCCAAACTTCCCAATCATTGACTTCCATTCTATTCATTACTCTTGTTGATCACATTCAGAGCATCTGACCTGCTCGACTCGAGGACCGAGCACCTGAGTATTTTAGTCCTCTCCCATCAGTGGTTATGATGCTTCACATGTGGTCAAAATTGTCGGTACCCCTGGTTTAATGAAAGGAAAACCCTTAATAGTCACAGAAATAACTTGAATCTGACAAAAGTAATATTAAATAAAAAAATCTATGAAAATGAACAAATAAAAGTCAGACATTGCTTTTCAACCATGCTTCCACAGAATCTTTAAAAAAATAAAACTATTGAAGTGGGCCTGGACAGAAATGATGGTATCCTTAACTTAATATTGGGTTGCACAACCTTTTGAAGCAGTCACTGCAATCAAATAATGTAACTGTCAATGAGACTTCTGCACCTCTCGACAGATATTTTGGCCCCCTCCTCAAGAGCAAGCTGCTCCAGTTGTCTCGTGTTTGAAGGTTGCCTTTTCCAGATGGCATGTTTCAGCTCTTTCCAAAGATGCTCAATAGGATTTAGGTCATTGCTCAGAGAAGACCACTTTAGAATAGTCCAATGTTTTACTCTTAGCCCATCTTGGGTGTTTTTAGTTGTGTTTTGGGTCATTATCCTGTTGCAAGACCCATGACCTGCGACTGAGACCAGGCTTTCTGACACTGGGCATCACATTTCTCTCTAGGATCCCTTGATAGTCTTGAGATTTCACTGTACCCTGCATAGATTCAAGACACCCTCTGCCAGTGCAATAAAGCAGTCCCAGAACATAAAAGAGCCTCTTCCATGTTTCACAGTAGGGAGAGTGTTCTTTTCTTGATATGCTTCATTTTTCTATCTGCAAACATACAGTTGATGTGCCCTGCCAAAAAGTTCAAATTTTGTCTCCTCTGTCCATTGAAAATTCACCAAGAAACTTTGTGGCTTGTCAACATGAATTTTAGTAAATTCCAGTCTGTCTTTTTTATGATTTTTTTTTCAACAATGGTGTCCTCCTTGGTCGACTCCAATGAAGACCACTTTGACTCAAACAATGACAAATGGTGCAATCTGACAGTGATGTTCCTTGAGCCTAAAGTTCACCTTTAATCTCTTTAGAAGTTTTTCTGAGCTCTTTTGTTACCATCAGTATTATCCGTCTCTTTGATTTATCATCAATTCTCTTCCTGCGGCCACATCCAGGGAGGTTGGCAACAGTCCCATGGATCTTAAATTTCTGAATATGTGCAGCTGTAATCACAGGAACATCAAGCTGCTTGGAGATGGTCTTATAACCTTTAAATTTGACATGGTTGTCTATAATTTTTTCTAATCTCCTGAGACAACTCTTTCCTTTTCTTCCTCTGGTCCATGTTGAGTGTGGTACACACCATGTCACCAAACAGCACATTGAGTATCTGTAGCCCTATATACAGGCCCACTGACTGATTGCAAGATTGAAGACACCTGTGATGCTAATTTGTGGAGACACCGTGATTTAACATTTCCTTTTTGTCACATTATTTTCAGGGGTACCATTATTTCTGT